>NC_052395.1:30018996-30618996 GCF_009389715.1 Phoenix dactylifera
AGTTCTGGTACATTACTGTTTTTTAAATTTCATTGTCAACTACTGGCAGATTCTACCCGAGAAATATAGCTACTACAAGAGGCTTGAGAGTGATGCAACTCAAACTACTGATTGTGTCATTTGCATGACCGCTATCGATCTTGCACAGCGGTCAACTGACTACATGGTACTTGGAAACCTCATTGCCTTCAGTTTCTCGGACATGCAAAAATGCTAGTTTTACTTTTTTCTTGGAGAAAGTTGGGCTTAGTAGGCTCTCATCCTGCAGGTGACACCTTGTGACCATTTCTTCCATTCGGGTTGCTTACAAAGATGGATGGATATAAAGATGGAATGCCCGACCTGCAGGCGTTCTCTGCCCCCAGCATAGGATGGACCCTGCTTTGTATTTATAGATGCCATCAAACACGTTACCAACTCCAGAACAAATCACATGGTAATAATTGCAGTGCCAGAATCTTGTTTGATCATCTTTTTTTCTCTCTCTCATCTGCTAGATCTTTCTGGCCAGGATGGAGAACTATCTCACACGGAGGAAAAGTAAAGTAGATAGCTGCAGTCAGACAATTTGCATAGTTCGTGTTATATATGTAACCCTGTATCATTTTAGGCTGTTCTATGCTGGTGCAGTCTCATCCCTGGTGCGCTGCTGTACATTTATGTTCCTTTGTATTGTTTAGACTGTTAATCCAAAAACAATTTGAAAAGCAGAAGCTCAAGAGCCAGGTTCGGTACGCATTACAGAGCGCTCTTAATGTGTCTTGACATCAAAAAAGGGCCAGGTGCTATATAAATTTGATATTCTAAAGCTCCATGTAAAGTAGTAAGATGATTTTGGTGGGATATGGGCAACTTGCAGCAATTTCTCATGGAAATCTAGCTGTTTCTTGTATTAGACCATTTGCTTTGATTCTTTATGTGTGCTGTTTTCGTGTTGGAACTATTGTGAAGAGCATATTCAATTCATTTTTTTTTTAAATTTTAATTGAGTGGGTTCATGGGGGGATGATTGATTATATGAAAGCAAGTAGGAATTATTGAGTTGGGGAGTGCCAATTGGATTTGTTGTCCGAGTTACAGAATCCGTTGGATACAAATACCAGAATAGTTCCTAGGGATAATTGCATCATGAAAGAGAACGATACCTGAATATAGTTAGGGTCTGTTTGGCACCATTATTGCAGGATCCAGCAGCATCGGCAGGCGAAATTTTTTTATGTTTTTCTATGACAGACAAATTGGAATGAATTTAGACTTGGAAGGACATGAGACACTTATTATACAGTTACGTTGAATTCGCTATTTCCACAAGCCCACCCAATATTCAGGTTCGGTATGGATTGGAAGCTCTATGAGAAGATCGGCATATGGCACGTAAAATATAAGTGGCAAGTGGCAATATAGTATAACTTTATTCCGTGGAATAGTAATTATAATTCATTTTTTCTCAATAAAGAAAAAAAGAAACATTAACCACACTTCATGAAAGTTAAACTTTTAGAAAGTCAAAAAAAATATTATTTGATTTCTGATTTTATGGTACGAGCAGCTGCATCCAATATATGCATGGTTTGATCAAAATTACAACCTCACCACATTACGAATGAAAAAACTAAGAAAACTTTATCTACGAAAGCACATGGGTGGTAAAAAATAAATTAAAAAGAGTTTAAATACACTTTTTCAACTCAATATAACATCTACCTAAGCACAAGGGAGGTAAAATAGAACGACTATAGAAGTCCAAGTGCAATCGCATCCTCTTTAGTTTCCAAGATAGCTGCTCACTCTGAGAAGATTGGAGATCTGGTTGCAAAAGAAGATGACCATGTTACCGGGCCATCCTCAGCTGCTACCAAGCTATCAATCCACTCCAAGACATCGACATCACTAAGGTTTCCACCATTCGATGACATAGGCACCTCCATAGGTTGGCTGCAAGAAGGAATTGATGTAGGAGAAGATGGTGGTGCTAAGATCACGCTATCGACCCAGTTCAAGATGTCAGAATCGATGAAGCCAACATTGCCAAAAGTGGAAGGGGGGACAGTGGTACCGGTGGAGCGGTCATCCACATGTACTCCTGGCGGTGGCACCTCCATAGGTTGGTTGCTAGAAGGAACTGATGTAGGAGAAGATGGTGGTGCTAAGATCACGTTGTCCACCCAGCTCAAGATGTCAGAATCTATGAAGCCAGCATCACCAGAAGTGAAAGGGGGGATAGTGGTGCCGGTGGAGCGGTCATCCACAGTACTTCTGGCGTTGGCACCTCCATGGGTTGGCTGCCAAAAGGAACTGATGTAGGAGAAGATGGTGGCATTAAAATCATGCTGTCGACCTACTTCAAGATGTCAGAATCGATGAAGCCAGCATCGCCAGAAGTGGAAGGAGGGATAGTGGTGCCGGTGGAGCAGTCATCCGCAAGTACTCTTGGAGGTGGCACTAACTGAGATGCAATCTCCTGCTCTGTGCAAGCAGCAATCACCTTCACAACACCACCATCACTACTGCTACAATCTTTGGCCTCACATGCCTGATCGAAGAGCGGCGTCGGCCGCGTAGCATGTATCCGTCTTCTCTTGCGGTCATGTGCGGCAGGAAAATCATCACCGGCTTCTTTGCTGTCCCTCTTAGGATAAATTCTGCAGAGAGTAATCTCCTGAAACTGCAAAACCAAGAGCAGTAGTCACAACAATCAGTGCTGGAAGATTCTACCAAGGATCGAAAGAAACAAAAAAAATTATCAAATTTCTCACAGAGTAAAAGATAATCAAATATATTAAACAAAACCATGACGGAAGATCATAACAGTAGATTCAGAAGAGAGGAAAAAAAATAGAAAAATTACATACCTTGCCATCAGGGAAGTGGAGGAGGTACTCGTGCATGATCCAGTTGGGGTGTAGCCTCTTCCTTTGGCTGTCTCTGAAATTGAAGACAAGGGACGTCTTGTGCCCGATCACCTCGGAGGAGTCTTTCTTGAAGATGAGCTGGCCTCGAGCATTGCCATGCCAGAAGCCCTCCTCAGCATTGCGGTTTGCCCTGCACCCACTTCCGTTGGTGCTTGCAACTTCTCCTGTGCAGACAACAAGGATATAAGCAACAATTAAATTAGAATATTAAGCTGATACAGAGCTATGGGAGAATGGCCCAAACAATCATAGCCATCATGCAAGTAAGGGACAGCCATAATTGATTGACACGACCACTTCAGTCAGACATGCACGATCCCAACTCGTTCACAAAACTACATCAAGGAGTGTGAAACACTCATCCGACTCCAACTATTTTTAATACAACATTGGTAACTATTATTTCTGACTTCATTGATGGAAAATATATTCATGCCTCTTGAATGATTAGTAAGGCACAACTTACATGACAAGAAAACGAGAAAAAAATCAGAGGTTTGTTTAGACATTGTGACCTGTTTCTATTCATTTTATATAACTCTATTCCTTCCTAAAGAAAACTTTATATACCTACTGTAGTTCTATATAACTATATTACTGTTATTATATCCCTAATTGACTTGGATTTTCAATTTATAGATGACTAGTATGCCACCAAATTATTCTAACTATTTTTTACATTGTCAGAAATTGGAGGAAATCAAATTGTAAAATTTAAATTAATATTTTTTTAAAAAAATAATATCAGATAAGGGGAGATGCGGTTATTGAGATAAAAAAGAGAAATTGTTTAAATTAAATTTTATTCAATAAATTAGAAAATATATCTAGAGTGAAGAAAGCAATCCATCCATCAAACTTTTTTTTTCAATCAGAAAACAAGATTTATGATATTCACATTAATGTAAAAATATAGAATTGAGGAAAGAAAACAAGAACGGGATGCAAGAAGGAACTACAAGAAACTCCACGAAGTCTGGAAGCCAGAGTCGAACCATCGGTTCACTTGCAACTTAAAGAAAAAGGAGAAGAAGCATGGGGGAGAACAAAGAAGAAGAAGGATCTTGGGTTTTTAATAGGGTTTTAGGCAAGGCAATATATCAAGAATTCATTGTTGCTGGTGATACCGAAAGAAGAAGAAGAAGGATCTCGGGTTTCAATCAAACCAATATATCAAGAAGTTCGTTAGCTATTACCGGTAAACTGGTTAGCTGTCTTGGTTTACTTGTAATTATATTCAAAGTGATAGCTTGGTTCACAGGAGAATATGTCTAGTTCTTCTAACCAGAACTAACTCTTCCTACTAATGACAGTGAACGTCGAACTTGATAACTAACATCCACATCAATGGTTCTGGGCAAAGTTATAGTAGTGTACTGTTGCTACGCATGATCAGCCTAGAAGCTTAATTACCTAGTAGTAGAGGTACATCAACATAGAAATGTAGCCTACTGCAAGTCATGGAATTGCAGCCGCAGCGTCTAAAATTACATGAGTAGTGCTCTGCTTGTTCTCTGCCCAGAAAAGATTTATCAGTCAACAATTGTGAGCACTGATAGACAGCCTGATTTATCATTTCAAATGGAAGTGGATCCTAACAAAAATTATTCAATATGGCTTCACTTTGCTGAAATTGATTCCAGAATAAAAAGCACCGGAGAGAGGGTCTTTGATGTACTGGTAAATGGTGATGTTGCATTTGAAAATATTGGCATCATTCGAATGACTGGGGAACGTTATACAGCTCTCGTGCTGAATAGAATTGTTGCTGTGAACGGGAGGACGCTAACAATAACCTTGCGCCCTACAAATGGAAGTCATGCCATCATCAATGCAATTGAGGTCTTTGAGATCATTGCAGCAGAGCACAAAACTGCAGCAGAAGAAGGTAGGCGTGCAACAATTGTGAAAGATTAGCATTTTTATCTCATTGACTTGACAAATTTTATGCATTGCCTCCCATATGAAGATATGATGCTTATACATGAAAATTTAGTGCATGAACATCTCATCATGCCTAATCTTTTAGATTTTTTTTTGACATGCAATTCTGACCTAAAAGTTATGCAGGGTTACTTTTTGTCATTTTGTTTTCTTTCAATTCAGTTCTACATTTTCTTCATGTATCCATGGGTTACTTTTTTTGTGACTGGTAATAAGAATGCAAAGGTCATTGGCTTTTGTTTGGACTGAGATTTGAGATGGACTTGTGATTCTGTTTCCATCCTAACATGTGGGCTAATCAACTAATAAACATAAATGTATAAACATTTATGCCAATGACTTACGTAGGAAATTTATGGAAAGAAACCATCTCAGATAGGATTCTGATCCCATACCTAGTAGTAGAGGTACATCAACATAGAAATGTAGCCTACTGCAAGCCATTGAATTGCAGCCGCAGCATCTAAAATTACATGAGTAGTGCTCTGCTTGTTCTCTAATATCATACTATGAGCAGACGAAGTGTGGTTTGGTGGTTTATTGTGATTTAGTGGGTATAGATGTATTTTATGTTTCTATGCAACAGAAATTGTGCATCTGTGGAGGCTTTGTTGTGAATAACTTTGAAAACTTTGGTACTTTGCTTGATACATTGTTTTTTTTTTTGGGGACACTTTCATTTTTTTTCAGCACGAGCTTTTTAAGTAATAATAACACAGAAGAAGTAGTTGTACAGAAATTTAAAGACCTGGATTCTAAAGAAAATTGCTTCAATTTAAAATATTTGAAATTCTGATATTTCCAAGAACTTTGTCAGCCTTTTTATTTCAACTCATTTTACTTCTCTTGCTGATTTGATCTGCTTTCTCTCCCCGAGGCATCTCAAAAGCAAGTGGACGCTAATGTCCTTCACCTTCAGGTTTTAAAAATGTGCGACACAGATGTTGTCAGAAAGCATGAATTCCTTGTAAAAATCTGTTTCATGCATCTGGCATGCAATATGAAAATTAGACTTAAAAACATCCTTTACCATCCTACTTGTGGCAGACTTTTATGGCACAAAATATTTTTGTGAGTTAGTTGTAAAACAAAACAGAACAGAAGCTGATACTAGAAAAGAAACTACCAGCAAATGCAATAATTATAGGAGTGTGGAAACAACTATAAAATGCAAGAGGATGGTGATGAAGCTCAACCAACCACTGATTTTGGTTTAGCTTCAGACATATCAAACTGCTCAAAAAAGGAACTAGTTAACCAGAAACTTGCAAAAACATGTATATGTTGTATTATAATATTACAAAGAGCACTTATGTAATGATAAGCCATAGTAATAGTTAGACAATGCTGCTCAGCATTAGTTCCGGAGTCTTTTCATTTTGCTAGCCAGTTAAAGTCTCTTTGACTTGCAAGAAGTGAATTTTTTGGATTCCATGGAGCCATGTAAGTCCTCAAACTGTTCTACCAGTAGAAGCAAATTCTGCCACTTTCATGGCTAGATAAGTCATTTGACCATTGTAAGAACAGAGAAGTGTACCTTCACGAAAATCGTTAATTCTAACCCTAGATTATGACTTCATTATCTTGAAATGAAAGCTAATCAGTGCTTATTACTCATGCAGCCCTTCAATGATTGTCAAATATGAGAAAACTTATCTAGGTTTGTTATTGTAAATTTTGGTGTCTTATCCAATTTTTCCGGTCTAAGATCAATAATTGCCATGTTCTTCAAATCAACTCAAGATCAAATATGCAAGCCTGTCTGTCACTCAATGTTCAGGGTTGCCTTTGATTTATTAAGAATATCTCATGCTCACTACTCCAGTGGATTCATTTCTCAGGTCAAACTTTAGCTTGGTCACCAATTTTATAATTCTCAAGTTCCTATATATTACCTCAAATCTAGATGGCCTCTTAACTCTTGATATAGAACTATTTGGACAAAGAGAAGATAAGATTCGTCCAATTTGTGTTATAGGATGAATGAGCCTGTTGCAGAACCATTTCATTTACCTTTATTATTGATTTTATTTTTCATTGCTATCCAAGCCTTTATTCATCAAATAAATCTTATATGTAAGTATTAACTGTCCAGAATTGCTTTACAGGGACGTCTCATACAACCAACTTAATGGCTCAATACCAGAGAGCCTTGGCCAGCTGACATCATTACGAGTACTGTAAGGAGAAATGCTGAATAATCTGATTCTTTTGGACATGGTCTTGGATTGAATAGAAGCACTAACCAGTTGTTCTGTAGAAATCTCAATGGAAATTTTCTATCAGGAAGAGTTCCATTGAGATTATATGCGGTGCTTCAAAGTAGCTCAAAATTATTTTAACCAACTTCACATTGATATGGAGCCAAAAGACTGATCTTGAGAATCACTTATTTAGTCCCTCTTCATCTTAGTCTGAGTTGTTATTAAAAGTTTCTTTATGCAAAGGTAATGATTCGGAAATAGTAAGGACCTTTTGTTCAGATGGTAACGATCATCAATTATGTAAAACAATTGTTACTTAGTAAGTGAATTTGTTTAATTGGTTATTGTATTTCCTTTATTTAGTGATCAGATTTCGATGAGCTGAGAATATTGACATCAGGTAGACATGCCAAATATTATGTTGATGTTCTTCCAATCATATGCACTTCAATGCTGCCTGCTGAGTGACTTTGAAGACGTCAGAGACCTTGATCCCTCAAGTTCAGTTTGGATCACTTCTCATTGATCAATATAATCTTGGGTTGTTGTCACTTCCAATTTTTGAGTCAAACTACTGACCTCCGGATTTGGTACCCAAATTTCTCATTGATTTGGATAATTGGAAGATTAGATGCCATCAAATGCTGGTACATTCATGTCTACATGTATCTATTTCTATATAAATCCACATGCATATAAACACCTGCAGACATATATAGCTATACACATTAATGCACAATGTCTATACTTTACGACTTTGGGTTTAAATATTCAAATATTCAGCATATTTCTGTTTGATCATTTGAGTAAATGTAGATTATTTTCTGAATATGCAGAGGTCTGGACAACCAGGGTTTGAAGGGTTTCTTGCCGAATGACATAGCAAAACTGCAGCATTTACAAAGCATGTTAGCTTTTCAGATTGTTGCACTCTAGTGTACAAAGCTTGCCTAATGATCAAAGAAAGCCAAACCGAGCCGACCTGGCCGGTTCAGCCAGAACCGAGCCGACCTGGCCTTCAACTGGGTCGGTTCGGCGGTAGAAAACGGTTGGGCCGAAACCTATGGGCTCTGGCCAGAACCAGCCAGAATTGGACAGAACCGCCGGTTCAACTTGTGTGTGTGTACGTGTGTGTGTGTGTGTGTGTAAATATATATATATATATATATATATATATATATATATATATATATATATATATATATATATATATATATATATATATATATATTCTTATTCATATACATGACATTTCCATTTTTTTCTGGCATTGAATTGGTAATTACTTGATTGTATTGATGGCATGGTCTTTATGGCTTGATAATTTTGTTTATGACTTATCCTTACATGAATTGTGAACTTGATTCAACTTATCATAATTCCTCCAGCAGACATATATTTTCTTATATGTAAAGATGTTAAGGCCTGCTTGTGGTCAATACATGCCTGACCAAGTTGTTGTGCTTTGCAGATGGCATTCTTTTAGGGGGCATTCTCATCATGTATGAGTTGCACAATTTCTTGCGTCCTATTCTTTTCATTATGTATTCCTTATGGATACCCCAGATAACTATTAATGTCATTCAGGATATAAGAAAACCCCTGCACCCTCATTATATATTAGGCATGACTCTCACTCGGCTTGCAATTCCATTATACATACTTGGCTGCCCAGGCAATTTCATGCATATTGAGGTTGACACGAATTGGTGCATAACTTTGGGAGTATTCTTGGGATTGCAAGCATCAATTCTCCTCCTCCAGCATTACCTTGGTTCTCGATGGTTTATTCCTCGCCAGGTTAGAGTTTTCTTGTCATTTTGTTAGATTTGTATTTTCTAATACACGGGCTTATGCCAAAGAAATATAATTATTTATCAATTATGTTGCAGTGCAATAGAACTAGGTACTTAGGTAGTACTTAAGACGATATTGATATGGCAAATAATAGAACTGACCGCGAGAAAAGGAACCTGTTTTTTAACACAAATGCACAGACTGAAAGGTTATCAGATATGGTAGAAATGCTCCGTGATGGAAAATTATAAACTACATTTTCTAGTTTTTGTGCCTGCTGCAATAATGCACTCGAATAAGTATTGTCTAATGTCTGAAAAGCATGAAGTTCTGGTACATTACTGTTTTTTTAATTATGTCGAGGGTGATACAACTCAAACTACTGATTGTGTCATTTGCATGACTGCCATCGATCTTGCACAGCGGTCAACTGATTACATGGTACTTGGAAACCTCTTTGCCTTCAATTTCTCGGACATGCAAAAATGCTAGTTTTACTTGTTTTCTTGGAGAAAGTTCGGCTTAGTAGGCTCTCATCCTGCAGGTGACACCTTGTGATCATTTCTTCCATTCGGGTTGCTTACAAAGATGGATGGATATAAAGATGGAATGCCCGACTTGCAGGCGTTCTCTGCCCCCAGCATAGGTTGGACCCTGCTTTGTATTTATACATGCCATCAAACACATTACGAACTCCAGAACAAATCATATGGCAATAATTGGAGTGCCAGAATCTTGTTTTATCATCTTTTTTTCTTTTTCTCATCTGCTAGATCTTTCTGGCCAGGATGGAGAACCATCTCACACAGAGAAAAAGAAAAGTAGATAGCTGCAGAGTCAGACAATTTGCATAGTTCATGTAATATATGCAACCCTGTATCATTTTAGGCTGTTCTATGCTGGTGCAGTCTCATCCCTGGTGCACTGCTGTACATTTATGTTCCTATGTATTGTTTAGACTGTTAATCCAAAAACAATTTGAAAAGCAGAAGCTCAAGAGCCAGGTTCAGTACACATTACAGAACGCTCTTAATGTGTCCTGACATCAAAAAAGGGCCAGGTGCAACATAAATTTGATATTCTAAAGCTCCATGTAAAGTAGTAAGATGATTTTGGTGGGGTATGGGCAACTTGCAGCAATTTCTCATGGAAATGTAGTTGTTTCTTGTATTAGACCATTTGCTTTGTTTCTTTATGTGTTCTGTTTTCATGTTGGAACTATTGTGAAGAGCATATTCAGTTCGTTTTTTAAAAAAATTTAATTTTGATTTTTGAGTGGGTTCATGGTAGGATGATTGATTATATGAAAGCAGGTAGGAATTATTGAGTTGGGGGGGGTGCCAATTGGATTTGTTGTCCGAGTTACAGAATCCGTTGGATACAAATACCAGAATAGTTCCTAGGGATAATTGCGTCGTGAAAGAGAACAATACCTGAATATAGTTAGGGTCTATTTGGCACCATCATTGCAGGATCCAGCAGCATCGGTAGGGAAGAGAGCACGGATGGGGGAGGAAGTGTGGGAGCGGGAGAAAAAGAGGCGGGTCACAGGCCTAATCTCGGTGATTTTTTTCTTATAAAATCTCTTGAGGTTTTTTAAACCAAAATCCTTCTAGGATTGGGTCCCATGTCGTCTTCTCCCGTTCTCTCCCTCTCTCCCCTTTCCACGCTATATCTCCTCGCCATGCAATAGGGATGCTGTGAAATGTATATAGAGAGAGAGGGCACCTAGGGTTGGGTTGATTGGATTTCAATTTAGATTCGGTCAGTTCTTAATTAGATAATGGAGGTTGAATTTATTGATCCAAGCCATCAAATGTTTGCCGTCTCTAAATTGCTTAGATACTAAATAATATAGATTAGGAAGTTCTTAGTTTATGCATTAAGTGGTGAAAAATGGGATAGCTTAAATAATATGAAACAATATAGGATTTTTCCCCTTAATATTGGATGAGGAGTCTTTTGCATGATTTTTTATATTTAAATAATTTAGGGATAACAAATTACATTCAATAACTTGAATCATCAATGTTGGAACCTCATTAACCAATCATGGATCCTACGTAAGTAAAAATTAAAAAATAAATAAAATAGAAGTAAATTATTGAAAATATAAAGAAATAGTATTAAATATATATATATATAAGACTAAATAAATACAAAATTAAAAAAAGGGAAAATAACGAGTATGGATTATGTCATAATAATAAAAGAAAAAAAACAAAAATAATAGAAGCTCCCCAAAAGAATTATAGCGGCATTGTAAAAATTACTTCTATTATTTAATTAATTGCTATTTAAAAATAATATAAAGTTGATTATATTTTGATGTGTACCTAGTTAAATTAAATATTGGAATCGAATTGTTGTTCCTTGTATTCCTTTGTTTTATCTCCAAAAGTTGGAAGGGAAATTATGATTCCAATTCTCCGCTTTTCATTTCCATCTCGATTTCTTTTCATTCCACAGAACCATACATAGTGTAAGTGTATTGGCACCTATCTAGAAATTTTGTAATATACTGCAGGATTCTTTTGTGAAAAGGGGATTGTAGAACAGGAAGGAGTAAGCTGAACGTTGACAAAAAGTTATGAAGAAGAGTACGAGAAATTTGCAATTTAATTGTAGTATTAGCCCACAGTCGGAAGAAAATAGAGTGTAGAGGCCCAAGTTTGAGTTGGGCCGGCCTCCGAACAGGGGCGGCCCAACACGTGAAAAAGGAGGAGGGAGTCTCCCGGTTGACACGCCCTCCCTTCCCTGTTTCGAAAATTCCTCCCCTCCTTCCGAATCCACCGGAAGGGAGGTTTTAGGGTGATAAAAACCATAGCAAATCAGGCTGAGATCTCCTCCTCTCCTTAGGGCATCAACCGAGAGCCCTTCCACACACACACAAAAAAAAAAAGAACAAAAAAAGGGAGATTAGAGTTCTACCTTGCTGCGGGAGGGATCGGAGCGTTCGCCGTCGATCCGGTCGGGAGGATCTCGCCGAAGGCAAGGTGAGGACCCTCTCCTCCTTCTCCTTCGTCTTTGGCCAGTACTTCTTTGGAACATGGCCGGGAAGCCGCCGGATTGATGGAGAAACCGAGCCCTGTTCGGCCTTCTCCTCTTCCGTTCCGGCCAGCCGTCGCCGGGCGTGGCACCGCCACAGGCCGATGACCAGGGGGCGTCGCCGGCCATGGGCCACCTGTTGCCGAGCACTCTCCTTTCCGTCGGAAAGAAGGAAGGAAGCGGGAGAGAAAGAGAGAGCCAACTCTCTCTTCTTGGTTATTTTATTGACGGGAAGAAAGAGAGAGAGAGAGAGAGAGAGAGAGAGCAACCTCTTCTTTGTTCTTCTCCCTCTCTAGTTGCTCTCTTTTATTGCTTTGTTTTCTCTCTAGTTCAATATAGGGAGATCATGGACTGTTGGTTAGTCCTGGGGTGCTAGATACTGGTGGACCCTTAAGAGGATCCATATAGAGTTTTGGATTTTTAATATATATCTTTGATAATTTTTAATATTGATTTGGTTCTGTAGGGAAACAATCTATTGGATAAGAGGACGTTAAGCAGGAATTTACGCATACCGGTTCATAGATCGCCGTGAAAGCGGGTGATTCGTCTGTCTGAATTTTCAACAAAGGGTAAGAATCCTTGTACGCCAATCCTACATGATATAAATATTTTTATACTTATATATGTATGATATACTATGTTCCAAATTAATATGTTATGATGCAGACAAATTAAAATAGTTTTATATTAAATTATCTTTTGATCGTGTTGGTTTGTGATTAATATTATGATATATGCATGTGCATAACCTACACCTGCATGATTGAATTTATGGATGTGGTGCTATGGAGTAACCTTGTTATTATTGGTTGCTCCGTCACGGGTTGGAAACGTGACCGGATTAGTCTATAGCTGTGAAAAAAAAAAGAATTAATGTGTGGACGTGAAATTGATTAAATCAATATTTACTTTAGGCCGTCTCGTTATATTTGGTTTACCCGTCACAGGCTCTAAGTGTGACAATGTTGGTTTGCCCGTCACAGGTTCTAAGTATGACAATGTTGGTTTGCCTGTCACTAGCTCTAAGTGTGACAATGTTGGTTTGCCCGTCACAGGCTCTAAGTGTGACAATATTGGTTTGCCCGTCACTGGCTCTAAGTGTGACAATGTTGGTTTGCCCGTCACAGGCTCTAAGTGTGACAATATTGGTTTGCCCCGTCACGGGCTGGAAACGTGACCGGAATTTGGCCCAAAGTCAAAAAGATAATTAATCCGGATCAAGTTAATATAGAATGGAAAGAAAAAGCATTGAACATAGTAATGAATATTTATGAGCTATCATATGCTATATCATGCTTGTATGGCTGGACTTTCATTGACGTTGGACGTACATACTTATATTGATTATTTGAGTCTTTTAATAGCCGGTTTGTGGTTTCATGAAATGTCCATCGATTCGTCGCGGTTTTCAAATTCATATTACTATTATGTTGGTATGGATGTGCAGGGATTCTTACTGGGCTATAAAGCTTACCCCATTTCTTCTTTCTCCTTTCAGAGTTGCAGGATGCTTGCATGGATGGGTTGGGTGCAGAGCATGAGTTTCAGAGTTATTAGCTAGCTAGTTAGTTTATCTTTCTTTGATGATGATGAGCATTTGAAAATTTTGTAATTGAACCAATTTGACATGTTGGATTTGTCTATTTGAATTGATTAATTAATTATGGATTTATTAGATTTTTGTTCATCTTAGGCCTTGCATAATCTTTAAGGAACTGTTCTAGAGCTCATGCGGCCGGTCGCGTACCGGACCCGGGTGCTGGGTTCGGGGCGTGACAGAGAGAACATACCTTGCGACAAACTTCGAGGAAATTTAGGTTTGGGAGAATGGCAAAGTTGGTCGAGATGAGCAATTTAATTCTACAATTTTTTAAAAAACTGGATGTGGAAATTGACTAGTTAGAATGCACGTGGCTGCTAAAAATTTCAAATGCAAGTTTTATGATTTAAGAATAGATTAGATTTTCTTCATGGAATTATTTTGAATTTATCTATTACATTACATTCTTGATCTGAATAAATTTTTATGTTTTTCTATGACAAGCAAATTGGAATGAATTTAGACTTGGAGGGGCATGAGACACTTATTATACGTAGAATTATAGAAATCACATTTTAGCAGATTTTTCACCTTGGACTTCTTGTTCTCAACTTCTAGCAGTGGTCGGAATCCTGTTATTTTTCTTATAGAAGTTCATAATGGTTTGAGGCAAACATCTTAGTGGGGTTACTGCAGAACTTGAAAAGTTGAGGAATTTAACTGCTTTATATAATTTTAGGTTAGACCAGATTAGAATTTATATTAAAATTAGGATATGGTAGATGGTCGGAGATATTTGTCATATAGTTTCTTGCATAATCCCTTATTCTATGAAAAGGTAGGGACCATTTTTCTTTCATATGCTTAAATGTTTCAGCATTTTATTATGTCAGTAAAATGTATTATAGTGAGGAAGCTGATTGAGCTTGATGCTTATAGTCTGAGATGAAGTGTCTCTTTTCTTTTTCCTTATCTTTTCCCTTATTTTTGTTTTGCAAGAAAGGGAGGAGGTGCGGTAAGGGAAAGGAAGAGGGCCACGAAATAAATACGTTGAATGATATAGCTGGCAAGATTTTCCTTTTTTCCTGGGTTAATAAGATTTCCATATACAGGCAACAAGTACGGCGCAGAAAATTCTATACTTGCAAAAAGGAAAGTTCTAGATCTAAAATCTTAGATCTTGCTTGATCCATGGTCAACTCCACCTCCACGGATGCGTGGAAGCACGACCAAGTTTTCCCGTCTCTTCATAGACGCCGCGATAGAGGGAGGCAACTAACTGGTCTCCCCTTCATTTCAACGCCCTTCCTGCTACTTTAATACCGTATCAGCTGAGCGCATTTACGTCACTTCGTTCTACCGACAATTTGCCCCGCGATTGGTGATGCCTTCGGTCCACCAACCTCCCTCTCTTTCTCTCTCTCCATCCCATCCCACTTGCTTTCAGACTCGCTGGACTCCAGATATGTAATTATTTCTCTTTTTAAGTCCTGGGAATCTAGTTTAAACTACTCGACATGTGAACTGCTGCTGCTCCTGAGAGCGGCTTTGATCGTTCTTAACTATTTTATATAATGATCTCTCTCTCTCTCTCTCTCGTCGTAACTGGCATCACGGCAACTGATTCACTCCTAAACCGATCTCAAGCATCCCGTCGCTCATCTCATGTGGGGAAATAAATACCCAGAGGAACCCCGAGAGAGAGAGAAGGGAGATAGCTAGGGTTTATCTCTGCTTAAAGAGAGAGGGAAAAAAGAGGAGTTGGGAGGGCCAAGAGAGAGAGAGGGGAGCAGCAAAATGCTCGGATCCCCCATTCTCCATCTGCTTCTGCTCCACATCGCTCTATTGGCCACTGATCTTGGCGTTTCGACAGCCACCACCAATAAAGGTAAACCTTACTTCCCGTTGCTTCGTAGTTTCTTGTACAGAAGAAGTAGAAGAGATGGATGCTTGCGACTTTCTACATTTAAACCTGAACGGAAAATTATGCCAAAAATTGCTGCCTGGTTGTGTCCCTTCTTCTTGGTTGTGTCCCGAATTATTTTTTCATGTCATGCCTCCTCCTGCTGTTAGAATTAATCCCCGTAGAAGGCATTTCTAGAACTCGTTCTGTCTTAGATAGAATCACGCCGCCTAGATGTGGTGTTGTGTAATTTCACCGGATCTCTAGCGAAGACTGTTGCATAGAAATTGGAACGCGCTGGAATGTAGCTAATTGAAGGGGAACCGAGAATACGTACTAAATAAGATAGGTCCAAGCCGCATGACGAGAAGTGGTGGTCTCTTGGCCAATCGACTCTTGCCGGATTGAGTAGGTTGGCCGTGTACAATTCTTTATTTCATTTTTAAAAAATAGGTATCTGGATATCACCATCTTACATGTTTTAAATCTTATGTGTGTTTTTTTATGATTTTGTGACTATAGATGTGTTTCTCTTACTACGGCTACTCCAAGTTCATTGGAACAAGTATCGCCTTCTGGTTGTTTTCGCTGATGTTGCAAAAGTTCAATCAGCTTTTGAGCATATTAACAAGTCGATAAAATTGTTTTTATTATATTTAGTATGAGGAAGTTGTCACGAAAGGAATGCTAGTAAGAGTTGAACGGTTATATGTATTTCGTCCTCGATTGGACTCAGGACTCAGTGTGTTTTCTTTGCAGAGCCATTTGTGATCCGCATAAGCTGTGGGGCTCGTGAGAATGTTCGAACACAGCCAACAAATGCCTTATGGTATAGAGACTTTGGTTATACTGGCGGAAGACTGGCAAATGCAACAAGTCTGCTTTCCATCGTCCCTCCACTTACAACGCTCAGATATTTTCCTCTCTCTGATGGTCCTGAGAATTGCTATAACATCAACCGTATTCCTCGTGGACACTATGCAGTGAGATTTTTCTTTGCTCTTGTTAAAGATCCTAATCTTGAGAGTGAGCCTCTTTTTGATATATCAGTTGATGGAACCCAAATTTATTCTCTGAGGTCAGGCTGGAGCAAAAAGGATGACCAGTCATTTGTTGAAGCTCTAGTTTTTGTTCCAGATACATCCGTGTCTGCTTGTCTCCATAGCACTGGTCATGGAGATCCATCTATCCTTTCAATTGAAATAATTCAAGTTGATGACAGGGCATATTATTTTGGTCCATTATGGGGTAAGGATACAGTACTTAGAACAGCTAAAAGATTGACTTGTGGTTCAGGGAAGCCAGCATTTGATGAAGATTATAATGGCAATCATTGGGGTGGTGATAGATTTTGGTTAGGAACGTCAACTTTTGCTGCAGGATCTGATAAGTCTATTTCGACAGAAGATAAAATTGCCCAAGCATCAATTTCACCGAACTTCTACCCAGAAAAGATTTATCAGTCAGCAATTGTGAGCACTGATAGACAGCCTGATTTATCATTTCAAATGGAGGTGGATCCCAACAAAAATTATTCAATATGGCTTCACTTTGCTGAAATTGATTCCAGAATAAAAAACACTGGAGAGAGGGTCTTTGATGTACTGGTAAATGGTGATGTTGCCTTTGAAAATATTGACATCATTCGCATGACTGGGGAACCTTATACAGCTCTCGTGCTGAATAGAACTGTTGCTGTGAATGGGAGGACGCTAACATTAAGCTTGCGCCCTATAAATGGAAGTCATGCCATCATCAATGCAATTGAGGTCTTTGAGATCATTGCAGCAGAGCACAAAACTGCAGCACAAGAAGGTAGGTGTGCAACATTTGTGAAAGATTAGCACTTTTATCTCATTGACTTGACAAATTTTATGCATTGCCTCCCACATGAAGATATGATTCTTATACATGAAAATTTAGTGCATGAACATCTCATCATGCCTAATATTTTGGATTTTTTTTTGACATGCAATTCTGACCTAAAAGTTATGCAGGGTTACTTTTTGTCATTTTGTTTTCTTTCAATTCAGTTCTACATTTTCTTCATGTATCCATGAGGTTACTTTTTTTGTGACTGTTAATAAGAATGCAAAGGTCATTGGCCTTTGCTTGGACTGAGATTTGAGATGGACTTGTGATTCTGTTTCCATCCTAATGTGTGGGCTAATCAACAAATAGGCATAAATGTTTAAGGACTTACGTAGGAAAATTATGGAAAGAAACCATCTCAGATAGGATTCTGATCCCATACTTTTCAGATGTTATCCTAAATTCACAATAATATGGTGTGCTAGAAACTTGTCAAAATATGCCATTGGAAAACAAAAGGCCGCAGACCATTAGGATGAATACAAGTCAGGAAGATTTGGGGGTCCTTTGGGCAATGTAAATTGAATGCTTTATCAGGTTAGATTTAATATGCTTGCTTGCTTATTTTATATAAAGTAGAAAGCCTGTAAGTGCACTCACACTGAACTGCTATTGGCTGGTTTTCTCCTTTTCCTATTGTTGCTAACTGTTGGAGGCATTGCCAACATCAGCTGCCCATTATCATATTAAGTGAATGTAATGCATGGTTACTTATTCAGTTTTACATGGTCCTGTCACAATTGCTGATTACTATGCTGAAAAAGTAGCGGCAGAGAAAATACCTTCACAAGAGTTTGTTATATACCTTGATTCATTTTATTGATTATTTGTTGGCTGAAGCTAATAGTTCCTTCTTTTTTGGATTAGTGAAGGTGAACAAAAAATGTTATTTAGGTGACTTCTTATTTTTGTTGTTTAGTTCATATTTGATGCTCTTTTAGTCTTTATATGATTCATTATTTTGTTAAATTGTGTCTAATTCATTCCAACATGGCCTTCCATAGTTAGAGCTTTGCAAAATTTGAAGAGTTCACTGGGGCTTCCGCTTCGTTTTGGCTGGAATGGTGACCCATGTGTTCCCCAACAGCATCCTTGGAGCGGAGTGGACTGCCAATTTGACAGTAAAACTGGCCAATGGGTCATAGATGGGCTGTAATTTCTCAACCTTAAAAAATTATTTAGTGCAACTAGATATTGCTCCTTGTCTTTTCTTATGGTAAAAAGCAGTGTTGACAGGGTCAACAGGGCTACACATACTAGTTTGCTAGCCAAAATCTTAAAGCTAAACAAGATTTTGAACCATGGATCAAATGTTCTATTTTCCAGAAATGAACCATATTTTGAAGTGCATCAAAAAGTATCAAATATGTCTTTTAAAATTTATTGTTTAGTAACTGACAAATTAGAGCTCGTTTATCTACTATTGGAAACTTTAGGAGCAAGCATTGGAATCAATTTAGTTGTTGAGGCACGGAGCCATTTCCATTCAATTGTAAATGGCAGGTCCTCTTCGCAAGACACCACACTAAAGCTTAATGGTTATTTATTTGGTCATTGCATGCTTGCATTTTATGCTCAGGGCTGTGCATGTATACACTGTAACCTGCCAGCCATGTAACTAATTCAACAGGGAGGAGTCTGATGGTCGGCTAGGTCAGGTTGGCCATTATCCCATCAGCTGATTATATGATTAAGATTAGATTGTGTATTTGTAGAAGTGAGCATCAGAACCTCAAGCAAACATCCATGCTAAGGTGTCTGCATTATTGCAATTAACTTAATTTTTATCTCTCTCCAGAATAGGTCTAGGCTTATGAGGTGTGTAGTGGTCAACACTAGGGATGTGCTTCAACACTAGAAAGGTTCTTCATAACATTGTTGATGTGGTACATGTTAGGTTGATATTCTGGGAAGCTTGTATTTTAGCATGTCTCTTGGAAGAAGGTACTAGATATCTTATGGTGTAGTTTCCCTAATTTCTGCATATAATTTCAATTAATAAAAACATGTTGTTAGATTAGTCGAATGAGGAAAAATCAAAAGGATATGGAGAAATGGAGCACCTTGATTTCTTGATCAATGTAAGATAATAATCTTGGGTTGTTGTCACTTCTATTTTTTGAGTCAAACTACTGACCTCCGGATTTGGTACCCAAATTTCTCATTGATTTGGATAATTGGAAGATTAGATGCCACCAAATGCTGGTACATTCATGCCTACATGTATCTATCTCTATATAAATCCACACGCATATAAACACCTACAGACATATATAACTATACACATTAATGCACAATGTCTATACTTTTTTACGACTTTAGGTTTAAATATTCAAATATTCAGCATATTTCTGTTTGATCATTTGAGTAAATGAAGATTATTTCCTGAATATGCAGAGGTCTGGACAACCAGGGTTTGAAGGGTTTCTTGCCGAATGACATAGCAAAACTACAGTATTTACAAAGCATGTGAGTTTTTCAGATTGTTGCACTCTAGTGTACAAAGCCTGCCTAATGATCAAAGAAAGCCGGAACCGAGCCAACCCGCCTGCAACTGGGTCGGTTCGGCTGTAGAAAACGGTTCCGGCCTCTTAAGGGCCGGAACCTATTGGCTCTGGCCAGAACCGACCAGAATTGGACAGGACCGCCGGTTTGACTTGGTTCAAACCGGTACCGACCCGTACCGGACGCTGACCGATATGGGTCTCGGTACCGGTTCGGCGAACCTTGCTAATGATATTTACACTATTTATTTTTCAACATACATAAGTCTTATGGCTGTTACTTTTATTAGTAAATGGTTCCTACATTCACAAAATTATTATAATATGAAAATGCTTAATCTTGCATGAAGGTATAACAGATATCTTGTCTATGCAATTTTGTTTAATCACAATAGTTGACTTTATTAATTTTTCTATAACATTATTTCTCTATTTTTCTCTTAACAGAAACTTGAGCGACAATAGCATCCGTGGTGGCATTCCGTCCTCTCTTGGTACTATTACTGGGTTGGAAGTATTGTGAGTACATGCATATTACTGCATGTCATAACTAACATGTTGCGATGCTATTATGTATAGACCAATAGTTAAATGATTGTTGATGATGGAAGAGCTGATGCATGCTAGATCCTAATGAAATATGTGCTTTGTTTCTTCCTGTTGAGTTTGAGTTGATCATAGATTGCCAAATTACATTGTGAATAACTTTGAAAACTTTGGTATTCGCTTGATACATTGTTTTTTTTGGGACACTTTAATTTTTTTTCAGCACAAGCTTTTTAAGGAATAATAACACAGAAGAAGTAGGTGTACAGAAATTTAAAGACCTGGATTCTAAAGAAAATTTAATAACACAGAAGAAGACTTTTATGACACAAAATATTTTTGTGAGTTAGTTGTAAAACAAAACAGAACAGAAGCTGATACTAGAAAAGAAACTACCAGCAAATGCAATAATTAAAGTCTTCTTCCTGTTGAGTGTGGAAACGACTATAAAATGCAAGAGGATGGTTTCAACCAACCACTGATTTTGGTTTAGCTTCAGACATATCAAACTGCTCAAAAAAGGAACTAGTTAACCAGAAACTTGCAAAAACATGTATATGTTGTATTATAATATTACAAAGAGCACTTATGTAATGATAGGACATAGTAATAGTTAGACAATACTGCTCAGCATTAGTTCCGGAGTCTTTTCATTTTGCTAGCCAGTTAAAGTCTTGAAACTTCTTTGACTTGCCAGAAGTGAATCCTTGGATTCCATGAAGCCATGTAAGTCCCCAAACTGTTCTACTAGTAGAAGCAAATTCTGCCACTTTCATGGCTAGATAGTCATTTGACCATTGTAAGAACAAAGAAGTGTACCTTCACGAAAATCATTAATTCTAAGCCTAGATTATGGCTTCATTATCTTGAAATGAAAGCTAATCAGTGCTTATTACTCATGCAGCCCTTTGATGATTGTCAAATATGAGAAGACTTGTCTAGGTTTGTTGTTGTAATTTTTGGTATCTTATATGATTTTGCCGGTCTAAGATCAATAATTGCCATGTTCTTCAAATCAACTCAAGATCAAATATGCAAGCCTGTCTGTCACTCGATGTTCAGGGTTGCCTTTGATTTATTAAGAATATCTCATGCTCACTACTCCAGTGGATTCATTTCTTAGGTCAAACTTTTGCATGGTCACCAATTTTATAATTCGCAAGTTCCTATATATTACCTCAAAACTAGATGGTCTCTAAGTCTTGATATAGAACTATTTGAACAAAGAGAAGATTAGATTCATCCAATTTGTGTTATAGGATGAATGAGCCTGTTGCAGAACCATTTCATTTACCTTTATTATTGATTTTTTTTTTTCATTGCTATCCAAGCCTTTATTCATCAAATAAATCCTATATGTAAGTATTAACTGTCCAGAATTGCTTTACAGGGACCTCTCATACAACCAACTCAATGGCTCAATACCAGAGAGCCTTGGCCAGCTGACATCATTACGAATACTGTAAGGAGAAATGCTTAATAATCTGATTTTTTTGGACATGGTCTTGGATTAAATAGAAGCACTAACCAGTTGTTCTGTAGAAATCTCAATGGAAATTTTCTATCAGGAAGAGTTCCAGCCGATCTTGGAGGAAGACCTCTTCACAGGGCTAGTTTCAAGTAAGAAGTTGTGAAAGTAGCTATCGGCTTTTGCCCATCTAAGTTATGTTTGAGATGCTACAATTAAATATAACAGTAGATATATACGGTGCTTCAAAGTAGCTCAAAATTATTTTAACCAACTTCACATTGATATGGAGCCAAAAGACTGATCTTGAGAATCACTTATTTAGTCCCTCTTCATCTTAGTCTGAGTTGTTATTAAAAGTTTCTTTATGCAAAGGTAATGATTCGGAAATAGTAACGACCTTTTGTTCAGATTCTTTATTACGTAGTAACGACCTTTTGTTCAGATGTTATCAATTATGTAAAACAATTGTTACGTAGTAAGTGAATTTGTTTAATTGGTTATTGTATTTCCTTTATTTAGTGATCAGATTTCGATGAGCTGAGAATATTGACATCAGGTAGATATGCCAAATATTATGTTAATGTTCTTCCAATCATATGCACTTCAATGCTGCCTGTTGAGTGACTTTGAAGACGTGAGAGACCTTGATCCCTCAAGTTCAGTTTGGATCACTTCTCATTGATCAATATAAGAGTGAGCAGACGGCCGTGATCTCTCTCCTGTGGTCCAATTTAAAAATTATGAAAGACTGCAATATCCAAGGTTCCTCTTTTGATATAAATATAGTCCCCTAAGGTTTTTCTCCTAAGATATTATAGAGAGCCTTGATGAGAGCGCATCAGGAAAGAAGTAGCTTATGATAAAAAATCGTAATCTTACAAAGATGGACGCCGCATCGTCAAGGACCTAAATTTTATAATCTTCTGATTGGTCACAAAAATTCAAAATCCTTTATTCTTCCATCACAATTGTCTATCATTCAGCCCTTCAAAAAACCTCTTATATTTCTCCAAGATTCAAATGCCCTCCATGAGAGGTGACATCTCTGTGTAACTCCCTCTATGTTCATGTATAACTGTAAATCTGGATCCCTCAAAAATGCATCAGAAGTACCCTTCATCATAGCGCTTCTCTCTCATGAATGATCTATAAAACTTTGGAAGGAGTCATTCATAATAATCCAATATCATATATTGCGATAGATTTAGACAACTGCATGTATTCCATATGTGCGGTTCAAGTTTTAATTACGTTGTAGTTAATTATCCTGCTGCCAATTTTGTTCTATTTTGATTACTTGGATCTAGTACTAAAATTGTTCCCATGAATTGTGTGCTTGTTTTCCTTAATTAATGCTTCTATTCTTTATGCTGGTGTTTTGTTCTTCAATGTGGAAATGGTATTCTTTGCGCAATCAGGATGTTTTATGTGGCTTGTGCAGCTTTACTGGTAATGCAGGTCTATGTGGAATTCCTGGGCTACCGACATGTGGACCCCATATGTCCGTCGCTGCTAAGGTTGGCATTGCATTTGGGGCTTTGGTTGCATTTTTAGTACTACTTGTCTGTCTTGCATGCTGGTGGAAAAGGAGGCAGAATATCCTTCGAGCTCAGAAGATTGCTGCTGGTAAGAAGCTAGGACACACAGATTCATAGAAGAGAGATTACATGACTTCTTTGTTACACTAAGACTCGAAATGGTCTCCCTGTCCTGCAGCAAGGGAAGCTCCATATGCAAAAGCAAGAACTCACTTCACGCGTGATGTGCAAATGGCCAAGCATCAACGTGTGCATGACCAGTCTCGAAATCACCCTGAGAGCGGGCCGCATTTACTCTCTTGATTCACTGGATTTCTTGTTTATATTGATTCCTTCACTGTTTTTTTTTTCTTCCCTTTATTGTGTAGTGCATGTGTTCAACCTGGGAAAATGGATTCTCATGCTGCAGTATATTGCAGCTCTTGTTCCTTTTCCCTTTTTGGAAGGTGTGAAGCTAAAAGATCATGTTGTAGACTTATTTTTTTTAAATTATAACTTGCCATAGATTGAATCGAAGAAATCAGTCAGCAGAATCTTGGTAAAGCAAATTGCAAATAAGAGGTCCATGCATATACTCTATTCCCCTTTTCTCTGGCATGGTTACATTTATGTTTCTCCCAGCCACACTTGGAAATACTGCACTAAGACTTTTTTTCTGTTTATTGATTCAGTATCTACTGCTAGACCCATTATAAGGGCTAAACTGAATTAACCAATTCCTACCTCTTTCTCTGACCTCCATAGCAGTGCAAATTTCTGTGTGATGATGAATTATAGCGCAGCTTTTGTAAAATGAGCTAATGTAACTGTGCATATACTTCTGGTTCTCTGGCATCACAGTTCTGTGCGTATTTGGAGAATTGGGATGCATGCGCAGGATCAGATGCAGGGCTCTGTACTTTACTAACTTGGCTATTTGTATCTTTCAATTGGTATATGAAGATTGATTTAAAATCTCTCTGCATGTTAGACAAGGTGACCAATTTGGTTCGGCATCGTTGTGATCTTAATCATTTCATTGTATTTGACTAAAATACCTCTCATACACCATCTTGTCCGGTTAGTAGATCAAATGCACCATCCACATCCCTATCCCTCCTTCTCACTTCATTTTCTCTCATTACCCTTTCAGCACATTCGCCTCCATCAAAATCAACTGTAACTGCTACTCCAGTGTGTCTCCTCCACATCTCTCTCAACCCCCTGCAAAGCTCCTTCTCAACATCACCCAGATACCAAACATCCCTTCATCTCCACCTCCCATGCAGCAGGTTTGAATGCCGCGCAATTGGTTACAACTTGCTCTACATATACCGTACAAACTGAGGTGACAAATCACAACATAGGCTAATACATATATGCATGCTGTTCTCTCTTTTTTTTTTTTTTGTGGAAGTACTAAAAGGCTGTTTGTTAGGGTACTGTCTCTATGGAATTGCATGCAAGGTTGTATTCGAGTTCGAAGAAAGCCTCTTTCACCACAGCTCGCAAGTGCATCAAGTTTTTACCGCTCTGTAAGTTGCTAAGATCTTGTTAGGAGGAGTTGTTGGCAATAGAGCTTTTGAAAGTAGAGCTGTTGAAAATAGAATTGTCTGAAGTAGAGTTTTTATAAAAAGCTGTTTGCTTTTTGGTAACTATATTTATAAAGTACTGTGGTGCTTTAATATGTGTTTGGTAAACAAACTGAGAAAGTATTTTTGTATGACAAAATGACCATAAAGAAGATTATTAGTATTATACAACAGAGCATAATAAAATAGATTATGTATTAATACATAAATATATGATATAGTATAATATTAATGTAATGTAATATAATATTATTATAATATAATACTCTAATATTGTATACTATAGGATAATAATTTAATATAATATTAAATTATTTAATATAACATATCAATGTATTATGATATAACATAATATTATATTATATTTATAGTATAATACAATAATAAATATATAAAATATTATGATTATAATTTTTCACCCTTTTAATGACCATTTATCTCTCTAACAAATTTTCTAGCCAGATGATAAAACTGGTTAAATAATTACTAATATTTTTATTTATTTATTTATTATTTTATTTCATTGAAATATATTTATTTATTATCTTATTTATTTATTTATTCGTTCATTTATATACATATTTATTTATTTATTTATTTACTTACTTATTAATTTTTTTCTTTTCTTTTCTTTCTTTCTTTTTCTTTTTTTCTCTTTTTTTTCTTTTCTTTTCTTCTTTCTATTTACTTATATTTATAGTATAATACAATAATAAAAGTGTAAAAAATATATTAATTATTAGCATAAATTAATTTTTTGCCATGACCATTTATCTCTCTAACAAATTTCTTAGATGGTAAAATTAGTTAAACAATTACGAATATTTATTTTTATTTATTTATTTATTCTTCTCTATTTATTCTTTTTCTTTTCTTTTCTTCTTTTCTTTTTTTTATTTCTTTTCTTTTCCTTCTCTTCTTTCTTCTTCTTCCTTCCTGAAGCTTCTCCTCTCTTTGCTTCTTTCTTTCTTCTCTTCCCCTCTCCCTTCTTCCTCCCTTGCCTCACTTCTCCCGCGCGGTTATGGAAGGGGCGATCAAGCTCCTAGTGGCGCGATGACGGGAGGGTGGGCGGCGAAGCTGGAGGGAGACGCAGTCGGGGGAGATGCAGCGGCAGAGGAGGGAGAAGAGGCGGAGGGTGTCGGGGGAGAGGGAGCGGCGGAGGAGGGAGAAGAGGAAAAGGGCGTTGGGGGCGGCGGCGGGGGAGAGGGAGGGGCAGAGAAGGAGAGAGAAGAGGCGGAGGGCGTCGGGGGTGGCGGCGGAGGGAGAAGAGGCGAAGGGCGTCAGGGGCAGCAGCGGGGGAGAGGGAGTGGTAGAGGAGGGGGAAGAGGCGGAGGGCGTCGCGCGGGGTGGGGGGGGTGGGTGCGGCTGTGGAGAGGGAGAGGGTGGCACTGAAGAGGGGGGGTGCGGCCGTGGAGAGGGAGAGGGTGGCACTAAAGAGGGGGATGGGTGGGAGAGGAGGAGGCGGCGTGGGAGGAAAAGGGGGATTTTTAAATGGAGGGTATTTTTGTCAAAAATACAGCTTTCCGACAAAGCTAAAAACAGCTTTTTCGGAAAGCTCCAAATTGGAGCTTCTTCCCAAAAGCTATTTTCAGCTTTTCGAAAAAGCTGATACAACTTTCCGAAATTTTTACCAAACACCATTTTTTATCTAAAAGTACTTTTGGAGGGCCAAAACGTACTTTTTGGCCCTCCAAAAGCTTCCCCAAGCCCTATTTGGGAGAGCTGTTGGCAGTAGAGCGTTTGAAAGTAGAGCTGTTGGAAGTAGAGTTGTCTGAAGTAGAGCTTTTATAAAAAGTTATTTGCTGTTTGGTAACCACATTTCTAAAGTGTTGTGATGCTTTAATATGTGTTCAGTAAACAAACTGAGAAAGTACTTTTGTATGACAAAATGACCATAAAGTACATTACTAATATTATACAATAGAGCATAATAAAATATATTATGTATTAATATATAAATATATGATATAGTATAATATTTGTTGCTGGTGGTCCAAACCGAGAACGATTGGCACAGCGGTGTGAACGGGGTTCCCTTGGAGTTGGGTTGGTTGCGCTCCACCTTCCACTGGGAAACCTGCAAGCAAGCCTCGCACCACCACTGGGGTAGTGGGGGCCCTCCGACGATCAAGTCAGAGAGGATTGAAGGAGAAGGAGAGATAGCAGTAGCAGGTAAGAGAATGCTCTGGAAAACCTTTTCTTACCTCCCCCCTTCTCCCCCCAGCCGCATATATACCAGGCTGGGGGGTCCTTCTGGGGGGTTGGTCATCGTGTAGCACGATGGAGCTGCCACTGACATGGCCGTTACAGGGCGTCGTGGGGCAGCGCTGGGTACGGCCATGATAGGGCGTAGTGGAGCTCCGCTTTGTACGGCTGTTACAGGGGATCGTGGAGCAGCGCCGGATACGACCGTTGCAGGGAGTAGTGGAGCAAAGGGCCGCGGCGTGCTTCAGGGGAACAGCCTGTCGTTGTCGAGAGATTACCGACTCGGGGTCGGACTGCTGGATCAAGGGGCAGCCGACTCGGGGTCGGGCTGCGAAGCCGAAGATATCCGACTCGGGGTCGGACTGCTGGATCAAGGGACAACCGACTCGGGGTCGGGCTGCGAAGCCGAAGATATCCGACTCGGGGTCGGACAGCTGGATCTAGGGGCAGCCGACTCGGGGTCGGGCTGCGGAGCCGAAGATATCCAACTCGAGGTCGGATTACTGGATCAAGGGACTGCCGTAGTCTTTCTGGGTGCGCGTGCCGGTCACGTGGGGCGTGGCGGCTAAGTTCCCCCGTAACAGTAGCCCCCCACTTCCGAGCCTGGAACCAGGAGGGGAACGGGTGAACGGAGTGATGCTTCGAGATTGCCGCCATCCCTCGGAAAGGCGCGCGCGCTTCGAGCTCCCCGCCTCCTTTATGGCGTATAGCGGTTGTCGCTGATCTGGCAGTCTGCGGATTTCGGCGGACATCCTTCCTTAATGGCGTCGATTCGCCTTTGGGGCGCGAGCGATCCTTCGGCAGCCAGGCGTCCTCTGGCGTCACCGAGGCGTCACCCGCCTTTCCACCTATTTAACCGGGGGCCCTCCCCCGTCCGCTCTTCTCTTGACAGGCATCTTCGAGTTTCTCCCTTGTGCTGCTGTCGTTGCCGTCGGACTGTTCGCTCGCTCCTCCTTTGACGCTCTCGGAGCCGTTCTTCCTTCCCTTCCGGTGAGTTGCCCCATTCTTCAATTTAGGGCTCTCCATACTTTCTCCTTCCGTATTAGTGTACTCCAGTCGTTCCGATCCTTTCCCCCTTCTTGACCCCGTCCTGACCGTAGATTCACTGGCCATTAGGTATGGACGAAGTGAGAGCGGACCGCATTCAGTCGGAGCTGGCCTCCGAAGACTTAGATAGGTTCGTGGCTCGGTACCACCTTCCCGAAGCCTGCAACGTTACGCTCCCGGGGCCTGAGGAGAGGATGTCCCATCCTCCTCCAGGGAAGGTCGCCATCAATGAGGGCATCCTCCAGGCCGGGTTCCGCTTTCCCCCCTCAGACTTAGTCGTGTAGGTGCTTCGGGGTTTAAGAGTGGCGCCGACGCAACTGGTGCCGAACTCATGGCGCGCCCTGACGGCCTTCCAGGTTCTCTGCCGCATGCACGAGGTCCCGCCACCCTGAATGTCTTTTGGGAATGCTACGGCCTGAACGGCCACCCCCAGGACAGAGGGTGGTGGTGCTTTGCGGCGCGGCGAGGGTGCGGCCTCGTCAAGGAGGCTCCTTCCTCCATTCATGGCTGGAAGGAGCGTTTCTTCTTCATCGACGTAGATCCCTCTTGGGGAATCGGGGCAACCTGGGAGACGCCGATGAAGTCCCCGATTGGCCTATCGAGGTTGTCGAGGGAGGAATCCAATGGCGTCGCCGTCTTGAAGGGGTTGGTCGCCGAGGGCCGGCTCCCCCCGGTGGCTCGCCTTATTTCCGAGGATACTTTGGTGAACGTCGGTCTGAGCTCGATGCCCGTCGACCGTGAGCCTGCCACCGCTTCTTCTTTTTCAGCTCTTTTCTCCTCTTCCGTTTCTTCCTTCCATCAGTTTCTCAGTTTCTAACCACCCCGTCCTTTTTGCAGAAATCGACGACGTCATGCGGTCGGACAAGGCAAAGGCTGTCAGTAGGGTGTCCCTACTGGAAGCGGTCCGGAAGAAGAAACGGACTCCTCCGAGCGGGGTCCCCCCGGCGAAGAAGTCCCGCCAGCAGGCGACTCCGATGCCGACAGACGGCTCAGGGCCCAACGATCAGGGGGACGCTGCGGGCTCAGACCGACAATTGACACCGCATCAGCCCTCTGGTGATGAGACTACTGCTTCTCCGGAGGTGTCACCCGGGCGCGCCCGAGACGGCCGGGTCGGACGCGATCGGTCCCCAGCCCGGCCTTCGACTCGGTCGGCTTCGGACGATACGAGAAGGAGGGGCGCGCCGAGGCCCCGGCCGAGCGGGACCCTGTCGATTCCTGGAGCGGCCCCCGCCCCGAGCACGGTCAGCATGGCTCTTCCCCAAGCGATGGGTAAGGGTAAGGCTGCAGAACCACCGTCCGGCTCCGGGGCGAAGTCTGGGTCAGCATTCACTTTCGCCGGCGCCCGAAACCTCATCGAGACGGTGCTGCTGGAGAGCGACCGTAGGCGGGTCCGGCAGATGGGGATCCCTGACGTCGGAGCTGCCAGTTGCGTCTGTCTCATGTCGGTGAGTGTCCTTTTGGTCGCTTTCGTCATTTATAGGCTCTATTGATGATCCCCGCCTGACGCCCTCATTTTTTCTGTTTCTTAGCTCGCCCAGTACATGATCCGTCTGGAGGAGAGCCACGAGGAACAGGCGAGGCTTCTGGCGAGGGCCGAGAGCCAACTGAAGGCTGTAGAGGAGGGAGGCCAAGCTACGGCGGGGAGGACGACCGGGGACCTCGAGACGAGGCTCCAGGTGGCTGAAGAGCGGGTACTCGGCTTCGCTGCCCTCGAGAGGCAACTGTTGGAGACTCAAGAGCAACTCAAGGTCGCCTCGAGTCTCGAGGGCGAGATCAGGAAGGCGGAGGAGCGGGCCAAAAAGCAGTCCCGGAAGGCTGCCGACTTCCGGGAGAGGTGGGAGAAGGCCCAGCAGTCAGCCGACAACGCCCGCAACCGAACCCGGTCTCTTGAAGCCAAGCTGGGCGAATTGGAGTCGGCCTTGGAGGGGTCCCGCGCGAGCGACCAGGAGCTTCGTTCGCGCCTGAAAGAGGCTGAGGCTGCTCGCATTGCTGCCGAGGCGAAACACAAGGAGGCTCGGGCTGATCTGCTGAGGGTCTCCTCCGAGGCGGACGACCGGATTGTGGCGAAGGTCATGGAGGCAAAGGCTCAGATTACGGAGCGAGCAGAGGCAGCACTGGCCGAGAAGAGCGCGGAAATCGGGCGTCTGGCGGTACAGGCCTATCGTCAGTCCGCCGAATTCACCCGTGACATGTCGGAGGCGGTACAGGCTTATCGTCAGTCCGACGAGTTCGTCCGTGACATGTCGGACGCGGGGTCCGACTCCTTTGTCTTAGGCTTCGATGAAGGCTTGGCAAGGGTGTCGGCTAAATACCCCAGGATTGACCTGAGTGGGGTCTCCCTCCTCGACTCCCCTCCGGCGCCATTGCCTGCTGATTCTCCTGCCGCCTCCCTACCCCTTGCGGACGTGCCCGACGTTCCCGACCCAGGGGCTCCTCCAAGCTGACCCTCTGTACTTTTCTTTGATCTTTTCTTTGTATGTTGGCGTTTTGCCATGTTGTATGGGTCTCGGCCCTGAAGCAATGAAAGTTAATACAAACAGAGTGTTTCTTCATTTCACTTTCGTCCTTCCTCTTTTTAACTCTTGGTAGCGTCTCGCCGACTCCTGACTCTCGAAGTTCTTCCGGCGCTAGGCCAGGCATCCGAGGGTTAGGCCTCAGGAGATTCTTCCGGCGCTAAGCCAGGCATCCGAGGGTTAGGCCTCAGGAAATTCTTCCGGCGTTAAGCCAGGCATCCGAGGGTTAGGCCTCAGAAAATTCTTCCGACGCTAGGCCAGGCATCCGAGGGCTAGGCCTCAGGAAATTCTTCCGGCGCTAAGCCAGGCATCCGAGGGTTAGGCCTCAGGAAATTCGTCCGGCGCTAGGCCAGGTATCCGAGGGTTAGGCCTCAGGAAATTCTTCCGGCGCTAAGCCAGGCATCCGAGGGTTAGGCCTCAGGGAATTCTTCCGGCGCTAAACCAGGCATCCGAGGGTTAGGCCTCAGGAAATTCGTCCGGCGCTAGGCCAGGCATCCGAGGGTTAGGCCTCAGGAAATTCTTCCGGCGCTAAGCCAGGCATCCGAGGGTTAGGCCTCAGGAAATTCCTCCGGCGCTAAGCCAGGCATCCGAGGGTTAGGCCTCCGGAAATTCTTCCGGCGCTAAGCCAGGCATCCGAGGGTTAGGCCTCAGAAAATTCGTCCGGCGCTAGGCCAGGCATCCGAGGGTTAGGCCTCAGGAAATTCTTCCGGCGCTAAGCCAGGCATCCGAGGGTTAGGCCTCAGGAAATTCGTCCGGCGCTAGGCCAGGCATCCGAGGGTTAGGCCTCAGGAAATTCTTCCGGCGCTAAGCCAGGCATCCGAGGGTTAGGCCTCAGGAAATTCGTCCGGCGCTAGGCCAGGCATCCGAGGGTTAGGCCTCAGGAAATTCTTCCGGCGCTAAGCCAGGCATCCGAGGGTTAGGCCTCAGGAAATTTCGCTCGTTCGTCGGCCAAGGCTGGCGCAAGCCGAGGCGACCGGTCGGGGCTTCAGGCTAGTCTGCTCCCGGGATGATCATCGGATTAGCCTGGCATCCGAGGGCCGAGTCTCGGAAAATTCCGCTCGTTGGTCGGCCAAGGCTGGCGCAAGCCGAGGCGACCGGTCGGGGCTTCAGGCTAGTCTGCTCCCGGGATGATCATCGGGTTAGCCTGGCATCCGAGGGCCGAGCCTCGGGAAATTCCGCTCGTTGGTCGGCCAAGGCTGGCGCTAGCCGAGGCGACCGGTCGGGGCTTCAGGCTAGTCTGCTCCCGGGATGGTCATCGGGTTAGCCTAGCATCTGAGGGTTGTTAGGCCTCAGGGAAAATTCCGCTCGTTGGTCGGCCAAGGCTGGCGCAAGCCGAGGCGACCGGTCGGGGCTTCAGGCTAGTCTGCTCCCGGGATGATCATCGGGTTAGCCTGGCATCCGAGGGCCGAGCCTCGGAAAATTCCGCTCGTTGGTCGGCCAAGGCTGGCGCAAGCCGAGGCGACCGGTCGGGGCTTCAGGCTAGTCTGCTCCCGGAATGATCATCGGGTTAGCCTGGCATCCGAGGGCCGAGCCTCGGGAAATTCCGCTCGTTGGTCGGCCAAGGCTGGCGCAAGCCGAGGCGACCGGTCGGGGCTTCAGGCTAGTTTGCTCCCGGGATGGTCATCGGGTTAGCCTGGCATCCGAGGGCCGAGCCTCGGGAAATTCCGCTCGTTGGTCGGCCAAGGCTGGCGCAAGCCGAGGCGACCGGTCGGGGCTTCAGGCTAGTCTGCTCCCGGGATGATCATCGGGTTAGCCTGGCATCCGAGGGCCGAGCCTCGGGAAATTCCGCTCGTTGGTCGGCCAAGGCTGGCGCAAGCCGAGGCGATCGGTCGGGGCTTCAGGCTAGTCTGCTCCCGGGATGGTCATCGGGTTAGCCTGGCATCCGAGGGCCGAGCCTCGGAAATTCCGCTCGTTGGTCGGCCAAGGCTGGCGCAAGCCGAGGCGACTGGTCGGGGCTTCAGGCTAGTCTGCTCCCGGGATGATCATCGAGTTAGCCTGGCATCCGAGGGCCGAGCCTCGGGAAATTCCGCTCGTTGGTCGGCCAAGGCTGGCGCTAGCCGAGGCGACCGGTCGGGGCTTCAGGCTAGTCTGCTCCCGGGATGGTCATCGGGTTAGCCTGGCATCCGAGGGCCGAGCCTCGGAAAATTCCGCTCGTTGGCCACGCGCCTGTCGCCTGCCACTCGACGGGATTTCTCCGTGTCTAGCTACGATCGTGTTTCTCCTCCTCTCCAAGCGTCGCCTGGGGAACACCAGAAGGGCATTAAATGCTAATTGAAGCGTTACCTGGGAAATCGGACCGCCAGTTGCTGCTTGCAAGGAGTGTCAGTTAAGCGGCCGCGATACGCGCGTTCTTCGAGGCGGATGCGGCCTGGGCGCGAGCGGAGATACGTGGACCGAGGGATACATGCCGCCCGGAGTGTCCTGCACAAAGAATGCAATTAAGGAGAACGACGCTTAGGAGATCGTGGGAGGATACGCCTCGAGAGCCGGAACGGCTCCGGATTCGGTGCGCCCGCCTTTATTGGAGCCACCCGCATCGGAACGACCGGGGGGCCTCAGTTTGGCTATAAATATAAGTGCAGGTGCGGTGGAGTCTGCCAAGCCGAAGGTATTCAGGTTGCCATGGATCGTGGACCTCCTCTCCGGCGTGTGGCTGGGAAAACCCCTGTTGGAGGAACGGGAGGCGCGCCCCTCGCGACTTCCGCCAACTAGCCGTTTCATCTGGGATCAACAAGGAGGTTCTCCCCGGCGGAACTCCGCTCTAGGCGTTTCATCCGGGATCACATCCCCCCTCCTTTCAGTCGCCCCTCCCGATTGAGCTCTGCGCCAGACGCTCCATCCGGGATCGCGCCTCCTCGCGCTCTTCTTCCCTTGTATTCCTTCTCTCCCCTAACCTGGGGAGGACCGGGATATCCCTTGGAGGTGGCGTTCCTCTGGAGGCAGCGGGAACTTCTTCTTCGTCCACTTCTTCTTCGTCCGCGCTGGCTCTTCGTCTTTTGCGTGAGGCGTCCATGCCGCCTCCGGGGAGAGGCACCCACGCCCGGCGGGATTGCAGCTGCTTCGGATGGAGGGTTCGGGATCCCAGATCTTCAGCTCCAGAGAGTCTCCACCTCTTCCTTGCTTTCTTTACTCCCTAATTCCCCCCGGGAATTCTTTGTAATCACACGAACACACCGTTGTAACCAAGAATTATTGAAATGAAAAGAGTTGTACATTCTTCGAACTGTCTTCCTGGTTTTGTCGTTCTACTGGTAATACACCCGCAGGTTAGCGGAATTCCAGCTCCTTGGAATTTCTCGACCATCTAGGGCCTCCAACTGGTAGGAGCCAGGTCGGTTTACCCAGCGAACCCTAGACGGGCCTTCCCAATTCGGCGCCAGCTTCCCACCTTCCGCGGGTTGAGATGCTTTGGCTCGCCTTAGCACCAGATCTCCGATTCTGAAAAGTTTCGGTCGGACCTTGGAGTTATAATATCGGGCCACCCTCCGTTGATACATCGCCATCCGAACCTGCGCCATTTCCCTTGCTTCTTCCAAGAGGTCCAGGTTCCCTCGGAGCTGCTCCGAATTGACCTCGGGTCGGTGCGCGGCCACCCGAGGTGAGGGGAGTCCGAGCTCCACGGGGACGACCGCTTCCGTGCCATAGGTTAGGCTGAATGGCGTCTCCCCGGTAGGGGTCCGATGCGTGGTCCGATACGCCCAAAGGACATTCTCGAGTTCTTCGACCCAAGCTTGCCCTGTCCGACCGATTCGTGCCTTAATTCCTTGGAGGATCGTCCGATTTGTGACCTCGGCCTCACCGTTGGTTTGGGGATGCGACACAGATGTGAACCGATGCTCGATTCCGAACTCCTCGCAGAAGTCACGGAAATGCTTGTTGTCGAACTGTCGACCATTATCCGAGATGAGGACCCGAGGTACCCCAAATCGGACAATGATGTTCTTCTTCACGAACTTCCGGACTTGCGCCTCCGTGATAGTGGCCAGCGGCTCTGCTTCTACCCACTTGGTGAAGTAGTCGATTGCAACAATCAAAAATTTCCGCTGGGCTGAAGCGACGGGGAATGGTCCGAGGATATCCATTCCCCACTGTGCGAAGGGCCAGGGTGCGGTGATCGGGGCCAAGGGGACAGAAGGAACTCTCTGGACGTTGGCGTGGCGCTGGCAGGCGTCGCATTTCCGCACGTGATCCTTCGAGTCCTCCAACAAGGTAGGCCAATAATAGCCTTGCCTCATGATCTTGTGCGCTAAGGACCTAGCCCCCAAGTGCGATCCGCAGATGCCCTCGTGGACTTCGCCGAGGACGTAGACCGCCTCCGAGGGGCGGAGGCATCTTAAAAGGGGGGCGGTGAACGAGGTCCGATACAGCCTCCCTTCATAGAGTACGTAGTGGGCGGACTTCTTGACAAGTCGCCGAGCTTGCTCTTCGTCTTCAGGAGGATCCCTTCGGCGAGGTAGGCGACGAGCGGATCCATCCAAGACGGCTCCGGATCAATCGCCATCACCGCTCCAGCCTCGCCGATGCTCGGCGCATCCAGGGTCTCTAGGTAGATCGCCCTCGACAAGTTGTGCGCCTCTGCGCCCACCAAGCGGGACAACCTGTCGGCCCTGGCGTTTTCGCTTCTGGGGACCTGCTGGAAGTCGACGCTGCCGAGGTCGGGACTGAGCGCTTGCACCTTGCGGACGTAGTTCTGCATGGTCGGGCTCCGGGCCTCGAACTCCCCACGGACCTGCCCGACCACCAGCTGGGAGTCGGTGAAGACCTTCAGACGCCGGATGCCGAGCTCCTTGGTGAGTTTGAGTCCCGCGACTAGGGCCTCGTACTCCACCTCGTTGTTGGTCACTGGAAATCCAAACCTCAAGGCATACTCGGCTATCACTCCATCAGGACTGGTAAGGACCAGCCCGGCCCCTCCTCCTTCGGGGTTCGACGACCCATCGATGTGAAGCGTCCAGATCGGGAGGTCGAGGCTGGGCGTTTCCGGCGGTCTAGGTTCCGCCTCCTGCACCGTGCACTCAGCGAGGAAGTCCGCGAGCACCTGGGCCTTGATGGCGGGTCGAGGCTGGTAGCGGATGTCGAACTCACCGAGTTCTACTGCCCACTTCACCAGCCATCCCGCATTCTCGGGGTTGCTGAGGATCTGTCGTAATGGTTGGTCGGTTAAGAGAGTGACCGAATGGGCCTGGAAATAGGGGCGAAGCCTCCTGGTCGCGGTCAGCAGCGCGAATGCGATCTTTTCAGCCTTCGTGTACCGCATCTCGGCATCCCGTAGGACCCGGCTGATGTAGTACACGGGCTTCTGGAGCTTTGCCTCTTCTCGAACCAGCACCGCACTGACCGCGGTTGGGGAGACCGCCAGATAGAGGTAGAGCATCTCCCCTTCTTGCGGCTTGGACAGCAGGGGAGGAGACGCCAGATATTCCTTGAGTTGGTCGAACGCTGCTTGACATTCGGCCGTCCAGAGGAAGTCTTTCGGGCGTTTCAACACCTTGAAGAATGGTTGGCAGCGTTCGGCCGATTTTGCCACAAATCGTCCGAGCGCGGCAACCCTTCCAGCGAGCTCCTGAACCTCCTTCACTTTGGTCGGGGGGACATACCTTGGATAGCCTTGATTTTGTTCGGGTTTGCTTCGATACCCCGCTGGTTGACAATGAAACCAAGGAACCTCCCGGCCGAAGCGCCGAAGGCGCACTTCGCTGGGTTCAGCTTCATGCGAAACTTCCGCAAGGTGGTGAAAGTCTCCTCCAGGTCCGCGATGTGCTGATCTGCATGGCGGCTCTTCACCAGCATATCGTCCACGTACACCTCCATGTTCCGGCCGATTTGCTCTTTAAAGATTTTGTTGACGAGGCGCTGGTAAGTGGCGCCAGCATTCTTCAGACCGAAAGGCATCACCTTGTAGCAGTACAGCCCCCGGTCTGTTATAAAGGCAGTTTTCTCCTCGTCCTGTGGGGCCATCATTATCTGGTTGTAGCCGGAGAAGGCGTCCATGAAAGACAGCAGCTGATATCCGGAAGTCGCGTCGACCAGTTGGTCTATCCGCGGAAGCGGAAAGCTATCCTTGGGGCATGCCTTGTTCAGGTCGGTGTAGTCGACGCACATCCTCCACTTCCCGCTCGCCTTCCGGACAAGTACGACATTTGCCAGCCACTCGGGGTAACTCACCTCCCTTATGAATCCTGCCTCCAAGAGCTTGTCTACCTCCTGGTCGACCACCCGGATCCGATCCGGAGTGTCTCTTCTTTTGCTTTACTGGTCGGTGGGTCGGGTCGACGTTGAGGGCGTGAGAAATGACCTTCGGGTCGATCCCGGGTACATCGGCCGCCGACCAGGCAAATACATCGGCATTGGCTCGAAGGAATTCCACCAACCGGGCCCGAGCTCCCGAGTCGAGATTGGCGCCGACCCGGACCGTCCGGTCTGGGCGGCCTTCCTCGAGGGGAACTTCGACCACACCCTCGGCTGGCTCCCCCTGCCGCAAGGCCACCTCGTCTCTGGCATCAAGGGACTCGACGCTTAGGGCTTCCACGGGCTTCTTCCCTTTGAGAGTCGCTAGGAAACATTGCCGTGCGGTCGGTTGGTCACCTCGGACCTCTCCAATCCCAGCCGCCGTGGGGAACCGCATGAGCAAGTGGTACGTAGAGACCACCGCACGAAGGGCGTTCAGTCCAGGTCGTCCGAGGATAGCGTTGTAGGCCGAGGGAACACGGACGACCAAGAACCCGAGTCGCACCGTGGCTTCTGCGGGTGCAACGCCCGCAGTCACAGGCAGCTCAACGACTCCTTCGGCCGGGACAGCGTCACCAGTGAATCCGATGAGGGGGGTGGATGTTTTGTGCAACAATTGTCTGGTCAAGCTCATTTTTTGGAAGGCCTCGTAAAACAAAATATCAGCTGAGCTTCCACTATCAACAAGAACACGCCTTACATCATAGTTTGCCATAGTGAGGGAGATCACCATGGCGTCATCGTGGGGAGTCTGAACCCCCTTTACATCCTCATCAGAAAAGGTGATTACATTACCGACCCTCTGCCTCTTTACGATGGCCGTCCCTGACGCTTCCGCCGAGCCCCCTGCGTTCCTCACGGGCCGTGAGCAGCCCCCAGTGATAGTGTGGATCACGCCCGCAACGGGTCGATTCTGCTCCCGAGGCTCCGGAGGAGCCGGGTCGGCTGGACGTGGGTCCGCGGGGGGACGTCGGTCGTTCACATATCGTCCGAGACGCCCCCGGCGGATGAGAGCCTCGATCTCGTCCCGAAGCTGGAAGCAGTCTTCGGTGTCGTGGCCGTGGTCCCGGTGGTACTCACAGTACGCCCGGGAGGGCCTCCTCCCAGGGATCTTCCGCATCTGTCTCGGGGCCGGGAGGTCCTCCCGCCCCTTGATCTCCATAAGGATCTGGGCCCGGGGAGTCAGGAGAGGGGTGTACCGGTTGAAACGTCGGGGCGGAGAACGAGGGCGTGGGGCGCCGTGGTTCCTCGCCGGCGACGGGCTTCTGCGCCGACGCTGGGGCGTCGGGCTCCTCCTCTGGCGTGCCTCTTTTCGCCTTTTCTTCCCGAGCTTTGGAGGGATCTCGGCGGCCTCCTTGCTCCGGTGGGCGGCCGCCTCCTCGGCGTCCGCATACTGGTTCGCCCGGGACAACAGCTCCGGGAAGCTCCTCGGCAGGCGTTTGTCCAGGGAGAAGGTGAGTCTATCTTCCGGAAGCCGCGCTTCAGGGCTGAAAGAGCTACCTCCTGGCTCAGGTTCCGGACCTCCAGCGTAGCCTTGTTGAAGCGGGTGAGATAATCCCGCAGGCTTTCTCCCTCGTTTTGCCGAACATCAAAGAGGGAGTCGGAGACCAGTCGCCGCCGGCTACTGACAGCGAAATGAGTGATGAAGAGGCGAGTGAACTGGTCGAAGGACTGGATTGAGTTAGCCTCCAGGCCGGCGAACCACGCCCTTGCCGGGCCACGGAGGGTTGCTGGGAAAGCCTTGCAGAGGAGAGGATCTGATGCTCCGTGGAGGAGCATAAGGGTCTTGAAACTCTCGACGTGATCCCGCGGGTCCGCTGCCCCGTCATAGGGCTCGATCGCCGGCATCTTGAACCCCGGCGGATTCGGGGTCCGCAGGATCCTCGAGGCTAGCGCCGGCTGGGAGGAGATCTCCAAGTCGGCGAAGGGATCTTTGGAATGGCCCTTCAGGACCTGGAGTTGTCGGTGGAGATCGTCCACCCGCCGGTCCAGGGAGCGCGACCGGTGGGCGGGAGACAAGGAGCGGCAGGAGGGAGACCGACTGGAGCGCGGGTTCCTCGAGGACTGGGGGGTCTGGGAATGCGCCCGGGTCCGCCTCTCGTACCCCGCGCAGCTCCGATGAGAAGGTCCCGGCAGAATGGAACGCGCTCGAGAATCCTCCTCGCGCCGGCGCTCCTCCCCATGGGAGAGGAAGGAGCGCGGGTTGAGGAGAGCAGGCAAACGCTCAGGCAGCAGCGGCTCCTGAGCCCGCTGCGGCGCCCGGGACATCACACCCTGCAGATTCTGCACCGCCTCCGCGAGGATGCGAACCTGCTGGGCTAGCTGGTCGAACTGAGCGGCTTCGACCGTCTGAATAGGCGGTGGGGCGGTGGAGTGTTGCTGAGAGCGCGTTGGAGATGCAGCGGCCTCCCGGCCGGAGGTGCGAGAGGCCCCGCGACCGGAAGCGTTGGAAACTCCACGACCACCTCGCCGTGCCATTACGATCGCTCTGAGATCCGACCCTTCCTCTAGCGCCAACTGTTGCTGGTGGTCCAAACCGAGAACGATTGGCACAGCGGTGTGAACGGGGTTCCCTTGGAGTTGGGTTGGTTGCGCTCCACCTTCCACCGGAAAACCTGCAAGCAAGCCTCGCACCACCACTGGGGTAGTGGGGGCCCTCCGACGATCAAGTCAGAGAGGATTGAAGGAGAAGGAGAGATAGCAGTAGCAGGTAAGAGAATGCTCTGGAAAACCTTTTCTTACCTCCCCCCTTCTCCCCCCAGCCGCATATATACCAGGCTGGGGGGTCCTTCTGGGGGGTTGGTCATCGTGTAGCACGATGGAGCTGCCACTGACATGGCCGTTACAGGGCGTCGTGGGGCAGCGCTGGGTACGGCCATGACAGGGCGTAGTGGAGCTCCGCTTTGTACGGCTGTTACAGGGGATCGTGGAGCAGCGCCGGATACGACCGTTGTAGGGAGTAGTGGAGCAGAGGGCCGCGGCGTGCTTCAGGGGAACAGCCTGTCGTTGTCGAGAGATTACCGACTCGGGGTCGGACTGCTGGATCAAGGGGCAGCCGACTCGGGGTCGGACTGCTGGATCAAGGGGCAGCCGACTCGGGGTCGGGCTGCGAAGCCGAAGATATCCGACTCGGGGTCGGACAGCTGGATCAAGGGACAGCCGACTCGGGGTCGGGCTGCGGAGCCGAAGATATCCGACTCGGGGTCGGATTACTGGATCAAGGGACTGCCGTAGTCTTCCTGGGTGCGCGTGCCGGTCACGTGGGGCGTGGCGGCTAAGTTCTCCCGTAACAATATTAATATAATTTAATATAATATTATTATAATATAGTACTATAACATTGTATACTATAGGATAATAATTTAATATAATATTAAATTATTTAATATAACATATCAATGTATTATGATATAATGAATATAATATTATATTTATAGTATAATACAATAATAAATATATAAAATATTATGATTATTAGTGTAAATTAATTTTTCATCCTTCTAATGATCATTTATCTCTCTAATAAATTTTCTAGCTAGATGATAAAACTAGTTAAATAATTATTAATATTTTTATTTATTTATTATTTTATTTCATTGAAATATATTTATTTATTATCTTATTTATTTATTTATTCGTTCATTTATATACATATTTATTTATGCATTTATTTATTTATTTACTTACTTATTTAATTTTTTTCCTATTTTTTCTTCTCTTTTTTTTCTTTTCTTCTTTCTATTTACTTATATTTATAGTATAATACAATAATAAAAGTGTAAAATATTTTAATTATTAGCGTAAATTAATTTTTCACCATGGCCATTTATCTCTCTAATAAATTTCTTAGATGATAAAATTAGTTAAACAATTACAAATATTTATTTTTATTTTTTTCTTCTTTTCTTTTTTTTCTTTTCTTCCTTTTCTTTTCTTTTCCTTTCCTTCTCTTCTTTCTTCTTCTTATTTCCCGAAGCTTCTTTATTTCTTCTCTTCCCGTCTCCCTTCTTCCTTCCTTGCCTCACTTCTCCCGCGTAGTCATGGAAGAGGCGATCAAGCTCCCGGCGGCGCGATGACGGGAGGGTGGGCGGCAAAGCCGGAGGGAGACGCGGTCGGAAGAGACGCAGTTGGGGGAGATGCAGCGGAGGAGGAGGAGGGAGAAGAGGCGGAGGGCGTTAGGGGCAGCGGCGGGGGCGAGGGAGCGATGGAGGAGGAGGGAGAAGAGGAAGCAGGCGTTGGGGGCGGCGGCAGGGGAGAGGAAGCCGCAGAGAAGGAGGGAGAAGAGGCGGAGGGTGTCGGGGGCGGTGGCGGAAGGAGAAGAGGCGGAGGACGTTAGGGGCGGCGACGGGGGAGAGGGAGCGGCAGAGGAGGGAGAAGAGGCGGAGGGAGGGGATGGGTAGGAGAGGAAGAGGCGGCGTGGTAGGAAACAAGGAACTTTTAAATGGAGGGTATTTTTGTCAAAAATATAGCTTTCCAACAAAGCTAAAATTAGATTTTTCGGAAAGTTCCAAATTAGAGCTTCTCCTCAAAAGCTGTCTTCAGCTTTCCAAAAAAGCTAAAACAGCTTTCCAATTTTTTTACCAAATATCATTTTTTAATCTAAAAAAGTACTTTTGGAGGGCCAGAAGTGCTTTTTGGCCCTCCAAGAGCTCCCCCAAACGGGGCCTAAATCTTCTTGGATGCTCAAGCCAAATCAAGTGAGATAATGGAGTCATTCATGATTGTGGAAATTGACTATTTTTATTTCTATAAAAGTCTATCAGCGGAGCAACTAAATCTACACCACCGAATCAACATTGCTACCTTTGATGCACAGCATGTGTTTGATGCAACTCGAAGGTTGAAAGTTGGTAGCCTATCTACTATAATACAAGCGCTACGCACTCGGAAATGATACAATTCAGGTGGTTGCTTGTAGCCTGTGCTTATGTGTTATCATGATATTATTAGAGCGGACAAGTAAGTCTTGATGAAGTTTATTGTCAGCAATGAAACTATAGCTTGTCATTTAATCTAGCCTATACCACTTAAATCTCGTCGTAAAGTTTATTCCAATAGTTTAAAATGCTTATCATTGATTCTTGCCTCCATAAACACTAATAAGGGGCACAACCACCATGTGTTTGATATATCAAAATTTGCAAGCAATCTGCATGTGACTATCCATCTTTTCTAGAACTGGTGCTATTACATGGTCACCAATCCAAAGAATGATGAACCCCATATCCCTGCCTTGGGACCCTCTACCTGTTGCGTTACCCCCGCACGCGTTACGACGATCGCAGCGGAAATATATGCATGGGGTTGTTCATCGCATGGACGTCCTAGGGAATGTAGATTTCAAAAAAATTCTGAGTTCTCTAACTCAAAAAATTATGAAATCTAAAGAATAGATTAAATTAAATCTTGATTATTTCAGATCTATAATTAAAAATTGTAAAGATCAAATCTTTACCTTTGAGTGGGTAGATCTTCACCGCTATCTAATGATCGTGGAGATCGGGTTCGCTTGAAACCATACAAATATCCGGCCTCTATGGGTATCCACACGAAGATCTGAATCAATCAAGGTTGTGATCTCACCGGGGTGCTAGCTCCCTTATAGAGATCTCTTTTGATGGTTGGAACTCCTCTAAGGAGAAAGAAGAAATACTTTCTTTTCTTTCCTTTACCAGGGAAGAAGAAGGAGGGAAGAGGGGAACACCTTCCTCTCTATGTTTTCTTCTTGTCTTGCGGATGGAAGAAGGAAGAGAGAGCCTTGCTGCCTTTTTCCTTTGCATGCCATGGAAGGAAGAAGGGGAGAGGGGCGCCGGCCCCCTTCTCCTTTTTCTTATGCTTTCCCTAGGCATGGCCTCCTCCTCATATATATAGGAGGAGCCACGTCAAAATGGGTCTCGCGCCCCAGCCAACCGGGACGCCGATCCCGGGAGTATCCAAGGAAAGGAGGGGCTCTTGCCCCTCCCTTCTAATCCTAATCAAATTAGGATTTAGGTGGCCCTTGGTTTATTGAATCTTAATCTAATTAGGACCCAGTTAGTCTTCCTATTTGATTAAAGATCCTTATCTATAAGATTAAATCAATTATGACTCTTGAAGTCCTAATCTAATTAGGACCCAATTGGATCATGACTCAATTGAACTCTTCAAGAAGTCATCTTCATCTATTAGACCAATAATTAATTAGGACTCTAGGAGTTCTAATCCAATTAGGACTCATATAATTTTAGTCCTAATCCAATTAGGACTTTAGGAATCCTACTCCAAGTAGGACTCTAATAATTTGAAGTCCTAATCTAATTAGAACTCTAGGAGTTCTACTTCAAGTAGAACTTTTGAACCTTATCGAATAAGATTGAGCCTAATTAATTAAGTCCAATTGATTCAATCAAATTGCAATCTAATTACAATTAATTCTGTCTTCAACTCACTAACTCTTAGTGGGTTAAACCACAATCAAATTGATGATTTTAATCTATTGTGATTCCAAATCACAATTCAACCATTAGATCGATCAGATCCTCTATTGTGTGTGACCCCATAGGTTCTATTCTGTCTGGTAGTGAGATATATTGTGATCCCTATCACAATATCTTTGAAACTTCTTTCAATGGGTTGGAACAATTTCAACTCTTTTCATTCGGGTTCACTGATCATCAAGTGAATGCCTTTGAATCTCATAATCTACTAGTGATACCTAGTAGTATGTAGTGGCAATCTAGCAGAACATAATAGATGAATCTCTAGGTGCAGTTAGCGTATGATACAGTTCCTCTATCATGGATCCCGACAGGATGGAGGTCATGGATAACTCGTCAAACCCCATCATCTGTCATATGTCAAGATTTATTCGACTCTAGTTCGAGATTAGAAAACTCTTTTCCAAAAACTACATTAGTTAGTAATTTACGAACTCAGTCTCATAAATCACATAGGATCTCTCCTAATCTATCAAGGCTGATAGTTTCCATCTAGATGCACCTCTACTCCTACAATGAACCTACTATAGCCAATCTGTACCACAAGGACCCAAATGGATAGGGCCTATGTTTATGTGCTCGTCACACTATAGCAACCTCACCGTGAATAGCCGAGGCATCGCAGATCAACGGACCAGTCATACAACTGTAGCATCAAGTAAGTCACTGATGAGTGGATAAACATCTAAGTGACTACTTGCTATGGTCACGCTCAGTACCCTTGTTCTCTAACAAGCACTTGTACAATCATTTCAGTGTCCCCACACTATGGATTCAAGACTCGTCCATCAAAGAAAGTGATCTGTACACTAATCTCAGCGGATCGATCACCATCCTCGTGATGATCCATCGATCATGAGCAATTCTGAAAATAATCACCAATGACACATGTCTCAAATTCTCAACTCTTGAGAATATGCGTCATCATCTTATTAATTCCTTGGATGATTCATAGACACATAAAAACATGAATGAAAAGAATGCCCAACTTAATAAATTCATAATTAGGTCAAGTACAAATTTATGTCCCAGGACAAAATGATGCGTCTGCCAAATTGGCTTCTAGGGCATACTTCTAACACTACCATGCGGCGATCCAAAGATAACGTGAAATTTTTAGCTGGACCAGATCTACTGGTGGACCAATCCAACCACGAACCATCATGCACAAACACACTTATATTGCTTCCTTTTCCATCATGTTTCTTTTTTATCTGTCTTTGTGTGTGTTGGTTCGTGGTTGGACTGGTCCACCGTTAAGCTAGTTGTTGGACATACTCGGCCGCTGTGCGGGCCATACCCGCGGGGTCCCTGAGCAGCACAGGGAGGGTCACTGTCAGCATGTCCTGCCGCCTGCCAACGGCGATGGCCTGGTTAGTAGGTGGGTTATACCTGAGGGGTCCCTGAACCCATGGCGAGGCCAGGTCGGAGTCCGGGGTTGGGCGAGGCCTTGGTCGGAGTCGACTCGTGGCGCTGCCTTTGGTGGGGTTTAAGGAATAGAGTTGCACCTTCACTAACACCGGTCGGTTTTGGTGTAATGGTAGCGCTTGATCCTGACAACTGGTATCAGAGCCAGAGGTCTCGAGTTCGAAACCCAGGCATCGCGTTGGGGGGGGGAAATGTTGGACATACTCGGCCGCTGTGCGGGCCATACCCGCGGGGTCCCTGAGCAGCACAGGGAGGGTCACTGTCAGCATGTCCTGCCGCCTGCCAACGGCGATGGCCTGGTTAGTAGGTGGGTTATACCTGAGGGGTCCCTGAACCCATGGCGAGGCCAGGTCGGAGTCCGGGGTTGGGCGAGGCCTTGGTCGGAGTCGACTCGTGGCGCTGCCTTTGGTGGGGTTTAAGGAATAGAGTTGCACCTTCACTAACACCGGTCGGTTTTGGTGTAATGGTAGCGCTTGATCCTGACAACTGGTATCAGAGCCAGAGGTCTCGAGTTCGAAACCCAGGCATCGCGTTGGGGGGGGGAATGTTGGACATACTCGGCCGCTGTGCGGGCCATACCCGCGGGGTCCCTGAGCAGCACAGGGAGGGTCACTGTCAGCATGTCCTGCCGCCTGCCAACGGCGATGGCCTGGTTAGTAGGTGGGTTATACCTGAGGGGTCCCTGAACCCATGGCGAGGCCAGGTCGGAGTCCGGGGTTGGGCGAGGCCTTGGTCGGAGTCGACTCGTGGCGCTGCCTTTGGTGGGGTTTAAGGAATAGAGTTGCACCTTCACTAACACCGGTCGGTTTTGGTGTAATGGTAGCGCTTGATCCTGACAACTTATTGTGGAGTGATTGATTAAAACCCCATTTGATTTTGATGAGCTCAAAGCATTTGAGTATATCTTGTGATTACTAATGAATTCAATTGAGTGTTTCAGTGAAAATCCTGTCCAAGTGTCTCTAGATTTGGTTCATAGTATTTTGGATAAGTTAAGAAGTCTGCTGAACCAAAGTCTGAGACTCGAGTCGACTCCCGAGTATCACGAGTCGACTCCAAGCGTATCAAGTTCACTGGCACGAGCTCGAGTCGACTCCAGACTAGTACGAGTCGACTCCGACTGAGAACAGAAAGAAGAACAGAAAGCCTCATCTCAGAACCTATCAACGAGTCGACTCCTGAAGTGCGCGAGTCGACTCCAATGTTCAACGAGTCGACTCCAAGGTAGTAAGAGTCGACTCCAAGAGGTACACAAAGAAAAGGTCAGAGAGCATTTTATGGACTCTGAGATTCGAGTCGACTCCCGCAATACGCGAGTCGACTCCGAGACTGTGCGACCATCGACAGACAGAAAACCATGTTACTGCCTCTGAGATTCGAGTCGACTCCCAGACAGCTCGAGTCGACTCCAAGACAAGCTTCACGTCAAAAGGCAGAAGACCAACTTTCGGAAACTGAGAGCCGAGTCGACTCCAAGGAAGTTCGAGTCGACTCCAAGACTGGATGAGCCAAAAGACAGAGAATCGGGAGTTCGGGCTCTGAGATTCGAGTCGACTCCAAGGACAGTCGAGTCGACTCGAGTGGACAAAATTCAAAATTGGATCCACGGACTTCAGTGGATGAGCCGACTCCAAAATTGCCAAGTCAGCTCCAGAAGTTGACGAGTCGACTCCAGGTCAAGACGAGTCGACTCCCAGTCGTGAAGGCAACTTTAATTCAAATTTGGAACAGTTGCCGAGTCGACTCCGGAAAAGCTTGAGTCGACTCCCGCTACAGCCGAGTCGACTCCTGATCGCGCGAGTCGACTCCAACCCACCAACGGTCATATTGTCAGGCTGCGCAGAGTGTTCAGAACGGACAGAAAAAGCAGTCTAACGGCTAGTTTCCGTGGGGGTTGGCTTAAATAGCCACAGAAGACTGTAGCAAGGCAGAGAACAACCATTCCACTCCAAGCATTCAAGCTTTCAACTCTGCAACTTGTTCTTCAACGAAAAAGAGGGAAGATCTGCAATAACTGCATCCAACTACATCTTCTCAACATTAAAAGCTTCCTCCTCCTGCATTCAAGTCTGACCACTCTTTCAAGAGGAGACCAGAAGTTCAAGAAGCCATTCCTCATCTCCGATCTAAAAGCGTTTGAGGCTTCTTAACTTCATTTATTGTTCATATTGTTTTTATCTGCTTTTTGAGAAGCTGTTTTCTGTTTTCTTTTACACACTGTATTTACTTGGTTCAATCGGGGGATTGAATCAAGGGATTAAGGTTGGTTGGTGAGCCAAGTTAAAACCAACGTGTGTAAGGGTTTGATTGTGAGCCCGGGAAAACAATCGGGGTTGGTTCTAGTCGGTGAGCCTGGGAAAACCGACCGAGTTCGTTGTGAGCTCGTAAAACAACAAGTTTGGTTGTGAGCTTGCAAAACAACCGGCTGTAATCCAAGGGGGTTATAGTGAATTCCCAAGAGAGACTTGGGGAGTGGACGTAGGAGCAAGGGGTAGCTCCGAACCACTATAAAACTCTGTGTTTGCATTGGATTGTCTCTTCTCTTCTTCCTCTCACATCACTCACAGCACTTAGCATTAATTAAATAACTTGCAATAGTTTTTAATTAATCATCCATAACGTTTTAATTATCCAAATTAATTTAAAACCCAATTCACCCCCCCCTCTTGGGTTGTCTATCTGGGCAACAAGTGGTATCAGAGCCAAAAACTCTTCCACTCAAGAGTTAAAAGATCAAAATGACAACCCCATTTGGATCTTCTCACATTGAGGGTCAGTCCACCCAAAGACCCCCTTTCTTCAATGGATCCGACTACTCATACTGGAAGGCTAGGATGAGAATATTCATCCAAGCCCAAGACTATGAGATGTGGACCATTGTAGTGAATGGCCCATACATCCCATCCACATATGTAGAGGGTGTTAAGGTACCCAAATTAGAAAAGGATTGGGATGAACATGACATGAGGAAGGCACAATTAAACTCTAAAGCTATGAATGTGTTTTATTGTGCCTTAGACCGTAATGAATTCAATAGGGTTTCAACTTGTAATTCTGCAAAAGAAATTTGGGACAGACTTGAAGTGACCCATGAGGGCACGAATCAATTCAAGAAATCCAAAATAAACATCTTGGTTCATAAATATGAACTATTTAAAATGGATTCAAATGAAACAATCACATGCATGTTCACTAGGTTTACTGATATTGTCAATGGCCTAAAAAGCCTTGGCAAGAACTATACTAACAGTGAGTTTGTCAGGAAAATCCTTCGGTGTCTACCAAGGTCGTGGGAAGCTAAAGTGACGGCAATCCAAGAAGCCAAGGACTTGAACAAGCTACCACTTGAGGAGCTTCTTGGATCCCTTATGACGCACGAGCTCACCATGAAACAACACAACGAGGAAGAGTCCTCCCATAAGAAAAAGGTAATAGCTTTAAAATCTACTTCATCTAACAAAGACTTATCTTGCAGTAGCAGTAGTGAAGAAGAAGAAGATGAGGAAGATGGTGGTGAGGCACTTCTTGTGCGCAAGTTCAAGAAATTCATCAACCACAAGAAGTCCTATCATCAAAGGAGAGGCCCCTCAAATTCCTACCGCAAGGACAAAGGTAAGGAAAGAGAAAATGAGGGGATTGGGTGCTATGAGTGCAAAAAGCCGGGACACATCAGAGCTGAGTGTCCCTTACTAAAGAAGGGCAGCAAGTACAAGAAGAAGAAGAAAGCCCTTGTCACCACCCTATCGGACTCCGACGCATCATCTTCATCATCGGATGAAGAACAAGAAGAGAAGGCCAATTTCTGCTTCATGGCCAACGAAAACGAGGTAACTTCCGATACGCATTTTGATTTTACATTTGATGAACTTTATGATGCGTTTAATGAATTAATGATTGAATATAAGAATATAAATGTTAAAAACAGAGAACTAAAAGTAACTAACCAAACTTACATTCATAAGCATGATTCATTAATTAAGGATAAAGATAATCTTACCAAAGAAAATCTAGAACTTAAGACAAGCAACCAACTCTTAATTAAGAAGACTAACAACTTAACGAAAGATAATGAAAAACTAACTAAGGAACTTTCAGAACTTAAAAACCATAAACAAATCTTAAACAAGGATCTCACAAAAGAACTAAATGATTTAAAAGCAGAAAATCAAACATTAACTAAAGAACTTGGAAAATACAAACCTTTAGTTGAAAAGTTTACGTATAGTTCTGAAAAGTTAAATATGATACTTAATAATCAACGAGCCGTATTTAATAAAGCGGGTTTAGGATATAAACCAAGAAATAACAAAAACTTCTTAGTAACTTCTTTGTTAAAGCTGGGGAAACTAAAATTAAGAAAATAACTTGCTTTTGTTGTGGTACAGTAGGTCATAAAGCAAATGTGTGTAATTTTAGGAAAAGTAAAACTAAAAGAAAAATTAAAAAGGTATGGGTTCCAAAAGGAACCAACTTGCTAACCATGAAGGACCCAAGAAAACTTGGGTACCTAAGATGACATGATTTGCTTGTGTAGGAGTGTCTTGCAGCCAAAGTCAACAAAAACTGCTGGTATTTGGATAGTGGCTGCTCAAGGCACATGACGGGTGATAAAGATCAATTTTTCACCCTTGAAGCTAAGAAGGGAGGTGCCGTGACGTTTGGAGACAACAACCAAGGTCACATCATTGGTATTGGTAAAGTTCAAATCACCCCTTCTACTTTTATAGATAATGTTAGATATGTTGATGGTCTTAAGCATAACTTGTTAAGCATTAGTCAATTATGTGATAAAGGATATGATGTTATGTTTAAACCATCACTATGCATTATAACAAATCCTAATGATAATAGTTTAGTTTTTAAAGGAATTAGACGTGGAAATGTATATGTTGTAGACCTAGAAGATCTTGCAAAACATAACCAATGTCTAGTTGTAAATGAAACTAAAGATAATGATGCTAGTTGGTTATGGCACCGTAAGTTAGGTCATGCAAGCATGGACACAATAACTAAACTAGTTAAAAGAGACTCCGTGATAGGTTTGCCAAAATTAAAATTTGAAAAGAACAAAATATGTGAAGCATGTCAATTTGGCAAACAATCTAGGAACTCTTTTAAATCCATAAAATGTGTCTCTACTTCTAGGCCTCTAGAATTACTACACATGGACCTATTTGGTCCAACTAGAACAACAAGCTAGGTGGAAATAAATATGGTCTAGTTATAGTAGATGATTACTCTAGGTACACATGGGTCATGTTTCTAGCGCATAAGGATCAAGCATTTTCTATGTTTAAGAAGTTCCATAAGGAAGTAACAAATGCTAGAGAGTCTTCAGTCATAGCCATTAGAAGTGACCATGGTACCGAATTCGAAAATCAATTATTTGACGAATTTTGTAGTAAAAAGGGGATAACCCATAATTTTTCTGCACTTAGGACACCACAACAAAATGGAGTTGTGGAAAGGAAGAATAGAACACTAGAGGAAATGGCTAGGACTATGTTATGTGAAAGTAACCTCCCTAAGTACTTTTGGGGAGAAGCCATTAATACCTCTTGTCACATATTAAATAGAGTTTTATTAAGACCCATTATAAAGAAAACACCTTATGAACTTTGGAAAAACAGAAAACCAAAAGTTAATTACTTTCATGCCTTTGGATGTAGGTGTTTTGTACATAATAATGGGAAAAGATAATCTAGGGAAATTTGATCCTAAATCTGATGAAGGAATATTCTTAGGTTATTCTACAACTAGTAAAGCCTATAGAGTCTTTAATAAAAGAACCCTAGTTATAGAAGAATCTATACATGTTGTTTTGATGACTCTAGTGACATCTCATCTAGTAAGAAGGTTAATTTTGATGATGATGTTGAAATACTTGAAGAAAAGATAGATGAGATGGGATTACAAGATGATAATCAAAAATTGATTGAAGAAGCATCATCAAGCCAAGAGCCTATTGTGGATCATGGGCTAACAAAAGCTTGGAGGTATGCTCACGGGCATCCTAAGGAACTCATTCTAGATGATCCATCTCAACTGGTTAGGACTAGAGCTTCACTTAGAAATTTGAATAACCATCTAGCTTTTGTTTCACACTTTGAGCCCAAACATATAGAAGAAGCCGAAAATGATGTAAATTGGATAAATGCAATGCAAGAAGAACTAAACCAATTTACTAGAAACAAAGTGTGGGATCTAGTAGAGAGGCCTTCTGAATATCCAATTATAGGTACAAAATGGATATATAAAAATAAGCTAGATGAAAATGGAATTGTTATAAGGAATAAGGCTAGACTAGTGGCAAAGGGTTATAATCAAGAAGAAAGGCATAGATTTTGATGAAACCTTTGCTCCCGTAGCTAGACTTGAGGCTATTAGACTATTATTAGCATATGCATGCTCTAAGGATTTCAAACTATTTCAAATGGATGTAAAAAGTGCATTTTTAAATGGGTATATTAATGAGGAAGTGTATGTAGAACAACCTCCTGGTTTTGAAAATCATCAATACCCTAATCATGTGTATAAACTGAACAAAGCACTTTATGGATTAAAACAAGCACCTAGAGCATGGTATGAGAGACTTAGTAAATTCCTATTAGAACATGAATTCTCTAGGGGAAATGTAGACACAACATTATTTCTGAAAAAGCAAAACAAAGATATGTTATTAGTACAGATTAATGTTGATGATATCATTTTCGGTGCTACTAACAATCGCCTCTGCGAAGAGTTTGCTGATTTGATGCAGAGTGAGTTTGAGATGAGCATGATGGGAGAGCTGAACTACTTCCTAGGGCTTCAAATCAAACAATCTGAAGGAGGAATCTTCATCAATCAAGCAAAATATATCAAGGAGATGCTCAAGAAGTTTGATATGGAGGGAAACAAGTCAATCAGCACCCCCATGAGCTCATCATGCAAATTAGATCAAGATGAATCAGGTAAATCTGTAGATCAAAAACTTTATAGAGGTATGATAGGATCTTTACTGTATCTTACTGCAAGTAGAGCTGATATTATGTTTAGTGTGTGCATGTGTGCTAGATATCAGGCTAATCCTAAAGAATCACACCTAGCTGCAGTTAAGAGAATTTTTAAATACTTAATAAGGAACTAAGAACATAGGGCTATGGTACTCTAAAGAATCTAGCCTAAACTTAATAGGATACACAGATTCAGACTTCGCTGGATGTAAGCTTGATAGAAAAAGTACCAGCGGGTCTTGTCAATTTCTAGGAGAAAACCTTATCTCATGGTTTAGCAAGAAACAAAACTCGGTTGCATTATCCACTGCTGAAGCTGAATATGTGGCAGCCGGGAGTTGTTGTGCTCAAATCTTGTGGATTAAACAACAATTAGAAGATTATGGCATTAAACAAGATAAAATTTCCATTAATTGTGATAATACAAGTGCCATAAATCTAACTAAAAATCCAATTCAACATTCAAGAACTAAACACATTGAGATAAGACATCACTTCATAAGAGATCATGTATTGAATGGTGATGTGACACTTCAATTTGTTTGTACTGATAATCAATTAGCAGATATTTTTACAAAATCCCTAAGTGAAGAGAGGTTTAGTGTGCTTAGGAGGGGATTAGGAGTGATTGATCCATCCTAGTGGTGGTTTTCACTAGAATAATTGATTTTGATGATTACAATGTGGTTAAAATAGAGTTTCTTTTTAATGATCATCAAATCAGATCATAATTAGGTGATTTTCTCTCATTTGGCACGATTATAGCATGAGTTTTAGGTGCGTGCCAAAGTTAGAGACGACTCGAGTAAGTTTCAGAGCCGGCTCCTAAGGGGGAGTCGACTCGCGCATTTGCGGGAGTCGACTCGCAAAGATGGCAGCTGAGGGGGAGTCGACTCGCACATTGTCGGGAGTCGACTCGAAGTCTACAGGCGCATAAGGAGAGTCGACTCGCGCATATTCTGGAGTCGACTCGAGGTCGAGTCGACTCGCGACTCAGGGGAGTCGACTCGCAGTCGGGATCCGACTTTTTTAACCCTAGGTTTGTCGTTTTGCAAACACTTTTCTTTCAAGCCGCCACTGTTCAAAAAGCCCTAGAGCCGACTCCTAGGTCGTCCCCGATCGTCTCCAACCTCTGTTCGGTCGATTTTTCACCGGTTCTTAGGGTTTTCGTCCGTTCCTAGGTCGTCTCCGGTCCGTCCCGAGTCTCCTCCGTCGACCTTTCTCCGTCCTTTAGGTGTTTCTTCCCGTTTAGGTCAAGATGCCTCGTAAGACCGTGGTTAGGAAGAGGTCCCGTCCCGAGGCCGGTCCCGAGCGGCGCTCCAAGGCGCGGCACGATCCCGCGAGGCAACCACCTCCGGCTCGTTCCCCGCCTAGGGCGGTTCCCGCAAGGCCGTTGGCCGGGAAGGCCGTCACCACCGGGAGGTATGTCGACTTTGACTATCTCTCTCGGGAAGGGTTCACCATAGGTGATAGGCTTAGAGCCCAGGGCCTAGAGTACTTCCTCACTTTGGACCTTCCCACTTACCCTGGCCTTGTTCAAGAGTTTTATAGTACCGTCCATCGGGGAGATGGAGGTATCGAGGGCACAGTAGTAGGTGTCCCTGTGCGTGTCATGGAGGATCTCATTGCCCACATCCTCCACCTTCCATTAGTAGGGGTGTCTCCCGCACACCCTGAGGATAGAGTTGAGGCCCTTACGGTCGTCTTAGGGCATCCACCTCAGTCCCCCCTAGACGAGGTATCTGCTAGCTCACTTCTTATTGAAGTGAGAATCCTTTTGAGTATTCTGTCCAGGTCCATCTTCCCTAAGACAGGAAGATTTGATTTTGTAAATGAGAGGGACCTAGCTATTATGTCTTACATTCTTCAGGACACCCCGGTCAACTTCCCCAAACTCATCTATAGGTATATGTGTGAGCCCCTAGATAGACGTAGGCTCACCCTCCCATACGGCATGATTTTTACTCTTCTCTTTAGGGAGTACGAGATTCCCATTCCTGAGAGGGAACCCTCTCGTGCATTGCGATGGACAGATCGCTTGTGTACGGGGACCATGCACAGGATGGGGTTTCGAAAGAGAGAAGGGATCTGGGTTAGGAAGTCTACCCTCACTGCTCAGACCACCAGACCTTCACCCAGTCCTGAGCCCGATTCAGACTACCCAGACCTTCTAGACCATCCAGACCTTCCATCCACTCCTCCTGCTCCTACCACCTCCGCCGGACCTTCCTCCTCGGCACCACCCTCTATGGCGGTCCGGATTGATCCTGAGCAGCTCCGGGAGCTGCGACAGGAGATAGTCAGAGAGGTGAGGGATGAGCTGCTTCGGGAGCTCCGAGGTGCGGTGCCTGCTCCCACTCCTGCACCCGTATCTTCTCAGTTGGTCCCTTCCTTGACAGTCGTGACTGACATGACGACTCATGTACGGGAAGAGATCTACAATGTCCGGAGTTTGGTCCAGGCCCAGTTCCACAGCATGAGTGAGGTCACGAGCTCCACTCGACAGATGCGAGAGGAGATAGGTCGTGACATGCACACCACCATCGAGGGGGCCGAGCGCTTGTCGAATGTACTCATCGACAAGCTGGACGCACTTCAGACATCGGTGACTGGGCTTCAGGCGTCGGTGACAGAGCTCTCCACTACACATAGCAGAGCCACCACGTCTATCATCACACAGCTTGGCCATGTCACAGATGCAGTCACCCTCCTCATGGAGCAGAGCCGATTGAGAGGAGGAGCACCATCCTCGAGAGGAGGAGCTACATCCTCGAGAGGAGGAGCCACATCCTCCAGAGGAGGAGATGCATCCTCGAGAGGGGGAGCTTCATCCTCGAGGAGGACATAGATGTGTTTGAGTTCTGTTTTGTATTGTTTTACTTTACTTATTGTATGCTCAAATCTACTTCAATTCATATCAATACAATGAGTAGATATCTTATCTTCAATTATGTGCCATTTGATGATTGGTTGTGCCATTGATTGTGGTTGATTACCTCCTTTTTGGTATGATGACAAAAAGGGGGAGAAATATGTATAAAATGTGTAAAAGGGGAGAAATATGAAAAAAATATGTAAAAGAAATCAATGGAAATAAATAAAAAGATAAACTCTTAAAAACACACACAAATTTGTTCTAAGTGGATTCGGTACCTCGAGGCTCATTATCTCTCTTTTGGGGCTCCTAATGGAGTAATCTTCAGAATCTATTCAAGGGATATTCGGAGATTAGCTGAATCCTACTCAAGAACAAATTGACAGATTTTCCCTCTAAAAACAAAAAATTCAGTTCAAAAACTTCGAAGCATTAAAAAAAATTCAGAGAATCAAAACATAGTTGAATGCATATGTTGAGGGGGAGAATCTGAATTTTAATCAAGCTAAATCATTAATGACATATAAGCCAAACAATTGATTGCATAATATGAAGGCTTATATAATTCCAAATGAAAGGGGGAGCTTTAACTCCAAAATTTGTTGTTTCACTCCTTTCAAACTTGGATAAATTAAATTATCAGACATTTGAATTCATTTATGGATTTTATTTCATTATTTATTGAGCAAGTCATTTTACATATACTCAAAGTTTTGTCATCATCAAAAAGGGGGAGATTGTGGAGTGATTGATTAAAACCCCATTTGATTTTGATGAGCTCAAAGCATTTGAGTATATCTTGTGATTACTAATGAATTCAATTGAGTGTTTCAGTGAAAATCCTGTCCAAGTGTCTCTAGATTTGGTTCATAGTATTTTGGATAAGTTAAGAAGTCTGCTGAACCAAAGTCTGAGACTCGAGTCGACTCCCGAGTATCACGAGTCGACTCCAAGCGTATCAAGTTCACTGGCACGAGCTCGAGTCGACTCCAGACTAGTACGAGTCGACTCCGACTGAGAACAGAAAGAAGAACAGAAAGCCTCATCTCAGAACCTATCAACGAGTCGACTCCTGAAGTGCGCGAGTCGACTCCAATGTTCAACGAGTCGACTCCAGGGTAGTAAGAGTCGACTCCAAGAGGTACACAAAGAAAAGTCAGAGAGCAGTTTTCGAGTCTGAGATTCGAGTCGACTCCCAGACAGCTCGAGTCGACTCCAAGACAAGCTTCACGTCAAAAGGCAGAAGACCAACTTTCGGAAACTAAGAGCCGAGTCGACTCCAAGGAAGTTCGAAGTCGACTCCAAGACTGGATGAGCCAAAAGACAGAGAATCGGGAGTTCGGGCTCTGAGATTCGAGTCGACTCCAAGGACAGTCGAGTCGACTCGAGTGGACAAAATTCAAAATTGGATCCACGGACTTCAGTGGATGAGCCGACTCCAAAATTGCCAGGTCAGCTCCAGAAGTTGGCGAGTCGACTCCGGGTCAAGACGAGTCGACTCCCAGTCGTGACGGCAACTTTAATTCAAATTTGGAACAGTTGCCGAGTCGACTCCGGAAAAGCTTGAGTCGACTCCCGCTACAGCCGAGTCGACTCCTGATCGCGCGAGTCGACTCCAACCCACCAACGGTCATATTGTCAGGCTGCGCAGAGTGTGCAGAACGGACAGAAAAAGCAGTGTAACGGCTAGTTTCCGTGGGGGTTGGCTTAAATAGCCACAGAAGACTGTAGCAAGGGAGAGAACAACCATTCCACTCCAAGCATTCAAGCTTTCAACTTTGCAACTTGTTCTTCAACGAAAAAGAGGAAAGATCTGCAATAACTGCATCCAACTACATCTTCTCAACATTAAAAGCTTCCTCCTCCTGCATTCAAGTCTTCCACTCTTTCAAGAGGAGACCAGGAGTTCAAGAAGCCATTCCTCATCTCCGATCTAAAAGCGTTTGAGGCTTCTTAACTTCATTTATTGTTCATATTGTTTTTATCTGCTTTTTGAGAAGCTGTTTTCTGTTTTCTTTTACACACTGTATTTACTTGGTTCAATCGGGGGATTGAATCAAGGGGATTAAGGTTGGTTGGTGAGCCAAGTTAAAACCAACGTGTGTAAGAGTTTGATTGTGAGCCCGGAAAACAATCGGGGTTGGTTCTAGTCGGTGAGCCTGGGAAAACCGACCGGGTTCGTTGTGAGCTCGTAAAACAACAAGTTTGGTTGTGAGCTTGCAAAAGAACCGGCTGTAATCCAAGGGGGTTATAGTGAATTCCTAAGAGAGACTTGGGGAGTGGACGTAGGAGCAAGGGGTAGCTCCGAACCACTATAAAACTCTGTGTTTGCATTGGATTGTCTCTTCTCTTCTTCCTCTCACATCACTCACAGCACTTAGCATTAATTAAATAACTTGCAATAGTTTTTAATTAATCAATCCATACGTTTTAATTATCCAAATTAATTTAAAACCCAAATTCACCCCCCCTCTTGGGTTGTCTATCTGGGCAACATTAGTGGATTGGTCCAACCAATAATTTCTCCAAGGGAAGTCTCTCTCAATTGTGTTCAAGTGCAACATGGTCATCACCCTCAAGCAGGAGCTTATTATGAATGGCTTCAAGACCATCAATGAATGTGATGCCAGTGTTCGCATCGTCGAGAATGCTTACATCACTATCTGACTCGTCAACAACACTTGATTCAATTAAGTAATCTGAATGACTCAATTAAAAATTTTAAAGAAAAGGGATTGTATGCATAACTCGGACAAAGTTGAGAGAGCATTAAAAGAAAGAAAGAAAAACTTTTCTTTATTTTTTTTGAAAATTATAATGGCACCCTCTCAACTTTGAACATTTCTTATAGACACTCATAACTTTCACAAGTTTCAAACCGACACTTCAAGTTTTCAAATAATTCTAAACTGGTCCTCCGGCTCCTCAATTGGATGGTGTTAGCCTTTCATTATAAGTAACCAAAATACACTCTGTTGCCCAGATAGACAACCCAAGAGGGGGGGGGTGAATTGGGTTTTAAATTAATTTGGATAATTAAAACGTTATGGATGATTAATTAAAAACTATTGCAAGTTATTTAATTAATGCTAAGTGCTGTGAGTGATGTGAGAGGAAGAAGAGAAGAGACAATCCAATGCAAACACAGAGTTTTATAGTGGTTCGGAGCTACCCCTTGCTCCTACGTCCACTCCCCAAGTCTCTCTTGGGAATTCACTATAACCCCTTGGATTACAGCCGGTTGTTTTGCAAGCTCACAACCAAACTTGTTGTTTTACGAGCTCACAACGAACTCGGTCGGTTTTCCCAGGCTCACCGACTAGAACCAACCCCGATTGTTTTCCCGGGCTCACAATCAAACCCTTACACACGTTGGTTTTAACTTGGCTCACCAACCAACCTTAATCCCCTTGATTCAATCCCCCGATTGAACCAAGTAAATACAGTGTGTAAAAGAAAACAGAAAACAGCTTCTCAAAAAGCAGATAAAAACAATATGAACAATAAATGAAGTTAAGAAGCCTCAAACGCTTTTAGATCGGAGATGAGGAATGGCTTCTTGAACTTCTGGTCTCCTCTTGAAAGAGTGGTCGACTTGAATGCAGGAGGAGGAAGCTTTTAATGTTGAGAAGATGTAGTTGGATGCAGTTATTGCAGATCTTCCCTCTTTTTCGTTGAAGAACAAGTTGCAGAGTTGAAAGCTTGAATGCTTGGAGTGGAATGGTTGTTCTCTGCCTTGCTACAGTCCTCTGTGGCTATTTAAGCCAACCCCCACAGAAACTAGCCGTTAGAGTGCTTTTTCTGCCCGTTCTGAACACTCTGCGCAGCCTGACAATATGACCGTTGGTGGGTTGGAGTCGACTCGCGCGATCAGGAGTCGACTCGGCTGTAGCGGGAGTCGACTCAAGCTTTTCCGGAGTCGACTCGGCAACTGTTCCAAATTTGAATTAAAGTTGCCGTCACGACTGGGAGTCGACTCGTCTTGACCCGGAGTCGACTCGCCAACTTCTGGAGCTGACTTGGCAATTTTGGAGTCGGCTCATCCACAGAAGTCCGTGGATCCAATTTTGAATTTTGTCCACTCGAGTCGACTCGACTGTCCTTGGAGTCGACTCGAATCTCAGAGCCCGAACTCCCGATTCTCTGTCTTTTGGCTCATCCAGTCTTGGAGTCGACTCGAACTTCCTTGGAGTCGACTCGGCTCTCAGTTTCCGAAAGTTGGTCTTCTGCCTTTTGACGTGAAGCTTGTCTTGGAGTCGACTCGAGCTGTCTGGGAGTCGACTCGAATCTCAGAGGCAGTAACATGGTTTTCTGTCTGTCGATGGTCGCACAGTCTCGGAGTCGACTCGCGTATTGCGGGAGTCAACTCGAATCTCAGAGTCCATAAAATGCTCTCTGACCTTTTCTTTATTTACCTCTTGGAGTCGACTCTTACTACCCTGGAGTCGACTCGTTGAACATTGGAGTCGACTCGCGCACTTCAGGAGTCGACTCGTTGACAGGTTCTGAGATGAGGCTTTCTGTTCTTCTTTCTGTTCTCAGTCGGAGTCGACTCGTACTAGTCTGGAGTCGACTCGAGCTCGTGCCAGTGAACTTGATACGCTTGGAGTCGACTCGTGATACTCGGAAGTCGACTCGAGTCTCAGACTTTGGTTCAGCAGACTTCTTAACTTATCCAAAATACTATGAACCAAATCTAGAGACACTTGGACAGGATTTTCACTGAAACACTCAATTGAATTCATTAGTAATCACAAGATATACTCAAATGCTTTGAGCTCATCAAAATCAAATGGGGTTTTAATCAATCACTCCACAATCTCCCCCTTTTTGATGATGACAAACTTTGAGTATATGTAAAATGACTTGCTCAATAAATAATGAAATAAAATCCATAAATGAATTCAAATGTCTGATAATTTAATTTATCCAAGTTTGAAAGGAGTGAAACAACAAATTTCGGAGTTAAAGCTCTCCCTTTCATTTGGAATTATATAAGCCTTCATATTATGCAATCAATTGTTTGGCTTATATGTCATTAATGATTTAGCTTGATTAAAATTCAGATTCTCCCCCTCAACATATGCATTCAACTATGTTTTGATTCTCTGAATTTTCTTTTAATGCTTTGAAGTTTTTGAACTGAATTTTTTGTTTTTAGAGGGAAAATCTGTCAATTTGTTCTTGAGTAGGATTCAGCTAATCTCCGAATATCCCTTGAATAGATTCTGGAGATTACTCCATTAGGAGCCCCAAAAGAGAGATAATGAGCCTCGAGGTACCGAATCCACTTAGAACAAATTTGTGTGTATTTTTAAGAGTTTATCTTTTTATTTATTTCCATTGATTTCTTTTACATATTTTTTCATATTTCTTCCCTTTACACATTTTATACATATTTCTCCCCCTTTTTGTCATCATACCAAAAGGAGGAAATCAACCACAATCAATGGCACAACCAATCATCAAATGGCACATAATTGAAGATAAGATGTCTACTCATTGTATTGATATGAATTGAAGTAGATTTGAGCATACAATAAGTAAAGTAAAACAATACAAAACAGAACTCAAACACATCTATGTCCTCCTCGAGGATGAAGCTCCCCTCTCGAGGATGCATCTCCTCCTCTGGAGGATGTGGCTCCTCCTCTCGAGGATGTGGCTCCTCCTCTCGAGGATGGTGCTCCTCCTCTCAATCGGCTCTGCTCCATGAGGAGGGTGACTGCATCTGTGACATGGCCAAGCTGTGTGATGATAGACGTGGTGGCTCTGCTATGTGTAGTGGAAAGCTCTGTCACCGACGCCTGAAGCCCAGTCACCGATGTCTGAAGTGCGTCCAGCTTGTCGATGAGTACATTCGACAAGCGCTCGGCCCCCTCGGTGGTGGTGTGCATGTCACGACCTATCTCCTCTCGCATCTGTCGAGTGGAGCTCGTGACCTCACTCATGCTGTGGAACTGGGCCTGGACCAAACTCCGGACATTGTAGATCTCTTCCGTACATGAGCCGTCATGTCAGTCACGGCTGTCAAGGAAGGGACCAACTGAGAAGATACGGGTGCAGGAGTGGGAGCAGGCACCGCACCTCGGAGCTCCCGAAGCAGCTCATCCCTCACCTCTCTGACTATCTCCTGTCGCAGCTCCCGGAGCTGCTCAGGATCAATCCGGACCGCCATAGAGGGTGGTGCCGAGGAGGAAGGTCCGGCGGAGGTGGTAGGAGCAGGAGGAGTGGATAGAAGGTCTGGATGGTCTGGAAGGTCTGGGTAGTCTGAATCGGGCTCAGGACTGGGTGAAGGTCTGGTGGTCTGAGCGGTGAGGGTAGACTTCCTAACCCATGCCCCCTCTCTCTTCCGAAACCCCATCCTGTGCATGGTCCCCGTACACAAGCGATCTGTCCATCGCAATGCACGAGAGGGTTCCCTCTCAGGAATGGGAATCTCGTACTCCCTAAAGAGAAGAGTAAAAATCATGCCGTATGGGAGGGTGAGCCTAGGTCTATCTAGGGGCTCACACATATACCTATAGATGAGTTTGGGGAAGTTGACCGGGGTGTCCTGAAGAATGTAAGACATAATAGCTAGGTCCCTCTCATTTACAAAATCAAATCTTCCTGTCTTAGGGAAGATGGACCTGGACAGAATACTCAAAAGGATTCTCACTTCAATAGGAAGTGAGCTAGCAGATACCTCGTCTAGGGGGGACTGAGGTGGATGCCTTAAGACGACCGTAAGGGCCTCAACTCTATCCTCAGGGTGTGCGGGAGCCACCCCTACTAATGGAAGGTGGAGGATGTGGGCAATGAGATCCTCCGTGACACGCACAGGGACACCTACTACTGTGCCCTCGATACCTCCATCTCTCCGATGGACGGTACTATAAAACTCTTGAACAAGGCCAGGGTAAGTGGGAAGGTCCAAAGTGAGGAAGTACTCTAGGCCCTGGGCTCTAAGCCTATCACCTATGGTGAACCCTTTCCGGGAGAGATAGTCAAAGTCGACATACCTCCCGGTGGTGACGGCCTTCCCGGCCAACGGCCTTGCGGGAACCGCCCTAGGCGGGGAACGAGCCGGAGGTGGTTCCCTCGCGGGATCGTGCCGCGCCTTGGAGCGCCGCTCGGGACCGGCCTCGGGACGGGACCTCTTCCTAACCACGGTCTTACGAGGCATCTTGACCTAAACGGGAAGAAACACCTAAAGGACGGAGAAAGGTCGACGGAGGAGACTCGGGACGGACAGGAGACGACCTAGGAATGGACGAAAACCCTAAGAACCGGTGAAAATCGACCGAACAGAGGTTGGAGACGATCGGGGACGACCTAGGAGTCGGCTCTAGGGCTTTTTGAACAGTGGCGGCTTGAAAGAAAAGTGTTTGCGAAACGACAAACCTAGGGTTAAAAAGTCGGATCCCGACTGCGAGTCGACTCCCCTGAGTCGCGAGTCGACTCGACCTCGAGTCGACTCCAGAATATGCGCGAGTCGACTCTCCTTATGCGCCTGTAGACTTCGAGTCGACTCCCGACAATGTGCGAGTCGACTCCCCCTCAGCTGCCATCTTTGCGAGTCGACTCCCGCAAATGCGCGAGTCGACTCCCCCTTAGGAGCCGGCTCTGAAACTTACTCGAGTCGTCTCTAACTTTGGCACGCACCTAAAACTCATGCTATAATCGTGCCAAATGAGGGAAAATCACCTAATTATGATCTGATTTGATGATCATTGAAAAGAAACTCTATTTTAACCATATTGTAGTCATCAAAATCAATTATTCTAGTGAAAACCACCACTAGGATGGATCAATCACTCCTAATCCCTCCTAAGCACACTAAACCTCTCTTCACTTAGGGGTTTTGTAAAAATATCTGCTAATTGATTATCAGTACAAACAAATTGGAGTGTCACATCACCATTCAATACATGATCTCTTATGAAGTGATGTCTTATCTCAATGTGTTTAGTTCTTGAATGTTGAATTGGATTTTTAGTTAGATTTATGGTACTTGTATTATCACAATTAATGGGAATTTTATCTTGTTTAATGCCATAATCTTCTAATTGTTGTTTAATCCACAAGATTTGAGCACAACAACTCCCGGCTGCCACATATTCAGCTTCAGCAGTGGATAATGCAACCGAGTTTTGTTTCTTGCTAAACCATGAGATAAGGTTTTCTCCTAGAAATTGACAGACCCGCTGGTACTTTTTCTATCAGCTTACATCCAGCGAAGTCTGAATCTGTGTATCCTATTAAGTTTAGCTAGATTCTTTAGAGTACCATAGCCCTATGTTCTTAGTTCCTATTAAGTATTTAAAATTCTCTTTAACTGCAGCTAGGTGTGATTCTTTAGGATTAGCCTGATATCTAGCACACATGCACACACTAAACATAATATCAGGTCTACTTGCAGTAAGATATAGTAAAGATCCTATCATACCTCTATAAAGTTTTTGATCTACAGATTTACCTGATTCATCTGATCTAATTTGCATGATGAGCTCATGGGGGTGCTGATTGACTTGTTTCCCTCCATATCAAACTTCTTGAGCATCTCCTTGATATATTTTGCTTGATTGATGAAGATTCCTCCTTCAGATTGTTTGATTTGAAGCCTAGGAAGTAGTTCAGCTCTCCCATCATGCTCATCTCAAACTCACTCTGCATCAAATCAGCAAACTCTTCGCAGAGGCGATTGTTAGTAGCACCGAAAATGATATCATCAACATAAAAAAAAAAAAAAAAAAAAAAAACAAAAAAAAAAAAAAAAAAAAAAAAACAAAAAAAAAAAAAAAAAAAAAAATGTACTAATAACATATCTTTTTTTTGCTTTTTCAGAAATAATGTTGTGTCTACATTTTCCCTAGAGAATTCATGTTCTAATAGGAATTTACTAAGTCTCTCATACCATGCTCTAGGTGCTTGTTTTAATCCATAAAGTGCTTTGTTCAGTTTATACACATGATTAGGGTATTGATGATTTTCAAAACCAGGAGGTTGTTCTACATACACTTCCTCATTAATATACCCATTTAAAAATGCACTTTTTACATCCATTTGAAATAGTTTGAAATCCTTAGAGCATGCATATGCTAATAATAGTCTAATAGCCTCAAGTCTAGCTACGGGAGCAAAGGTTTCATCAAAATCTATGCCTTCTTCTTGATTATAACCCTTTGCCACTAGTCTAGCCTTATTCTTATAACAATTCCATTTTCATCTAGCTTATTTTTATATATCCATTTTGTACCTATATTGATATTCAGAAGGCCTCTCTACTAGATCCAACACTTTGTTTCTAGTAAATTGGTTTAGTTCTTCTTGCATTGCATTTATCCAATTTACATCATTTTCGGCTTCTTCTATATGTTTGGGCTCAAAGTGTGAAACAAAAGCTAGATGGTTATTCAAATTTCTAAGTGAAGCTCTAGTCCTAACCGGTTGAGATGGATCATCTAGAATGAGTTCTTAGGATGCCCGTGAGCATACCTCCAAGCTTTTGTTAGCCCATGATCCACATAGGCTCTTGGCTTGATGATGCTTCTTCAATCAATTTTTGATTATCATCTTGTAATCCCATCTCATCTATCTTTTCTTCAAGTATTTCAACATCATCATCAAAATTAACCTTCTACTAGATGAGATGTCACTAGAGTCATCAAAACAACATGTATAGATTCTTCTATAACTAGGGTTCTTTTATTAAAGACTCTATAGGCTTTACTAGTTGTAGAATAACCTAAGAATATTCCTTCATCAGATTTAGGATCAAATTTCCTAGATTATCTTTTCCATTATTATGTACAAAACACCTACATCCAAAGGCATGAAAGTAATTAACTTTTGGTTTTCTGTTTTTCCAAAGTTCATAAGGTGTTTTCTTTATAATGGGTCTTAATAAAACTCTATTTATATGTGACAAGAGTATTAATGGCTTCTCCCCAAAAGTACTTAGGGAGGTTACTTTCACATAACATAGTCTAGCCATTTTCTCTAGTGTTCTATTCTTCCTTTCCACAACTCCATTTTGTTGTGGTGTCCTAGGTGCAGAAAATTATGGGTTATCCCCTTTTTACTACAAATTCGTCAAATAATTGATTTTCGAATTCGGTACCATGGTCACTTCTAATGGCTATGACTGAAGACTCTCTAGCATTTGTTACTTCCTTATGGAACTTCTTAAACATAGAAAATGCTTGATCCTTATGCACTAGAAACATGACCATGTATACCTAGAGTAATCATCTACTATAACTAGACCATATTTATTTCCACCTAGGCTTGTTGTTCTAGTTGGACCAAATAGGTCCATGTGTAGTAATTCTAGAGGCCTAGAAGTAGAGACACATTTTATGGATTTAAAAGAGTTCCTAGATTGTTTGCCAAATTGACATGCTTCACATATTTTGTTTTTTTCAAATTTTAATTTTGGCAAACCTATCACGGAGTCTCTTTTAACTAGTTTAGTTATTGTGTCCATGCTTGCATGACCTAACTTACGGTGCCATAACCAACTAGCATCATTATCTTTAGTTTCATTTACAACTAGACATTGGTTATGTTTTGCAAGATCTTCTAGGTCTACAACATATACATTTCCACGTCTAATTCCTTTAAAACTAAACTATTATCATTAGGATTTGTTATAATGCATAGTGATGGTTTAAACATAACATCATATCCTTTATCACATAATTGACTAATGCTTAACAAGTTATGCTTAAGACATCAACATATCTAACATTATCTATAAAGTAGAAAGGGTGATTTGAACTTTACCAATACCAATGATGTGACCTTGGTTGTTGTCTCCAAACGTCACAGCACCTCCCTTCTTAGCTTCAAGGGTGAAAAATTGATCTTTATCACCCGTCATGTGCCTTGAGCAGCCACTATCCAAATACCAGCAGTTTTTGTTGACTTTGGCTGCAAGACACTCCTACACAAGAAATCATGTCATCTAGGTATCCAAGTTTTCTTGGGTCCTTCATGGTTAGTCAAGTTGGTTCCTTTTGGAACCCATACCTTTTTAATTTTTTTTTTAGTTTTACTTTTTCTAAAATTACACAATTTGCTTTATGACCTACTGTACCACAACAAAAGCAAGTTATTTTCTTAATTTTAGTTTCCCAGCTTTAACAAAGAAGTTACTGAGAAGTTTTTGTTTATTTCTTGGTTTATATCCTAAACCCGCTTTATTAAATACGGCTCGTTGATTATTAAGTATCATATTTAACTTTTCAGAACTATACGTAAACTTTCAACTAAAGGTTTGTATTTTCCAAGTTCTTTAGTTAATGTTTGATTTTCTGCTTTTAAATCATTTAGTTCTTTTGTGAGATCCTTGTTTAAGATTTGTTTATGATTTTTAAGTTCTGAAAGTTCCTTAGTTAGTTTTTCATTATCTTTCGTTAAGTTGTTAGTCTTCTTAATTAAGAGTTGGTTGCTTGTCTTAAGTTCTAGATTTTCTTTGGTAAGATTATCTTTATCCTTAATTAATGAATCATGCTTATGAATGTAAGTTTGGTTAGTTACTTTTAGTTCTCTGTTTTTAACATTTATATTCTTATATTCAATCATTAATTCATTAAACGCATCATAAAGTTCATCAAATGTAAAATCAAATGCGTATCGGAAGTTACCTCGTTTTCGTTGGCATGAAGCAGAAATTGGCCTTCTCTTCTTGTTCTTCATCCGATGATGAAGATGATGCGTCGGAGTCCGATAGGGTGGTGACAAGGGCTTTCTTCTTCTTCTTGTACTTGCTGCCCTTCTTTAGTAAGGGACACTCAGCTCTGATGTGTCCGGCTTTTTGCACTCATAGCACCCAATCCCTCATTTTCTCTTTCCTTACCTTTGTCCTTGCGGTAGGAATTTGAGGGGCCTCTCCTTTGATGATAGGACTTCTTGTGGTTGATGAATTTCTTGAACTTGCGCACAAGAAGTGCCTCACCACCATCTTCCTCATCTTCTTCTTCTTCACTACTGCTACTGCAAGATAAGTCTTTGTTAGATGAAGTAGATTTTAAAGCTATTACCTTTTTCTTATGGGAGGACTCTTCCTCGTTGTGTTGTTTCATGGTGAGCTCGTGTGTCATAAGGGATCCAAGAAGCTCCTCAAGTGGTAGCTTGTTCAAGTCCTTGGCTTCTTGGATTGCCGTCACTTTAGCTTCCCACGACCTTGGTAGACACCGAAGAATTTTTCTGACAAGCTCACTGTTAGTATAGTTCTTGCCAAGGCTTTTTAGGCCATTGACAATATCAGTAAACCTAGTGAACATGCATGTGATTGTTTTATTTGAATCCATTTTAAATAGTTCATATTTATGAACCAAGATGTTTATTTTGGATTCCTTGACTTGATTCGTGCCCTCATGGGTCACTTCAAGTCTGTCCAAATTTCTTTTGCAGAATTACAAGTTGAAACCCTATTGAATTCATTACGGTCTAAGGCCACAATAAAACACATTCATAGCTTTAGAGTTTAATTGTGCCTTCCTCATGTCATGTTCATCCCAATCCTTTTCTAATTTGGGTACCTTAACATCCTCTACATATGTGGATGGGATGTATGAGCCATTCACTACAATGGTCCACATTCATAGTCTTGGGCTTGGATGAATATTCTCATCCTAGCCTTCCAGTATGAGTAGTCGGATCCATTGAAGAAAGGGGGTCTTTGGGTGGACTGACCCTCAATGTGAGAAGATCCAAATGGGGTTGTCATTTTGATCTTTTAACTCTTGAGTGGAAGAGTTTTTGGCTCTGATACCACTTGTTGCCCAGATAGACAACCCAAGAGGGGGGGGGGGTGAATTGGGTTTTAAATTAATTTGGATAATTAAAACGTTATGGATGATTAATTAAAAACTATTGCAAGTTATTTAATTAATGCTAAGTGCTGTGAGTGATGTGAGAGGAAGAAGAGAAGAGACAATCCAATGCAAACACAGAGTTTTATAGTGGTTCGGAGCTACCCCTTGCTCCTAGTCCACTCCCCAAGTCTCTCTTGGGAATTCACTATAACCCCTTGGATTACAGCCGGTTGTTTTGCAAGCTCACAACCAAATGTTAGAAGTATGCCCTAGAAGCCAATTTGGCTGACGCATTATTTTATTCTGGGACATAAATTTGTACTTGACCTAATAATGAATTTATTAGAATGGGCATTCTTTTCATTCATGTTCTTATGTGTCCATGAATCGTCCAAGAAATTAATAAGATGATGACGCATATTTTCAAGAGTTGAGAATTTGAGGCATGTGTCATTGGTGATTAATTTCTGAAATGCTCCTGATCGATGGATCATCACGAGGACGGTGATCGATCCGCTGAGATTAGTGCACAGATCGCTTTCTTTGATGGACGAGTCTTGAGTCCACAGTGTGGCGACACTGGAGCAATTGTGCAAGTGCTTGTTAGAGAACAAGGGTACTGAGCGTGACCATAGCAAGTAGTCACTTGGATGTCTATCCACTCGTCAGTGACTTACTTGATGCTGTAGTTATATGACTGGTCCTTTGACCTGCGATGCCTCGGCTATTCACAGTGAGGTTGCTGTAGTTTGACGAGCACATAAACATGAGCCCTAGCCAATTGGGTTCTTGTGGTGCAGATTGGCTGCAGTAGGTTCATTGTAGGAGTAGGGGTGCATCTAGATGGAATTTATCGATCTTGATAGGTTAAGAGAGATCCTATGTGATTTATGAGACTGAGTTCGTAAATCCTCGGCCGGGGTAGTATGTACAGTGGAAAGGAGTTTTCCATTCTCGAACTTAAGTCGAATAAATCTTGACATATGACAGACAATGGGGTTTGACGAGTTATCCATGACCTCCGTCCTGTAGGGATCCACGATAGAAGGACTATATTATATACTAACTGCACCTAGAGGTTCATCATTCCATTCTGCTGGGTAGCCACTACATGCTGCTAGGTGTCACTGGTGGATGGTGAGACTCACAGGGACTATCTTGATGATTGATGATCCCCGGTGAGTTGAGTTGGAATTGTTCCAACCCATTGAAAGGAGTTTTCAATGATATTGTGATAGAGATCGCAGTATATCTCACTACCAGACAGAATAGAACCTATGGGGTCACACACAATAGAGGTATTGACCGATCCGATGGTTGAGTTGTGATTTGGAATCACAATAGTTCATGATTATCAATTTGATTGATAATTAATTAACCCACTAAGAGTTAGTGAGTTGAAGAAGGAGTAATTGCAATTGGATTGCAATTCAATTGAATCAATTGGACTTAATTAATTGGGCTTGATCTTATTAAATAAGAGTCCTACTTGGAGTAGGACTCCAAGAGTCCTAATTAGATTAGGACTTCAAATTTAATTAAAGTCCTACTTGGAGTAGGATACCTAGAGTCCTAATTGGATTAGGACTAAAATTAAATAAATCCTAATTGGATTAGGATTCCTAAAGTCCTAATTATTTTTGATCTAATAAATTAAGATGACTCTAATTGGATTAGGATTGAAGAATTTAAATGAGTCAAGATTCAATTGGGTCATAATTGGATTAGGACTCATATGGATAAGTCCTAATTGATTCATAAATTGATTGAGATCTAATTAGATTAGACCTCAATTGTGAGGGGATTAAAAGGGGCTGAAAGTGGGGCCCATGCACCTCATGAGATGAGGCTTGGGCGTGGGACATGAGAGGATTAGAGGGAGGGGCGTACGCCCCTCCTCTTGCCAAAAGATAGACGTGAGTCCTAATTTGTAGGAGCTCACGCCTAGGGTTCAAACAAAAAAAAAGGGAGCATGTGGCCCCCTCTTCTCATAAAAGAAAGAGGATACGGCAGCCCCCCTCTCCCATGATGGTTTTCAGCCGCACCAAACAAAAAAAAAAAGAAGAAAAGGGGAAACAAAAGGGGGGCCCAAATCATGGATTTTTCTTCCCGTGAGAGCTCCTCCCCTCTCTCTGGTTTTTGTGCCGTGAGAGCTCCTCCCCTCTCCCCCTTTTGTGCCGTGAGAGTGCCTCCTCCCCTCTTGGTTTTTGTGCCATGGGCAAGCCTCGTTCCTCTTGGGGTTTTCAGCCATGAGCATCAAAGAAAAATAGGGTGGTGTATGGCTTTCTCTCTTCACCCTTCTTCCATCCACAAGAATAAAGAAAAAGGAGGCAGCAAGATGGGATCTTCTTCCTCCCTTTCAAGTCCTTCTTCTTCCTCTTGAGATCTATCAAAGAGTTGATAAATCAAGAGAGGATTTCAGCCATCAAACATATCTCTGCAAGGGAGCTAGCACCCGGGGAGATTAGAGAGTTTGGATTGGTTCTCTGCCTCGTGTGGATACCCGTAGAGGCCGGACGCGTGTGCGGCTTCAAGTGAACCTTTCAACAAATACCACGATCATCAGATTGCGGTGAATATCTACCCGCACAAAGTGAAGATCTGATCTTCCTAATATTATGTAAAAGTATTTAATCCCAATCTATCTACGAACGACGGTTTTAAAATATGTTCATGCGATGAACGGAATCTCGCGCATGTATTCCGCTGCGTGCAGAATTTTTCTGAAATTTTCTGCGGCGTGCGAGGGATTCCAAAGTGGTATCAGAGCCATGGTTGCGTAGATTAAGATTAGGATTAAATGATTAAGGCATAATAGATCTGAAAATTTAAAGATTATGCTTGCTGAATTTTTCTGCATGCAGAATTTTCAGCTTGCTGATTTTTCTGCATGCTGATTTTCTATGCGATTAGATTAATGATTCTATTGATTTGTTAATGAGATTAAAAATATTTAGAATCATATCTTGCATGATCAGCAACTCATAAGATGACATAATCTGTTAAATATTCAGATCTGTAAATTTTATTTAATGCATGAGATGCGTATGGTGATGATCATGGATGGACCCTTTACATGTGCTGAAATGTTCTGTGATGTTCTGTGATGTTATGTGATGCATGTAAATCAGATTTTCAGATGCCTGCGTGCATCTTATATTGATGTATTAGAGACCTGCGTGTCTATAAAAAAGGGTTGTAACTATTATTTAATTTTATTTATTTTTAAGTTATCTGGGATGTAATCTGTGATGTGTTGCATGTCAATGGTTGATCGGTGCATGCCTCTACAAGCACGATTTGCGCGGATCGAGATCAAGGGTTGATTGGAGATGGATCAAGGAGTTGATCGCAATTTGGACCAAGGGTGCTCAAGATCGAGTCAAGAGTTGAAGACGATCTAACCAATTGACGTGCATGTGCTTGTTACTATGACCCCATCCTGGATCCATGATCATCACCAGTTTAATTTTTGTTATTATGCCTGGATGTTTATGTTTATGTTTATGCATAGCGGGTAGATAATTATTTGCATGAGATGTAGATAATTAAATGAAAGAGACCTAAATTAAATCTTCTCGAAAATATGAAGTCTAGCGGTCTTCCACCGTAGTAGAGCTGCTAAGGTCTTTCCGGCGTTGATTTGTCTCGACTGGATACAGTGGGCAAGTTGCATCGGGGGACTGGACCTCTCTATTAGGCATGAGATGTTGTAGGGGTAAAGATAGGGTTGGGCCCAATAACTGTTAGGTGAGGGACCCAATGACGGCTTTACTTCTGCGGTTATACGGTGGGTCCGACTTAACTAAGGAATGGGGCCAATAACTGTTAGGTGAGGTCTTCATTACTTAGAGACCTGATAGCGCTACAACTTGCTTGAGAAGCATTGTACAAGAGGTTGTACACTCATCGTTTATTTGTCACCAATAACTGTTAGGTGAGGTGGTATGTAAATTGGTGGACCGTAGCACCCCACTTGAAACCTAGAGTCGCAGGTTTCCGTTTCTCTACTAGAGGAGTGTGAGAGATTCGAGAAAATAGTGGGAGGTATATTTGTTTTAAAAGGCCCTAAAATAAATGAGATCAAGTACAAAATTCTAATTAGAATCTTTACTCTCTGAGGATTAGAAATTCAGCTTCTAGACTCTTAACTCATATCCTATAGAACAACCGTTTGACCAAACCCAATTATAAAGACTGGCTCAGCAAATTTCAAATAGTTTTTGAATGTGAGAAATTAGGGTATGTGCTAGACCATGGATCCCCGTGTTACCAATCCGTCCGATCACTGATCAGCGTAAGACGCATGCTAGTGGACGAACAATGACAATAAAGTTAGGTGCTGCACAAAGGCATCCATGTCCAATGAATTTTAATGCCAGCATGAGACATGAAGATTGCCGGGGACATATTATTCACTTACAAGAGTTGTATGGTGAACAGAGTCATGCAACATGTTTTGAAGTGTCCAAGAGGCTTTCAAGGCCAAGATGTGTGATGGGCAGTCTGTCCATGATCATGGTTTGACCATGATAAAGAACTTAGAGGAGCTTGAGAAGCTCGGCTGACCATGCACAAGGAATTGCAAACGGATTTTGATCCCGCATCCCTTCTAGCTTCATTGAACAGTTTATAGTAAATTACCATATGACAAGATTGTATGCACCAAAATAGAATTGTTAAATAAAATTGGTAATACCTTAGGGACCTTGAAGAGTTCAAGGGGCATCGTTTCGCTGTCAAGTTGGTTTCTACTTCCAAGAGAGAGTCTACTTGGAAGAAGAAGAAACCTGTGAAAGGCAGAACACCGAGAAAGGCCAAGTAAGGAAGTTCCAAGAAAAGGCCGATTGCAAGGAAAGTGTTTCCATTGCATCATAAGCGGCTATTGGAAGAGGAACTGTCCTACATACATGGAAAGCATAAGAGTAAGAAGGGTGACAGACCTTTAGAAGGTATGCCAGATATGCTCATTATTAAAAGGATACTTAGGGACTGTTACCTGTTGCAAACAGAAATTTGATTTCTGTATCTTGTTTAGCACAGAAAGATTTTTATAAGACTATTGTTCAATTTGTTTGAGAAATAAATTGGATGCATATGGTTTTATGATTGACCGTCTCTATCACTTACATTTGGATGTACCTGTGATGTATCTGAGCAAACAGTGAGTACCATAGGATCCAAAAGGATCTAGAGATGAGATAAATCTAAAGTATTTGTGGCACCTCAGGCTTGGTCATATAGGAGAAGACAGATAAACAATTGAAGAAATATGGGCTTCTGAGCTCATTGACTTTCGAGTCATATCCGATTTGTGAATTCTGCCTTCAAGGAAAGATGACCAAATTATCCTTTTAGGACATGGGATAGGTCCACTGCGATACTTATCCTAGTACACACTTATGTGTGTGGCCATTCGATGCGCAGGCTAGGGGTTGTAATTTTTTACTTCATTTACGATGATTACTCACGGTATGGATATGTTATGAGACAAAATCTGAAATTTTTGAAAGGTTCAAAGAGTTCAGATATGAAGTAGAAAACAAACAGAAAAACTCATTAAGGTTCTTCGATCAGATCGAGGAGGTGAATACTTAGTGGAGAGTTCCGTGATTATCTCAAGGAGAATGGTTAGTTTCATAATGGATCCCTCCTGGTACACCTCAGCTTAACGGAGTGTCGGAGAGGAGGAATCAGATCCTATTGGATATTGTCAGGTCCATGATGAGCTTCACTGATCAACCCTTGTTTCTTTAGAGAGATGCCCTATTATCAGCTATTTACATATTGAATAGTGTTTCCTCTAAGTCTTCCTACCCACTATATGAGATATGACATGGTAAGAAGCTGAGTCTTGGTTATTTCAAGATTTGGGATGTCCGGCCCAAGTCAAATGACAACAGGCGGACAAGTTAGAGGATAGGACAATTAGTGCTCGTTTTATAGAATATCCTAAAGAGTTATTTGGATACAATTTTATGTCCGAGAGAATCACAAAGTGTTTGTGAGCTGACATGCTATCTTCATGGAAAATAGTTTATCCTTGATAGAGGCAGTAGGAGAAAATTGAGCTCGAAGAGAAAGTCTCTAAAGAGCAACGAGCCCATTGTGCCTATAGAACCTATTCATATCGAGCTAGTACATGTTGTACCTCCTCCACCTCGTAGATTTAGTAGGATCTTCCATCCTCCTGAAAGATACTTAGGTATACTTACAGAGGATGTAGAGGAAGTGTTCCTCATGGGAGATAGGGATCAAGGTAAGGATCCCAATACCTACAATGAGGCGATGTTAGACATCGATTCCGAGAGATGGCTGGAAGCCATGAAGTTAGAGATAGACTCCATGCATTCCAACCAAGTCTGGACCTTAGTAGATTCACCGGAAGGTATAGTACCTATTGGGTGTAAATAGATCTACAAGAGAAATTAAGTTCGGATAGCTAGGTAGAGACCTATAAGGCAAGCTAATGGCGAAAGGTTATAGTCAGTGCGAAGGCATGATTATCAGGATACTTTTTCACTATAGCCATGCTGAAGTCCATTCGAATATTGCTTGTTGTTGTAGCATATCATGATATTGTGATGGTGATCACAAGGTCTGTAGCTGCAAAGGTCATCTATGGACAAAAACAAGTATCTCGGAGTTGGAACACTCGTTTCAATGATATAATCAAATCGTTTGATTTCTTCAGAACGAGGAGGAACCATGTGTTTATAAGAAGGTTAGTGGGAGGGCTATTGCATTTCTCGTATTGTACGTGGATGATATCCTAAGTCAAGGTTTGGTTGTCTAAGGAATTCTCCATGATAGACTTTGGAAAAGCATCCTATATTTTGGGAATTAAGGTCTATAGAGATAGATCTAAGAGGATGCTTGTCCTGTCACAGAATATTACATAGAGGGAGTGTTGAAGAGGTTCGGCATGGAAACCTCTAAAAGGGGATTATTACCCCTTAGGCATGGGGTAAATCTCTTCAAGAAGATGTGCCCCAACACATCTGAAGAGATTCAGGTGGATGAGCAAGATCCCTTATACTTCGGCTATAGGGGAGCCTCATGTATACCATGCTATGTACATGACTTGATATAGTACATGCTGTGGAGTGTCACGAGCAATATATCAGTCAAATCCAGGCAAGAAGCACCTGGATAGCTGTGGAAGAACAGTCTTAAGTACTTGAGAAGAACTACGGACATGTTCTTGGTCCTTTGGAAGAAGATCAGAGTTGAAGGTAGAAGGATGTACACATATTGATGATAGAAAGTCTAAATCAGATTATATACAATGATGGTTCAGTAAATTGGAAGAGTTCCAAACAACCGATTATTGTAGATTCTACCTTAGAAGCTGAATGTTTAGCCGTATCTAAGGGTGCAGTGGAAACCTTCTGGTTTAATAAGTTCAATTGCTGAGTTAGGTGTAATGTCATCAGATGCCATTAACACCTACCTGCGATAACAAAGGCACCATAGCCACTAGCTAAAGAGCCAAGGTCTCACCAGAAGCCGAAGCACATAGAGCGGTGGTATTAACCTAATAAGCGACTACCTTGAAAAAAATAAGTAAAGGATCAGAGAGTAGACTCCACAGGAAATGTGTGGACCCATTCACTAAGCAGATAAGTCAGCAGAAAACTCAAGCGCATCTTGAGAAGATGGGGCTTAGGTTTATAGCTGATTGGCTTTAGTGCAAGTGGGAGATTGTTAGAAGTATGCCCTAGAAGCTAATTTGGCTGACCGCATTATTTATTTTGGGACATAAATTTGTCTTGACCTAATAATGAATTTTATTAGAATGGGCATTCTTTCATTCATGTTCTAATGTGTCCATGAATCGTCCAAGAAATTAATAAGATGATGACGCATATTCTCAATAGTTGAGAAATTTGAGGCATGTGTCATTGTGATTAATTTCTGAATTGCTCCTGATCGATGATCATCAGAGGACGGTGATCGATCCGCTGAGATTAGTGCACAGATCGGGCTTTCTTTGACTGGAACCGGAGTCTTGAGTCACGGTGTGGGCGACACTGGGAGCAATTGTGGCAAGTGCTTGTTAGAAGAACAAGGGTACTCGAGCGTGACCATAGCCAAGGTAAGTCACTTAGATGTCTATCCATCGTCAGTGACTTACTTGATGCTGTAGTTATAAGTGACTGGTCCTTTGACCTGCGATGCCCTCGGCTATTCACAGTGAGGTTGCTTGTAGTTTTGACGAGCACATAAACATGAGCCCTAGCCCAATTGGGTTCTTGTGGTGCAGATTGGCTGCAGTAGGTTCATTGGTAGGAGTAGGGGTGCATCTAGATGGAATCTATCGATCTTGATAGGTTAAGAGAGATCTATGTTGATTTATGAGACTGAGTTCGTAAATCCTCGCGGAGTAGTATGTACAGTGGAAAAGGAGTTTCCCATTCTCGAACTTAAGTCGAATAAATCTTGACATATGACAGATGATGGGTTTTGACGAGTTATCCATGACCTCCGTCCTGTAGGGATCCACGATAGAAGGACTATATATATGACTAACTGTACCTAGAGGTTCATCATTCCATTCTGCGGGTAGCCACTACAATGCTGCTAGGTGTCACTGGTGGATGGTGAGACTCCACAGGGACTATCTTGATGATTTGATGATCCCCGGTGAAGTTGAGTTGGAATTGTTCCAACCCATTGAAAGGAGTTTTCAATGATATTGTGATAGAGATCGCAGTATAATCTCACTACCAGACAGAATAGAACCTATGGGGTCACACACAATAGAGGTATTGACCGATCCGATGGTTGAGTTGTGATTTGGAATCACAATAGTTCATGATTATCAATTTGATTGATAATTAATTAACCCACTAAAGAGTTAGTGAGTTGAAGAAAGGAGTAATTTGCAATTGGATTGCAATTCAATTGAATCAAATTGGACTTAATTAATTGGGCTAATCTTATTAAATAAGAGTCCTACTTGGAGTAGGACTCCAAGAGTCCTAATTAGATTAGGACTTCAAATTTAATTAAAGTCCTACTTGGAGTAGGATACCTAGAGTCCTAATTGGATTAGGACTAAAAATTAAATAAATCCTAATTGGATTAGGATTCCTAAAGTCCTAATTATTTTTGATCTAATAAATTAAGATGACTCCTAAATTGGAATTAGGATTGAAGAATTTAAATGAGTCAAGATTCAATTGGGTCATAATTGGATTAGGACTCATATGGATAGTCCTAATTGATTCATAAATTGATTGAGATCTAATTAGATTAGACCTCAATTGTGAGGGGATTAAAAGGGGCTGAAAGTGGGGCCACGCACCTCATGAGCATGAGGCTTGGGCGGTGGGACATGAGAGGATATAGAGGGAAGGGGCGTACGCCCCTCCTCTTGCCAAAAGATAGACGTGAGCTCCTAATTTGTAGGAGCTCACGCCTAGGGTTCAAACAAAAAAAAAAAAAGGGAGCATGTGGCCCCTCTTCTCATAAAAGAAAGAGGATACGGCAGCCCCCCTCTCCCATGATGGTTTTCAGCCGCACACAAACAAAAAAAAAAAAAGAAGAAAAGGGGAAACAAAAGGGGGGCCCAAATCATGGATTTTTCTTCCCGTGAGAGCTCCTCCCTCTCTCTGGTTTTTGTGCCGGAGAGCTCCTCCCCTCCCCTTTTTGTGCCGTGAGAGTGCCTCCTTCCCTCTTGGTTTTTTGTGCCATGGGCAAGCCTCCTTCCTCTTGGGGTTTTCAGCCATGAGCATCAAAGAAAAATAGGGTGGTGTATGGCTTTCTCTCTTGTAATAACCCCAAAATTTTTTTTTATATATAAAAAGGGATAGAATAGTCCTTTAAAATTGATATAAGGGGTAAAATTGGAAGGAATCAAAAAGTTAATGGCATAACCGTAGATATGTTGAAGTGTTAGGGGCAAAATGGAAATTTAATAATATTAAAAAAAGGGTGAATAGTATCTTGATGTGATTTAATTGGAAGGGTTTGAGCTGGCTTTTGGAATGAAACCGAGAGAAAGAGGGAGGGGGGTTCTCAGGCGTGAAACAGAGGAAAGAAAGAAAGAAAAAGAGAAGAAGAAGAAGAAGAAAGAAGAAGAGGAAGGGGATTCAAGGAGGAAAGGGATCCCGGTTGCACTTCCAGCTGAAGGGAAAAACGTAGACTCCTTCCCCTCTATGCAAGGATCTCGATTTCCAAAAAGAAAAAGGTAAATATCCGTCCCTATCTAGTCTTTTGGTGACATTAGGCTATACAAAGGGTGGATATAGTCTAGAGGGGTCGGATAAGGGTTGTAGAGGTGGTTAAAAGAGGAAGAATCGGATTTTGACAAATTTTTCCGGCAGTACGGAAAAATTGTGTCGAAGTCCCAACTTTGGCGAATTATTTAGGGGGTCAAAACGGCCTCCGATGATGATGCATTATCTCTTTGGAATCCTCTATGAGTGTAGAATGTTAGGTAAAAATTTCATCAAATTTGGAGTCCTGAAAGTGGATCAAAACCGGGATGAAGTAACCCACTGTCAGTTCGGGTTACTGTTCATCCGGGTGGAAAATAGGGGATTTCATGCTATAATAGGGTATTAAGCCTAGATCAAGCTAAAAGGGACCTTGTACTCATGCAAGGGAGTCCCTAATACATATAAATGATGAGTTAATTAATAGAAAAAGAAAAAGAGAAAGAAAAGAAAAGATTTAGGGAACGGGGGAGTTGAATTAATTAAAGTCCCCTATATTATAATTGGCACGTAGATTATAGCCCTTGATACAAAACTAAATGTATTGTAAATGCATGTCACAGTTGGGCAAGAAGCTAGGGAACAAGAGGAAGAAGTTCCCCACTGCCTGCTGTAGATTTTGGAGGCGTATCAGGGCTGTGCCAGATTGACAGGTGAGTGGGAGTCATGTACTTTGCACCATGAGCATCCTTAATTCATTTTCATGAATGTCGCCAAGTGTAAATTGATTCCACTTGAGCATATTGATTGATATTGTAGTAGATTCCTCTATAATCTTGATTCTCCATGCTTGATTATTCTGTACATGCATTTGAGGGAACATTGAGAGGAATTACGAGGGGTTGATGAGTAATCAAATTGATTCCGAATTGTGAAATGATTTCTTTTGTAAATTGATTTCATTTCCTCTATTTTAAAGACTTGTGAGTCGTAGCTTGATTATACTCTTTTATGAGTAATTAAATTGGTTCCAAATTGTGAAATAACTTCTTTTGTAAATTGATTTCATTGCCTCCATTTCAAAGATTTGTAGAGCCTTTTTAGTGGTATATTGAGTTGTATTGCACTTCCTTGACCCTCACTCCTAACCCTGATGTTAGTTTATGATTGGGTCATGATCGAGTGAGTGGTAATCTTGATTATACTCCTTTTTAGTAGAGTATTGGGAGGGTGCATTATGGCATTTATGCATGGCTTGGCAGTATCTGCAGGACACCTATAGTCGATGGGGTTGAACATCGGCCTTTGTGCACATAGTAGCCTTCTGGGTGGGCGGAGCCCAGTCCCTTCCTAGGGGGGGACACGGCCCTAGGCGTAGGATCGGCCGGTCCTACGACTTATATTCTGCTTGCCGCCGGGCATAGTAAGACCCCGCGAGGTGCAGTATGGCTTTCCGCGGATGTAGAATTCCCGCGAGGTGCCGTTTAGTATGTAGATGTGAGATGGATTTCTGTTCTGGATACTGGCCAGCATTTACATGATCAGTGTGGTATCTTATCCTGCATATGCATGTGACAGTGGGGAGTTGTTGCTGGTTCGCCTGGGGCGTAAAACCCACCTCCCGATAGCTGTCTAGCATTTACATTATCGATATGGTGTCTTATCCTGCATATGCATGTGACAGTGGGGAGTTGTTGCTGGTTCGCCTGGGGCGTAAAACCCACCTCCCGACAGCTGTCTAGTGATGATTTACATATTGGTGTGGTGTCATATTCGATATATGCATATGGCAGTAGGGAGTTGTTGCTGGTTCGCCTGGAGCGTAAAACCCACCTCCCGATAGCTGTCTAGTGATGATTTCAGCATATTGACACCTGATTTGTATGTTCCAGCATTATGATCTGTTGAGCATATTCATGAGTAGCATATATGTTTACTTGATTATTCCATATATGCTTCAGATGAGTTGATATTGATTGTGGTGATATTGATGATTTACTCCATATTCTCTATGTTGAGATCATGTTCATCTTGTTATTGATCTTAAGATTTCATCTCGAGCCATGATTATATCTTGTCTCATGTGCATAGTACTCTCTACTCCACTCACTGAGTATTTATATACTCACTCCCCAGTTTGATATTTTTGATTGCAGGGCAGGTATTGTATAGAGAGGAGCAGGATTAGTGGTTGCCTGCTAGCTGTGCCGCTCCATAGTATAGTATAGTATAGTATAGTATAGTATAATGTAGATAGAGGTTTATACCCTTTTGGTGTATTATAAACCTTCTGTTGTATATAGTGTATAGTTACAGTCATAGATCCTGTTGTGGATATGGGTTGACCATGGATGGATTGGGAAGCATGTATATATATATGTGTGTGCAGATCAGTTGTGTGCCTGTGATAATGTATTGCTATATATTGTCCAGATTTATTATGTGACAGATTATGTGATTACTGCTCTGACAGGTAGTGTGTTATATGTATTGAGATAATCCTGACAGGTCACCATAGGAAAGGTGATCATTTTGTGCATGCATCATGCCAAAATTTTTTCAGAATTTATGGCTGATTGATAGGTAGTAGGGTTCTACGTGGTGGCTGGTGGCCTTATGCCTACCCGCACCCTAGGACCGTCGCGGCGGCCCGCCGGGATCGGGGGCGGGGGGTCGTGACACTCTTCACCCTTCTTCCATCCACAAGAATAAAAGAAAAAGGAGGCAGCAAGATGGGATCTTCTTCCTCCCTTTCAAGTCCTTCTTCTTCCTCTTGAGATCTATCAAAGAGTTGATAAATCAAGAGAGGATTTCAGCCATCAAAACATATCTCTGCAAGGGAGCTAGCACCCCGGGGAGATTAGAGAGTTTGGATTGGTTCTCTGCCTCGTGTGGATACCCGTAGAGGCCGGACGCGTGTGCGGCTTCAAGTGAACCTTTCAACAAATACCATGATCATCAGATTGCGGTGAATATCTACCCGCACAAGGTGAAGATCTGATCTTCCTAATATTATGTAAAAGTATTTAATCCCAATCTATCTACGAACGACGGTTTTAAAATATGTTCATGCGATGAACGGAATCTCGCGCATGTATTCCGCTGCGTGCAGAATTTTTCTGAAATTTTCTGCGGCGTGCGAGGGATTCCAACACCAAACTTGTTGTTTTACGAGCTCACAACGAACTCGGTCGGTTTTTCCAGGCTCACCGACTAGAACCAACCCCGATTGTTTTCCCGGGCTCACAATCAAACCCTTACACACGTTGGTTTTAACTTGGCTCACCAACCAACCTTAATCCCCTTGATTCAATCCCCCGATTGAACCAAGTAAATACAGTGTGTAAAAGAAAACAGAAAACAGCTTCTCAAAAAGCAGATAAAAACAATATGAACAATAAATGAAGTTAAGAAGCCTCAAACGCTTTTAGATCGGAGATGAGGAATGGCTTCTTGAACTTCTGGTCTCCTCTTGAAAGAGTGGTCGACTTGAATGCAGGAGGAGGAAGCTTTTAATGTTGAGAAGATGTAGTTGGATGCAGTTATTGCAGATCTTCCCTCTTTTTCGTTGAAGAACAAGTTGCAGAGTTGAAAGCTTGAATGCTTGGAGTGGAATGGTTGTTCTCTGCCTTGCTACAGTCCTCTGTGGCTATTTAAGCCAACCCCCACGGAAACTAGCCGTTAGAGTGCTTTTTCTGCCCGTTCTGAACACTCTGCGCAGCCTGACAATATGACCGTTGGTGGGTTGGAGTCGACTCGCGCGATCAGGAGTCGACTCGGCTGTAGCGGGAGTCGACTCAAGCTTTTTTCGGAGTCGACTCGGCAACTGTTCCAAATTTGAATTAAAGTTGCCGTCACGACGGGGAGTCGACTCGTCTTGACCCGGAGTCGACTCGCCAACTTCTGGAGCTGACTTGGCAATTTTGGAGTCGGCTCATCCACAGAAGTCCGTGGATCCAATTTTGAATTTTGTCCACTCGAGTCGACTCGACTGTCCTTGGAGTCGACTCGAATCTCAGAGCCCGAACTCCCGATTCTCTGTCTTTTGGCTCATCCAGTCTTGGAGTCGACTCGAACTTCCTTAGAGTCGACTCGGCTCTCAGTTTCCGAAAGTTGGTCTTCTGCCTTTTGACGTGAAGCTTGTCTTGGAGTCGACTCGAGCTGTCTGGGAGTCGACTCGAATCTCAGAGGCAGTAACATGGTTTTCTGTCTGTCGATGGTCGCACAGTCTCGGAGTCGACTCGCGTATTGCGGGAGTCGACTCGAATCTCAGAGTCCATAAAATGCTCTCTGACCTTTTCTTTGTGTACCTCTTGGAGTCGACTCTTACTACCCTGGAGTCGACTCGTTGAACATTGGAGTCGACTCGCGCACTTCAGGAGTCGACTCGTTGACAGGTTCTGAGATGAGGCTTTCTGTTCTTCTTTCTGTTCTCAGTCGGAGTCGACTCGTACTAGTCTGGAGTCGACTCGAGCTCGTGCCAGTGAACTTGATACGCTTGGAGTCGACTCGTGATACTCGGAAGTCGACTCGAGTCTCAGACTTTGGTTCAGCAGACTTCTTAACTTATCCAAAATACTATGAACCAAATCTAGAGACACTTGGACAGGATTTTCACTGAAACACTCAATTGAATTCATTAGTAATCACAAGATATACTCAAATGCTTTGAGCTCATCAAAATCAAATGGGGTTTTAATCAATCACTCCACACACTCGCTCTCTTCAAACATCTCGAATGTCTTTGGATTGTGCAGATAGATGAAGAGGTTCGAAGTGGTTTAAAATATGTGCAGTAGGTGATCCTTAATTATGGGTCATATACTAAGAATGTTTTAAAAACTATACAAGCGGCTGAATCAAGACTTTTGGAATACTTTGAGATCTGTGCGGTGGATGATCCTTAAAGTCATATACTAAGGTTGCTTGAAAATTTATGCAGGCAGATGAATGAAGAGGCTCGAAATGTTTTAAGATTATGTGGTTAGTGATCCTTAACTAAATATATACTAAGGATGCTTTGAAATCTATGCACCCGGATGACTAAAGAGGTTCGAAGTTCTTTGAGAACTATGTTGGATGATCCTTGACTATAGGCTAGATGCTAATGATGCTTTGAGATTTGTGCAGTTGAATGAATAGAGTTTGCAGTACTTTGATATCTATGTAGTGCGGATTCTTAACTATAGATCTTATACTAAAGATACTTTGAGATCCGTGCAAATTGATGAATGAAGTTCGGGGTGCTTTGACATCTATGCAATGGATGATCCTTAACTATAGGCTATATACTACTTGTGCTTTGAAATGTGTATGCAAATGAAGGAAAGGGTACAAAGTACTTCAAAATTTACACGATTGGTGATCCTTAACTATAAACTACCTACTAAAGATACTTTGAGATCTATGCAGGTAAATGAGAACGAGTTCGGAGTGCTTTGAGGTTTAAGTGGTCGGTGATCCTTAATTATGGACCATATACTAAGAGCACTTTGAAGTCTGTGCAGACATATGAATAAAGGCATTCGAAGTGCTTTGAGATTTATGTAGTAAGGTCAAAACTTTACCTTACCAACAACTTGTATAATTTTATGCTATCATGCGATGATTACGTAAATTTTTTTTTAACGAAAATGAACAGTATGATTAATATGAAATAATTTGAAAATTTGGAGGGTTAGTTTGAAATTTTTTAAAGTTAAGAAGATACTTTTTGAAAAATAACTAAAAGCGCAGTGGTATCAATATAATTGTTTTTTTTAACAGTTTTCAAGTCCATCGGATTTTGCCAAGGTCTTCTTTCCAAAACGACAGGCTATTCTACTACCGTAAATATAACCTACGCTTTCACATCTGATATTCTCAGACAACACCCTGGGACTGAAGAGAGGAAGATTTGTAGAGGAAAGGGGGAGGGGGGAAAAAATAAAATAGAGAGAAAATTCCGACGGAGAGAACGACAATACGTTGAAGAAGTAGGGGAAGGAAGAGAACGCCAAAGCGGGGTGGCAACTGGCGAGAGGGGAGGACGTCTCAGTGGCACGAAACCCCCCTCCCCTACAAAGCGACACCTCCGCCCCTTTGCCTTTTTGTACCTCCTGTTCTCCTTGCCCCTTCCCCTTGCCCTTGCCGCCGTCCTCGCCCACCGCCGTAGCATCAGAGATGCCCGAGAGCACGGCGCCCGGCACCGATTCGCCCTCCGAGCGCTCCGCCATGGCCGATTCCCCCGCGGGCGCGGGCGATGGCGAGGAATCCCCCGAGGAAGAACGATATATCGACGAAGAAGAGGAGGAGGTGGAGGAGATAGTGGAGGAAGAGGAGGACGACGGGGAGGGAGAAGAAGGATCGCAGGGGGATGGAGAGGAGGACGAAGAGGAGGTGGAGGAGGTGGTGGAAGTCGAAGGAGAGGAGGGAGGCGATTCTTCTGATGCCGAGGCTCCTCCGGGCGAGGATGCCTATGGTTTGTCCCTTTCCCCACCGTCCCTCCCTTTTATTAAGGAATGTATTTCATCTATTTGGATTGATCCTGCTTTGCTATCTATTTTAAGTATTATTTCTTGTTGCCATTGCTTTTGCTGTGTTTATCTGATTCTATGTAGGCTTTAGATTGAGGAGAAAGAAGTAGACTTTAAGTTGTAGTAGAAATGGTAGAGACATGCAGACTGATAAGGGAACGTAGGTATTGGCTGACAACTTTGGGGTTTTGACATGGGCATTGTGGTCTGTTTGTCGTAATCAGAGATACAGACTGATAAGGGAACGTAGGTTTTGGCCGACAACTTTGGGGTTTTGACATGGGCATTGTGATCTGTTTGTCGTACTCATCGAAAGTAGATTTTTGATTCGTGTCGTTTTCCATACCGTTATGAGATTTCGATATCTGGCTCAATTAATTTGGTGGTTGATTGAGGGTAGGGCTGATTGTATTGGTACAATGTGTGATTTTAAGAGAATGGCGACAAGCAGAATAGGGAAACATACCAACGACAGTTGAAGCGACCACCATTTCCTTCATATTGCCATATACGAAGATTTGGGCACTACGACTTCCATTGACACGCATATGGTACTTTACTTGCTTATGTATTTGTTTAAAGAACAACACCTTATACTATATGGGCTTTAGATCAAGTAGAAAGGAGTTAACTTTAGGTTGTAGAAGAAATGGTAGAGATATAGACTGATAGGGGAACATAGGTTTTTGCCAACAATTTTGGGGTTTTGACATGGACGTTGTCGTCTTGATTGTCGTATCATCGAAAGTAGATTTTGATTCATGTCGTTTTCTGTACTTTTATGAGATTTCAGTATGTTACGCAATCAATTTGGCGATCTCTTGAGGGGAGGGCTTATCACATTGTTAAAAGCTGCGACTTTTAGAGAATGGCGACAAACAGAATTGGGAAACATATTAATGACAGGTGAAGTGACTATTATTTCTCTAGATATTACCATATAGGAAGATTTGGGCACTGCAGCATTTGTTGACACGCATATGGTACCTTATCTGCTTATGTATTTATTTAAAGAACAACCTCATTCTATATGGGCTTTAGATTGAGGAGAAAAGAGTTTAGGTTGTTAAAAGAAATGGTAGAGAGATAAAGACTGATAGGGGAGCATAGGTTTTGGCTGACTGCTTTGGGGTTGACTCGGGAATTTTTGTCTTGATTGCCGTACTCATTGAAAGTAGATTCTGATTCATTTCATTTTCCGTACATTATGAGATTTCGATACCTGACACAATTAATTTGGCGCTTTCATGAGGGGAGGGCTGATCCCATTAGTACAAGCTGTTATTTTTTAGAAAATGGCGACAGGCAGAGCTGGGAAACATATTAGCAACAGGTGAAGCGACTATTATTTCTCTAGATATTGCCATCTAGGAAGATTTGGGCATTGCAACTTCCGTTGATGTGCTATAGTTCTTTACCTGCTTGATATTTATTTAAAGAACCACCTTTGTGATGGAGAAATGTTGAGGCATGATTTATAGCACCTCACAGTTCTTCTTGATGCACTTGTTACTTTGTCTCGGGGCTTTCATCCTTGCTTAAAAGTGATATTGCATTTGTCAACAATTTGGACCTCACATGATGTTATAAATTCAAAATGAATGCAACTGCATGCAGACCTTTCTGAGCCTTATAAAAGCTATTGTGAATTGGTTAATCTGTTCTCCATTTTATTCTATTCATAAAATCATCTTTTTTGTCATCGTATCTTTGATTACCACACATTCAACCATCATATTTTGTTGAATTCCATGCTGTCTCATAGTGAGCTGTACTATATATCTCAGAAATTGGAGTTCAGGAACAATTTTAGAATTATATGACTATTGTACAGAAAGATAGACCTTTTACTTTGTTGCTAAACTTTTTGGCACAAACATATAGGGATTAATATAATAGACATGCTTTAGTTGTCGAAAAATGCCTAGGTAGAAGAAATAACTGAGCTAATACCTAGTCTTAATATTTAATTATCATGATGCGCAAGCGTGGCACTAAACAACAATCTCAAAAAGATAGACTGATGTCAATGCTTGGCTTACATAGGATAAATTGTAGCAAAAAATGGATTTAGAAACACATTATACTTATAAAAAATAAATTAAAAGAGCAATAGAAACCTATTTGTTATGTTGCATAAATGTAGGGCTGATAATGGGCCAAGATCAGGCCAAACCAACCATATCCCAACAAGGATTAAAAATCATTGGTGATAATTGGGCAGTGTTCAAATGAATTTTTCTCATGCTTAAGACTGAAGCTGGCCTTCTTGGGCTTGATCTTCATGCAAGGAGACAGGGGGTTGGGCTTAAAAGGATGGTTCTTACTGTTGCAGTCATTGAGGCAATTGGAGAGAGCAAGCAGGTCAAGGATTGTTCTGGAGTCACAGGTAGTGCAGGATGGTGGCAGATGGAGTGGAGAGGAGGAGAAGAGAGTGAAGGACCACAGGAAGATAAAGGGGAAAAAGAGAGTAATAGGGGAAATATTGGGTACGACTAAAATTGAATAGATGCAGAACCAAAACTAGTATATCCATATATTTGTATCTACTAGTTATAATGCACGTGTAAATGCATGTGGCTATGGCTAAAAATTTTATGTACGACCAAATTTGAAAATTTTAATATACATTGCTTATGAAATTTTTAAAATTTCCTTTATATTACATTCTGAATATAAATAAATTTAAATTTTGCTATGACTGACAAATCACTATCAATTTGGATTTTGGAGAGCGTGTGACTATTATTATGCAAAAAATCCTGGAAATCCCACTGTGTTACTTCTACTTAGAGCCCATCAAGGCTGAATCCTTTTCTTCATGGAAGCCTAGACATGAATGATGGATACTTCTAAGAGAAAAATCTAATAGGGTTATCACGAGAATTGAGAAGTTGGAATATTAAGCCACTTTTTGTAGTGTTAGGATTTTTATTTGGTAAATATGAATATGGATACATATAGTAAAGAGATGCTAAGATTTGTATCCATATTTATATTAAGGGACTATGGATAAAAATGATATTTTAAAGACAAGGATATACATGCTGATATATATTGAATAGTTACACTTTGTCGGCAGGATATTTTTCACTTTATGTTTTATTAACTCAAAATAAATACAAAAGCATTCCAACTTTCTTTTGTTAATGTCTTCTAAAAGAAACAAATGATCACACAAAAAATAAGGGAATAAGCATATCCACTTAATAGCTTGACTTTTGTAGTGGAATTTAATATTTTTTGCTAAGATACATGTTTTGAATTAAAAGTCTAAACTTTAAGCATGCAATCCACCAAATTAAACATATCACTATAAGGAAAGAAAATTAATGAAAAACATGTTGATGTTGCCACTTTTTTCCTTTGGTGTATATGAGAGCTGTATGAGACCGAATGGAATTGAAAGATAATTCCAATATTCGGATACAAATCGGATATTTTGGTATATCCACTGTTTTTTGACATATATGAATATAGGTATTGATACTAGTTTGAATCAAGATTTGCCGTATTGGTCGATACCGGTGTGTATCGATTGTACCATGCACCGATATCGACCGTACCGTACCACTGCGTACCAATTATACCATACCATACCAGTACCGAACCAGTATGCGGTATGGAGAGCATATCGACGCTCGTTGCACCGAATCATGTACTGTACCGGACGTACCGACACTATAATAGAATGGTACCAGTACGGGATCCGGTACCGAGATGACGAACTTTAGTTTGAATGTTCTAGTTTGTATCTAGAAAAAGTGAACCTAGACGGACATTATCCTATCAATTTTTACCCATGCAAGAGGGATAGAAAAGGAGAGGGTTTGGGGTTTGGGATATTAAGTCATAATAAAATTTTAGATGGTATATATTATATTATGTTATACTATTATTGTATTGTATTATATTGTACTATGTTATGTTATGCTATGTTATGTTATATTTATCTTACATTATATTGTATAGGGCTTGGGCCAAGCTACGCGTGTACTTTGCTTGAACTCAATTTAGGTCAAAGAAATGAAACATGGTTAGGCCAAAATTCTATACCAGACCAATTCAAGATCAACCTCAGTAAAATCCTATCTCGTGCCCAATCTCAATCATACATGTAGTTGGAAACATCGAACTGTATTATTATGTTGCAATGTATCAACCATGGAATCATGATATTTAGTTCGTACACATCATCATAGATATTCTTCATGTTGGAGGCTATTGATTGCATATTTAGAGATGCTTCTCTGACAAATGGCGCAAAAAGCCTTTCGTTTGGAACTAGTTTGCAAGGCTAACTTAAACCAAATTACTAGGCTTAGCTTCCTACTATGTTGGTTTGGAATGAATAGATGCTGCTCATCATAATTAAAGAATCATTTGGTGGAAAAAAGGTGACCATGTTATTAGGTCAATGGCTGCTTGCTTCAAGCGTAGTGTGGTTTGAATACATTTAGATGTTTCTTTCTGTATAGTTCTCTTTAGTTAGTTCAGAAAAAACAAGTATGATATTTTACGAGCTGTTTTATTGTTACAATGAAATTTTGGAAAGCAAGAACCTGGGTTTGAGTCTCGTCCTCACCTCAATTTTGCATTGGGATTTCCCGATCTTAGATCTCAGAAAGAAATTATGGAAAAGAACATTTTGCACTTTATGGGAAATCTTGTTTATGTTAATCTTGCCAATGTTCATGGTTTCTTCAATGGTTACAACTTATAAGTGTTTGGAAGAACTGTTTGAGAACCCACTTTTGGCAAGGGACATCAAAATTGGTGGTGTTACTCACTTAGCTAATCTGAGTGGAAATTTCAAATAAATAAGCAAAGGTAGATTATGGAAGAATTAAGATTACAAGCACAACTTTATCAAGAAATGACTGTAATTTGGGCAATGAGAAAGATTTTCTTTTCTAATTACCTTAGGTAAAGTAAATAGATTGCAAAGTCTTTGTTTCTACTCCTACAATAATCTTGACAGTTACCGTCAAGGGGAAATTACGAAAATTGGTAAACTTCTAAATTTGGAAAAAGTTATGAGCTAGTTTTTGCAAAGTCTTTGTTTCTACTCCTGCAGCGATCATAATAGTTATCGTCCAGTGGAAATCACGAAAACTAGTATCCTTATAAATTTGAGAAAGTTATGGGCTAGCTTTTGGAATATAATGTGGATTTGAACTCAAGTGCCATGGCAAAGGATGCTCGAGTGATTGACTAATAGGAGTACAATGGAGTGGTCATTTGGTGCCCTAGGACCAGAGTCTTGGAAGGGGGAAAACATGCCTTGACTTCCTTGAATAACTTGTTCTCTTTTCTGCAAATTGCTTGAGAAGTTAAGATATGGTTCATAAAGGAAATGTTCAATTCAATATAATGGGTGAACCACCTATTGGTATAGGTTGCAAGGAGGAGCCAAAATGTGGTCCTTGACTTGTCGATCTGCTATGTAGAAACACCATTTATTTGGTAAGCATCCTAAAATTTCTACAAGGCATTGAGGGGGAAATTTCTAGGTGAACTAATGAACAAAGTCTAACAGCCATGTGAAATCTTTGAGATTAGAAGGTGGCATGGCCTAGCTTCATCATTTGAACAAGATCTTCATCAAGTAAAGAAATTAGGGCGTGACTTCTAAGTTATATAGAAAAGGTTTAGCATTGGTTTTTAAATCCTTTAAGAAATTAATAAATAGGTGGAATATCAAAGTGATAGAGCATTACTCTTTGTGAGGATACTCTTGTTTGGTTCTACTCCTGACTGACGGTTTGTCTGTTCTCTATATTTCTCATAGCAAAAGTTACTCGTTTGTAAACAAGTTTAGTTGGCCTTTCTTTGACCCTCAAAGCATTGATATTTATAGCAATTGGACAAAGAATCCCTTGAGTTGAGCAAGGCGGTCAAAGAACTGGGACAAGAGGAACTAGAATCTTTAGGAAGTGCTTATTTTCACAAAATTTAGAGAATCATGCAATTTAGGAACCGTTTTTTTTTAAACAAAAAATATAAAGTATGTAATAGGCAATTGCCAAAGAAGAAGGTTGGTAGGGGCAAAGACCTTGGGTTTTGGTTTGAAAGGAAAAAATATAACAAAATTCATGCATACATGGCCGATAGTAAATGAGGGGTAATTTTAAAAATTAACAAGACATATATTGATAAGGTTGCACTGCAAATTAATAATCAGAATCCTTAGTTTCAAAGTGTTCCTTCATAAATATTGATGCCAATCTGATTGGTGAATTGTTTTCTATGGACAGAGGAGTTTCGCAATTGAATTTGTCAGAAAGTAGGTCTAGGAAGCACTGACATTGGTAGAGGATGTGAAATATATGAGACCATAGGGAATTTGATGCCAATCTAATTGATGAATTCTTTTCTGTGGACAAATGAGTTTGTTAGAAATTAGGTCTAAGAAGCACTGACATTGATGGAAGGGTGAGAAATATATGATACCATATGGATTCCCTAAATACATTTGCCAGATTGAATTAGTTGTTTTCTTTAAAGGTTTACAGACCTTCCAAGATACGGGATTGATTCCCATTCAGGAGGTTTAAAAAATAATAATAGGGGATTTTAGTGTGATTTCTTTTCTGAACTTTCTGATAAGATCACTACTATAATGTTGCGCCTTTCAATTTAGATAAATCCTTGGCAAACTCATTACCCAAAATCTGGAGCTATCAGATGGCGATAAATCCTGATGATTTCCTAACTACGTTGGAATGCTTTACAGTAAAAGATATACCCTTGTTTGAAGCCCGTTATCTAAAAAGTTTTAAGTGCCTCGGGATTCTTTTCAGATGGGCTGATTGGATCCGGAGTTGTGTGATGGGGAACAAACTTTCGTGAATGTCATTTCTAGGCTTTAATTTTTCTGCTGCTCCTACTTGATGTATCAAACCATTAATAAGTTTTCAGAATGCTGCAAAAATATTGCATTGAAATGAATTTTCTTTAGGATGTGAGAAAATTTTCTTAGTTATAACCTGGCACCAACATCTCCGACATGTCTTATTTCAACCCTAAATATCTTTTTGGTTGTTACAAAATGATATTAGGAATAGAGATTTTTTTCTTTGATCAGTCCTGTTGCAGCATCAGAATGGTCATATAGAAAATGCAAGGGACAATGCACAATACGGATTGTAGAGTGTCCAAGTCCCGCATGCATGTTGTGGATTACCCTCTAGAACTCAAAAGTCAAAGGCTAAAGACTGAACTTGGTGATAGAGATGCACTGTCTATAAGTTTGTTTCCATTATCTAAGTCATCTAATTGCTTTAAACCTATTGCAAACATGATCAAGAGCATGCGTTTGGGGCCACGGCCCCCCTTGCCAACCAAAAAAAATAATCAGGAATATATAGTCCGCATCTAAGGAAAGCCTCTTCTTCATAAGATCAAGAAGGTGCTCACTAGTTTCGAAGATTCGAACATCTCCCATAGTTAGAGAAAAGCAAACCAACTGGCCGATTTTATGGCAAGCTTTGACTATGCAGTTGGTAGTAGACATATTTGGCCTTCACATTTTCCCTTCCATTTTGTAAAGTACCCTGAGGAAGGCACTCACCAGAGGGAAATAGGCTCTGTTTCTTGAATTTTGGTTTAGATTTGCAAAGTAAGATAGAAGGATTATGGTGAGACCACATTATAAAATGAACATCCTGACTTGGAAAGTGGCTTCGGAAAATAATATCTCTGGAAAAGTTATATGGTATCTGCTCATCATTATAATTACTAGAATTGAAAATTGATTCTGATCTTATCATAATTATGCGAGAAGAACATACTACCATGTATATGACTTTTTAAACTGAAGCAATCACTTGCAGTACTGTTCAGAAAAAAAAAAAAGACTGCAAGAATTTATAGAACTTCTTCCATCCAATTCACTTCAGTCAGAAGTAGGAACTTATTGTATGCTTTAACTAAAGCATACAAAGATCATGAAACATTTTAGTTTGTCCTTCTGGAGAATGAAATCCTTCAGTAATTCATGCCCTTTAGTAAAAAAGGCTGATCTTCACTGGTAAGTTCATGAATGATTTGCTGCAGTTAGGATCTTGCATATCTTTTTGTTTTTTGTTCCTGAAATTTCTTAGGGTGTAATTCTAAATCACAATATATATTTTTAAAATAAAAAACAAGTTATAACCAACAAGCCTTATTCCAACTTTTTTTTTTTGAGTTTGTGTACCTTCATTTATCTTATTAGGGCTGTCCCGATACCCACCCAACCCATTAGGGGTAAGGGTGGCAATCTTGTTGGGTTGGGTCCTATATGGGTCATGTCAAAAAATTTCAAATTTAAACCTGACTTGTTTATTAAACAAGGCAGGATTTGAAACCTGAACCTGACTGAGGATGGCGGCGAGTGCCAGATCAGCCCTATTTGACAGCATATTAGATGATCCTGGGGTGGCTCTAGAGGTCGCAGGTAATGATGAGGTCGATGCCGGTGTCGATGCAATTTTTTTGCATCCCCAGCATCATCGGCCTCCAGCAACGCTCAACAGCCAAGATAGTAACCTGAGGAGTGTGGATCTAGTGGCGGAGGAGGCCATGGACAATGGACAACTCGGAGGAGGGTGTGGTAGTGACACTCGCAGGAGATCAAAGATGAGAAGGGGATGGAGAGAGAATGAAGAGGAGAAATGGATTCAGAACTCTATAGAAGCGATGATATTTAGAACAGTACTAGCAAGTGGATGTGGGTTACCCGACCTGACCCGATTATTAAATAGGTTAAGAGTCTAAAACCCAAACCTAACCCATTTAATAAACAAGTCAAAATAGGTCGACCCGTTTATGATCCGAATCTGTTTAGACCATGGCCTGCCATACCACTCTGTACTGTCCGATACAAGGCGTAATCGTACCATACCAAAAAAAATCGGTACGAAACTTAAGTTCAAGTTGGTACAAGTTATGACTTGATAACCATGTGTTACAAGCCACGGAAATGCTATTATCAATGATTATTGAGTTGATCTTCTGTTCCCATCTTTCAAATAAGACAAATTGTGACCCCGGCATTCTCTCGCACTTGAAAAATAGATGTCATATAGCTGATTAATTAACTATGAAATGAAATAGTTGATTCATTCAATCAGGACCGGTCCGTACTGAGGCCGGTTCGTACTGAGGCGTACTGCCCTGTACCAAGGCGTACCGATTTGTACTAACATACTGAGATAAAAATTGAAAAAAATGGTTAGAGAGCTATTTCGGTACAGAGGTGTATCGTACTGAACCAATAAAGTACCAATACGGTATCCGGTACCGAGATTGCGGACCTTAGTTTAGACCAAATTCAAAAGCTGTTCATTGCATGTCGGATATGGGTCGGTTGATGGGTCAAGGCACTCTTTGCCACCCATAATTGGGAGGCTACCTCCAACTAGAGTCAAACCCCCAACTCCTTGAGCAAGCACTTGGTGGTACCCAACCTAATAGTTTTGGTTTTTTTTTTCTGCCATCCTGATAGATTGAAACTATTGGTATACATTAAAAGCCTAATCTAGAACAACTATAACTTGCCCAACCTAATTGATGCATGAAATGTGGTAGACCTTAACATATATTTGAGGATCGGGTCTAGCAAAAGTTCATATTGCAGGAACATGGATATGAGAGTCAAATTCAGATGCGTATTCTGAGTTTGATTTGGTAACAGAGATAAAAGAGGTATAAGAAAACAAAGAAAAAAATTGTCAACTAGTCAACAATTTTTTTTTATATAGTATTACATAAAACAAAGTATAAAAAAGATAATATTTGCTATGATTGTTTGTCTTCTGTATAATTGGAAGTTTATTCCTTTTGCTGTTAAGTGCTAACTTATAGGTAAGTAACTGTTTCTTTAGCTGCATGTTGAAATTTGAAACACTAATACTAATAATTGTTTCACAGGCCTTTACATATAGACACAACAATAACTTAAAAAAGAAATTAGCAGTACAGGTAGCATGTAATTTTCTAAGTGTGAATCTGAATAGCTAAAAGAGCTAGTGTTGTTTAATGCTGCAATTTTAGGCTTAGATGAGTCTCTGATTAACTATCACATGGATATGCATCGTAAAATTATTTTTTCCATGCCAAATAACAGGTAGTTCTCTGATGCAAGTCCTCCTGTACGTTGCATATATGCATTTATATCGTATAATCATTCATGTATTGCACATGTTGATTAATTCCTCTCCTTTCTGTCAAGTTGACAATGAATTAATGTTCTGGGTAGTAGTGGAGTGGTAGTATCCTTCTCTGAAGCAGTAGTATCCTTCTCAATTTTTGTGTTGTCATTCTCATTTCTCCTTTGTTAAGCCTCAACTCTTGTTATTTCTAGGGAGAATGCTTTCCTCGAAATACGATTCAACATTATCTTGCTAATAAATCAACTTTCCATCAGATCAACAACAGTGAGTTTAGTGGTCTTTAGGTCTTGGTGTTGCGCTATCTGCACGAATAAGAAATGCTGTTGTGGGTGGAATAGGTTGGTTATGACTGATGCAGGAGAACTGCATCTTTAGGAGCCTGTTCTATATTTACATGATACTGGCATGCTATTGTCATCCACTATAGTACCATTTCTATTTGATCATTATGTCCTATAAATTCAAGATCCATTTACAACATACTGAATCTTCTTCAGGCATTCTAGAAGATATATATGTTATAATTTGAGATTTCACATTTTTAGCCAAAGAATTATTTTCTTTTTGTGGCAGGCAGTTTCTTTAATCATAAATTGATTATTTATTTTCTCCCCCACTTTCCTCTATGTAGATGCTAGTGAAAAAGTAGAGCCTGCAGGCAATAGTAAGGACGTGAAGCCGGTTTCTTCCATGAATGAAAGATCTTGCATTAATCAATCATTGGCTATCCATGGCTGGGATGGTGTCGGTGACCTTACTGCCTCTGATTCGTCAGCTAAGCTGCCAGCAATAGATAGTGAGGAGGCATCTGCTATAAATGACAGGGACACCAGATCTGCCATTCAGGATAAACATATCGGGTCTTCTGAAGAAAGAAAATTTTTCAAATCTCATCTAGCTGACAGAGATATTGAGGTTCTGTTGGAAAAGGAAACTTCTATTGAAGCTTCAAAAGATGTAAGAAGATACAATTTTGAAACTCATGGCAATTATAAATCTAATTTAAGCTCCGATAGTTTTATCAGTGTCAAGGATACCAGATCGTTGCATGTTAAAGAGGGCAAACTAGTTGTGCAGAGCATGACAGAAAGTGGCTCTAGATATGGGAAGATGGATGGTGTGATAGAAAAGGATGCACTAAATCCCTACACAAAAATCAACTTGCAGCCGCGAGAGGACTTTGGTATATCAAGGTATGGCAATTCTTTAAGCTGCAAAGTTCCTAATGGTAATTCAAAGTCATGATTAGGGACTTACTCAACGTGTATTTTTGAGCTATAATCTTTTCTTGCCTTTTTCTGCCATCAATTTCTGGGTTAAATTTTGACTAATCAATATATTTTCAGCATACATACTCCTCAAAGGAGACCTAGAAGTTCATCTCCTGGTGCCCCACTTGAGATTTTTAAAAAAAGGCCTGCAATTATATGTGACTTTTTTAAGAAAGGCTGGTGCATCAGGGGGAATTCTTGTAGTTTCCTTCACCCGAAAGAGGAGGATGCCAGAAGCAGCCAGTGGGCCAAAGAGAATATAGCTGAGCCAAGTTGCATGTATGATTCTGTGGATCATACAGGTATCCTTATTATCTTCTGCTGAGGGATTTTGTGTTGAAGAATATCTATGATATGAAAAGTTGCTAATTGCTCCCTAATCATGTATCCAGGTTCGAGAGAAGAAGCTCAGAGATTGAAGCTATCCGCTTCACATGAGCCCCTAAACTCGTTAAATTTTGAGAAATCATCTGAGTTGAATTTACAAAGAGCCCTTGTCCGGGAATATGGTGGAGAGAGGTATGGATTAACTCAGTTCCATGATGAATATAATAAGCACTCATCAAAGATTGCTGCAGACGAGCATTCTAGATATGATATTTCTGGAAGCAGCGGGGCATTAAATCTTCCAGTGAATGAATTAAGGAAGGCATCCTTGGTTCAAGAAGGATATCGAAGGCCCATTGGGGTAAGCCCTTATCTTCACCCCATGGATGAGAGGCATTCAGCTAGTGGAGATTTCCTCTCCAGAAGGTACCTAAATGAAGGAAAGCTGCCCCAGGAAATTCCCAAGGGAGAATTTCTGAATGATGCAACATTTTCAAGAGCATCTCCTTTGTCAAGGAATCCATTAATTCTTGAATCTGGTTATTATTCAGATCGATCCTTTGCAGCCACTGGACTATACCAGAATAGCAACAATCCATATTCCTATGGCAAAAAGACAGAGGATATTGCTATTGGATATCAGCAAAGCCGCTTTCCACCTCCTGATCCAAAATACTGTTCTTATAGTCTAAGCAGCTCATTGAGTTCAAGGTTTGACAATTCTTTTCAGACTCTCCGTGGTTCACCTTCAGTTCAGACACTTGCTCAAATAGGAGCATCATCAACTGGTGGATCTACACCATTAAGTGCCGAGCACCTTGATAGCAATAGAGCATTCAATTTTGATAGAGGATATTACGGTTCCAGGTCTGCTTCGCTTCCAAGAAATTCTTCACCATACTACTCAAGATCAGAAATAGGAAGCAGTATGCAACAAGATATCCTAGGGGATATTTCACCCTCTGCAGGATTGAAAATACAAGTAAATTCTTGGGAACCATCTGAGCGTTTTCAATCTTCTTTTTGTGCACCTGCAAGTAAACCACATCCTGGAAGTCAATATGATCCAATAATTGATAGTATCGAGCCTCCCAAAGCAGGAAATGTAACTATCCGAACTTCTCCAATCACCATTACCCACAATGCGTCAAGTCAGCATATAGATGGTGATCCTATTTTAAGTGATCATGCCCCAGTATATAGTTCCCAGAAACCTCTGAATTCTCTGCATCGCTCCACAGAAGGCATATTTGATGAGAGCACATCAGCACATCAATTTAGTGGGCATATTGCCCCACTGGTTGCTACTGGACCTGATACAGTTGATGGGGTAAAAAATTCTATGCCTAAAGATGAGAAACACTGGGTACCTCGTGCGACTGATGGTGAAAATGTAAATGAGGCAGACCTTGGTAATAATACAAGGAATGAAGTAGACAAGGCTAGAAATGACAAGGAATCGAAAGCATTAAGAAATTTTCGTGTTGCTTTGGTGGATTTTGTGAAGGATTTGGTAAAACCATTTTGGCGGGAGGGTCAATTAAGTAAGGATGCCCACAAGATGATAGTTAAGAAAGCAGTTGAAAAGGTCATTGGTTCACTGCAACCCCATCAAATCCCGAGTACTGCAGAGTCGATAAACCAATACCTATCCTTATCCCAAACAAAACTTTTCAAACTTGTAGAAGTAAGTGCATAGATTCCGGGTTATGTCTGCTGTTCTTTTAAGGTCCTTTGTATTTTTTTATTTTATTGTTTCTTGACATTCTGTATGATTTTTTTTTTCATTTGCAGGCTTATATGGATAAGTACGCCAAGTCCTGAGCCTCCAATATCTGCATGGTTTTGAGTTCTGTACAGTTGTCTGCTTGTGGATCTTAACTAGACATTTGTAGATTTAAGGCATTGTCATAGCAGAGTCCAAGCTTCTTTACATGGGAGGCTGCAAATTTTCCTCTGGGAATCTGTTATCTGGTTACCTTACTTTATCTAGGAGACTTTAAAAATTGTAGGTTTGTTTGGCTTAATCTAATTAGCGAGATGTTAATGTTTCTTAAATTCTTAATAAGATGGTTGCTCAATTTGTGAACTCAGAAATTGGGGGGAACCTAGAAGACAGAAAGTTACAGTTCAAAATTGCATCTGTTTTAGTAATTTCTTCTGATTCTTCTTGCTGCTGCAGTAATTAGTGTATGCTAATCAGGGGGCTAAATCCAGGTTTTCTCGGGGAAATGTAAAGTTCAGAATCATATATCCGGAACTATTTTATGATCTTGTTTAAAATTTTAGGTTTCATCATCTGCAGTATTGCACAAAGTTAATTGTTGCTATATATATAGTCTCATTTATATCATGTAAGCTGTCAGGATAACAGGTGGTCAAGCAAGATGGCTTAATTTTCTTCCATGGGGGATGTTGTTATTTATCTTCATGTTTTTCTATGCAATTTGTATGCTAATATTTGCACATTTGTGATATCAGTTCTATTGCTGTACCTGTATATTATTGTTTACATGGCACTGACCTGATTAAGCATGTATCTAAAGTTCTGTAAAGTTACGTTTTGCCATGGCATGTGATGGTAAAGATCTGGAGGACATGGAAATGTGTTGTGCTTAAGGAATTCCAGGACATGAACATCAGAGCAGTAACAGGAAAAATATGTAATCTGCCTCAGCATCGGCACAATCTTTTAGACTGAACATGGCACAAGCTAAAAGTTGAGGGGATCCTAAGAACAAAATGTGTTGGATTCCATAGGCAGATGAATTAAAGCGCCACTTCGTTTCTTTTGGAACTCCATTGTGGAGGTCTAGGTGTGATGCTAGGAATCATTTTATAGCTAGGATTATTTGACTGTTATTTTTCTGTATAGATTTGGGTGTCACACTTAGTTCTTCACTGCTTCCTATATTTTGGTTATTGTAATTCTATTTTGCTAGTTAGCAGTCATGCTTATTATAAGCAAAGCATAGGGAAATCCATTGCAGTTCATTAACACCTTGACATAGTGTTCCTTGACCAATATATTGAGCAACTCATGGCTTGATCTACTAGGGTTCATCCTAAGATTTATCTTCATTACCTACTGGGTACTCCTTGTTCTTTGATCACCATTAGTGGGTTCATTCCAAGATTTATCTTCATTACCTACTGGGTAATCCCTGTTCTTTGAATCCACTTTAAAATTAACCTCACTTCTCTTTATGTTAAAAGTACCTCACGGGCAACTACATTTGTTTCTGTTGATTGGACTCGCGCAATTTGCCATGGTGCAAACCTAGGTCGAATGCATAGGACGCCATGGTGTGCAAGCCCATGCACGGGCAAGTCAGTAAGTTTCAATCATGTCATTCTGCATTTGGAACAGTAGCACCTTCGCACTGCTGCTCCTGGACATCCTGTATCAATCAAACTTAATTTGAGGGTTATCAACCAATCGCACCCCTCAGTGCCATCTTCTTCACTTATTCTTACCTTGATTAACTTGTTGTTTTCTTAGGATTCCATTTCTCCTTTGGCTATTGGCATCCTCAAACTCCTTATATTTACCTTTATGTGGCCTAATTTTTTCCAAATTCATGAGACTAATTAGCTGCTGAAAAGGATGAATGGTTGTGTACCAAACAAAAAAAGGATGAATGGTGGCAAGAGCAAAAAGCCGGCCTCTGCCTTGATTCATCTTTTGAATACATTTGCTTGGCAGTTAAAAAGCTGCGAGAGAACATATGGGATCAAGTAAATTTGAGCAGATAGTATTACGTAGCTCCATTGCACGGCTAACATTTTGAACCCACTCACTCCTATGCGGTTGGCCTCGCTTTTATTTTACGCATATTACTACTGATTGATCAGAAGGTCCCTGGTGCCAAGAAAAACGCTGAAGTAAAAGGATTATAGGGCCGGATTAATTCGGATGGACTTGGATTAAGTCCTGTTGCTGGAAATTGGACCCGGGGGCGACCGTCGGCCGGAAGGGGGAGGCTCCGCCGCCTGAGTGGGGAGTGGCAGTTCGCCGGCGGGTGGCGTCTTCCTGGAGACCTGCAAGAAGCCGGTGGCCGGGCTCTCCGGCACCGGCCCTCCGATGCCTAAGTCAGCACAGGGGGAATATGTGGAGAAAAATGGAATGAGCGAGGGAGAGTCAGAGTTCGAGAGAGAGAGAGAGAGAGCGGGGGCCCCTCCTTCAGTGGAGAAGTGCTTCTCTTATAGGAGGGAGCCAGTCCACCTGTGATGTGATAGAGTTTGCCGTACGATCAGTCTTTTAATGCTCGATCATGTAAGTCAATGTCATCATCGCAGGAGGTTAGGCCGGAGCCTAAGTCAATCATGGAGTCATGCCGTCATTTATGGGCGCGTGAGTTTGCCGTGAAAGGCTGGACGTCCGTAGGCGATGGAAGCCATACGCCTTAATTGTTGAGTAAGCTGAGGGCCTGTGAATGCTATGTGTTTTAATTGTTGAGTAACCTGAAAGTCTGCACGACTCGTATACATCGGTTGTTGGAGAAGTCAACACGTAATCTCCCAACTAAGCTGTGGGAGGATGTGGCCTTAGGATATGGTTCGGGCATCCTTGGGTCGGCCAAGTGTTGCTGAGTCGGGCCCCACCCAGGGGTCCGCTCGGCCGGCTCCTGGTCGGAGGAATGCGCTCGGCCGGCTCCTAGTCGGAGGAATGCGCTCGGCCGGCTCCTGGTCGGAGGAATGCGCTCGGCCGGCTCCTGGTCGCCTAGCCATAGCGGTTTTTCCCTTAACACTACCCCCCGACTTCCGAGCTCGAGCTGCTCGGGAGTTCGAGCGCGGGAAGTAGAAATATGTTTAAGAAAATTTTGAATTATCGCGCGCTTCAAGGCACTTTAAATAGGCGACGACTTCTCTTTCCGGAAACGTTTTATCAAGGTACCCTTCCGCCTTTCAAGGCATCCTCGCGTTGTGGACTCATAATGAGACCGCACGACCTGATGAGACGTTTCTGCGTTCGAGACGTCGGTTCGGATTGAGTGCGGCTCTTTAATTTTCAGGCGGACGCGCATCATGATCTGAACGGGGAGCAGCGCTCTGCTCCGCAAATCTAGTTCGTCGGAAGGGGCTATATATACACACTCGTTTCTCTTTCTTCCTGTTTTCCTCCCAGTCCGAAATAATCGTTCTCCGGCGAACTTCCGACAGGTCCTTTGTTTGCTCAGTCTTTCCTCCTCTTCTTTTCCTTCCTAATGGGGTCCGGTCCAAATGATTTTGGGTCCACCATGACTGAGGTCGAGGTCGGGATAGTCGAGGAATGGTTTTTTCCTCGGCGGGGGTTCCGCTTGGAACCCGCCGGTCCGGAGGATCGAGTATCGAACCCTCCGGAAGGCCGGATCGGAGTGTATCGTGAGGCACTCTGGGCCGGCCTACGGTTCCCTCTCCATGGATTCTTGAACCAGCTGCTCGCGGAGTACCAGTTGGTCCCGGGCCAGCTCGCTCCGAATGCGTGGAGGACGATCGTCGGATTCCTATTGCTGTGCTTGGCGCATGGGATCCTGACATCGGTCAATGTCTTCCGGCGGCTTTTCGTGTTAAAGTCGAACCCGGGAGACGGGGAGTGGCTCTACGTCGCCCTCCGGGCGGGTCGGCCGCTCTTCCACGGTGCTCCCTCATCCATTCACGACTGGAAGAAAAAGTTTTTCTTTCTGGCCTCTGAGCGGACGTGGGGGTTCGACCCCAGGTGGAGGCCGTGCCGACTCAGGGCCGCTAATAAAATCCCCAGGCTCTCCACGCGCGAGCAAGAAGCCCTCGACTTCATTCGCGGTCTCGGGGACGGAATTCTCCTAAACGGCCTCATAAGCGAGGACGCTTTGGTGAACGTGGGCCTGAGCTCGGCGCGTCCTCATGGTAAGGGCAAGAGTAGAAAGCCTTTATTTTTTTGTCTTTTGATACTTCGGATCCCTCAGAGTTTTTTCTCTTTTTTTTTTTTTTTGCAGACGTCGCGAAGATGGTTACCAAAAGCGAAGTCATGTACGCTCGGTACAGGAAGAGGGCGGCCGAGCTTGGAGGGGAGCCGCTCGAGCCCAAAAAGAAGGTGAATGTCGCTCCCCAAGTCGCCCCTCCCGAGGTCGCCAAGGGGGGATGTTCGAGCTCCGAGCCCGGAGGCTCGGGTGAGGCGACCCTGGCGCTCCCGTGTCCGGCGCCCATCCCCCGGGCTCCTGATCGGGTTCCTGTTTGATCCGAGGGCCCGGGGTCCGAGTCGAAGAGCAGCCAAAGGGCTGCGAGACCAGAGGTGGCGGGTGCGAGCCTTCCCGACCCGGCGGGAGACCAAGAGCGGCGATCTTACGTCGTCGAGTGGACACTGTTCGAGGACGACTCAGCCCTCGAAAACATCGAAACGGCGCGTCAACTTTTCCGCGCCGTACTCCTTCCGGTCGACAGAGCGAGGATTCAGGCCATGAGCCAGAATCAGTTCTTGGACTCGGCCCGCTTCTCCGCTGTTCGGGTAAGTCTAGTATTTTCTTCGCACAACTTTTCCTTCTCTTTTCTCTCTCTCTTTCTTTTTTTTTAACTTTTATTTTGTTTGCAGCACCTCCACGAGACCGAGACCTTGATCGCTCTCGTCGCAGACTACCGAGATCGGGCCCGTCGGAACTCGCAGGCACGGGAGGCGGCCGAGAAGAGGGCGGAGGAGGCCGAGAAGAAAGCGGCAGAGCTCGAGCTCCATAAAAAGGAGCTCTTGCTTAGGGTGGGCGCTGCGGAAGACGAGGCCAAGCTCCTGACGATGGTGCTGGACGAGGAGAAGGCTACCCACTCTCTGGCCAGGTCAGAGTTGCGGGGGGCCGAGGCTCGTCTGGCCGAGGCGCGGTCCTTGCTCACCACGCGTGAGCAGACAATAAAGGAAGTGGAGCTCAAGATCAAGGAGCTTCAGGCTCAGCTCGGAGCCCAGGGGGAAGAGGCCCAGAGGCGGGCGGTTCAGGTCTTCCGGGAGTCGGAGGAGTTCCGGGAGCTGCTCGAGGAGGAAGCCGTGAATGGCCTCGTTCAGGGGTTCACGGACTTCCGCAACCAACTACGCCGGCTCTGTCCCGACTTTGATCTCGACCAGCTTCAGCCCGGAGCCGGGGTCGAGGGCCTCGAGGGAGAGTCGGCCGAGGCGGCCTCGGAGGTCCCTGGGGGAGAGGCAACGTCTTCAGTCCCCGAGACTGCGCCCGAAGGCGATGAGGTCGGCGAGCCCGAAGCTACCGCCGAGAGGGTCGAGGCCGAGGGCGCTGAGATCGAGCCCGGGGAGATTCCGGCCAAAGACGCCGCGCTCTAACTAATAATAATATTTTTTTTTTTTGTAACTCGGGGCCGGTCCGCGCTTGTCGCACGGCCGACCCCCAATTTTGTACTTTAGCCTTTGGGCTTTTTCCCAACCCCCCTTTTTTTTGACTTCTCAAATGTTCGTTCAAACCACCAAGGCATTTTAGGTCGGACTCGGACTTGCCGAGCTCCTGAGCTTAGATATTCCACGATCGTAGGGCTCGGAGCCTTAGGGAGCGTCTTGCTCTGACCACCGAGCCTCGAGCTCGGGACCGAACTTTACCGAGCGGCCGCGAAACCGAGCTAAGGTTTAAGTAGGCGCGTTTGACTTTTGGCTGAGGACCCCGCTACCAATCGAGGTGTTCAAGGATATAAGAATGAACGGAGCATGCATATCGATCAAGGCGAACGCTATTGGGGCGTACCTTTTTGGGGCTATATGCCCCGTGCTGCGAATTGGTCCATGGAGAACGGCTCCGAGCTTAGTCCAAGGCACGGGGTCGTCACTTTCGAGCTTGCACACGGAGCAGCCACTCTAGCGCCAGGTTCAGGATGCCTGGATCACTTGAGCCGGCGAGGATAGGCCGAGCATAACGGCTGTGGGGGATCGTGCCGAGCACGATGGCCGATGGAGATCGTGCCGAGCACGATAGGTAATGGAGATCGAGCCGAGCTCGATGGTCGGTGGAGATCGTGCCGAGCTCGGTGGTCGATGGAGATCGAGCCGAGCTCGATGCCTGATGGAGATCGAGCCGAGCTCGATACCTGATGGAGATCGAGCCGAGCTCGATGGTCGATGGAGATCGTACCGAGCACGAAAGGTAATGGAGATCGAGCCAAGCTCGATGCCTGATGGAGATCGAGCCGAGCTCGATGGTCGATGGAGATCGTGCCGAGCACGATAGGTAATGGAGATCGAGCCGAGCTCGATGCCTGATGGAGATCGAGCCGAGCTCGATGGTCGATGGAGATCGTGCCGAGCACGATAGGTAATGGAGATCGAGCCGAGCTCGATGCCTGATGGAGATCGAGCCGAGCTCGATGTCTGATGGAGATCGAGCCGAGCTCGATAGGTAATGGAGATCGAGCCGAGCTCGATGCCTGATGGAGATCGAGCCGAGCTCGATAGTCGATGGAGATCGTGCCGAGCACGATAGGTAATGGAGATCGAGCCGAGCTCGATGCCTGATGGAGATCGAGCCGAGCTCGATGCCTGATGGAGATCGAGCCGAGCTCGATACCTGATGGAGATCGAGCCGAGCTCGATGGTCGATGGAGATCGTGCCGAGCACGATAGGTAACGGAGATCGAGCCGAGCTCGATGCCTGATGGAGATCGAGCCGAGCTCGATGGTCGATGGAGATCGTGCCGAGCACGATAGATAATGAAGATCGAGTCGAGCTCGATGCCTGATGGAGATCGAGCCGAGCTCGATAGTCGATGGAGATCGTGCCGAGCACGATAGGTAATGGAGATCGAGCCGAGCTCGATGCCTGATGGAGATCGAGCCGAGCTCGATGCCTGATGGAGATCGAGCCGAGCTCGATGCCTGATGGAGATCGTGCAAAATGGAGATATCGGCGTTCCGAGTTTTTGTGGCGGTCCGGCCTCGCTCGGTTCTATTTGCATCCGAGCAGGGTCGTATACACGAACTGGGCCGGGCCATCTGGAAGCATGCAGACACCAGGAGAAATTTATCACAGTTAGATAATTGTAAATAAGTCTCAACTTTACAATCGATGTGGGGGGATCCTTGGGACATCATTGGTAATACACCCGAAGATTTTCGAAGCTCCAACTCCGAGGGATGGGAGTCCCATCAAGAGATTTTAGCTTGTAAGCTCCGGGTCGCTGGACACGTGCGATCCGGTAGGGTCCTTCCCAGTTCGGGGCCAGCTTTTCCTGCTCGGTCGGTTGGAAGGCCTCCGTCCTTCTGAGGACGAGGTCCCCCTCTTTAAAGGATTTGATCTTGACTCTGGCGTTATAGTACTGCGCCGTCCTTTGCTGGTATTTTGCCATGCGAACTCGGGCGGCCTCTCTTACTTCTTTGACCAAGTCGAGATTATTCCTGAGTTGCAAGGAGCTAGAGCTGGCATCAAAATGCTCTACCCTCGAAGAAGGGAGCCCGACCTCCAGGGGGATGACGGCTTCCGTCCCGTACGTCAGATTGAAGGGAGTTTCGCCGGTGGGCACCCGGAACGTGGTCCGGTAAGCCCAGAGGACGTTGTACAGGTCTTCGACCCATTATCCTTTGGACCGGTCGAGCCTGGCCTTGAGCCCCTGCAAGATTGTTCGATTTGTTACCTCGGTTTCTCCATTTGTCTGCGGATGCGCGACCGAGGTGAAACGGTGGTCGATGCCGAGTTCGGAGCAGAACTCCCTGAAGCGGGCGTTGTCGAATTGGCGGCCATTATCTGATATGAGGATGCGGGGGAGCCCGAACCTGCAAATGATCGACTTCCAGACGAAGTCCCGCATCTTCTGCTCGGTGATTCGGGCAAGCGGCTCAGCCTCCACCCACTTCGTGAAATAGTCAATGGCGACAACGATAAATTTTCTTTGTCCAGTCGCCAAAGGGAATGGTCCCAGGATGTCAATCCCCCATTGGGCGAATGGCCAGGGGGAACTGATTGAGGTCAGTAGGGCCGAGGGTCGTCGTTGGATGCTGGCGTTCCTCTGGCACCGGTCGCACTTCTGGACGAAGTCCAGGGTGTCCTTCTGGAGTGTAGGCCAGTAATATCCTTGGCGCAGAATCTTGTGCGCTAGTGCTCGTCCCCCCAGATGGCTTCCATAAATTCCTTCGTGGACTTCGCGCATTGCATAATCCGCCTCGGACGGGCGGAGGCACCTGAGGAGGGGGGAGGTGAAGGACCTTCGATAGAGATTTCCTTCATACCATATGTACCGGGTGGCCAAGCGCTTGAGTCGGCGAGCTTCTCGTTCGTCGCTGGGGAGGACATCATCCCGCAAGTAGCTGATGAGCTCGTCCGTCCAGCTTGGTTCAGCTTCGATGCAAAGGGTCGACTCAGGCTCCTCCGTGCTGGGTCTTTGGAGATACTCCAAGGCCGCTGCCTTCGGGAGTTCGCTCATGCGGGAAGACGCCAGCTTTGAGAGTTGATCTGCTCTGGAGTTTTCCGTTCTAGCGATGTGTTGGATGTGGAAGGAGTTCAGAGCCGAGGTGAGGTCCCGCACCTTCCGGAAGTATTCTTGCATAGTGGGCTCTCTGGCCTCAAAATCACCCAAGATTTGGTTCACGACCAACTGGGAGTCGCTGAAGGCCCTTAGGTCTTTCACACCCAGCTCCCTGGCCAACTTGAGCCCGGCGACAAGTGCTTCGTACTCTACTACATTGTTGGAGGTGGGAAATTCGAAGCGCAAGGCCTGCTCGGCGATCACTCCATCTGGACTGGTGAGGATGAGGCCTGCTCCGCTACCCCCCGAGTTCGAGGAGCCATCGACATGTAAAGTCCAGATCGGGCTCGGGGTCTGCTCGTCTGGAGCTGGCCTGGCTTCGGGCTCGTCTGGCACTGTGCACTCGACTATGAAGTCGGCGAGCGTTTGCGCCTTAATCGCTGGCCTGGGTCGGTACTCGATGTCGAACTCCCCAAGCTCGATGGCCCACTTTGTGGTCCGACCGGCGCGATCTGATCGCTGCAGGATCTGCTTCACCGGTTGGTCGGTTAGTACGGCTATAGTGTGGGCTTGAAAGTACGGCCGGAGCCTTCGAGCTGAGACGACCAGGGCGTAAGCGGTCTTTTCCAGCTTGGAATATCGGGTCTCAGCACCCCTCAAGACCCGGCTTGTATAATAAACCGGCTTCTGGAGCTTGCTCTCCTTCCGGACCAGGACCGAGCTTACTGCTACAGGAGAAACAGCTAGGTACAAGTAGAGGAGCTCGCCCTGGTGAGGCTTTGTGAGCAAGGGAGGAGAGGCGAGGAGATGTTTGAGCTCCTCAAAGGCTTGCTGACATTGGGCCGACCATAGGAAGTTTTTGGGCTTCTTGAGGGTCGCAAAGAACGGGAGGCAGCGCTCGGCCGATCGGGAGACGAATCTTCCAAGGGCTGCGACCCGGCCCGTAAGCCGCTGCACTTCCTTCACCGTCCTCGGTGGCGTCATCTCCTGAAGCGCTCGAATCTTCTCGGGATTGGCCTCGATTCCCCGCTGAGAGATCACGAAGCCAAGGAACTTGCCCGAGGTGACTCCGAACGCGCATTTGGCCGGGTTGAGCTTCATTTGGTACCTCCGGAGTATGAAGAATATTTCGCTGAGGTCGGTCACATGGTCTTGTGCCACTTTGCTTTTTACTAGCATATCATCCATATAAACCTCCATATTTCGGCCTATCTGATCTTTGAAGATCCGACTGATCAGCCTTTGATAAGTCGCTCCAGCATTTTTTAAGCCGAAGGGCATCACCTTGTAACAGTAAGTGCCCCCATCAGTGATGAAGGCAATCTTCTCCTCATCCTCTGGTGCCATCCGGATTTGATTGTACCCGGAAAAGGCATCCATAAATGTCAGCAGCTCGTGCCCCGAGGTGGAGTCCACGAGCCGGTCGATGCTAGGGAGCGGGAAGCTGTCCTTTGGGCAGGCCTTGTTCAGGTCGGTGTAGTCCAAGCACATGCGCCATTTCCCGCTAGCCTTTTTGACAAGGACCACGTTGGCGAGCCACTCCGGATAGAATATTTCCCGGATGAAGCCAGCCTTGAGGAGCTTATCAACTTCCTCAGCTACCGCCCGCTGCCGCTCTGGGGCGGTGTTACGCTTCTTCTGTCGCACAGGCTTACAAGGCTTCACCTGGAGTCGGTGGACCGCGACCTCTGGATCTATCCCCGGCATGTCTGCTGGCGACCAAGCGAAGACGTCCGCGTTGTCCCGCAGGAAGTTGATGAGGCGATCCCTCTCGCGAGCGTCAAGGCCGGAGCCGACCTGCACGGTTAGCTCGGAAGAATTTTTTTGGAGGGGAACTTGAATGAGTAGCTCACCAGGCTCCACTCGATTCTTCTGCAGGCCGACCCGCGCCTCTAAGGTTTCGGCCAGGGGTTCATCTTTCGCTGTGGTCGACGCCTCGGCCGACCGCCTCGCCTCATGGGTCGCCACGTAGGACCGTCTGGCTACCATCTGGTCTCCGCGGACTTCGCCGACTCCATGGCCGGTGGGAAACCGCATGAGCAAGTGGCGGGTTGAGACTATGGCTTGGAGAGCGTTGAGTCCTGGTCGCCCAAGGATGGCATTATAAGCCGAGGGCAGGCGCACCACGAGAAAATTCATCTTCACGGTGCTCTCTCGGGGGGCGAGTCCGATCGTGACCAGGAGGTCGACCTCGCCCTCTACTGGGACTGAGTCCCCAGTGAAGCCGACCAGCGGGGCGTTCATCCTCCGCAGTTGATTTTCCGTCCTTCCCATTCCGGAATAGGCATCGAAATACAAAACGTTCGTCGAACTTCCATTATCAATCAAAACACGTTTTACATTAAATTTGTTCACAACCATGGAGACGACCACAGCATCGTCATGGGGAGCTTCAACTCCCTTCAGGTCCTCATCTGAGAATGAGATGGCCTCTGAGGCGCGTAAGCGCTTGGGGGCAGTTCCTTCTGGAGCTCCTCCAGCCGAGGCCTCGCCTCGGATGGTGTTGATGGTGCCGGCGATGGGCCTGTTGGTATTTGGATCTTCGGGCTGTGGGGGATTCTCCACGGGCCTTCCTGCGGGCCGGTTCTGCACGAACTGGTCGAGCACTCCTCGGCGAATGAGTGCTTCAATCTCGTCCCGGAGCTGGAAGCATTCCTCCGTGTCGTGGCCGTGGTCCCGGTGGAAGCGGCAATACTTACGGGGGTTGCGCCAGGCCCCGGGATCCCGCTTCGGGGGCGGGGGTCGGAAGTAGTCGCGGCCCTCGATCTCCATGAGGATCTCGGTCCGGGGAGCGGTAAGGGGAGTGTAATTTTCGTACCTCCCGTTGGGTGTGCGGGGCCGTTGTGGTGGCCTCGGGCGAGGAGGGGATCTCTGCCGAGGCGGTCCTTGCAGCCGGGGTAAGTGCTTCAGGCGAGGGGGGCGCTCGGCTTGGTGCAGGGACGGGCTTCTGGGGCGACCGCGGTCCTCGCGACGCCTTTTCTTAGAGGTCTGCTCGGCCCCGCTCCGCCTAGAAGCGACGGCTTCTTCAGCCTTCGCGTACTTTCGCGCCCGAATCAACATCTCCGTGAAATCAGCGGGAAAATTCTTCTCGATGGAGAAGAGAAATCTGTAAGACCGGGCCCCGGTCTTTAATGCCGACATGGCGATCGACTGGTCGAGCTCCCGGACCTTCCACGTTGCAGCAGTGAAACGGTCCAGGTAGTCCCTGAGAGACTCTCCCTCCTTTTGCTTTATGTCAAGGAGGGAGTCGGAGGTCTGTCGTTGGGGTCGGCTAGCAGCGAAAGTGCTGGCGAACTGCCTGCCGAGCTGTTCGAAGGAGGAGACGGTGCTAGGCTTTAGCCCAGTGAACCAGAGCCGGGCTGCTCCTCGGAGTGTTGCTGGGAAGGCTTTACAGAGCAGGGCCCCCGTGGCTCCCTGCAGGGCCATCAAGGCCCGATAGCTTTCCAGGTGGTCAAGAGGGTCGGTCCTGCCACTGTAGGGCTCCACCTGGGGCATCTTGAACTTCGGCGGGACCGGCTCGTCCTCGATTTGCTGGGAGAAGGGGGACCGCGTGCTGAACTCGAAGTCACCATCGCGTCCCATCTTCCTGCCACGGAGCGCCTCAATCTGACGCTCCAGGTTCTCGACCTTCTTGTCAAGCTCATCGCTCGGCGGGATCGCCGCGACGGTGCGCCCTGGCGCAAGTCGTCCTGGGACCGACTCGGCTTCCGACGGTAGTGGCCAGTCTCCAGGGCCCCTTACCGGGTGTTCTCCCCAGGGGGAGACGGGAACATGGTGATCTTGGCCGGGGAGGGGTGGTTCACTCGCAGAGGGCGCCAGTTGAACTGGGGCTGGAGGGGGCGGCATCGTCGGGACGCCCCTGGGCTGCAGGCCTTGGACAACAGCGGCCAAAGCCTGAACCTGCTGTACCAGGGCGTCAAACTGCTCCGGCCGAACTTGGGGAGTCGGATCAGCCGGAGGTGGCGAGTTCTGGACAGAATGTCCGGGGCTAGGTGGAGGACGTCGGGAGGCATTGGAAGCTCCCTTGCTTCTCAGTTTCATGGTCGCAACTCTGGCCCTTCCTCTAGCGCCAACTGTTGCTGAAAATTGGACCCGGGGGCGACCGTCGGCTGGAAGGGGGAGGCTCCGCCGCCTGAGTGGGGAGTGGCAGTTCGCCGGCGGGCGGCGTCTTCCTGGAGACCTGCAAGAAGCCGGTGGCCGGGCTCTCCGGCACCGGCCCTCCGATGCCTAAGTCAGCACAGGAGGAATATGTGGAGAAAAATGGAATGAGCGAGGGAGAGTCAGAGTTCGAGAGAGAGAGAGAGAGAGAGAGCGGGGGCCCCTCCTTCAGTGGAGAAGTGCTTCTCTTATAGGAGGGAGCCAGTCCACCTGTGATGTGATAGAGTTTGCCGTACGATCAGTCTTTTAATGCTCGATCATGTAAGTCAATGTCATCATCGCAGGAGGTTAGGCCGGAGCCTAAGTCAATCATGGAGTCATGCCGTCATTTATGGGCGCGTGAGTTTGCCGTGAAAGGCTGGACGTCCGTAGGCGATAGAAGCCATACGCCTTAATTGTTGAGTAAGCTGAGGGCCTGTGAATGCTATGCGTTTTAATTGTTGAGTAACCTGGAAGTCTGCACGACTCGTATACATCGGTTGTTGGAGAAGTCAACACGTAATCTCCCAACTAAGCTGTGGGAGGATGTGGCCTTAGGATATGGTTCGGGCATCCTTGGGTCGGCCAAGTGTTGCTGGGTCGGGCCCCGCCCAGGGGTCCGCTCGGCCGGCTCCTGGTCGGAGGAATGCGCTCGGCCGGCTCCTGGTCGGAGGAATGCGCTCGGCCGGCTCCTGGTCGCCTAGCCATAGCGGTTTTTCCCTTAACAAGTCCATCTATGGATATCAAGTTGACTAGCATGAGTACATAATTCCTGATTATTTTTTTTTATTTTTATTTTAGAACAAATGGGCATGGATTGGTTCTTTCTGCAGTAATTCTCTTCTTGTTTCTTGCCGGACTGGGTCTATCTAGATCTTTTGGGCACAGGTTGCACCAGTTATTTGGTCACCAAAGAGAAGATGGGCTTGCAACGCGAACATCCTCTGAAAAATTAAAACATGATGAATTTTCGGCAGTTTTACTCCTTGACAGATATGACACGGACTATATGAAGCTAAAGTCTCAGTTATATGACAAATATTTGAAGGTAGGGAGTAGTATATGATGCTAAAGTCTCAGTTTGTATGACAAATATGTGAGTTGTAACTTGTGGGACGTGTGTGTGAAGCTAGGTGGAGATAACGGCTGTGTCTTTAGATATGGCTATCAGCTACGTTGGGGGTTCATTCTTAAATTCAGAATTTATCACAAGTTGCATGTGTAACCCCTTCGACTTCTGGATATTTTGTTAAATCAGATCGGAAAGTTAGAACTGAGGGGTTTAAAGTATAAAGTATAAAGTCTAGAGTCTGGTGCAGTGCGTGTGAGAGATGCAATGATTGGACGTGATACTCCAATGTGATTCGATATTCCTATACTTAATTGGACGTGGTAAATCGGCTTAGTAGCCTCACAAACCGACACTCTAGAGTTTTTGCTGTATATTAGAAAGTTATAATGGATGGTTGTGAGATTTTGTGTGCATAAGCTCTTAAATTTTTGTTTTAACCCATCAAATTGGACACCCATAAAATGTTATGGAATGGATACCCTTCGTATTTTAGTAGTCAATTTTGGGAACAAAAAAAAAGACATCTTCGCATAATACATTATAAAATTAAATTTTTATTAAAGCCAATTAAGCTGGGCATCCAGGAAACTTATAAAAACACCCTCGTATTTTATTATTAAACTTGAGGAAAATCAAAACATATTTTCTCATATTATCTCATAAAGTTGAATTTTCAAACCTTTCCGTTTAAATACCCGTGAATAAAATACTGAAAAAAAATGTTTATTAAAAATCATCAATCTGGACATTTATAAAATGTTATGAAATAAATCCTGCTCGTATTTTAGCATTCAACTACGTTGGGAGGGAAGAAGCATGTTTTCACATATTATCTAAGACAATTGAGATTTTGCTCAAATCCTTCAATTAAATATCCATGAATCCAGTACTAAAATAAATCTTTGCTTAGACCCATGGAATCATCCATAAAACATAATGAAATAAATGAACATTATATTTTCTTTACATATTACCTCATAAATTTGAATTTTTGTTCATTCATCAATCGCTTTGATTTTAATATCCATAGACCAAACACTAAAAGAAATTTTATAAATATAGGTGGCATTATAAATTTGTATTTATTAACAAACCTTGTGCTTTTATATTTGTACTTATATTCTCTATTTATGTGTACCATAAGTGATAGTTGTTGTATTGTTTGTGCGAAATAAGGATTTATCTTCCTTCACACCCTTCCGCCCATGGATAATCCATTGCTCACTTTGAGACCTAAACAGGTGGATAATGAGCACTTTGAGATCTGTGCTGGAGCTAATCCAACAATAGATAGATTCAAAGGAAGGTAAATTCTTCTTTGCACAAAGGATGCAACTACATTTCTACCACAAGAAGCCGAACAGAAGGTCCTTTTCTGGTCCACATTTTGTAGCCTACGAGTTGCTTGCTTCTAATTGTACGGTTCGAGTGCAGCAGAATACTAACTAACTTGTAGGACCACATTCTACCTGCTACATATTGGTAGATAATAGGATAAGCTAAACGTTTTCCTAATGCGCTTAATATGTTTCTTGCAGTAGTTGCTCCAATTCTTTAGCCTCAAAATTCCCAATCCATCAACTTCAATGATGCAATAACACAGTAGCTAAATGAGCGAAGAGCTTAATCATATCGCTTGATCTCAACTTACGTAGAAAATACTTTCATGAATCAGCCCTCAAAGATTTCTACCAGGGTAATGTCACGGTCAACAACGATGAAATCCAGCTGATCCAATGTCCCAAACTCATTGTTCATGGAAATTTAGGATACATCCATCTTCTCCGCCCGTCCCCAAATGAAGCTTCCAAGCCAAAGCCAGCGCTCGAGTTTCTCCCGCTACCGAAATCCAACTCCAAACCCAAATCCAGCACACGACCGCATGTTCCAGCGGTTCAGATCCTTCCCGTACATCCCCCCTTATCTCGCTGACACGTGGCCCACACGGATTGTGGGATTGGCTGCCAGAACCGTGCGTACCCGACTACGAAATCCACAGGCGCGCCTGCCGGCTCCCGAACGGCTGCCGCGTGTGAATCCGCTCGGGTCTTCTTTTCCACGGGCAGCCACCGACGCACACGCAATCGCAGGTATTAATAAATGGGCGGCACGTAAGGACAGGCAAGCGCCCTTTCCATCCATTCCCGCATCTATTACTCCGCCGCGGCTTTGGCCTCACCGTCCCATCTCGACCGTCCGTTTCGCGATCCTGCCGCGGTCTACCCACCTCCCCGGTACTAAATATTCCCAATAATTGCGTTCCCCCCACGCGGGGGACATCTTTGGGCGCACGGGCCGGCGCCCACCACCCCCCACCCCCAACACCCGAACCGCCACTTGGCGCCCTAGCAGTGGCTCGGTCCAATGGAGCGGTTCAAGAGGGGCGGTGGGCCACGCGCCCCTACCGCCCGCTCCGTGATCCAAGTTACACGGCGCGGAAGCTGACGATGCCGACAGATAGTACCGGCGGGCCCCATCCAAGGAGCGGAGACGCAGCCGCGACGCGCCGTTACGGCCGTCCGTTACCTGCCCCACCCCCGTCCCCGGCTGGCCAGCCGCTCGAATTCCCCCGTTGACGGCCGTTATCTAGAAAGAGAAAAGAGGATGAGAGAGAAGGCCTGCCGCGGAGCGCGTTTCTCGCTGGCCAGAGCGCCACGTACTCCGCGATCCCCCATCAAAATTCGTATAAATTATATATTATTAAACTAGCCCCACTTTTCGGAAGCGGTGAGTACCACCGGGAAAGGCAACCCGGGGACGAAACTCGCTGCACGTGGGCTTTGCTGATTTGCTTGTTTAAGGGGGATCCATCGGTTTATGACGCGTGGCATCATTGGTGGGATGTGGTTTGGGTGAATATAGCGAGGCCTCGGTAAAACCCGCCACGTCCCGGACGAGGGCGGCGGCCAAGGACAGTCAAACCGCTCGTTGACTGCGCCGAATATTTTCAATTTCTCCGCTCCACCACTCCCTCGTTCCCCTCTCTTTCTCCCTCTAACCATCCGTCCGTCCATCAAACGCCATCTCCCTCTATAAATTATAAGCCTCCCTCGCTTCGCATTAACCCACCCATCGCCTGCTCTTCTTTGAAACCCATTATTCCCAAGAGCTAAGCAAGGCAAACGAAACGGAAAGGACAAGAGAGAGAAAGGGGGAGGCAAAAAAAAAAGAAAACGCGGAGAGAGAGAGACAGAGGTCTAGGAATTCTCGGCATGGCCCCCAGGGAGAAGGCTACCGGCGGCGGTAGAGGCGTCGGGAGCGGCGGAGCTGCGGCGGGAGGAGGGAAGGAGGTGCATTTTCGGGGAGTGAGGAAGAGGCCGTGGGGGAGGTACGCGGCGGAGATACGGGACCCCGGGAAGAAGAGCCGGGTCTGGCTGGGGACGTTCGACACCGCGGAGGAGGCCGCCAAGGCGTACGACGCTGCCGCCCGCGAGTTCCGTGGATCCAAGGCGAAGACCAACTTCCCCTACCCGGAAGGCTACCAGAGTCTAAGTGGCGGCTGCGGCGGCGACGGTAGAGGCGGTGGAGCAGCCAGGAGCCCTAGCAGCCAGAGCAGCACCGTCGAGTCCTCCAGCCGGGAGGCCGCCGTGCCGCCGATAGCCCACCCCCTCCCTCCCTCCCTGGATCTCGAGCTCCACCGCAGAGCGCGTTTCCCCTTCCATCCTTGCCCGACCGCCGTCCCTGCCGCCGGGGTCGCGCATCCATTCTTCTTCCTCGAGGCGTTTGTCAGATCCGACAAGGCGGCGGCGGCGGCGGCGGCAGCGGCGAACCATCACCGCCTGACGATGGGCACCCCGATGTTCCTGACCGATTTCCAGGCCCATCTCTCCGGCGGCATCCAGAGCGACTCGGACTCGTCCGTTGTGGATATGCTTCCCCACCACCCCTCTCCCCCGCTGCCAAAGATGCTGCCTTTCGATCTGGATCTCAATCTCCCCCCTCCTCCGGAGGTCGCCTGATCACACATCCACCGGCGGCGGCTCGCGATCTTTTTCCTTTGCTTTCTTTCTTATGGCGAAAGTGGAGATTACTTTTTTTTTCTATTTTCTGTGTCTGTACTTTTCTTAGAGAGCGAATCTGAGAGAAACTTATGTAAATACTTAACTTTCTTTTTTCCACTGAGATGAAAATCTGTCTCTCCCCGATCTTTTGATTTCGTGATCAGATCCGGAGATCCGTCAACTCAGTGTTGTAATTTCTCTCAGTTTATCTTTTAATTAATGGAATATATCTGAATTTCCTCTTAATTTTTTCTTCCCTTTTTTTGCTACATTATTATTATTATTATCATCTAAATTTGTTGTCTTTATCAAATTATTAGAATGTATTAATGATAATATTTTAGATGCGTGGTCCACACGGGGGCCGAGGGCGCCGGCCACTGCTAGGAGAGCGTGGGTGCCGCTCGGGCAGCCGGCAGCATTTCGTCGCCTTCTTCGCCTCAATTTCCTCCAATCCTTTTCGGCCCTTCTGTTCCCATCTTTTATCCTTCCCGATGATAATAATAAATAAATAAATAATGATAAATCAAATTCGATTAGATCGAAGCGGTGGATCTGTCGCCGTCCATCCGCGGGTACGACCGAGTCACTCGTTGCCGCTTCGTGGGGGCACCACGCCCGCGTTGTCCCGCTCCTTCGCACTCTCTCTCTCTCTCCGAACTGACGACGCCGGGCAAAGAAGTAAGCGTGTTGACGACGTCTGTCTCGAGATCCGCATGGAAATCAAGACACGTGTACGCTTGCTGCCGTCCTGGTGTTAAAGCGACCCGTACCCTCTCTCCATCTCCTTTTCCCCTTTGCTTCCCTTTCGCGTAAGCGAGGGGAGCCGGCCCAGCCAGGACCCGCCTTGATCCAGATCTGCCGTCCGCGCTACCCAACAACCTGTCGCTCGCAAGTGGACGGGCGGGATGTTTTTATTCGGAGACACGGACGGCGGATCGTCCGGATGCGCGAAAACCGGCGGGTTTTAACGAGCCGACAGCGGTGGGGTCCCGCCGCGGGAAGGCGGGCATCCGGGCGCCATGGTTGCGCGGCGGCCGCTTTTGGCGGGCCCCGGTCTTTGTCGTCGGAATCTACGGAGAAGATTTCGCCCCTTCCGCCTTTCCCTATTTTTTTTTTCCTCCCCGAATTTTTTAATATTAAATAATAATTATTCATTAGGAAAAATAAATCGCCGCGCATTTGTGGTGGGGCGTGCGAGGTGCGTGCACGGAGAGGGCATGGGGCAAAGTGGGGCCCGGTGGGGGTGGGTGACGTCGTACGGCGTAGGGGGCGTGCGGTGACGGGCGATGACGTGGGAGGGGAGGACAGGCGGTTGCGGTGGGCGTCGGCGTCGGGTGGTGGGGGCCACCGGCCTGTATCTCCATCTCTGCCACGTTTCTCGTGATGTCCCTGCCTGCCTTCCTATTTATTATTTATAAATAATTAATAATTTAATAAGAAAGATGGAGAGACGGGAAAGCGACCGGCAGAGAGAAAGATTCGGGGTCGCATATGGAAGGTCGATTTGTCATGGTAGGGTGACCGCACCCGCACGCAAAAACGAGGAAGGGGAGGCGATGCGCACGGACGATCAACGCGCTTTTAGGCGCTCCCCCGGCCGGCACCAGGGATGGACGGACGACTTTTGCGGAGCGCCGGGGTCCACACACACACACCGTCCACGTCTCTCTCGGCCCGGCAGTAGAGCGGTGGCAGTTGATTGGACGCAACGCCGCGGAGTGAAACGCGCACGTTGACTGTGGGTCCCTGCTGTTCCACCTACGGGTGCGTGGACCGGATTGGGTCGGGGCAGCGGCTCGAGACCGGCCTTGGGGCTGGGGTTTGGGTCCCATCTTTTAGCTGCTGGCCCTTGGCCGGTGGCAAATACTTTTTCATGCTATTATTAGCACAAAACTATTAGGGTAGGTTACGAGGAATTAGTGTGATTTTAACTATTTATCAACTCGACAAGAGAAATTTTTTGATGAGCGACCTTCTTCCCATAACGTTTGGTGGCTTCTAATGTCATAGCATCTGCATCGAGATGCAAATGTTATAGACTAGAAGCTGCACCCCTGCAAAAGATTGTATTGTTGAACATCATAGTAGATTTTTCTCTCGTTTTTTCTTATGTCCTAGTTATTTTTGTGTTTTTTTTCTGACGTGGCACTTAAATCCCATTTGATTTTTACAGTTTGACTAGCGTTCGGTTAAATTACATATTAAAATATTGGACAAAAATAATTCTCAAAAAGATAAACATAATCTTTTCAAACTACCAGTGCAAGTACAATTTTTTTCTAATCTTAGAGTTTTTTTAATTTACTCACCACCGGTACCAACTCAACCAGCCACAGCCTTGAACATGAATGTCAAATATTAGGCATACAACACTTGTATGGACTACTTGGCTTCGTCCAAGATTCACATGTAAATGCACAATTAATAAATAAAGACTTAAAAGTAGTTGATTCATGGACATGAAAATAACTCCTGATGGTGACCAATATACTTCGAAACAGCGTTTATAAACGCGGACCATTTGAGATCCACGCAATACGTAAACACATATCCTTGAGCTGTGCTTATACAAGGAAAAAGGAGGTTGCTTTCAAACACAGCATCAGCACCTATCACGCAATCCTTTCATGTTCACATTTAATGAAAATATAGTGGCAATTAGCTATCTATTTGTGAACAATGGCTACAGCCGACCATGCATGGTTTGACCTTTTTCCTCAAAAATCTAGTGATCACCATGTTCTCCATGGTATCCACACCACCATTGTCCCTTTCTAAGTGCTGTGGCCTGGGAGGATGCTAACAACAACAATCACATATTCGTCAGCTATCTCAAACATAATTATAGATATTATATGTTAAGCTTTTTTTTAATTACCATTCTTCATGCGAAAATGCTACAGCCTACCCTAAAAGGTGCAAATTACCATTGAACTCGACCTAACTAAATAACTATCGGTAAAAAAAAAGATTAGACTCTATCGTTTATCCTCTTGCATAAATTTTGAAGTGATCAGAGGATGATCCAAAGATCCTTTGTGCGAAAGATACATCTCTAGACTATCCAAAAGTATGGCTCCAAAAAAAATTAACACCAGTCTCGCTCGAAACGTTATCTCTAAGTGGGTATGATTTGGAGCTACCGGATTAGTGATGATCCAATCAGATGTAAGCAAAGTTGATTCAGCCCATCATAAATTAGTTAAAAAATCCAAGTCCAACTTTTAAAAGCCTAAATTCAGGAGATTACCCAGCCAAGTGATGGGTAAAGAAGTGGGACAGGTATAGATTAAGATCTCTCTTGATAGCGACATAAACATGTGGTTTGACCAGATCTCAGAACGCTGCGAGTGAATCTTTCTAAGCATTGTCGATACGCGTAGGAGTGCGTCCCGGAAAATGAGGGGTTCCATCGAACATCTTGCATTAAAACGCTGGAATGTTTTCAGCCACACAAATCGAAGCAGCGAAGCCAAGCAACTGGCAGTATAAATAGTTTGGATGGAGTCCGTCTGGGTGCCCATGGCTGTCGTGCGACTTTGTCAGCTGATCGAATTCCGTGGTTCCGTGCGGTGTTCTTTTTTTTCTTTTTCTTTTTTTTTTTGATTCACGAAGATTTTTGCTAAAAGAATGATTGTATTCTTATAATTGTAAAATTAGACTCCTTTGGCCGATATATTTCGTTGTGGATTTTGTTGAGCCATTCTATCCAAGCCCCCGTGACTATTGGCAAAAGTACCAATGTACTAATTTGGATGATGCGTGCAAAATCCGATGAGATGGGAGTTGGAAGAATTGGTCAATCATTGCAAGTGGATGGCTTCTGCTCGGACCTAAATAGGAGAGAAAGCACCGAAGGCTATCGGACTTAATTCGGCTGAAGATTTTCTGGTGCCAAAGTCAGACTGAGGTTTGAAAAAAATTGGAGGTCTGAAAGAGCTATATAGAATAGAGTTAGAGAGAGAGAAAAATGCAACTAGAGGTTCCTCGGTCCCTCTATATATTGGAGAATGGGCATAAAATCATTATCTTAAAAGAGTGGGCATACTGTAACTATCAAACGTGTGATAATCGTTCAGATATGCAATAGTTGTCCGGCATGCGAAATGAGCTGTAACCGTCCCAACAAGCGTCTCATGAGTGTGCGGAGTTGTAATTGCCCCTCTTAATGGGTTTTAATCATCTTCAATATGCTTCCAATCAAGGACACTTGGTTCATTATTACTGGTCGGCCGACTTGATCGCTATTATTAGTCAGCTAGTCTGGTTGGATGGTCTGGTTAGTCACAAGTTGACGAATCCATATCTCATCAATAATTCAATATGAATTTATTATTAGTATATGTTGGAGCAAAGTGTAACATTCATTTGAGATCGACACATTCATCTTACTATTATGTAAAATATATTGACTTCCCAAATTTTCAATTCTCAAGATATCCCTAACTACATTTTTGCTTGAATCACGAGCCTTACATTTATCCATGGCCATCGGTCGTTACTCATTACAGATCTTAAAGTTGCTGGTCCCGTAATTTTAGAATTAAACATAAAATTTGAAGAACTCCAGCAAAGAAAACCAAGCTATGTCCTCTTTCCTATCATTTTAATTTTTATTTGGCTAAGCATTCTCTCGACCCGTTTAGACTTTGTGACACCGATCAAGATACCATTATAGATTGCTAACATATCACAATTAACCATTAAAATTCAATAATTCAAGATTTTCCATTATAGCCACATGCAATCGAACTCTACACCCCATCAACCATCTTGGTGGCAATGCAATGACTTGAGAGAGCGTGCACGTGCACACAAGAAAAAAAGAAAAAAAAAAGCCTTATTTTTTAAGGCTTTGTCCTAGACAGGTGGGACGGTTAGGGTTTACATGTAGAATTAAATACATTTTTTCTTTTTTTTCTCGAGTCACCCCAAAATCTAGTAATAGGTAGGGCAACACTAAAACAAAACACTACAAGAATAACATAACGAACTATTTTTTACCCATTTGCTAATACTAGATCAAGGTAAATAGTTTTCAAAGAGTAAATTAATAAACAAATAAAATCATAATGGATGTAATGACAACTTTTGCTACATATTATAGACTAACAGTAGATATCTAAGCCACTAGGACATTTTTGAGGAAAAATTGTTGAGAAAATTGAAGAAGAGGAACAGAGGATGGAGCATAAGCCCATGACATAAACTCATAATCCTCATATTCATCTTTAAGGGATTCTTTTTCCCTTTTTTGTAAGTAGTACTGTTAAGAAAATGCTTGCACAAAATCTGACGTAAAAAAATATACAATAGTCCTATTCTCTTTAAGATTTTTCTTCAACCATTAGCTAAATCATCAAAGCTTGGCATAACATGTCCAGAACTGAAAGATGGCAATTGCGGTGGCCATTGACCCCATCCATCCAACTTTGTTACAGAATAATTTCAGAACACCGTCAGTTCCGCAGTGATTCCGATGGCCCGATTTACCTAGTGACAGGAATTGGGCGGGTCACCCGAACCCAGGCCTAGGCTGAGGACGGTCCAACCGACGGGGCGCGAGCTTGGACCTGGATCTCCTGCGCAAACCTGGGCCGCCGGTCGCGTGTCGACACTTGTCGGCGTGTCGACACTTGTCGGCGAATCGGATGATGGAAAGGAATCGTTCGACCGGGGCCGGTTGGGTTGAGGTGACCGTCCACGTGATGAGCGATCCTACCGTCCTTCTTGATGTGTTAATTTATAGTGCTGGACTTTGAAACCACCATGTATTTTTCCCGTTTGATTTATTAAAATGATATCCATAATTTTCTTCAAGTAAAGGCTTTCTAAGTGCACGCGTTCCATCAAATATCCATGGACTCTTGAATAATTACGTGTTCGCATAACTCCAGGTGCCAATATGGACCTACCAACCAACCTTTGTAAAAGCTGAATTACATCTTTCTAAAGGGTGTATGTGCATAAATGCATATCTATTCATGTATATGTCTTGATAGATAAATAGATCGATGCCCCATCTAATATTTTAAATGTTGTTTTGTTGTAAAAACTGGCGATCGATGACAATTAATGGAAAAATTAATTCCAGATATTTCATTGTTAAGCAACCACTCGAACTGATTTTTTTTTTCTTTTTTTTTTTGTTGAAGAGTTCATATACAATGAGCTGTGCCAAAGGATGGTCTTCTCTCAAAATACCCCTAACTTTTCAATTCCTGGCAGCTCCTTGGTTTAATCGTCGAGACTTTTAGAGCTTGATCAGTTGACCACTTCGGCTTTGTTGTTGAATTAATCCGTAGTTTAAAAGCTTGAAAAACTGGACTTGACTTGAAAGTGAGCCGAATCGAGTTGATTCAACGACCCGGCCAAAGATCTGGTCAGTCTTGATCATCAAGAGTCAATAATATATATATATATATATATATATATATATATATATATATATATATAGAGAGAGAGAGAGAGAGAGAGAGAGAGAGAGAGAGAGAGAGAGAGAGAGGCCAGAATGGACTCAAATGCATTGGCACCTAAATGCTTTCAAGTGGATACCGTTGCTAGTAGGAATTGATCTGACTAAAGTGCCAAGCTAACTAAGCTACTAGAGTGCTTGGACAGTCAGCTGCTTAGACTGTAAAAGTTAGCCAAAGATCACAATCCCTCTCCAGGGTGGTCGTTCAGTGGCTGTTGCATTTGGACAGTGATGGCTTTAATTATGGTCACTTTTGAGGTGGTATAGGAGAGCGTAGAACTTATTCAGATTTTCACTTAGACACTGGAACCGATCTGAAATAGCAAAAATAGGAAGTTCTCTTACTAGAGATCGTCCTATGAGGGACGCTCTCAATGTCTGAGTAAGATGGACTTTTAGAAAATAGTGAAGATGTTGCAAGAGCAGCAAAGTGGCAGTATATGGGCATAAAGAGCTCAAGACCTCAAGAGTACTTATCTAAAGGATCCCTTGGGAGCACTTTTACATAGAAAAATTCAAATGCGCAGATCAGTTTTGTTTGGTAACCAATTGCACGTCTGAAGATCACGTGCAAGAAATTTTGCTTGCACATTTGCTTATTTGTAATACAGTTTTGAAAATCATTCATGATCATGGTCGAGCTATCGCCGGCTAGGAGAAGAGTTTGAAATTTGAAATGGTCTTTTTACCCCTCTAGGGTCTACCATTTGGGCGGCTTTGTTGATCAAAAGTTCATGACGAGCTCTCATTGGCTGGTCTACCATATCAGATGTGGTCAGTTCTTAAGTATATCATATACTAATTCTTAAGAAAATAAATAAAAATATTTTTATATGTAGGCACATAGAATCTTGACTCTGTGATTTATTGTTACAATCAACATAACAATCAAATAATAAAAATTAAAAAAACTGAGAGATAACAATGATTATTTGCTATGTTATCAATTATTATTTACATATTGACATCCAGTATTATGTGGGATGGGCTAGGAGAACCTCCCCAATACGTCACATGATGAGAAATAGAAACGTTAAGGTTGTATGGATAGACGAGAATACAGAAAAAATGTGGTTTTAGGATGGGTGCAGAGTAGAAGCTCCTTAACTTTGCCATGGTTAAAACCTTAAAAAAAGGAAGAAGTTTAGTACTATATTTAGATCTGCCCCTCCTGCGATCGAAAATTTCAGCAAATTCTTAACTCCTCGAATACAATGGAATTTCACTCCCAGCGGTGTATTGGTATTAAAATGGATATTCCAGACTTAAGTTACGGATCCAAAATCTAAATTTTGCACAAGTTGAATCGCAATTTGATCCCGTTACATCAAGGGAAATACCAATGGTTATGACTCCCGCAGCTACCAATTGGGATATGAGTGAGATGAAGGCATGATTCACGGTTAGCTATCGCCCACCTATCCACGTCATAGTGCCATCAAGCAAAACCGTTCGGCCCGTTTCCGCTCACATGCACGGCGTAAATGATCCGCTAGCCGACATGCGCGTTGCCCGTGTACCACTGGCAAGAAAATGAAGGCCGTCCGTCTAAAAGTATCAGTAGCCGCGGCGGCATTAAAATTTAGAGCCCCCTGGCCGATGGCCGAGCGATGTCTCTATTTACGCATTGCCGCCCGCCGCTTCGCGGCTCCTTTTTGTTCTCCAGCAAACGACACAGCGTGGTGGATAAAAATTTCCGACTTTCGGCCATGCATGTAGCGTACTAGTGCAACGCTTTTCTAAAAGCTTACTCCATACTTTCATATCATCTCACAAAAGAAACAAAGACAAGGCTTTCATGAGAAAATTTTTATATTAGAAAATATTATATACACCATAGCCGAACGTTGATTGCTACTCTATAATAGTAGACCCCACTGAGGCCACAAAATAAAAAAAAGGGGGGGAAAAGAAAGAAAATAGCTAGAAACAGAAAGAAGAGGAAACTAGCAGCACGGCATGAGCGGACGCTATAGAGCAGCGGCGGGTAGTTCAACCGAACAAGATGGACGAGGCCGGCGGCGGCTCGTTGAGATCAAAGGGTAGACCTCTTGCCACTGCGCCGAAGAAGGACGCGGACGCCGCCGCTGGCGACTCCTGCTCGGGCTTACTTCCCATTCCCGGCTGGCGATCCCCGCCGCCCCCGAACCCTCCCAGCATCAATATGGTCGACGGCGGGCGAGACCCCATCGCCGCGGCCTGCGGCGGAGGTGGCGGCGGCGGCGGAGGGCCCATCCAGAGGTGGCAGGGGAGGTTGAGGTCCAGGCTAAGGTGGGGCGGCGGGGGCGAGGGGAGGGAGAAGTTGGTCTTGGCTTTGTCGCCGCGGAGGGAGCGGGCTGCCTGGTCGTAGGCGAGCGCGGCCTCCTCGGGGGTGTCGAAGGTCCCCAGCCACACCCTCGTCTTCTTCCACGGGTCCCGTATCTCCGCCGCGTACCTCCCCCACGGCCTCTTCCGGACCCCCCGGTAGTGTCCGTCTCCTCGACTCCCCATCTGTTTGCTTGAAGGAGGGGAAGAAAAAATATAAAAAAAACAGAGAGAGAGAGAGAGAGAGAGAGAGAGAGAGGAAGCAAGAAGACAAGGAGATAAGGAGACTCGCGGTAGAAGAAGTGTATGTATATAATAAAATAAATCATAAGGTGGGGCCTGTTCCCTGTTGGCAGCAACGGTGGTGGGCGACTTTCAAAGTGAGGAGACGGGATAGGGGAAAAGAGCCTCGGTCGCCTTCTATTTGGCCTCACCCTCTTCTCTCTAAAGTCTAATCTTCTCTCTGTCTAAAGCCACGAGTAGAGACGCGCAGGCGCGCTCATGTGACCCGCCCGAGCCCCACCCTGAGTCCGTGACGTCAGCCCTACCACACCCCACCTGCTGTACGGCCTGACGAGCGGCGCCTGCCATCATTTTCCCTCGCTCCCTTCCCTCTGCTTCTTCTTTTTATATACTTTTTTTCTTTTGGCCCCCCCCCCCCTCTCTCTCTCTCTCTCTCTCTCTCTCTTTCTCTCGTCAGTTGTCAGATAAAGCGAACGGAATAAAGCAAGGAAATGACTCGCTGTAACACTGGCGGCAGCAGCAGCAGTAGTAAATGGAGGGGGGGAGGATTGGGTTGCTTCGTGTCGAGCGGTCAGTGACTCTGGGTCTCGGGGTTCTGCTGTCTGGCCGACGCCCACGTGGAGGGCAGCGGTGTCGTGTCGTGGGGCGGGGAGCAGCCCGGCAGCGTGACGAGTGAAGGCGCCCCTCCCATTCTTCCTTCAACCCTCAACGCCTCCGTTTCGCGGACGGCGGAGTCGGTGGTTGGGACAAAACCACCCTCAAAGCAATACCACAACACCGTACACCAATTACTTTTCCAACTTCATGGCACGTGGCAAGACCCAGATTTTCTTTGTTGGATTCGCTGGAGCCGTGCATGTTATTGCGAGGGGAGGAGGGGAAAGGAGAAGGAGATGCGATGTTTATGGGGTACGAGACGAGGTGTGGGTGGAAGCGCACGGGATGCACGCGTGTACGCTACGCCGCATGTTGGACTTTGGCTGTACGCTGGATGCCCTATCGGGTTTACGGAGTGGGTTTGGCCCACTTTGATCTCCGGGATCCGGAGCGAATCTCTACGTGTACCCTTTTGAGACTGTTAATATAATTATTTATTAGTTTTTAGTTTATCCACAGTATTATTTTTTTTATTTTCTTCTAATATAAATGCAGCCAACTAAATCAAAAACAAGAACCTGACACAATGGTGCGAAAGGAACCTCTTGACAAGTCCAAAAAATTTCTCCAAAATATTAAGTCACATAGATAGCAACTCAATCTATGACTTAATTTATCTTTCGATGGATATGCACAACTTAAAAGATCCTGCATTTTTCTATTATCCACCGAATGATGTAGAGTAGAGAGCTTCCGTCATCGACCGCGTTGCTCGTTGGTGCTCACCGAACGGAGACAGCAATCATTCTTTCGGTGAGAAAAGCTTTAGCCCATAAGCCTCGGTCTTCAACCCCCTTGGTGTTTTGGCTCGTCTGCGGGAGCCCTTAAAGCAACGCCGGTCCATTCTTGATCCGGTGCATAATATTTTAACCCGATCTAATCTTGATGGTCTATTTATAGCCATAAACGATAGAGGTATTATTAGCCGAAGTGGCATGAAACCATTGCGTTATTATTATACGTATTCAGATTTTTATTTTTTTATTATTTTCTTTGGTGAGGACGTGATTAGACATTGGATTCTCTCATTATGGCTGGCCAGCTTTTGACATTGAATTATATTATTAGGTTTCTTTTAGGTGCATGATGTGTGGCGAGTCGCATGTATGGTGATGCTTACTTTAATGAAGTTATTGGGGCGTTAGCATGCGATGTTTGACATGAGAGGAGATGCTCATGAGAAGCATTTGGATTACATGATCGGTGGGATTCGAGTACACGGTGCACTTGAAACTTCAACTATCAGAGCCAGTATGTGCTCGGGTGACTCCCTTAAATGGACGCCAAACTAGGAATGCCTCTCACGTAGTTGAAGCCTCTGTAAGCATAGCAAACCATGAAGGAATGTATAGCAAAATTAGCTTACAGAAGATGCCTCCCCATGAACGACTAAAGTATGTTCGGGCAAAAGTATATTATTTGTACAATATCAAGATGCTGTGCGATGCTTGAGAACTGCTCGATGTCCACCCTCTCCATGTTGGGTTTTGGCTTCTCTCGCATGCAACATAGGGAAAAGGACGAGTTTGCTTAAGATTCTATTCCTTGAACCCCACACTGAACCGAGAGGCAGTGCTCTCTTGGACTTACTATGAATAGCAGAGTTCTCTTGAGTTATTATAAAAGGGGGTATTTTAAGTGGTGCAAGACAGTGGGTTCCGTGGCATTTCTGGAGGGAGGCAAAGAGAGATGGAGAAAAATATTTTTCTTAGAGTTTTATTTAAATTTTGATATCTCAGTGGTCTCTTGATGGTGGCGTCCTTCTTCTATGTTAGATTTCTTGGCGAGATCTCATATTGTATAAATCATTCTTGTATTTCTTTCAGAATTAATTTCTCGCGGTGAATGCTTGCAAAACCCATGCACTCTGTTTACTATAGTGGATCTCTCACTCTCCAGTAAAGTAGCCCAGATTTTGGATGAATCATGTTAAATCTTGGTATGTCGTGCTAGTTTTATTTTCTATTATCTTTATTATTTTATGTAGATGTTCTCGGGACTGTAAGAATTCGTGGACTGTAAGAATTCAATAACTTCCATCGAACCCATGCCTCCTTACATTCTAAAAATATACGAGTAATGTGTTTGTTTCTCAATCACGGTTCGAAGACAACAAGCTCCTGTCATTTGATGACCACAGAGAAAGAAGCTATAGGAAGTCTTCGATGGAAGTTATCGAATTATACGCAATTGGACGTAGAGAGTTATAGAAAGCTCTCTCCCCATCTTCTCTCTATCATATATCTCCACCATGCATCTATATATGATATATCGAACCTATAAAGGTTTTCCGCAATCTGTGCCTTAAAATATATATATATATATATATATATGTGACATTTTAACAGTAAATCAATCATCATTTTCCAAAGATCTTTTCTATCATCCTTCTAAGAGAATTAAGAGTTTTATGATTCACCCTGATGCGGGATTTGCACCCCGTCACCAGCACAGCCCACACACCAGCCGAGCAGGGAAAGCGACCGCGTCCTCACCGAGGTATTGTCCGCTTTGGGGATCGGGGATCGTGACCGCTCCCGGGGGTCCGCACTCTGACGGCGCCCCGGGTGGAACCACCCATTCCACCCCTCACGGGTTTGCCCTTTAAAAGGCGCCTCGGTGAGAAGAGGTTATTGAGCCCCCCCTTTAAGGCACAGACCTTTCCGCTGATTAGCCGATGTGGGACTAAATTCGGGGAACCCCCCGTAACACAGCCCCCCCAGCGGGAAGGTCCTGTGCCCGGGTCGGCTCCTTGCTGGATAGGCGGAGGGCCAGGCCCTCCTAGCGCCATCTGATGCGGGATTTGCACCCCGTCACCAGCACAGCCCACACACCAGCCGAGCAGGGAAAGCGACCGCGTGCTCACCGAGGTATTGTCCGCTTTGGGGATCGGGGATCGTGACCGCTCCCGGGGGTCCGCACTCTGACGGTGCCCCGGGTGGAACCACCCATTCCGCCCCTCCGAGGCGCCTTTTAAAGGGCAAACCCGTGAGGGGTGGAATGGGTGGTTCCACTCGGGGCGCCGTCAGAGTGCGGACCCCCGGGAGCGGTCACGATCCCCGATCCCCAAAGCGGACAATACCTCGGTGAGGACGCGGTCGCTTTCCCTGCTCGGCTGGTGTGTGGGCTGTGCTGGTGACGGGGTGCAAATCCCGCATCACACCCTTTATTGTGGATAATCTGACTCAACACTGCCTTGCGCTAGAAAGATATGAGAGCTACCCATGTATCCAAGACATCGAAAATAGAACCAGCCATACTGGAAAATTTTCCAATAATCTTACTTTCCAGGCAAAGGTTTCTAAGAAATAAAACTCTAAAATCTGTAATATAGAGGAGGTAAGTCTCGCACAATCCTAAGCCTATAATACATGATGATCAGAGGATTCCGGTGACCCTCATATATGAAAGAGCTATGTTTCTAGCTGCTTGTTAAATCTCAGGCAAATTAACCAGCCCACGTAAGTTTTTTTTTGATCTTTTAGAATTATCAAGGGACGTTATTATTGATTTGGTCCACGTAGGATTTTTGATACCCAAAGAATGCTCTATCCTCAGAGACAATAAGAATATATTCTGGCCTCATGTCGAAGTGCTGATTAAAGCTATCTTTCTTCAAAATAAATCACCTAACAATCTTGCCAATGTCATCATTGAAGTTGAGGTCACCCCTTCCCACACCAAAAAAAAAAAAAAAACCCAAAGACTAGGCATCACGCATGGCTTGGAATTAATTTTTCTTTATCCTTTTTGTGAAACTTTGCCTAGCCTTGGCAACGAGGTAAGTTTGATTAGCTGAAAATTTAATCTCAAATAATTTTGCTTCTAAGATATTACAATAGTTAGATAAAGATCATAAATACTAATATCTAGTAACTAAATATTGTGATCTATTTGAAATAAAGTGGGAAAACTCAAATAGACATCACCTTGCTAACTTTGAAATTAACAAATGTATAATTACTATGAGTGCATGAATGACGGTAGGCTCCTTCATATGCATAAGAAAAATTCTCGTGACATGTGGTATAAAGGGATTGGTGTCACTTACCAGAACTTTTTGGTATTTATGATATCTATGAACTTTTTGGCACACATAATAGATGCCTTAAAGTATTTTCCGTGGCAAACTCTCTTTTCTTTTTTAATGGAAATAGCATATTTTTCCTTTTTCCTCCCATCAAGAACAACTATGGTTACTTTTGGTTTCTAAATAATTTAGCCAAATTATATATGACCAAATTTATTGAAACAAGCGCTTATTCATTTTATTGTCATTTGTCTAAAATTTTTTAACCTCCTCTCTCCCTCTAATAGTTTTAATTAAGTTAAAACTAAATAATTTTTTTAAAAAAATATTTTTCAATTTGTATGAAATCTCAAAAGTGCCTCTTATTACCAAAGCTATTTCAAAAGATAAAAAAGTTGCTTTGCTCAACAAACTTGAACTCATACACTTTGAGAACCAAGCAAAACCTTAAATGTGTTTTGTATCACTTCTATTTTTACAAATCTTCTCTAATAAAATCTAGCTTTTTCCAAAAGTTATTTTTTGACTTTTCCTCTCACAGAAGCACTTCTCAAATAATGCTACCAAGTACTTTTTTTTAAAATATTTGTTTTAAATTTACATTTTTTTAAAAAAAAAAGTACCTTTTTTGGAACAATATCAAACATCGTTTAACAAATAAATCACCGCTAATAGCAGTTGACACAAAAACGCTGGTAAGGACAACATATCGAGCCTTTATCATCGGTATCACATTTAAATAACTTTACAAATTGTTCTAGAGTTAGTACCCTCTCCAACTTTGTCCTCAAAATTAAATTAAATTTTTATTTTGATAGCTCTTCAAAAATTTAACACCAATTCAATCTCCATTCGCAAAGAAGTCTACCAGAAATATGGAAGTTTTGGCGGATCATCCCACTTATAGTTAGAGATGAGTCCAATATAAATGCAATTCTACAGTGCCGGCAGATAGTATGAGATTAACTAAATAAATCACGGCCGATGCCAATACCTCTTTGTACACTTGCATACGCCTTGTCGCGCAAGCATAAGCGCACAAATTTTTCTTGTAATCTTTTCAGAACCTGCCGGCAGCTATTTTCTGTTCTCTGAGGGATGGTGGCATAGATCACATTTTGTTTCGAGATATCTGAATGATGGTGAGAGATAGAGTGGCCTTCCAGACTAAACATATATTTAAACAGATTAACGGAGCTGCGAATTGGATGGTTGCCTACGTGGTCAGCTATTTTGGAAGCACCTTGTGGGCCGAAAAAGAAGAGTTGCTTTGAACACTTTGTGATTTTTTTTATTTTTTGATTTTATTAGATGTATTAGTACTTATAATGTATAAAATATCTATTGCAGAAAGGGGAAAAAAAAAAAAGTGGGACCCACTCAAGCTTACCGTGCTCTGCGAGCTAATCCGCGGGGAGCCCTGTCTGCTGTTCGGGTCCCGAATCCGTCGCATCTTACTACACGACAAGGAACTACTCACCAAGTTCCAAGGCCACACACATATTATTTTTTTTTAATATAAGGAATTGTGAAAAAAAAATATTAATAATAAAAAAAAGAAACGGATGCCGTGTCAAACATTATTCCCGCTTAATGACGGTCGAAGAAAGACATATCGACAGTAATTCTTTTTTGGCTACTTCTGGTCAACTTCTCGCTCCCTCTTTCCCTCTCCGTTGCCACTCTCCGGAGGTGAGATTGGGGTGCCTCGATCTCCCTTCCTGTTCTCTCCATATTGTTTTGTTAGTATAATCAAATGGTTCGTTTCAATTTAGTTTGTTGTATTGCACTCGATCATCTTTTAGACTTTAATCTGATAGATGGTTGCTGTTTTATGGCAGAAAGCATATACCCCCGCCCCCCTCCCCTGTCTTCTCTCTCCGGAGACCATCAACTAAGTAACCATGACGCCGAAACCGCTGGACTACGAGTCGCTGAACGAGAATGTGAAGAAGGTCGCGTATGCCGTCAGAGGAGAGCTTTATCTACGGGCTGCCGAGCTGCAGAAGGAAGGGAAGAAGGTTTGTTCCTTCCTACCAGTGGCCTCTTCAGGCTCTTCTGATTGTGGAATTCTAGTACTTCTATTTGGTAGCAACCTCAAAATAACAATAGTAGTAATGCTAAATAAGGTGACGAAGAGAAATTACATTTATGAATTCATGAAACGTTTATCAGTTATCAGTCAAAAGACGAAATATGGAACCTCTAAAGGCATTTGTATATATCCATTGGGATCCTAAGTCAAGGCTATTTTTGTCACATAATTCCTTGTGATACTCTTTCTTATCGTTGCAATAAATATATTGTTAAATATATTATAGTGAATTCTCTCATTCTCTGGTTCCACGTATGAGAAGTTATCAGCTTCTATTGCATTTAGTTTATATCATTTCAAGTTTCTTTCCTATAGGTGTTGATACATGTCTTTCGGAGTTGCTTTATCCCAAGACTACTCTTTTGAGCTCTTGCATTGTTTTTTGGGAGTCAGTTATCTGCTAATATTCAGAAAAGGGGGCCATCAGGTGTGTAATATTATAGTGATGTATATGTGATACCAGATTAGAATTGAAGAGGAAAGTGGGGAGGAAAAGGGTATGAAACATATGCAAAATTGAAAGTCTGATATGGGTCATCCATTATTGGAAAGCTTAAAGAAAATGAGAGGCTCTGATAAGGATTGATGACCGCCAAACACCTGAGAGTTCAGCGTAGAAATGTAACTGAACTTTAAGGTTGCTGCTGGGTGGATTAAATGGAGCAACATTTTCAGATTCCTGTGAGATTTGATCGTGCCATTTATTTTTAAAGAAGTAGGTTCTATGATCAATTTGCTCTGCTCTGCTGAATAGCAGGGGACACGCAAACTTCTCTAAAAATTTGTTACTTGTTGGGGAACTTATCATTTGGTCCAGATTCATGTCAATTTCTTTAAGACCAATTCATTTACGATAATAAGACAGGTTAGGTTGCATGAATGAGGCTAAGTAAATACACTAGTACCAGATGAGCTTGACTTCAATGTGAATGCTGAGCTTGATTTATAGCTAAAATTCAATTGCATAAGTTAAGAAATGAAAGTCAGGGTAAAGAAGTTGCACCAGTAGAGAATTAGGCGATGGAGAACATGTTGAGATTGTCTTCAATGCGTAATAAAAAGCTAGAGTAGAATGGTGTGTTGAGAACTAAAATTTGGTCAGACTTATTCAAAGCAGGTGTATGCTACCCTTGGTTAAATTTGTGAGAAAGATCTGGAGTTAGATGTTGAATATGGAAGTATGCATATATAACAAACTTCAAAATATGATTCACAGAATTGACACAAAATATACGCGACACTATATGTTGTTATGCCGATTCCTATAATTACTAAGTTTGGCTTTTTTGTGGTCGAACATTTCAGTCTGGTACAAAATCATGTTGATGCATATAGTTTTCTATTAGAGGTTGCTACTTTTAATGAAGTTTATAATACATACCAACCACTTGAATTCTGAAACTCTAGTACATGCCTGCATTTATGTAGAAGCTTTCTTTTCCCTGAAGAGTGTGCCTCGCATGTTATAGTGATCTGAGGTGGTTCTATTTTTCCTGTCTCACTGCTCTTATTATTGTTTGCAGATCATATTTACAAATGTGGGCAACCCTCATGCTCTAGGACAGAAGCCATTGACATTTCCTCGTCAGGTATTTGAACTTTTAGTTCTTCTCCTTTTCCTATTAAATTTTGGCGCAGCTGTCATTCTTCTGTCTTTGCTTAACAATCTAGGGCTTCCTAATATGTATGTTTCTAGAAGTCATTGTGAGAGAAAACTTCTCTATAATAATTTTCCAGCTCAAATTTGAGAAAACTTGCAACCTTTGTTATTACTTTTTGCTTTGCAAATTTGTCCTGACATGATACCTTTTTTCACAGGTGGTAGCATTATGTCAAGCTCCATTTTTGCTAGATGATCCTAATGTTGGACTTCTCTTCCCAGCAGATGCCATTTCAAGAGCTAGACATTATCTTTCAATGACTTCGGGTGGTTTAGGTATTTAATTTCATGTATTTTGCATGTCATTCTCCTTCATCCATGCCGTCTTTATACATCTTATGACTTGATCTCCAGTTCGAGGATAAAATTATGGATTTCCTCCATGACATCCACCTATATAGGAAGAAATGAGTAGATATGAATTTGAAATACAAAAATGAACAATACTTTCCTTGTCGTACTCCTTAGTGCCTTATTGGTCAATTTTGACATGATAATGCTGCCTTTGTGCTTAACTTTTGCTGAGAGAAAACCTTTGCATAAGAGACATAACAATCTGTAACTTCAGCAAAGCTCTTCTTGCCTCAATCTGATGCTGGAAAAATTGCTAAGTAGTTTGATTCTTCCTTTTAAAAACTAATAAATTTATTCTAGACCTTCTGTGGTTGAATTGTCTAACTCATGCCATCAAACCAACAGTAAATGCAGGGATAACATCATAGCTACTATCTGATTGCCTGGAATATTGTGCGCAGGAAAAACTTGTGTTGTTCTAAATTCTAAAAGCATGAATGAGCATCTTTGGACCTGGAGACCTTTCCTTCTAAAGCTTGTCTATGGATGCCTAGCAAAAATGACGTTGATAGAATTGGATCTTAGGCTTATCTAATGACTTAAATAATATCTAGGTGACAATGAATGCTTCAGGGTTGCTGAGAAAACAGAAAGGCATACTTCGAAACCCATATATATCTCGAACTTTATTTGGATAAATCCTAAATATGACTGGATGAGGACCAAAGTCTGAGAGGTTTTCTGAGCCCTGATATGTTATTCCTCATAATTTTTTTTGGGGAGTTCTTGTACTGTTCTTGAACTAGCCTTCAAAGGCTTTGTCTGGTACTATTAATTTATTATGGCTTATTGAGAGGAAAAGATACCTATTTTCTGCACATTGTATTGATTTTGTCGCTGCATAGTTTTTATTTGTTTTGTTCTTCTTTGTATAAGACTTCTGCATTTTCCAACCTTGCCCTGCAATTACAAATTTTTGGACTTGTTGAACTTGCTGAATTGATATTGAATCGAATTGATATTTCATGCTTTCTGAGTCTCTGCCTGTGCTCATAGTGACCAAATCAAGTTTAAGGGTATCGGTAAACAATAGAGGGAATGCCCATACTGTACCATTGGATATTTGGGAATTACAGTACCCTTGTCAGTGCTCTGAACTTGGTGTTACATGATATTCTGCAATTTCTGATGAACAAATTATGTGGCAAGAGGTAGTGCTGTACTATCAAGATTCTGGGAAAAACTTAAATGCTGAAGTAGTTCATTTCTTATGCTTCAGCACATAACTATGGGCACTTTGATGTAGCCATGAGAACTAGGGGAGAAAAAGAGGGGGAGAACCATGCATACTAGTTTCAGCACCTGCAGCATTCAACTAATTATCGGCTACCATCTTAGATCTACTCTACAAGTGGTGGACTAAAAGATGGTACTTACAAATTGCATTCATTGCAATCATAAAAAGTTGATATTTGCTAGTATATCTTATTTTTGCACCCCCTCCCTCTGCCATTTCTTCTAATCTGATAAAAGAAGAGCTACGTGTGATTTGTAATTACACACTTAGGCTTGGATGAATATTTTCCATCAGCCATTATCATGATACAGTTCAACATGGCACACAGACCTTTCTATTCTTGCCATTCTTTTCGTATAGAAATATTATTATGTGAACCTAGTTGAGAGCTCGTGCCCTCTCTTTGGCAGGTGCATATAGTGATTCTCGAGGTCTTCCTGGAATCAGGAAGGAAGTTGCTGATTTTATTGGGAAGCGTGATGGGTACCCTAGGTAATAAAATAGATACAATAGATATTTATGATGGTGGTGTATATATAATTTCAGTTTCTGCAACAACTGGTCATGCGTATTGCACTTTTTGCAGCGATCCAGAGCTTATATTTCTCACCGATGGTGCCAGTAAAGGTGTCATGCAGATACTAAACACCATTATCAGAGATGAGAACGATGGGGTATGATCCTTCTTGAATGATTACAAACATGTTTATAATAAAAAGAACCTCTTTTTAACATTTTTAACTTCTACACTGCTTCTTGTTCCCATCTGTGTGTTCTATATGTATGGGATTTTTCTTCCTATCTTTTGGCAGATTTTAGTTCCGGTTCCCCAGTACCCCCTTTATTCAGCTACAATATCATTATATGGTGGTTCTCTTGTCCCATATTTTTTAGAAGAGGAGGCAAACTGGGGTCTTGACTTCTATAATATTCGCCAATCTGTGGCAGCAGCACGTTCAAGAGGGATAACTGTAAGTACCTGGCCATTTTCAAATATCTTCCTTTTTGTGTTTTTTATTTTATTTGTATCCATCCAAATAAACATAGAATTGGAGCCTCCCAAAAATATTAATAATTGGTTCAGTGAACTGACAATTACCAACAATTATTTGCATTGTTCATAGATCAAAACTCTTGCATCTTTTCCATTCCCTGGATAGCTAAATTCACTGTTCTTTATCTTTACATAATATTATGTTATACTTTTCACATTCAAGCACCATAATTTAAGCAAAGTATATGGCATCGGATTGGATCATTTTGCTATACCTGATGTAGTAACTCAAGTTTTGATGGTTCCAGGTTCGAGCTATGGTGATCATAAACCCAGGAAACCCTACGGGTCAATGTCTCAGTGAGGCCAACATAAGGGAATTGTTGGAATTTTGTTTCCAAGAAAATCTAGTCCTGCTTGCAGATGAAGTTTATCAGCAAAACATATATCAGGATGAACGGCCCTTTGTAAGTGCAAGAAAGGTAGGCAAATTAACTGCATGTTTTTTAACTTTGAAGCTGTTCTGATTTTTTTTAAATTAAAAAAATCCAAGTACTATTGTCTGGAGATCTACTTTGACCTGAAAGTGATCACTCTTTAATACTTGAAGATTCTGTTTGACATGGGTCCACCTATGAGCAAAGAGGTCCAACTTGTCTCTTTCCACACTGTGTCAAAAGGATATTGGGGAGAATGTGGACAGCGTGGAGGATACTTTGAGATGACCAATCTTCCTTCTCAGGTATTTTTGGTTCCCTTTCCTATAAATTAAGAGTCAATGATATATCGCAGGATTCTTTGTCTTCATATATGCATCTTCTGCCTCTTTGTAATATTGTGCCATGATCTGAGAATTGCTGGATACAAAATAATTACCATCTTAGAATTTCTGAAGAAGTAAATCAGAATTAAATTACGAGGATGATTTCTCATTACTTCATCTAGTTTCCAATTCGGCATTTTTTTAATGCTTTCTACTTTTATTCCTTTACAGCGACTTGGAATAATTTGGAAGTAAAAACAAAATTCATTTATGCTGAAGTCTACTGTTTTTGCTGCTGGACATTGGACCGATACAGCATCTTCTATGAACAATCTATAACATAAAACATGCATTTTAGTTGGTAGTACTTAGTACCTACATTATGAAAACAAATTGAGCATATACATGACAATGAAAAAAAAATAACGAATTTCTTATTTATGGCGATGAATAAAGGTTCAGAGACACATGAGGATTCATTTTTATGGATTTTTCATATGTATACATGAATAATCAATAATATTTGTACATATATCAATTTGTTGTAATTTGTCTGATTTATTTATAGCCATATCTGGTAGAAATATGCTTGTAAATTGTTGCATTACCTAAAATATTGTTACTTGCATGTCCTTCTTTGTATCTGGCACAGACGGTAGACGAGATCTACAAGGTTGCATCTATTTCACTCAGTCCGAATGTCCCTGGGCAGATCTTTGTAAGTGATTAAGTTTATTAAAATGATTCATTTGCAAAATTTTAACTGTCATTGCAACAATATGAATTGTGTTATTTGTGACAGTGTTAAAGTAAGTTTTTTGTTGCATACTTATATGTATTGTTACTTAAAAGTTTTATTTACTTGTTTGGTTTATCCTGTTCCCATTATTATATTTTTTATGAAACAAAAAAAGCTACTTTATTTTTCAGTTAGGGCTGATGGTTAATCCTCCCAAACCAGGAGACATTTCATACTTGAAGTTTGTTCAAGAGAGGTATGACACTATTTGGCGTAGTAATAAACATGCATGAATAATACAGTTTGAGCATTTTGTTGATGTGATAAGGGTCGATACTTGATACAGTCCCCAGCAGGATATGTAGCTTATGATATGTAAGTGCAAACCACTGCTATCAATCATCAACGATCCTCTTCTATTTGTCACGGCCAATTATACATTTAAAACTTCCAACCTTCGTAATTTATATAGATGTGTGATTATCACAACAGAAATTAAAGATCAAGGATCATTATTTTTCAGCTAATTGACTTGTGTATGTAGGAAAAATTGTTGTATCGTAAGGTTGTTATATTGACAAGCTGAGTCAGTATATACTAGGACATTCTTGAACAATGTCATCCATATGGTATAATGTGACATTCTATTATTCTGCAGCAAGGCTGTTCTCGAGTCTCTTAGGAGAAGAGCACAAATAATGACCGATGGATTTAATAGTTGCAGAAATGTGGTTTGCAATTTTACAGAAGGTAGTGCTTACAAATATTCTGTCTGTCTTTGATTTTTCTCCAAATTTCCATCCATGCTTGCGCTTGGTTGCTCATGTGAAAGTTGGTTTCAGGAGCCATGTATTCATTCCCACAAATACGCTTACCACCAAAAGCAATTGAAGCTGCCAGAAAGGCTGGCAAAGCTCCTGATGTTTTCTATTGCCTCGGGCTCTTGGAAGCAACTGGCATTTCCACTGTTCCAGGCTCAGGTTTTGGCCAGAAAGAAGGGTATTTACTCTAAAATTTCTTATTTGTCAGCATATCAGTTCTCTGGTATCTTATAATTTTTAGACAATGACATTATGGAGCGAAGTGCATGTCTGTCTACAATATACATTACATACTCACATATATATGTACATAGACGCATATCATATCTCCATACACAAAGATACAGATTAACGTATATTTGTATATGTATGTATGGCAGATGATAAATTGATAATGATGAAAAAAATGCACTTTGGATGGTTACGGCCTAGACTGCTATCCTGCAAATCTAAGCCATATGTCAGCATTAGTCTGCATGACTTCGGTTTGGCTCGCACCCCAGCTTTGCTTTCTTGAGTTGATTGCCCTGATTTAAACAGCAATATATGCATAAAAACCGTTAAAATGCTTTCTTTTTAAGTTGATATGATGAATCCGAGTAGCATCCGTGTTGGCTTGCGACTTAAGGCCCATGTCTTGCAAGTTCTCATATTTTCTGTTATTCTTTTTGCAATTGGTTTCTGTAATTGAAACGCTTTAATTAAATTGATAACCCTCGGCGATTCCATTCAATCAGAAAAAGCCCATTGAACGTATCAGAATTTCCAACTTGCCTGCTCAACGTCTCTCAAATGAGTCAGAGTTCCCCTGTTCGTTAGGTTTATTAACATCTATATTTCACATTAAGCTTATCTGGACCAAACCATTGGAGGTAATCTTTTGTCTGTAATACTTTTTGGAGCGTAACTGTAGTTCATGAATGATGATAATGGTTAGTTTAACAGAATTCTCATTTTTATTTCTTCCAATTGGTTTCAACAGATATTATTAGTTACTGTCTTTTCCTTCTTGGAGCAGGGTTTTGCATCTAAGAACAACCATCTTGCCAGCAGAGGAAGACATGCCTGCAATCATGGCGAGTTTCAGGAAATTCAATGATGAGTTTATGGAACAATACGAAAACTGCAGAGGCTACTCGAGGATGTAAGTTTGTTAAAGCATACTGAAGATGCAAGGAAAAAGAACTCATCTCCTGTTGATTTCTTAAGATCTTATAATATAATCGCTTGTGGATGAAAAATTAAAATAAACGCCAGAAGAACCAGTTTATTGGCTGTGTTGATTTCTCTCTTTCCCATTATTCTCCTATGGGTTTCATCTATTTATTTGAAGTTATGATTATTTTCCAAAAGCTTCGTCATCCTGGTTTGCCATACTGCTTCTTATCAAATGGTGCAGAATATACCATACTCTACCGAAAGAAAATTAATATTATACCATATTCGAAGAAAACTGATATTTGGTACATAATGTACCATGCTATACCATATTGTATCGAAAGAAAACTAATACCAAATTTAACACTAAGTCGGTATAAACTTTATACCGTTTCGTATTAAGACATATTGAAAAAGAATAATTAAAAAATTATTTTAGTATAAAATATTTGTCGATAAAGCATACCGTATTAAGTATCGAGATTATGAATCTTAATTTCTACCGTATGCATGTAATCTCCTTTGAAAAAATGGCTCTTCCGAGGGCTTAAAAGGTTATAAAAATAGCATGGATGCATGGTTTCTTAGCCTACATGGGCAAGCTTTCGTAGTTTAGTAGCACTGCGACTTTTGTTCTAATGGTCAGGCACCAGCAAGAATCGGTCCACGCCCTCTTCTATTCTGTTTGTGTATTTGTATGATCGTCCATGTTGTGTCTGAAACGTGCGGCCAGCCGTGACCGGTCCATCCCTCCGGTGATGGGAGCCGTACAAACGTGTTCGTACGGCAGCACGGCGCTGTGGGCATAAAGCTGCAAACCTTGGCTGGGCCGGATGACGTGCGAATCGGGAACGCCGAAAGCCGGCGGGATTCCCTCGCCAAAGTCCGTCTCGACCCGTCCCATCGGGTTGACGACGGCCGTCGCCATTCTTGACGTTGGCGTGATGACAACGCCTGCCAACTGCCGGGGCCTGGCATCCACGCTATCTGCCCCTCTGCGTCGTGGCGGGAACAACCACTCCCGCCGCCGCCGCCGTACGCCTGCACGGCGAACGTTGCCGCGGCTGCCACGAAAACTTAGCCTCCTGTGGGACCCATTTTTTATTTATTGTCCCTTTCTCGTTGTCTTGAATCCTCCTTTCCCTACCGTGCGACAAAATTTTAATAATTTGTAATAAATAAATAATAATAAATCGTGACCATATATATATATATATATCAAGAAAAAAACCAAAATGTCTTCTAAAATCCGCACTAGAGTCTGAACCATCCGATTCTTCAACCGCTACGTGTCACGACATGATTGACTAAAACTGTTCTGCTGTAAATAACCTTCATGCAATCCATTTGAGGTTTAACATTTTCTTTTCTTTTTTTTCCATACAAACGTATGTACGGCCAGCAGAATTATTAAAAAAAAAATATTTTTTTTTCACAGCTATCCTTATCCTCGTTCATTGTTACAACTCTCATCACTTAAAAGGTGAGAGGGGGAGGATTTGAGAGTTAAAACTGGGGCGGTAAGTAGTAGTTTATACATACCAATCCGATATTTTCATCCATTTATTAGAAATAATTGAATTTGGGCACTTGAACTAGTATAATTATTTTTATTTTCTACAACTATAACTAAATATTCATTTGCTCCAGTTCAATACCTTTTATATTAATAAAAGGTATGAATAAACTGTTCATAGAATACAATAGCAATAACAACTGCACGGGGATTTTTGCAATAGAGCTGACCACCTCCCGTAGGGACATACAGCCCATTAATTATCTTAAATCTTCCTTGTCACCTTATCACTATGCTTTGATTGATACTTCCATTAAATATTTGAGAGGGAGAAGGAAAATGAAAAAGAAAACATACACGGAGAGAGAACACGGAAACGGGCCAGAAGGGTCCGTTAGTGACCAATAGTAGCTACTTGTTCTCGTTTTGTAGCTGGTGGCTCCTTTTGTAGTATCTCAAACCAGAAGTACTCTTGAGTTACAGCCTCTTTTTTCTTCCTCCTTTCTTTTTTCTTTTTTTTTTTTTAGCTTAAACAGGGTGTTCATATCACTAGGGTACGAACATACTCAATAAAATCGAAAAATAAAATATCCCAAAATACTTTAGGCAACTTAGTCGTCCACAGCATACCTCCCGTATAGTTGGCCATATAAGCCGCAACCCAGTCCGCGGCCTTACTTGCCTCTCTATACACATGTTTGGCCTGGAAGGCCATCCCATTAATGCCCATCTTCTAAATATCTCGGATGAGGAGGTGGTCAAAAGAGATTAAAGTGCATATCTTTCATTTTACCAACCTATCTCCAAATTCAGTCTAGATGATAAAAGGTACAGGATAACCGCCGCTTGATTTTATTATTGTGGGTAGTGATTTTTGTTATTATTTCTATGTGTGCGCACGTCGTAAGGTGTTTTTTAAGGAAGGGTTGGGTTGTGGGAAGGATATGATATCTCTACGATCATTTGAGACTTTGGGTAAAGAAATTTTGAAATAGTTAAGATAAAACTACATATGTGAAACCAAATAATCTTTGTAGTGGTAAGTAGCTATTTGATCCACTTGAAAAAAAGAAAAAAAAATCTCAACTTGCTTAACTCGAATCTCTCTAAAAAAAATTTAGAAAAAGATGATAAAACTACAAAGGTAGAATATAGCTTCTACTGAGATTCGTCCTTACATAATTCGGATCGGAATCTTTTTCTGGTATTAGCAGGACTCACTTTTCTGAGTAGAAATGACAAATAGAAATAAACTTAAAAAAGCTAAAATTTCGTGAGAGATAAATCTCGACTTTTACGTCAATTTTGTCTTATGTCGCTCCGTCTAATTTCTTTACAATTAAGAGATACGTCCGATTAAAATTCAAAAAGAAAATTTTCATTTTGAGCAATCTAATAGGGATCCAAACGATGAAATTTAGGTTTGATCACTAGGTGCACCATACCCTTCAAAGGGCATCACGTCGTAGATCTCGAAAAGTTGTCCAATGTCAAAAAAAAAAAAAAAGATAATTTCAATCAGACATTATGTGACCAAATTATAGCCTTCGAAAGTTTATGTCATGACCCAATTTCTGATGTGACATATCTTGTTTCTGGACCATATTCAACCCTATATATAGTGGCTAAAGTAGTTTACGTTAAGTCCAATAATCCTTCTGCATCACTATTATTGAAAATCCAAGTTGCTACTGGTATATCAATTTTTTCTATCCACAAGGTATAAGCACATTTAGATAAATTATGAATAAAGTAGCGAAGCATAATTCATTATTGAAATTATGCAACTGACTACAGAGGAATTAAAAGGAGTTTACTTCAGGGAACTGGCTAACAAACATAGTGAAGATTCTCTCTACTCTCAAGCCACATGTATCCGCCAAAATGTGTATTGAGCTCTTATGCGTGCCATGAAATAATCCATTGATATTTACTTTTATTTGACATTTTAAAATAAACAAGAAAAATGATATAAGTATGGCGGTATTCTAAGTAATAAATTCATTGTTCAATCCAAACAACCGAATCCTACATGTAGCAGATCAGCTACTCTAACACACTACAATTGTGTCTATTCATTCAAAATGCTCCAACAATTAAGAGCCTGATATCTAATTTACCTAGTTCTTAAGAGATTTGGACCTTTTTGATGTTGGTCAAATCTTGCTTCTCTTGATATTGGTTGAATCATATCTTCAAGAGGAAAAATTATTATTTATCAATTTCTTCTTGTCAATTATGTTATGTGGGCAGGCTTTAGCAGCCTGCCAAATTTATGTATATACTCCTTTTTTATTGATATCTATTAATTTTTCAGTTTGTTTTGGTAGATGTTGAAAAAAAAAGGATTATACGAGGGAAAAGCAGGGGGCGCACTTGTATAGGATTATTCTTCAATATGATGTAAGTCGTATAAAGTCCTCAATATATATATATATAAGAAGAATGCTTACAAAGATCATAACAGAAAATTTTAATTTGGATGTCTGTTAATTAACACCATCTTGGATTCTTTTTTTTTTTTTTTTTGCTGAAAACGGGTATTTCATACAATACGTGTACGAATACATCCAAGAAAATCAAAATAAAGCAACTCGCGGAGCGCATGTGGCAGCTCCTCCTCCCCTGACCAAAGGGTGTACCCTGAGTGATGGGCCGCATGGGCCGCCACCCAGTTGGCTGCCCCATTGGCCTCTCTAAATACATGCTGAGCCTGAAAGGCTCTCACATCTCTCATCATACTCCCTATGTCGCGGATCAAGGGGTGGTCTGTACCATCACCCGTCGACCCCCTCCGAATCCATCCGATAACCGTGGTGGAGTCGCCCTCCAAAATGATCGACCTGGCCCGCAGGAGCATCCTCGCATGGCGCACACCCGCCCAGGCTGCGCGAAGCTCTGCCTCTGGAACCGACGTGTTGAACAGCTGACAGCTACCTGCTGCAACTACCCTGGAGTGCGGGCCTCGTATAATAAAGCCAGCACCACCCTGCATGCCGCTGTCCAACACCGACCCGTCAAAATTAACCTTGAGGAAACTCGGGGGTGGGGGCTCCCAGGTGAAAAACACCATCTGGTGGGCTGCCGAAGCAGAGGGGGGGCCCCAGGTATCCCGAGCTATCAAAGGTCTATCTGAAGAGGTGGTGGGTACAGACTCAGAAGCCTGAACACGAGCAAGCTCGGCAGCAAACCTCGGTGACACCCTGCGCTCACCGAGAGTACGAGCGTTTCTTGCCAGCCAGATCTGGTGCGCTATGCAAGTCGCTCTAATGGCCTCCTGACACGTCCACGAACTAGGTAGCCCCTGCCGTATCATATGAAGAAACTGTGGCCTGTCACTCCGGGCCTCCTGCGGGATCCCGGCCCACTGCCATGTCAATCTCGCCCATATACACTGAAAGAGCACGTGGTCTACCGACTCCACAGCCCCACACGTCCCACACTCTGCAGGGATCCCCCAACCACGCCTGCTCAGCGCTGCTCTCGTCGGAAGGCAATCCCAAAACACCTTCCATAAGAAGAGTGCTAACCGCGGGTGGAGACCATGCCTCCAGATCCATGTACAATCCGGCCCCCTCTCCTGCTCTGACTGGAGGACACGGGAGAGGTCGCCTAGCCTGACTCTGGCCTGGCTCGATGTGCCCCATACCCTGACATCCCGCCCCCCACATCCTGGTAACGGAAAGGACCGGATCCTCGCTACGAGGTGTACCCCAAATAGCTGTCGAAGTGTAGCATCATCCCACTCTGCTCCACCTCCTGCCAAAAGGTCACTGACCCGTAGTCCCTCTACTGCCTCTACATCAACCATGGTCGGCCAACTCCTCAATGGCAAGGTGTCCACCCATGGCTCACTGGTCACATCAATGCTCCGCCCGTCGCCGATCAGCCACCTGGTGCTCGATAATGCAGTCGGTAGGTGCCTCCCAATCTCACGCCACATGAAAGAGACTCGGCGGCCCCTCCATGCCCCCTCTAGGCCCCCTCGGCCATATCGGGCTACCATCACCTGACTCCAAAGGCTCTGTGGCTCAAGTAGGAACCGTACTACATGCCGAGCGATGAGAGCCTCGCGCCTCCCCATTAGAGACTGCACCCCGAGACCACCCTCACTGATAGGGCGGCAAACCTGCTCCCAAGCCACCAAATGCACTCCATGGCCCCCACCGTGTGAGCCCCACAAGAAACTCCGAAGAAGACGCTCAATCCTCAACAGGGGCGTCTTAGGCATAACAGTGTTGGCCATGAGATACAAAGGTATGGATCCCAACACTGATCTAATCAAAGTCAATCTCCCCATCATGGATAGGGAAGATGCTCTCCATCCCTCAAGCCTGCTCTGTACCCGCTGCACCAGGCCCGAGCACTCTGCCACTCGCGGCCGCCGGCCACTGATGGGAACTCCCAGGTAAGTCAGCGTCCCCTCCTGCTCAGATATCTGCAGAATCCCCCGGATCTCCTGACGAACTCTGGACTCCGTACTGGGACTGAAAGTAATAGCTGACTTCCAGAAGTTCACTCTCTGGCCAGACGCCATGCAATAGTCCGTCACCACCCTGCGAAGAACCCGTGCCTCAGCCACTCGTGCCCTGGTCAAAAGAAGGCAATCATCAGCAAAAAATAAATGGGAAAGGGGTCGGGCACCCGGTGCCGGACTATACGGCACCAGCTCCCGGCTAGCACAAACTCTCTGCAAAGCTCGTGACAAAATGTCAGCACAAATGATAAACAAGTAAGGGGATAAAGGGCATCCCTGCCGTAGCCCCAATGTGGACTCAAAGAACAGTGAGGGCGTGCCGTTGACCAAGAGAGAGAACTGTGGTCCCCGTACACACCCCATGACCCATCCAATCCACTGTCTGTGAAAACCGTATGCCTCCAGCGCCTGCTCAAGAAAACTCCACCTGACCCTATCATAGGCCCTCTCCATGTCCAGCTTGATGGCCATCAAGCTGCGCCGCTTCGATGCTCTCTGAAGGTCCCACATCATCTCCTGAGCCAACAGAACATTGTGTGAGATATTTCTACCTGCTACAAACGCCCCTGCTCCTGGCTAATGATGCCTGGCAAAAGGGGCTTCATCCTGCCCACCATTATTCTTGCCACAACCTTATATAAAGTCGTACACAAACTAATGGACCTGAAATGGCTGGGCTCAACCGCATCCGAACGCTTCGGTATAAGCGTAACGAAAGTGGCCTTCCAGTCCTTAGGCATAGCAGCCCGAGAAAAGAAACACTGGATAGCCTCCACCACACCTCGGCGGATAATGCTCCAGTACTGTCGAAAGAAAAAAGGTGGGAAACCATCGGGCCCTGGGGCCTTGTCTGCTGCCAGCGCCCAAACTGCCTCCTGCACCTCCTGTGCCAACACCGGTCGGATCAAGGATGCCCTCTCGACATCACCAATACCCGTCTCCACCCTCAAAGGGCGGTAACCGTCACTGACCTCCTCATCCTCCATCCATCTGGCACGGAAAAAGTCAAATAAGGTCTGTCGGACCGCCTGCTCGCCCTCCACCCAGTGGCCCGACTCATCTCGTAAAGAGAGAATCATGCTCCGCTGCCTCCGAATAATCGTCGACCGATGGAAGAAACTGGTGTTGCGATCGCTCTCACTCACCCACTGCACACGGGATTTCTGACGCCAGAAGATCTCATGCTGCCGTAGTAGGGAGTGGTGAGTCGCTAGCAATCCCCGGAGGTTGGACATATCGTCCTCCGGGAGCACACCCCTCAGGTCCTCTTTCCTCTGCAGCTCCGCAATCGAGGACTCTACCCCTTCCACACGCCGGAATATGTCGCCCACAACCACACGATTCCAACGGCGGAGACGCCTCTTAGTCAACTCCAGTCGGCGCGACACCTGCTGCATGGCATCGCCACGCACCGGAGTACGCCACGCGTCACGAACTACGTCCCACGACTGGAGGTACGATAGCCAAACCTTCTCAAAGCGGAAGGGGCTATGGTGGGTATGTGCCGATGACGTGGATAGAAGCAAGGGGCAGTGGTCTGAAGCAATCCGGGGCAGATGCCTGACCCGGGAGGTAGGGAAACGGAGGATCCAATCAGGGGATGCAAAGGCCCTATCTAAACGCTCCCAGACTCTAGCGCTACCTGACTGGTTATTGCACCAGGTAAACTTTTGTCCGGAAAAACCTAGGTCTACCAGGCCGTTCCGCAATATAAAATCGCGAAACTCCCTCCTATCCATCCTATCTGTAAAGGCGGCACCCCCCGCTTCTCATCCTCACCCTGAATACAATTAAAATCACCAACCATCACCATCGGGATACCCTGGGTGGCAAGGTTGGTGACCTCCTGCCAGAGGACTCTCCGAGCCCTGTAATCCGTACTCGCGTACACACCACACAGTTGTTGGGATTTGTATCCTAAATGTCAATCGTCAGCATATTGATGATTGAATTTTGTAAATGAATTGACAAATTAATAAAGTGTTATTCGGCATTATTCATCATTTCATCTTCAAATGAACTCTTATATGATGAAGTCCTTAGGACTTATGTTATGATAAAGGAGGATTTATCTTTGAGTTCTTAAACTTGTTCGCGACCAAATGATATGTTGTTACTAGGACGACAGCATTATCGAGATTAGGTCGTTATGTGACATATACGTTGGTTGTCCTCTTAACCAAGGAGTGTGGAGACACTGGTATGCCACACAGGTGAAGTGTAGGAGTACATTTCACTGAACGTGACCAATTCCGGAATGCTCTACTGTCGAGAGATGTTCCGAGTGGATATGGGTATAAGTTTGGCCCTCTGACCTGAGACCGCAACCTGTGACTAGAAGCAACTCACTGTACTTTGGTACCGGACTATCTGAATTTCTAATTCAGTGACGGAAGGTCACTGGGTGCAGTCAAGTACTTGCGTAGTCAGTTGTGAGTCAAGATGGAATTGACCCCTCCTGAAAACAGGAGATAATGTCTTGTGATTAATTTAGCAAAACCTTGGCCAGGGTAATCCCAGTGAGGAGTCACGGGATATCTAAAGTTAATCACATAATGGATGTACTAATTATAGGGTTGACAGTGAGCTCTAAGTCATCCTGGCATTAGGAGTCAAAGGGATTGAATTATACAGTAACCATAGTTCAGGGTTCCAGAATATTTGCTTCGCATATATTCGGCCTATCCGGACGTTGGGTACCATTGCTAGATGGTCACATCAATTAGTGTAGGAAATTGTTCCTATACTACCGGCTTAGGTTCGAACCTATGAGGTCACACGCATAGAAGATTCCTGATTGATCAAGAAAGCTGATGAATGATTAAGAATCATTCAGGGATAATTTGGTCAATTTGATTGGCAAATTATCTTATAAAATAATTAAAGTAATTATTGAAGGATTAATTAGTAATTAAATTACTAATAAACTCAATTTGATTGAGTAATTGTACTAAGGATGAGCCAAATTGAATTGGATTCAAGTTTGGGCTCAATCAGGATTTTGACCTGATTGGATTAGGTTAGAACCAAAAAGGACTTAAGCTGATCAAATTAATTTTAAATTAATTTGTTCTTAATTGGGGATTGACCTAATTGGATTAGGTCCAACACAAAGTAATTAATTCAATTTGATTGAGTTTGCATGAGCCAAAATTGAATTGGATTCAATTTGAGCTCAATCAGGGTCTGACCTGATTAGATTGGGTTCAACCAAATTGCTTTGTTTTAATTTGGGTTTGACCAAATTTGATTAGGTGCAACCCAAGAGGATTAGGCTCAGATGATGTGGCAATTATTGGTGACATGGAATTGGATTTCATGAATTTTAAATAAACCAAAATTATTGCATGGCACATGGACCCATTGCTTGACACATGGCGACATTGTTTGTTATTTGAATTTAAATTCAAACATTAAGCAATGTGTTAAATGATTTTAATCATTCAAACCATCAGCCAAGGTGGCGTATGAGTTTTTGAATGGATTAAATTCGAATTTCAAGAGGTGATTTCGAAATTATGAAGTGTTTTACCTTGCCGCATGGATTTCAAATTCCTTCCCTCTTGCACATGTGTTTAAAATTTGAATTTAAATCAGATTTGGTTGAGATCTGATTTGGGTTGTTCCTATTTCTTTGCATGTGCCAACTAAAAGAGGTTTTCTGAAAATAAATTTCGAATTTTGAATGAAAATTCGGAGGCCATTAAAAGGGGTCAAACATGGGCACCAAAAACATCATCCATTGCAGCCTTCTTCCTCACCCGCCTCCTCTTCCTCTTCTTCTCCATTTTAGATAGGGTTTTCAGGGTGAATATCTAGAAGATTCAAGATCAGATCTGAGTCCTCTACTTCTCTTACAAACCTCATCTCCATCTGCTTCAAGACGATTGATCAAGAGTTGATTGAATCCCGACGGGCAGATTTCAGCTTTCAAGAAATTCTGCGCAAGCTAGCACTTCCGCAGGATTGGATCTCTTCAGGAACTTCGCGTGGACTTCTCGTAAAGGCCATTCGTGTGCGTGGCTGCGAAGTCGAGGATCAGATCCACAAGTTTCTTCCATCATAAAAGGTATTAATCCTACATTAATCTTTTATTATGGTGTCAAGATCTAGGTCTGATTCCCCGAGGTTTTACCCTCTTTTGGGGCTCCTCACGGAGATATCTCCAGAATCCATTCAATGGATATTCGGAGATTAATCGGAATAGAGTTCTTAAATTTCAGATCTGATAGTTAATCATGCATAAAAGTTTTAGCATAATTGTTTAAACGATTCCGGCATAATCCTATGTGTTCTTAAGGTGCTGATTTCTAGATTTGATCTTGTAAGCATGCATGAATTAAATTGTTTGATTCGATTTTTCCGCTGCGTTTTAAAACTTAAAAAGAACTACGTATGGCTTGATCCCCCTTATGAAGGGGTACGTAGGCAACCCGATCAGGTTCAGCCATGGTTTTTTTTTAAAAAAAAAAAAAAAAAATCAGCATGCTTAACACCGAAGAACCTAGGATTCACTTTCAGTGGTATCAGAGCAAAGGTCCAAGAGTTGTGACCGATCTCCGGAAACTCTCACGCGTGATCGTGTGACGAAGCGTGGCTCTCCGTCCGGAGGCGTATAGAGATGCGTGCTCTGATAGGTATACATGGGTGTCACCCTATTTTTAATAGGACCGAACCCATGTAGGAGTGGAGACTCCCCTAACAGTGGTATCAGAGCAAGGTTTATGTTTAAACTTTTATGTTTTAATTCTTGCAATTAAATCTGAAATCATTAACATGTTTAGATTAGATCTAAAGTGCTTTTTATGATTGATTTAATTGCTGATTATGCATGATTAAGTAGATCTGAAATTTTGGATGCATATGATGCATGTTTGTGTTAGGATTAGTAACATGAATAAATCTAAAATCATAATATTGTTTAGATTAGATCTAAATAAAGTTTATGATTCATATGATCTCTGATTTTAATGAACAAATCAGATCTGAAAATAAAAGTGAAAAAAAAAATACATAAGATGTATGTTGTTTGTATTAATTCATGTTGTTATGTATATGTGATGCATGAACATAAAACATAATGACTTAAACATGAATTAAATCTGATTACATGTGATTAATTACAAAAACTCAGATCTGAAAATATGTTTTAAGAACTGAAAGATTGTAATTAATATGTAATTAAAAAGAAATATGCAATGATCAAAACTTTCATAAGTCTAAACTTAATTGAGAATTAAGTGTTATGAAATAGAATTGTAACTCAATTAATTGACATTGCATAATTCTTTGGGCATATGGGTTAGCTTGAATCAAATTCTTAGGATTGGGTTAGACCTAAGGTTAGAATCATACATGGAGAAATAGAATTAATTGATCAAATCTAATTAAGTAGTAACTAGATTAGGTCAAGAAAATTCTAGATCAATTTACAATAGTTGTAGATGGATCAAGTCCATGTCTTTGATTAGACCAAGATGGAACTTGATTTAGGCTCAGAGGTGTAGCCCGAGTCATTTGAGTAATCAAATCGAAATTGATTAACCAGTCGGTGTCTAAGGTAAGTTTGGCAGTTTTGACCGGTGGTTTTTAATTGGGAGCTACTCGCACTGATTCGTCTTTGCCGAGTTAATGGCATATCCCTTCCACCGATCTCACTTACCTGGCCGACATGGTCAATCACATTTTGATTGGATCACTTAATGATTCGAGTTAGCCCATGCCTATAAGGAAAATCAGTTTGACTGATTTAGGTGTCTCCTTAACCGGTTTGAGTCTAATCTGATTTGGTGAAGTCAGTGGGAGAAATTAGACTAACCGGATCTTCTCATCTATCCTAATTATGAAATCCTCTAAAATTATTAGGTCCTTAAAATGAAATGGTTATGGAGATAACTAGGTCATAGCCTCCCATTAAGTTGGGTGATAATGGGTCCAATGTTTTGATAATTATTGGAGGCGCGACACGCCTGGTACTTATCAAGCATTGGAATTGTCATTCAATATATGATGAGTTAAGTGTACCTTCAATAGGCGATCAGGTGAGCCGAGCCACACTCGGGCTTGGTCGTCTATTAGTTGATTAGACTTAACCCTATCATTTAATGGTTGGACCTGACTAGGGTATTCGGTGGAGGCGCCACACGCCTGCCGGAAAACCTAGGGCAAAATCATCACTAGAAGTTGCTTGGTGAAGCAATTGGTTAAGAACCTACCAATAGGTGCATATGGGTTGGCCGAGCCACACTCGGGCCTATATGTGATCTATTGGGTTCTAGTGCCCACTAAAGAATTAGGAGTAATTTTTCGAATTAGAGGTAGAGGCTACCAATTTGTATAAAATAGTGGGAATACCTTTAGACTAAAGTCCAAGTCTATTGAGTTTAGTCAATTCATATACTAATAGCCAAATTTTCTTTTTATGCAGAAATGGCCACTAATTTGTCACTTCGCTCATTGTTGGACAATGACAAGTTGACTGGTCCAAATTTCAATAATTGGCATAGGAAACTGAAAATAGTGCTAGAGCATGAGAGGATCCTTTATGTGATAACGGATCAAGCACCTGAGCAGCCCGCTGCTAATGCATCAAGATCGGCCAGAGACACTTATCAGAAGTGGCTCAGTGACCGGATCACTGTTCGATGCATCATGTTGGCAGCAATGAGTGATGAGTTTAGTAGGCGTTTTGAGAATACGCAGCCGGAAGATATCATTCAAGTGTTGAATGAATCATTCGGCGTTCCTGACGACGTTGAGAGGCACAAAACTAGTTGTGCCATCTTCAGCGCCCGAATGAAAGATGGGACCTCGATAACTGATCATGTACTGTACATGATTGAGTTGATCGAGCGTCTAAGCTCTCTTGGCTTTCCCCTTCATGATCAATTGGGGAAGGATGCCATACTAAACTCATTGCCTGGATCATACCGTCCTTTTCTCACTCATTTTCGTATGACGAAACCTGTAGTGAATTATCACCAATTGTTGGGGTTACTACAAACGTTTGAGAATGATCACCAACTTCTTAAGAAGACGGTGAACTTAGTGGGAGGTTCATCCAAGGGTCGCTCCTTTAAGAAAGGAAAAAAGAAAAATAAAATCCAAAAGAAACAGGTGCACCATGCTCAGCCTAGTCAGAAAAAGAATAAAAAGGCTGATCAGAGAAAGGCGGAGTGCTTCTTCTGCAAGAAGCAAGGACATTGGAAGAGGAACTGTCCTCTTTACATTGCATCCCTCGATCCGAACCGGCCTAAGAAAAATGGGCAATCAGTTGCCAATCAAGGTACTTATATGATAACACCTTGCAATTTTTCTATTTGTGATAATTCGACCTGGGTATTGGATACCGGTAGTCCTTTTAATATTTGCAATTTGTTGCAGGGGCTACAAGTCAGTAAGAGATTTGAAGAAGGAGAAAGGTTCCTGAATGTTGGAGATGGAAGACCAGTTCCAGTTCTAGCTTTAGGAATTCTTAAACTTAAATTCAGCTCTCATGTAAATGTCCTTAGTGATTGTCACTATTGTCCAAGTTTTCTATTGAATATCATTTCTGTAGGCCTTTTGGCCAAAAATGGTTATGAAATATCAATAAAAAAGGATTATTGCAATGTCATTTGGAATGGTGTTGTTGTAATGAATGGAATTCTGAGTAATGGCATTTACATTTTGTCACAGCCTGTTCATGTAATGTATAAATCCAATAAGCGCCCTAGAATAGATAATGTCACGGATGTCTACCTTTGGCATCATAGGCTAGGTCATATTAACAAGAACAGGATGAACAGGTTAAGTAAAGAGGGAATCCTTGATTTTAATGATTGTGAATCATTGACAACCTGTGAATCATGTCTTCTTGGTAAAATGACCAAATCACCTTTTACCGGAAAAGGTGAACGAGCCAGTGATTTATTGACCCTTGTACATTCTGATGTATGTGGGCCAATGAGCACAGATGCTAGAGGTGGGTATTCATATTTCATTACGTTTACAGACGACCTTTCTAGGTATGGTTATGTCTATTTAATGAGACATAAATCTGAATCATTTGAAATGTTCAAATTATATCGTAATGAAGTAGAAAAACAAACTGGAAAGTGTATTAAAACTCTTCGATCAGATCGAGGAGGTGAATACCTCTCCAGTGAATTTTTGACATATCTAGGAGAAAATGGGATTCTCTCTCAATGGACTCCTCCTGGTACACCACAATATAATGGTGTGTCAGAAAGGAGAAATCGAACTCTGTTAGACATGGTTCGATCCATGATGGGGTTTGCTAATCTGCCCATATCCTTTTGGGGATATGCTCTTGAGTCAGCCTGCTATATTCTAAATAAGGTTCCAAGTAAGTCTGTAAATAAAACACCACATGAGATGTGGACTGGACGTAAGCCGATGCTCTCTCACCTTAGGATTTGGGGGTGTCCGGCGTACGTCAAACGTTTGAAGACAGACAAACTTGAACCCAAGTCTGACAAATGTTTCTTTGTTGGTTACCCTAAAGAAACTAAAGGATATTACTTCTACTTTGCTGAAGAACAAAAGTTGTTCGTAAGCAATAGAGCAATTTTCTTAGAAAAGGAATTCCTTGGTGAAGGAACAAATAGCTCTAATGTTGAGCTTAGAGAAGTTCAACATGTAGAAGATCCGACACCATCTACTGAACCAGTTGAGTCGGATTTGATTAGATCAGATCCAGAACCCATATTAGATGTACCATTAAGGCGATCGGGTAGAGTACCACGTCAGCCGGACAGATACTACGGTTTCTTGGTCCGGGATGGGGATCCTATCGAACTTGATGAAAACGATGAGGATCCGATCACATATATGGATGCAATGCAGAGGTATGACTCTGATAAATGGCTTGGAGCCATGCAATCCGAAATGGAATCCATGAAGGTCAATGATGTTTGGACATTAGTTGACCCACCCGAAGGAATTAAACCCATAGGGTGTAAGTGGATATTCAAAAGGAAACGGGGCGCAGACGGAAAAGTAGAGACCTATAAAGCCCGTCTGGTTGCCAAGGGATATCGTCAACGTTATGGTATTGACTATGACGAGACGTTTTCTCCTGTGGCAATGCTCAAATCCATTCGGATTATGCTTGCGATAGCAGCACACTTAGATTATGAGATCTGGCAGATGGATGTTAAAACTGCTTTTCTAAATGGAGATTTAGAAGAAGAGGTGTATATGATGCAACCTGAAGGTTTTATATCTGCAGATGAGTCTAAGGTGTGCAAGCTTCAAAAATCCATTTATGGATTAAAGCAAGCTTCACGGAGTTGGAACATACGATTTGATAAGGTGATCAAATCATATGGCTTCATTAAGAATGAAGAGGAACCTTGCATTTATAAATGGGCAAATGGTTCAATTATTATATTTCTTGTTTTGTATGTGGATGACATTCTTTTAATCGGGAATGACATTCCTGCATTACAAGGAATAAAGGTTTGGCTGTCATCTCAATTTGCCATGAAGGATTTGGGAGAAGCATCTTACATCCTAGGGATGAAGATCTATAGAGATAGATCTAGAAGATTGCTTGGATTATCCCAATCCACATACATTGATACTATACTGAAAAGGTTCAGTATGATTAATTCCAAGAAAGGCTATCTTCCAATGGGCCATGGAATTAACCTCTCTAAAAGGGATTGTCCGACAACCTCGCAAGAAAGAGAGAGTATGGATAGAACTCCATATGCTTCGGCAGTGGGATCTATAATGTATGCCATGACATGTACTAGACCAGACGTGGCATACTCACTAGGAGTAGTGAGTCGATACCAGTCTGATCCAGGTAGCAACCACTGGAAGGTTGTCAAAACCATCCTTAAGTATTTGAGAAATACTAAAGATCAGTGGCTTGTCTACAGTGATTCTGACTTAAAACTTGAAGGATATACCGATTCAAGTTTTCAGTCAGATCAAGATGATAGCAAGAGCGTGTCGGGATATATCTTCACTCTTAAGGGTGGGGCCATCTGCTGGAAGAGTTCCAAGCAGCATACAGTGGCAGATTCTACATGTGAAGCAGAATATATCGCAGCATCTGATGCCGCCAAGAAAGCTGTATGGTTGCGAAAGTTCATCACCGAGCTTGGAGTGACACCCTCAATTGATGGTCCAGTGCCTGTATTTTATGACAATACTGGAGCCATAGCTCAAGCAAGAGAACCCAAAGCACATCAGCGGACCAAACATATTCTACGTCGCTACCACTTGGTTCGAGAGATCGTCGAACGAGGTGATATTGATCTTCAGAAGATCGACACAAAAGAAAATCTGGCTGACTCATTTACCAAAGTCCTCGGCATCAAAGAGTTCGACGAACACAAGTCGAAGATGGGTATTAGATACTGTGCCGATTGGCATTAGGCTAAGTGGGAGTTGTTGGGATTTGTATCCTAAATGTCAATCGTCAGCATATTGATGATTGAATTTTGTAAATGAATTGACAAATTAATAAAGTGTTATTCGGCATTATTCATCATTTCATCTTCAAATGAACTCTTATATGATGAAGTCCTTAGGACTTATGTTATGATAAAGGAGGATTTATCTTTGAGTTCTTAAACTTGTTCGCGACCAAATGATATGTTGTTACTAGGACGACAGCATTATCGAGATTAGGTCGTTATGTGACATATACGTTGGTTGTCCTCTTAACCAAGGAGTGTGGAGACACTGGTATGCCACACAGGTGAAGTGTAGGAGTACATTTCACTGAACGTGACCAATTCCGGAATGCTCTACTGTCGAGAGATGTTCCGAGTGGATATGGGTATAAGTTTGGCCCTCTGACCTGAGACCGCAACCTGTGACTAGAAGCAACTCACTGTACTTTGGTACCGGACTATCTGAATTTCTAATTCAGTGACGGAAGGTCACTGGGTGCAGTCAAGTACTTGCGTAGTCAGTTGTGAGTCAAGATGGAATTGACCCCTCCTGAAAACAGGAGATAATGTCTTGTGATTAATTTAGCAAAACCTTGGCCAGGGTAATCCCAGTGAGGAGTCACGGGATATCTAAAGTTAATCACATAATGGATGTACTAATTATAGGGTTGACAGTGAGCTCTAAGTCATCCTGGCATTAGGAGTCAAAGGGATTGAATTATACAGTAACCATAGTTCAGGGTTCCAGAATATTTGCTTCGCATATATTCGGCCTATCCGGACGTTGGGTACCATTGCTAGATGGTCACATCAATTAGTGTAGGAAATTGTTCCTATACTACCGGCTTAGGTTCGAACCTATGAGGTCACACGCATAGAAGATTCCTGATTGATCAAGAAAGCTGATGAATGATTAAGAATCATTCAGGGATAATTTGGTCAATTTGATTGGCAAATTATCTTATAAAATAATTAAAGTAATTATTGAAGGATTAATTAGTAATTAAATTACTAATAAACTCAATTTGATTGAGTAATTGTACTAAGGATGAGCCAAATTGAATTGGATTCAAGTTTGGGCTCAATCAGGATTTTGACCTGATTGGATTAGGTTAGAACCAAAAAGGACTTAAGCTGATCAAATTAATTTTAAATTAATTTGTTCTTAATTGGGGATTGACCTAATTGGATTAGGTCCAACACAAAGTAATTAATTCAATTTGATTGAGTTTGCATGAGCCAAAATTGAATTGGATTCAATTTGAGCTCAATCAGGGTCTGACCTGATTAGATTGGGTTCAACCAAATTGCTTTGTTTTAATTTGGGTTTGACCAAATTTGATTAGGTGCAACCCAAGAGGATTAGGCTCAGATGATGTGGCAATTATTGGTGACATGGAATTGGATTTCATGAATTTTAAATAAACCAAAATTATTGCATGGCACATGGACCCATTGCTTGACACATGGCGACATTGTTTGTTATTTGAATTTAAATTCAAACATTAAGCAATGTGTTAAATGATTTTAATCATTCAAACCATCAGCCAAGGTGGCGTATGAGTTTTTGAATGGATTAAATTCGAATTTCAAGAGGTGATTTCGAAATTATGAAGTGTTTTACCTTGCCGCATGGATTTCAAATTCCTTCCCTCTTGCACATGTGTTTAAAATTTGAATTTAAATCAGATTTGGTTGAGATCTGATTTGGGTTGTTCCTATTTCTTTGCATGTGCCAACTAAAAGAGGTTTTCTGAAAATAAATTTCGAATTTTGAATGAAAATTCGGAGGCCATTAAAAGGGGTCAAACATGGGCACCAAAAACATCATCCATTGCAGCCTTCTTCCTCACCCGCCTCCTCTTCCTCTTCTTCTCCATTTTAGATAGGGTTTTCAGGGTGAATATCTAGAAGATTCAAGATCAGATCTGAGTCCTCTACTTCTCTTACAAACCTCATCTCCATCTGCTTCAAGACGATTGATCAAGAGTTGATTGAATCCCGACGGGCAGATTTCAGCTTTCAAGAAATTCTGCGCAAGCTAGCACTTCCGCAGGATTGGATCTCTTCAGGAACTTCGCGTGGACTTCTCGTAAAGGCCATTCGTGTGCGTGGCTGCGAAGTCGAGGATCAGATCCACAAGTTTCTTCCATCATAAAAGGTATTAATCCTACATTAATCTTTTATTATGGTGTCAAGATCTAGGTCTGATTCCCCGAGGTTTTACCCTCTTTTGGGGCTCCTCACGGAGATATCTCCAGAATCCATTCAATGGATATTCGGAGATTAATCGGAATAGAGTTCTTAAATTTCAGATCTGATAGTTAATCATGCATAAAAGTTTTAGCATAATTGTTTAAACGATTCCGGCATAATCCTATGTGTTCTTAAGGTGCTGATTTCTAGATTTGATCTTGTAAGCATGCATGAATTAAATTGTTTGATTCGATTTTTCCGCTGCGTTTTAAAACTTAAAAAGAACTACGTATGGCTTGATCCCCCTTATGAAGGGGTACGTAGGCAACCCGATCAGGTTCAGCCATGGTTTTTTTTTAAAAAAAAAAAAAAAAATCAGCATGCTTAACACCGAAGAACCTAGGATTCACTTTCAACAGTACCCACGGAGCCGCTCCCGGTTCTGATACTATCATGACTACTTGTTGGGGGCAATTGTGGAAGACATCAACTGTCATCACTCCTCGCCTCCAGAGGACCAAAATGCCCCCCGACAGCCCCCGAGAGTCAACTGCGTAGGTCTCCCAATCCCTCTCCAAACGTCGCCTCAAACGTCCAAGTCCCTCACCGGATAATCGAGTTTCGCATAGGAAACAGATCTCCGGACAGTGGACCTGTACTAATCGCTTAAAGGATGACATGAAAGACGGCTTGGCCGCCCCCCTGCAATTCCAAGCTAGAATCATCATGGGTCACAGTCCACATAGTCGGCCTCTGACCCATCCTCCCCTAGGGTCACAGGGACGGCCACCGGCTCAACGCCCTGGCCGCCCCCTCCTCCTCCCCCCCGTTCGCAGAGAGAGCAACACTCATGACTGCTGCCCTAACACGCTGCACAACAGTGGGTAAGTCCGTACCCCCTCCCAGCAGTAGTGGCTCGGCCTCCGCGGAAGGGGCGGATCGACCCCCCGCCTCGTATCCGCCTGAGGCCACATCCACTGGCTGACCCAAGTCTGAAGGCAGAGGCCCGAAACGGAAGACTGAAGTCGTCTTGCCGCCGGCCTGCTGGTCTGGCGCAGTCTGGGCCCCCACCCCCATGTCATCTTGGATTCTTTCGCAGAGAATAGTGTGCAAGAATCCAAGATGGTGTTAATTATGATAATAGTGTGCAAGTCTTGGCATGGCTCCAGATCCATCAAGTGATCTATAGAAGCTGCATCAAACCATAGCAGACTAAGTAGATCTTATAGAGAATGCATCAACAAGTCCGACCCCCCACATTAACCTCATTGGATGGATAGGTTAACAACATGGCAGATGGAGTTCGAATTTTCTGCAACAACACAAAAAAATAATGTAGTTGTCAAGCAAATGGGACTTCTTGAGTCCAAAGCAAGTTGGGAGCCCAAAAATTCACTATAGTTTGAGAGGGATCGGAATGCATGCAAATGAAGTACGTTAATGCATACTACTAGATAAATAAACTAGATAAATAAAATGAGCACAAACTAAAGAGGGATATGAATATAGATAGACAACTATTTATATTCAGAAAAAAATAAAATAAAAATATAGATAGATAATTATTTGATTCCTATCTGGATAGTTTTTATAACATTATTTAATTTTATATATTATATTAATATGTTATTAACCTAATTTTTTATGATATTTTTGATTCGTGAAAAATCTATATATATATATATATACTTTTAATATTCAAATTATATCTATATCAAGGTCCGACGAACCGGTCTGTAACCGGTACACAGGAGTAGTGAAAATCAGTACGGGCCGGTTCTATGCCGGAGACGAAGAAAACGAAGAGAAGAAAAGAAAGCGCGAAGAAGAAAGGAAGGGAGGAGACCTATGGCCGCCATCGGAGAGCCGCGAAAAAGCGTCGGAGGCCGAGGGAGGGCGGGGGCGGCCGCGCGTTCTTTTTTTCTTTTTCGGCTCTGGCGGGGAAGAGCTGGCCAATTCGTACCGGAACCGTATCGATTTGGTAGGCGACCGGTACGGCGTATCTTGATGTATATTAATATTGATAAAAAAAATTAATTTTTATTTCCTATTATCAGTGCGCGTTCACAATACGGTAAAGGAAAGACGATACGGTTGCCAAAAAAAAAAAAAAGGAAGGAAAGATGGTACCATTTATAACCCACGGATGGCGAATTTCCGGGGTCAGGAGACCGGCGAAGCAACTGGGAGTTCACTTCCTTCCTAATTCCATTAAAAAAAAGACAAACCCCTAAACACCAAAAAGGAAAGGAAAAACCGGCAAAGCAAATGGCGGTGCTGTCCCAGCCAGTTTCGCGCTCGCATGGCGGCGAGGTTTTCTGGCGGTTCCTCTCATCCTCGAACGGATTATCCAGTCGAATTCGTGCCACCGGTGAGTATCCATTAGCCGAATTCCGGTTTAGACGGGATTTTTGGAAAAATCTTGATATATTTTATATCTAGATTATTTCGTGATTTCGATCTTTAATGAAATAAAATGGATGCTAGATTGTCACACGGGAATTATTTCTAGGATTGTTTTCTTAGTCACAGATTCAGAGACTGATAGTATTGCCTGCAATTTGAGTTCAGGTTAGGGTTTTAAGATCAGGGTTTATGGATTTAGGGTTTTAGAGTCTAGGTGCCGTTGTCTCAGAAAGCAGTATGGTGATGGCCTTTTCGGGGCTCTCTTTTATTTAATCTGAATTAATCGTTATTTTCATTGTAAATTGCTAACTTAAGATTACGACTTATATCCCCTTAAAGGATTTCTTTCTTTCTTTGTTTCTTTTTTTTTTTGGGAGGGGGTTGGGGGTGGGGGCGGGGGTATGGGGCGTGGTGTGGTGCAGTTGCAGTTTGGAGCCCCTTGCTAGTATATGGAAGGTATAGGCATGGATCTTGATCTTGACGATATATCCTTAGCGCTTCTGAAATTCTTTTGGTAATTATCTTTGCAATCAAAGAATTGAAGACTCAACTGATGACTTTTACCTTTCTCCTGTAACATAAAACAAATGATAAAACGTTGTGATTTATAGGTGATTTCGGCAAGTTTATTAAGAAGTATTCTGTCAGGATTTCTCCCTTAAAGAAGGAATTGAACAATTTGAAAGGCATGACGAGCATGAGAAGCTGGGGAATATGTTCATATATCCCTATGATGCACAATAAAAGTGTAGTGTGGTGGCAGTATGCAGAATCATATGCTCGTGACTGGTGTGGCAGATTTAATCAGCCTACTGTGCTTCAGCTTCCCCTGCCTGGATCTGTCAATGACCATAAGCGCTGTGATATCCATTACACTTGGTTTCCGGTACCTTTGATATTATTTGCATTGGTCTAGGACTGCAGAGTGCAGAAAGGTGGAGTACCTGATGAGAAATTGTTATCAGAAGAATAGCATATAGAGTGCAATTGCTCCCTTTTTTTGTTTTCATTTTCAAGCATTATTAATTTGGAGCATGTAAATTAGAGTTCTCATGATAGTATGGTTCGTGGTTTATTTATTACTGTATAAGTACTGGGTATATGCTTGTGATAGTTGTAAAATGTCAATGATGCATAGTTTAATTCTGGGGTCTTTTTATTTCCTTATTAGAGTTTAGGCACTTGACTTAATCACTAATATTCAATTATGAGCTTTTTAAATCATTTTTGCAGGCGCAAGGTCTCGTAAGCAGTTTGGTTTGTTCCCAAGTTCATATAAATGTTATTTTCTATTTTATTATGCATGTAAACCCCTGTTCTGCCAAACTCTTTTTTGTGGGTGCCGCATGTTTAGACGCACTTTGCCATTCTATGATACCAGATGATTAGAAGACCAGCTTGCTTGTCCAATGCAGCATGCATGGCTACATTTGTTTCATTGCCATTTTATGTTGCATATTCGGTAGGTTTAAAATTTATTGCAAGTCAAAACTGTCTACTTAGGCATTCTGCTAATATCAGAACTTCTTTAAAACCAGAAGAATTGGTGTTTCTCCCATCAAGAAAGGAAAAGGTGGCGCTGTTTTCAATGAAACTCCAGGTTCCACGTAGGAGAGGTCAAAGCTTGTTGAGTTGCAAATTTTCATCTCCTATAGCAGATGGTCTCCAAAGGGCTAGGTCAGGAGCTATTGATGGGAAACTATCAGGACTATGCCATATGGTCATGGAATACATATCCAATCATCAGGTATGATGGTGAGTCCCCGTATTCTACTTTACTCCTATAGTTGCAACCTCATAATCTGAATTTTGAGCCAAAAATGCATTAGGAGATCCAAACACAACGCACTTGTGCAAGATCTAAATTAATATTCATATGTAAATTATGCAAAATAGTGAACAAGAAAGAGAAAGAGCTTTAGAGGGTTCCCTTGATCAAACTCGAAATTTAATGGATGACCATATGCAAAAGTTTAGTGTTTCGGTCAATGTATTTTCACAATATTCAAGGATTCTTAGTTTTATGATGTACAACAAGTCCATGAAAAAGTTATTTATTTTAATTAATTTTTTTAGCTAGTGGTAACATTCTAAAACAAAAAGTTTGACAAATGATGGGTTGTGTTGAAGTATCCAAAAATTATTGTTGCGTAGTCTTGTAATCTGAACTGCCCAGGTAACTGTCTGCTAAGGTGTTATTGCCTTGTAGACCAGAAAAAGGATCGCATTTTTTTGGTATTAAAAGCATTTGAAGCATCAAATCAGATTCATTTGAAGCATCAAATCAGATTCTTGTGAATTTGTTGCTTGGTATTGCAAGATTGTCAGCTCAACATATCTCTTATAATATTGTTTTAGTGGAAGGGAGGAGCAACAGAGACTTGACTCTAGATTAATTTTTTACATGCCATTGCCAAATGAAATCATTCATTTTATCATGTATATGAAGATGAAAAGAACTTTACGTTCGCCCTATGCTAGTTTTGTTTATCCTTCTATTCATTTTTTGTGTCATACCAGGTCGTACTGGTTTTATTAGTTTGTAATTATAAGCATTTCATCATCATGTCCAGCATTTTTGAACAATTCTCTTTTATGTCAAGCGTTTTTTCTTACAACAGTTCCCCTGTATGATAATTAGGTTCTGCAATCTGATTTGAATTGACTTCTGCAGAAGATGATGCTACAGAACTTGCCAAAAGCAGTTATTCTTGCAAATTCATTGATGCTCATTCTGCCTCTCAGAGTCTTGGCAGAAACATGTGAGGCGCGTCGCCCATTTACTGAGATGCCTCTACTTTTTGCTATAGCCCTTATAGGGGCTACTGTGGGGGGTAAGAGACAATACCAATATTATCTCTTGGACATGGACTTGTACTGCCTTGGAATCTGGGAATACTCTCGTTTCTGATTGTTCCATTCTCTTTGATTGATTACTGGTTTGAGAAGTTTCTTATGCAGATATTCATCTGTAACATAAAGAGATAGCCTCTCAGACTTTAAATTCATTATTTACGAGATGCCTTTCATAGTTGATTCTGGTTTTTCACTGTATACGGATGGCAATACAGGAGGATATTTTTCAAATACTTAAGAATATTTTCTTTTCCTTCACTCACTCGAAACTAAGTTAAATTTGATGATATTTCTGTCTATTTTATGGTTGCACTAATGCTAATCACTGTATATTGATTATAACCATCATAAACTGCCCGCAAACTTTCCCTTACTTATTTAGGATCAGCTGTGTGAATCCTTCTCTGCCATTTGTCCCTATCAAGAGTCAAATTCTTTATCGGAGCATGCCTTTTCAAATCCTTCCTTGCAACTTCTGTCCTGATCTATTTAGGTCCTCACTTGACACAATTATGAGTGAACCTCATATTTCTTCATTGAACATGTGTATACCATGTCAATCAATTCTTCATTACCCTATCATTATATACACTAGTAAAATGGGACCCTTTTGCCTGCTCAAAAATAAGTCTCGTGAGGATGACATATGCATCAATTGCATAAGGCTAGTTTTATATGTTTGTCTTCTAAATAGAAAGCCCATATTAGTTGGTATGTAACTCAAACAATTGAGAAACTAATTTTGCCCTTGATTAATTGTTGTAACATGCCAAATGGTTGAGACAAAATCTCATGGTTATGGAGTCAATGTCATGCTTATGATGCAAATTGGCAGAAGTCTGTTTTGGCTATCTCTTGACAAGTGTAATAAGTTGATTGTAGCCCATCAAAATTGATCATTTATCTAACTACTGTATTCTCTGAACCTCTGTATTTTTTCAGTAGTATAATTGGTTAGGAAAATGATGGCAGTGGGTAAATCTGCTAGTTTATTGCTTTTTAGTTGTTTTAAATGGAGTATTATGCTTTGTAGGATTGCTTGCACGGCAGAGAAGAGGGGAACTGGAGCGCTTGAATGACCAGCTGCGCCAGATCAATGCAGCACTAAGAAGACAAGCAAAGATAGAATCTTATGCCCCCAGCTTAAGTTATGCACCAGTTGGTAGAATCTCGGAATCTGAAGTCATTGTGGACCCCAGGAAGCAGCAACTGATCACAATTTTGAGGACAGGGAAAAACTTTCTGAGGAATCAAGATCTAGAGAAAGCATCTGTGGAGTTTAAGGCAGCTTTTGATCTTGCACAGAGTTTGGGAGATCACCTAGAGGAAAAGAAGGCTGCAAGAGGATTAGGTTTGATTTCCTTTTTCATGTGGGCTGCTGTTTATGTTTGTATCTTAGCATACTTTGATAAATTAGAGTGAGTAAATAACTTCATGGGCGGTTCTCTTATTCTTTTTTGAAAATATTTTTTTTTTATGATTTTAAGGTATCTGAAATGCCAATATATTTTCATTCTTTTGCAATGACTCAAATTTTTGTCTTGATCTTACAAAAGTGTATATTATATGACTTTTAATTTACGAGGCCTTGGAGGAAAGAATAGCATGAGAGGATGATTGGAATCCTACCTAGACAGGAAAATACGGCCTTTTTTGCACAGACATAGGATCTGCCATGACTTTCATAACCACATGATTTATATTGATGAACTTTTTATCTGTGTTGACGGATGTTTTTGAAGAAATTAAAAAAATATAGCCAGTTACTGAATTTCAGCTTGTGAATGTTGAAAGACTCTAAAGTGTTAAATCAAGATACTCCATCCATATGGATACGAATATCTTGGTGACGATGAATTTTATGGTTGATTATATGTGTTTACTGTTTCAATGGATAATGCTTATCTTTGACTACCATTACATGATCGCTGAAGGTTATTTATCTGTTTTTGTCAATGTTTTCTAAATCAACTACCATCACTTAGTTTATGAATAAAATAAAATTTTCAGTACATTTTGGCATGTGTATTTGCAGTATTCAGTGTCGTTGATCAAATATTCGATTATCCTCTCTCTCTCTCTCTCTCTCTCTCTCTCTATATATATATATATATATATATATATATATATTCTCTAGGAAGGAATCACGGATCATGTATCTTGTTCCTCAATATGATTATGAGTCACTCTGTTCCAGTTCTTGACATATGGAACTAAGATCAACCTACAGTGTTGCTTTGGTTTACAGCATTACAAACTGAAGTACAATCAAGAAAAGACTATTCTGAAAATATGGTGAGTAAAAATTTCTGTGGGGAAAGGGGGTGGAGAAGGGGAGGTGGGGGGTTGCTCAGGAGAGGGGTGTGGCTTAAGACTATTTAGTTTCGGAAATGCTGGAAGTGGCGAGCTATCACTACTGTTGCATAAGATCATTGTTGCCTAACCTTTTTGACTTTTGCAGGGACCATCTTAGTTCAAAATTAAGTGCTGTGCTAGACGTAAAACTTTTGATAATGTGGCTCTCAGGATCACATGCTTATTCCCCTCACTTTCTTTGTTTTTTTCCCCATAAAATTCAGGTGCATCCCTACAGAGGCTAGGAAAATACAGGGAAGCTATAAAGTACTACTCCAAGATTTTGGAGATATCCAGGCGAGAAGGTGAGGATTCTGGCAGTACAGAGGCTTATGGAGCAATAGCTGACTGCCATGCTGAGCTTGGGGAGCTCGAGCGAGCTGCAAAGTTCTATGACAAATATATAGCAAGGTTAGAAAGTGATTGATTGAGCTCAAGTGCGCCTTAGCCTTCCAGATCATTCATATGACGCCAGTGGAAAATCTTGGGTTTTTTTTGGGGATTGTCGCCATCACAGACTGACATGTTAAGGTCTTTGAAGTCTCAGTAACTTATGGTTGCATTTCCATATCATTTACATATTTCCAGGGTTCTAGATTTTCGAAATCTTTTCTATAAAATTATGTTCAAGGAAATGCTTATATGAGAGGATAGTCGCTTTGTGTGCATTTCCTCCAAGAGTTGTGCTTGACATATGCATGCCTTCAAGTTTGTTTTTGATATGTGGAAAATATTTAGAAATTAATTATTAGATATTTATCAGCAAGCACTACATGAGAATTAGAAGGGATAAATCGACCTTGAGTATGAAGAAGATATCTCAATAGTTATTGGTTGTCCGGCTAGATATCTAAGAGCGGTTTTTAAGAAAACTGCTTTTACTCATTGACCTGAGCGGTGTTTCCCTGGGTTTTGTTTGTCTAGGAGATTCGTGGAGGTTGTCCAAGCTGGTTGTTTGACAATTTCATCGCTCAGCTGATGATGGACTAGTGACATCTAAGTATGAGTATCACTTTTGTTGGTGGTATGTCATCATGTGCCAAGGTAAATATGGGAGGATCGGATCCCTCTTCGTCCAAGGCTTACGGCGACGATGACGATAAGAATAACAATGAGAATAAAAATGACAATGACGATGAGAATGGTAATAAGAATAGCAATAACAATAATAAAAAGCAGCAAAAAAAACACCACACATATGCTTTAACAATGATGTTGCAAGCCCCTCCAATGTTTTAACAATGATATTGCAAGCTCCTCCTGTATTGAATTGAATTGTTGCTAGGATAGGATGAGACTTGCCAGATTGAATGCAGAATACGCGAGCCCGTTGGAAGGTCAAATTGGAACCTTTCAGGCCAGAACTACAGTCCAGTTTGCTTGGTCTTTGTGCACGAATGCGGGTGATTGTTTATTTTAACTTTTTATTCTTTTTAGTATTTATGATCATGCGGTAAAGAAAATGCCTTGGGACTGGGACTGTCTTTCGATGAGAGCAGTACTTAGTGGACGAGGATTGAGGATTTCCTCGATATGTGGGGATTGTGGTGTGAACGAGACGGTGGACTATGCCTTGTTCCAGTGCACATGGGCCAGGGTGATCTGGCAACTGGAAGGGATCCCATGGAAGGTTCGGGGCCAGAGGGACCAGCTTTTACAAGCCATGCGCCTATGTTCGGAGTCCCCATTGCTCAGCCAGGAGGCGACTCGAGTGATCTACACGTCCTACCAAATTTAGCTGGATAGGAACGCTCGAACCTTTGGCGAACGCAATATGTCGCCGAGACTTATGTGGAGAGTGCCCGTGTGTAGGCGGCGGAGATCAGTCACATCATACCTGTCGAAGGGCCCTTGATAGCTCGGAACATCTGGGGTTCTCATTCTGCTTCGGCAGCATCTCATACGGTGTTTTTCACCGGGGAGCCCCGACCTCTGAGTTTCCTCAAGGTCAACTTCGATGAGTCTGTCTTGGACGAAGGTACGAGTGGTGGTGCGGATTTTATTATTTGGGACTTGTCTGTCAGAGTCGTGGCTGCAGGGGGCAGCCAACTCTTCAACATATCGGTTCCGGATGCAGAGCTGAGGGCCGCTTGGGCGGGCCTTCATCATGTCCGGTGTGTTTTACGGGCTAATTTCATCGTCCTGGAGGGCCATGGTCATCAGCTGGATCGAGGGGGTCCAAGGGGCAATGATTGTGTCCACCCTTTGCTCCGAGATATCTGAACAATGGTGAGGGATGGAGGGGCTTTCCAGGCCAAGCATGTCTTCCGTGAAGCTAACGGGCCGCGAACTGAGTGGCTGCTTATGGGGCCAGTCACTCTGATAGTACCATGTGGGCTGGAGATGGGAAGTTGCCCCCGGCACTCCGAGGTATTTTATTTTTTAATTTTATTGGGTGCATCCGTACTCACCTGGTATGATCCACCCGTCTTAGCCAAAAAAAAAAAAGAACAGCAGCATTGGGTTCACTATTTATGTAACCCAGTGGATTTTTTTTTGGGGAAACTAATCACCGATCTAGTGTTGGACCGGAGTATAAGGAATAGTCTCTGTTGATCGGTCTTTTAACTCTCGGTCCCGAGAGTTTTTGGGTTTCTAAATGGTGACGAAACTACCCTTTATTCATCCGTTGGGCTTTCCGGCTTCCTTTGCTCCTCTTCCGCTCGAGCGAGTCCTCTTCCTCTTCCTCTCATTGTCTTCTTCCTCTGGACCCAGGAAGAAACCCTTCTTCGTCTTCCTCTTCCTCTCGACCGGGAGGAATTTTTTCTCGCCTTCGGAAAGAACCCCTTCTTCTTCTTCCTCTCGAACGAGTCCTGTTCGTGTCGACGGAGTCCTCTTCCAGTCGACGGAGTCATCTTCCTGTCGACCGAGTCCACCCCGATAAGCATTCCGCATCGCAGGTAAGGTTCCGCTCGCCCAATGCTAGTGGATACCATAATGCTTGCTATAATCGAAGCTAAACCCTAATCAATATTGCTTCCCGTATTTTTGTTCCGAAGAAATTTTTGTTTTTGGTTTTGAATGTTACGGAATGAAATATTGATTTTGCTTAGGGAAGATTTGTTCTTACTTTTTGAGAACCATAATGTTGACTATAGTGGAAGCTAAACCGTAATCTCTCTTGCTTTCCGTTTTTTTTGTTTCGAATAATTTTTTGATTTCGGTTTTGAATGCTATGGAATCGATTATTGATTTCGCCCAGGGAAGATTATTGGTAGGTGATATATTGGTATAGTATCCTGCGAATACATCATATAAGGTTGCTGTTTTCTTTAATTTTACCCTGCAGTGATTCTTAATTTGATGTTTATTAATTGTCTCACAATGCGTTCTTGAAAGATTTGTTTTATGGATAACGTGTTTCATTAATATTTTTGATGCAGACATTTGATATGGCTCCAATTCAGAGTAGAGGCAAAGCATGTTCTGTTGGCCCGAATAATATGGTCAATTGAAGGTGCTACTTTAGCCATTATGTCCAATTTATTGCCACCCTTGTGCAGTCTATGTCTCGGGAGCAGAATGATAGGGTGACCGCAACTCCTTTTGGACATATGCTAAGTTTGCCATATATCAAGCAGAGTAGGCCTGTCCGAGACACTTTGCTCTCTTTTTGGGATGATGTCGAGGAAGGTTTTTGGTTTGGTAAAGTTTTAGTGCCTTTTTTAGGGAGTGAGTTTGTACTCATCCTTGGTTTGAGTGCCACGGGCGATGAGGTAGAATTGTATAGGGAGGGGAGGGGTTATTTCTAACCTTATCACCCGTTTTTTTGATGGTGACCACAAAAAGGCCGGTAGGGATGCAATAGAAAATAGATTACAATTACTAGTTGGAAAGAGAGGACGACAAGATATAGAGGATTTTACCAAATTATGGGTTCTATACCTCTTTGTGACTATTCTGTTTCCAACTGTACACTACAACGTTCCAAAGGCATTATGTTCATATATTGATGATTTAGACCGATTAGGTTTATATAGTTGGGGTCTTGCCGTTTTTGCTTTTGTTGGACGTAAACATGGATAATCTCCGACCGTCTTATGCATTTTTATGTAACACTTTCTCAGCATCTGGATATAGGTGGGTTTGAATGCTATATCCTTGATTACGCCGTTCATGCATCATCTGCATAATTTAAAGCCTGATATGGTCAACCATCTGAGGGACGGGCAGATGACGAGCCTCCAAGATCCAACTATTAAAACACTCAGCCACGTTAGATGTCATAGTGCCCCAGCGTGGACCTGGAAAAATTGCATTTGCCTAATGCTCAGGGTTGGCATGTAGGAGAAAGGTGGAAGCACCAGGGGCTTCTGATGTAAGCTTCCCAATTAGCTTTTGAAAAACATTAAGCCTTGGAGTATACGCAACAGCATTTAGTAAATCAAGCAGCCTCTTTCTATCAGCTGCACGATAATGGACAAGCACCTGCGATCACAATTAAATATCAGACATACCGGATGGTATATTACTTAGATACTTTCTACTTAAAATTATTTACAATATTATGATGCAAACCTGATTCTTGAAGTTTTCTTTCACATGATGAATACAATATGAGTGGTAGCAACCAGGAAAGTACTTCGGCACCGATTTAATAATTCCCTGATGTCTATCTGTCATAAATGTGAACTTTTGACCATGATACACACTACAACTATGAATAGCTTCTTTGAAAATCCGGCAAAATCATTCCTAGTTTTCATTAGTTTCTGTATCTACCACACTATAAGCTATAGGAAACATATCATCATTGCCATCTTTGGCAGTGGCGCCAAGCAATACACCTCCATCCTTATGTTTTATAAATGTCCCATCCATAAAAATTAGAGGTCGACATCCTTTTATGAAACCCAATAGTGAAGCATGAAAACAAATGAACAGACGTCTGAATCGACCTTCAATTGTTTCGTACTCTGTAATGCTGCCGGGGTTGGTTTGAACAATGGCGTCGCAATACCACCGAATTCGGTCATAAGATAGTGATCTATCACCATAAATCTCCTTCATAGCCAGCTCCTTACCATGCCAAACTTGATGATACGGCAATTGAACACCATATTCCCGACGAATATCTTTTACAATATCAGTCGGCTTATATAATGACATATCTTGAAGTTTATCTTTAATAATGTTCGAAACCCAACGTTTCGAAGCTTTCGGATGTGACCGGATTTGCATCCCTCCTCCACATGTATGGTTATTGTTCATTTTTTTAATTGCAAACTTTTCACCATTACCAAGTCGAGAAGCATGGATACGCCATTCACATTTTTCATATGCACATTCCATAGTAACTCGCTCACAATCGTTCTTCATGAACACAAAATCTCTACAATTTGCGACACAAAAGTTGCGAAAGGTGTCACGAAGAGTTTCGACATTCCTGAACTCCTGACCGACGCTCTCTATACAGCTTTTCCAAGCATCCAACAAATTTCTTTGACTTCCTTCCTCTTCAATTGCAGCTTTTATTTCTTCAACAACTTGGACAAAATTACTTGAGCTACTCTTTGAAATATTTTTGGATCTCCAACTAATTTCAGCACCATGGGATGAGCCACTGTCCATACAAAACGATAAACATAATTTCAGCACACTTATTAATGTTCTTTTAGCTTCAAATGAACTAAATAAAATTTCAAATATGGAATACCTGGTATTGATTACCACATCAGCAGCTTCGATCAAGCTTGAAGAATGAGTAACAACCATCTCAATCACTGCCGCATTTAAGTTCACATGTATTTGATGCATATTATGAACATCTTTATCGCTCATGAGCGTAACAAGCATTCTACATTTGTTTGGACTATAAAACTTAATTTCTATCATTGTAGAAGATAAATATCTCCACCTTTCCACTATTTTCTTGAAAATTTGATCAAGAGTTGTGTCCTCACAGATGGAAATAATAACAGCTTTGCTACGGAAACAACAAATGGCCATGAAAACCGGGCTACTATTGTTCTTTGAAGCCATGATAATGAAAATAGGAGAGATCGACACAAATAATTTGGAGACAATTCTTGGAGCTTAGCTCTGTTATAACAAAGTTAGACGAAGAGTGCAGAATCAGAGGCACCTCAGCAAAATATCTCTGTTAAAACAGAGTTAGAGGGATAGTGGAGCACAATAGAGCATTCATGAACTCCCAAAAAACACCTTATCTTAATTCCCCACACCCTAAGGCAAAACGGAAGAAGATGGCAGACTGGAGCAGAACAGGGCATTCATAAACAAAGAAAGCATGATCTTAATTCCCCACACCCTATGGCAAAACGAAACAAGATGGGAAACAGATGGGTAATCTGCTTATCAAAGAAGACAAGACTCCAGTTCAAATAGATGGGTAATCTGCATATAATCTGCTTGCCGGATGGAGTTCAAACAGAAAATGGAGTTCTCTTTCAACTCCAGTTACCGCGGCCAAATGTAGTAGCTTCAAGGTTTCCAACGGCAAATAGGTGTGGCAAACAGGCCCTACAGACTCTTCTCCCGCCTTCAAAACTCTTCTCTGGACTTCCAACGGTAACCTTCTCCCGCCTTCAAACCAAAAAGCCTTTTGTTGCCCCCCCGATAAGCATACAGTCCGTTGGAACCTCAAAGAACAGAGGACTATGCTTGTGGAGCTCGAAAGAACAGAGGACTTCAAACCAAAAAGCCTTCCGTTGGCCCTCCGATAAGCATACAGTCCGTTGGAACCTCAAAGAACAAAGGACTATGCTTGTGGAGCTCCAAAGAATAGAGGACTTCAAACCAAAAAGCCTTCCGTTGGCCCCCCGATAAGCATACAGTCCGTTGGAACCTCAAAGAACAGAGGACTATGCTTGTGGAGCTCCAAAGTCTTCTCTGGAATTCCAACGGTCACCTTCTCCCGCCTTCAAACCGAATATGGCTTCCGTTGGCCATGCGAACAGGGATTACGGAACTCCAAACGACTTATTTCCTCCCGCCTTCAAACCGAAACTCCTCTTCCGTTGGCCAGGGATTACGGAAACTCCAAACGTCTCAATTTCCCGCCTTCAAAATACTGGGGGCATATTCGGCACATTATCTAGAGACATTTTTCCTCCCAGGGACCGTGAATTATACTTTCGAGAGCCGTTGGACCGTAAGTTTCATTTTCGGTCAACAGGGACGGTTTGTTGTAGCCGAGTCATCCGGAGGGTGGGGAATTAATTACCCCTTTTTTTTTTTTGGGGGGGGGGGGGGGGGGGGGGTGTTGACTCGGAGGGTGGGGAATTAATTACCCCTTTTTTTTTGTGGGGGGGGGGGGGGGGGGGTGCGATTCAATGCGTTTCATGTGAGGGTCGGAGTGCAAAGTCCGGTCTAAAATGTTAGATGGGCCCAACCCAACCCAACATCTTTTATGGGTTGGGTCGAACTCCGGAGTCCGCGCACCGGCTTATATGTTTCCGCACAGAAAATCCTCTAGATCTGCCGTCCACATCCCCCTTCGAAGCCGTACAGTCCACCGATGGAAATCGTCAAACCACAGAAAGAAATAGCCCTTTCGCTTGACGCTACTAATGAAGGGACCGGATGAGTTTAATAGAATTCTCAACGGCAGGTCTATTTTCGCATAAAATATTTATGCGAGATCTTCAAAAGAGAATGACGGCACAATGCTCGCCCTAGGGAGAAAAGGACTTATATACTCAGCGGGGTGCGAGGCCGGAGGAATAAAAGAAGTATTCCCGTTATTATTCCTCGCGGTTGTCCTTTACTCTCCAGCGCCTCCCGGCCTCTTCTTTGGGTAATGTACTTTCTAACTGTTACTCTTCAATACTCCGACCAAGATTCTTTGTTCTTCTCCTTTTCTCGATTCACAAGTAGATCTGTGAAATTTTTTTCTTCTGAACTTCGTCTTGGTTTGTTTTTGGGTTTTGTGGTTTGTTTAGATACGAAATCAAGGCGGAGGCATACCATCGGCTCCATGGCGCTGGTGAGTTCGTCGTATGATTAGGGTTGTTGCTGTAGTATCTTTCTTAATGATCTCATTTTTTTTTCTTTTTGGCGGTGTTAGGGTTTTAGGGTTTAAAAGTTTTTTTTTTTTAATGTATATTTTCTTCTCACAAAAGGTAGAAACAAAGAGAATAAGATGCTTAGTTCTTTTTTGTGTGATTCAAATTGTAATATTTTTTATTGCATTTGTGTTATTATAATCATAATCGTGTGCTCTCTTTGTTTGCTCTTGGCACGTTCGTATATGTTTCAAATGGTCCAAAGTTGTTCTTTTGCTGGACTGTAATCTACAATTGGTTGTGCCTTTTTCTTGGCTCCCATATCTTCATATTTTCCGCTAGGAATTTGGCATTCTATTTTGTAATGGGAAACTGATGATTTGGCGTTTTGTTTAGGGTTTCAACGGAAAGGATTTGTTGGTTTCATGGATTCTGGGTGGGATACTAAATTCTTGGTTTCCTGTGTCATTATTAGATTCGTCTTAAAGGCAATGTCGGATCTCACTTTGTAGCAATGACTAGTTGGATGGGAATCCTCATCCCCAGAAACTTTGTCTGGGGCACAATTTAACATATGGTCACTTTGTTGCTATGATAAGTACAGTCCTTATGATCTTGTATGCCAGTTTCTTTAAGCTTCTTTATTGTTTGAAAAAATCATTCTGCTATCTTTTAGATCATGATATTTGATATTATTTGTATTATGCTAGAGTTTAGCAATTATTTTTCAAATGGCTGTGTGGTTGCTCCCTCTTTTGGTTGATGCCAACCATGACAAGACTTTTGGTTGATGTCTTGAAGCTTCAAAGAAATTATTCACTGTTTAATAGATGGTCTCTTTGCCAGATGAACCTTATCTAGATTCAACAAGGCCTTGTCATCCCCATTAGGTTTGCCTTCGCTGCTTCTTTATGTGGGATGACACCTAGCAACTGGTCATGTGGCCTGGATAGGCTTAGGGATCAGATGCAGGTAAGGTGGACCATCTTTTGAAGCTAGTTGGCATTAAGCTTGTCGAATTAGTGAATTGCCACAAACTGATTTGTGAGGAGTATGGCCACGTGCATCTCACATGGATAGGTTAATGAAGTACTGCCTTGGGATTAGATCATTAAACGGTTCGTCGAGTGTGAAAGCTACTTCACTTCCCTTTTTGGGTTCTCAAATACTAATTTATGCTTTATGAGTTGATTAGTATTTTCTCTGCTGATCATTCATCATTTATGTTGAGATTTTTTGGTGCAATTATTTTTCTAAAATCATTGCACCTTTTCACCCCCATGATAAATTTACATTATTGTATAAGTTAATGGGAAATTGTACTGCTTAATACGTCATGTTACATAAATGTAATCATTTCTTTGATTTCTCTTTTTTATCTTCATGGCATATTTTTTTTTGTGTGTTGACATGTGACCGCTAATTGTTTGCATGCTAGGGTTCTCTCTTAAATTCTTAATACTGCATTGTGGAAAATGTGGTAAAATAATACATCACATTTCTGCTTGGTAAAAAGTTGGCAGATTTACGCTGTTATTCTAGAATTGTCTTTGTTTTTGTGGATACGAACATTTTACAGTTTCCAGTTTTCCTATTCACAATTTGACCTCTAATCCTTTGTTATAAGGGTGGTTTTGAGCTTTTTTATTGTATGTGGTTAGATGTCAAGTCTTCCGGTACTTTTAACCATTTTAACAAATTTAATGTTGTTATGCTCTCACTTTGGGAGAGGTAGAGGGAAGAACAATTAAGGGATACAAGCATGAACTTGATGCTCCTTTTTCAAAGTAATGTTGAATTGCTGCTATGCCACTATGCATACTATGTAAATTGAATGTACATTGAACAGCTAATGATAGGGTTGGAAATGGGCCCAAGTTGGACTTGAGCTGGGGTTTTGGCCCGAACTTGAAGAGGTCTCGATTGGGCTTTGGGTTTGGCCCCAAGAAGTACATTTTTGGTTTGGAAGCTAGAGCTTGAATGAGCTTCGGGCTGCGTTTGAGCAAGCGTTGGCTCGGCTTGCAGCCTAACTTGGACCCCCTAAACTTAAAAGTCATAATCCATCCTGAAAGCCATAACATAATCCTACAGGTTGGGCAGTTAACAATTTGCCCTATACATTCCATTCCTTAGTTTCAATCTCTTCCGACCTCATCCCCTTATCTTATTTCTCGAGCATAGTGGACAATGGAATGCCCAACGGGCTGTGAAAAGCCCTTTTGTCTATTTCCTCTCTCTCCTCCCCAATCTCTCTGTCAGTGTAGGTGGAAGATGAGGAGAGGGAGTGGAGGTTGATGATCTCCTCTCTTTCTTTATCTATCTAATTGCGAGTGGAGGTTGAGGCAGAGTAGGAAGTGACTATGAGGAGGTGGAGATGGCAATGTGATTGCAACCAAGGTCTGACGAACCGGCCCGTACTGTCCGGTTTGAACCGATCCGGCCTGTAATCGGTACGCCGGAGCAGTGGAAACCGGTATGGGCTGGTTCTGTGCCGGAGACGAAAAAGACGAAGAGGAGAGAAAGCGCGGGGAAGAGAGGGAAGGAAGAGACCTGTGGCTGCCATCGGAGAGCGGCGGAGTGGGCAGTGGAACCCGCGGGGCGCGGCGGAGGCTGAGGCCGCATTGCCGTGAAGGGGCGGCAGGGCGTGCGGGGGAACCTGCGGGGGCGCGGCGGAGGCCGAGGCCGAGGCCGCATTGCCGTGAAGGGGCGGCGGAGCGTGCAGGGGATGTGGCCACGACTTTTTAATTTGAAAATTTTAAGTGAAGTCGGCAAATCGGTTGCTGACTTCATTTAACAATCTATAAATTAAAAAAGCCGCGGCCTCCGCCTCGCCCCCGCGGGCTCCGCCGCCCTCCGGCCTCCGCAGCTCTCCGACCTCCGCAGCTCTCCGATGGCGGCCACGGGTCTCCTCCCTCCCTCTCTTTCCCGTGCTCTCTCTCATTCTCTTCTTCTTCCCTGGCTCCAGCGGGGAAGAGCTGGCCGGTTCGTGCCGGCCGGTTCCGAAACGAACCGGAACTGTACCGGTCCGGTAGGCGACCGGTATGCCTACTGGATTCCGGTACGATGAACCTTGATTGCAACCTTGACAGAGGAAGGAGGCAGCAACCTTGAGTTGTGCTCCTATCCAGCCTTGTATATACTGTTGAGCTGAGGCATGACTTGAAGATTGAAAAAAAATTTCTGACTGAACATGAGCAAGGGGTTGGCGCCACCTGGCCTGGATGGTTTCTAGCCCTTTCCATGGTAAATAACCATCGATCATGGCCGGGCATGACTTTGATATTCCTAATTCAAACTGATATACTTGTGCAGGAGTTCCTAAATTTAGGATATATGTTGTTCGATCATTATATTCATGGGCTTCTATTTATGCATCAAGTATTAAGTTTTATATAATGATACTTGTCTAAGATGACTTGTTGGATTTTGGATTCTTTCTTAAAAATTTGAAGTTTATGATGAACAATGTGGGTTTTTGATTGTATGTTCAACACTGCTATGAGATTCATGGGGTTTGACCATGCTACATTTTGAGTTTTGAGCTTTAAGCCATGACACTTTTCTATGATATTCCTAGGCCATATCTGTTGGCTTGTAGATTATGATGGACAACATGAATTTTCTGTCATATTGCTGACAACTATTATGAGATACAAGTGGTCTGCATGATGTCAGGGTTTTAGCCATGACATGAGACTTTAATACTCCTCTCTGTTGTATTATAGCATGATTACTGTGGATTGTGTAAATGAAGATGCTACATCATTGGCCATATTCACTAATATCCAAGATGCCTAAAGCTTGAAGATCAAATAGTTCGGCTGCTTCTTGCAGCAAATTTTGGCGGATGCTGTGGTGCTTCCCTTTGCCAAAGCCTTTGGTCCTTCCAGGATTATTTTTAAGGAGAGAGATAGGTTCTAATACACAGGGGGCTGGTGGATGTGCTGAAATGTCAGAAGGAAATCGAAAATTGCAGACATTGAGTGGAATGAGAAGTGGTGGTTGGATAGGAGTTAGGGCTTGTATGCTTGGGTGTGGAGAGTGGTGAAATGGATGTTAGTGTTGGGATATCTGGGAATGTGAAGGATGGTCAATTTCTAATTTATTGATAAGGGTCATCATAAGATATCAACTTTGGCAAATATATGTGGTGAAAGGTGATTTACTTGGAAATTTGTCAATTCCGTTATTTCCCTATTCACCATGCCCTTTCTAATTTCACTTTCAATTCAATTCTGGTTATCATATGTTCGAGCATTATACTATCACATGCATTATATTACAGTTAATTAAGTCCTTAAATTATCTTTCTTTTCATTTGAAACTTATCATCCATTTCCAACATATAATGCATGTTGCTACTTTTGCTTAGAAATTGTTTTACTTTTGTTGGTTGGTAATGCAAGCTTGTTTGATATGTTAAACTTTTGACTGAGTTGTTTTGTATATTCAAAATGATGCATTGATAACTGTCTCACAGATTTTGCATGCTGGCAACACAAACAAGAATGGTTTCAAGCACTAATTGCAGCAGCATACAGTGGGGTACAGGTTGAACTGGTCAAGAATTTTGAAATGGGTGTTTCAAATAAAACTCCTGAAGTTTCTTAAGATGAACCCTATAGGGAAGGTATGGTAACTGTGCATATAAAGATCCTTAGTATAATGCTTGTCAAGTTGTTTTCTGATGGAGTAAAATGGTTTACGTTCGTGCAGGTTCCTGTACTGGAGACACCTGATGGTCCCATTTTTGAGAGTAATGCAATAGCACGCTATGGTATGGAAGGATCCTATACCGTCATGTTGCGTTTTTTTATGAAAACTGAAATGATGGTAATTATTTGTCTTTCTTCTCTCCCCAGTTACCCGCTTGAAGGCTGAAAATCCTCTTTATGGTTCTTCACTTATTGAATATGTAAGTTTTCCTATCTGCCACCATTTTAAACTTATCATTATGCTCAGTTAGTTATTATGTTTCAGAATGTGCTTTCAGGCCCGAATTGAGGCAATGGATTGACTTTGCATCAATGGGAGATCGATGCACATATTGGCACGATGGTTACTTCCAAGACTGGGATTCGTTCCATTTGCTGCTGTGGTTTGTTTTAAATCCTCATATTTTGTTATTGTGTTCTAACATATATCTTTGCCCACTAAAGGATTGCCCTTGTACAGGCTGAGGAATTTGCAATTACTGCTTTGAAGAGATCTTTAGGTGCTCTGAACACTCATCTAGCCACAAATACTTTACCTTGTTGGCCATTCTGTGACTTTGGCTGATATTATCACGACATGCAACCTGTATATGGGATTCATCCGAATCATGACCAAGAATTTTACTTCAGAATTTCCTCATGTTGAAAGATACTTCTGGACTATGGTTAATCAACCAAATTTCTCAAAGATATTGGGTATGGTAAAACAGGCAGATTCGGTTCCACCTGTTCCGTCACAGAAGAAGCCTGCTCAACCTAAAGACTCTAAGCAGAAGGAAGCTAAGAAAGAATCCAAGAAAGAGCCTGCAAAGCCTAAGGTTCAGGAGGCCGTAGAGGAAGAAGAGGCACCCAAGCCTAAACCGAAAATCCTCTTGACCTGCTGCCTCCTAGTAAGATGATATTAGATGAGTGGAAGAGGCTATATTCGAATACAAAGACCAACTTCCGTGAGGTTGCCATTAAAGGTATTTCTTTGCTCTATATCTTTGGTTGTGGTTTGGTTGGAACTTGCAAGCAATCTGAAGTGCCTGCAAGTCCAGTTACTGGAACCGTCTCCTCTTTTTCTCTCACTAACCTGCTCATTCTCACTCTCAATCAGTAGCTAGAATTGAAGTCACATGTAACTTCAGAAGGCAGCTACAATGCCACAGCTTGACCTATGGTAAAAAAAATATTTGTAGGTTTAACTTGCAGCTGTTGAAAATGATTAACTAATTCAATAACACGACATTCTGATGTTTATATCAGGACTATGTAATTTTTCATGATAGCATGTCCTTTTGCCATCAGAAGCAATTAACACCCTTCCCCCCTTCTGTGCGGCACATTTTTGAGCAATACAATGCTGATACATTGTTCATATAGATAATTCTGATGGCATCACCTGTTGTGACTTGGGCATGGGTGGTGGACGGTTTATTTTTTGAAAAAATCTAGAGGACAACTTATTTATTTTCTTAAGCATGTTAGTTCTCCTTGGCAATGGAGTGCCAATACATTTGTATCATCTTATGGAGCCTGTGTACAAGTGTGTGCTCTCTGATAGACGATGTTTGTTTCTGCTTTTCCTTATAGGGTCTTGCATGATGCATATACCATTGATAATAGATTACTTCATGTATTATTAATATATTTGAAGCATGTTTTAAGCACATTTAGCTTGTTTTGAAGTCTTGGTAAAGTAAATTGTTGTGTTAATCAAATATAGGTGATGGCAAGAGATCTAGTTTTTGTAAAGTCCTTTTTCCCCCTTCATTATATGGAGATCAGTATTTGGATGAAAGTAGCTGGGTATACTGGGTGGCCATCCAACTTATTTTCATTGGATTATTAGGTTACGTATTGCTATCAGCTAACACTCTCGATTGTCCTAGACTGGCTAATTTATTCAATCTGAGTCTTTATTTTGCAATTTGGGAACAATTCAGTTAGGGCAATTGGCAATTATTTGGAATTTGAAAATGAATCAGACTGCTTTATCACAAAATCCAGAATATTTTGATTAACTTCTTTTTAATGAAAAAAGGGGTGCAAGCACAAAAGGCAAGAATAATCATCATAGCAACATTGCTACTTCCTAGTTTCAACTAAACATACTTCATTATACTTTTAATTCATTCAGTTTCACCTTTAATAGGTGATGAAAACCTTAACATTTTTTAGTAAATAATTTATGATTCGTTTTTTTTTAAGAATAGTTTGTATAATAATTTGGCAATGAAAATAATCATTGCTGTGCCTGATACGCCTGATACATGGTCAGTGGTGGGTTTAATTTGCAAAGTAGGTGGGTTCTTATTGAAGGAGTGGGGATCTGAGACAAGATTTGTGATGATGTGAGATATAGGGTAAAAGTAAATGAGGCTTTACAATTGCTAAAGAAACATTTGCTAATATGGCAACTAGGAGACATTTACTAATAATACTTCTAATATGATCCTGGATTAATCCCATCTTACCAAGGTTTTGTAGGGTTAGGAATATTTTGGGAAGGTCACTAAGTGTGTTAATATAGGTATTTATGTATATGTGTGTGTGTGTGTGTATATATATATATATATGTATTTATATATCTATTAAGTATGTATGTATGTATGTATATATATGTGTGTGTATGTGTGTTTATATATCAGGTCTATCGACAATGTGGCTCTTATATTGATGATCCAAGTCATTGGATGTGATCTATTATCTTTACATAAAAATTCATATGATTTGGACTTTTGGAGACATCTAGCTTATACATTATGTGGTCGAATAAGTGGATCGTGGCGATGTATATACTAGTCTTCAAATCACATGATGTTTGGTGCGTAGGCAATTTAGAAGTAGTAGGTCACACCTAACGGCTCGGATCATTGATGTGAGATTCCTATTGTCCGATCTAGACTTGATGGAATTTGAGTGGAGATCCACTCGAGCTTAGCCAAATTTACCATTCTTTATATATATATATATATATATATATATATATATATATGTATGTATGTATGTATGTATGTATATGTATATGTATATGCATTTACATGGATGGGAAGCATTGTTTGTGCTTGAGATATCATGCTAATCTTTGTGCTGTTTCAGGTTTCTGGGATATGTATGATCCAGAGGGCTACTCTTTATGGTTCTGCGACTACAAATATAATGATGAGAACACAGTCTCGTTCGTGACTCTAAACAAGGTTAGTGGATTCCTGCAGCGTATGGACTTGGCACGCAAATATGCGTTTGGCAAGATGCCTTGTAATAGGCTCAGAGCCACCATACAAGGTCAAGGGACTTTGGCTCTTCCGAGGACAGGAGATCCCACAGTTTGTGCTTGATGAGTGCTATGACATGGAGCTTTACGAGTGGACCAAGGCGGACATCACTGATGAAGCACAAAAGGAGCGGATAAATGCCATGATTGAGGATCAGGAGCCCTTCGAGGGTGAAGCCTTGTTGGATGCCAAGTGCTTCAAGTAATCTCTGATCGGCTTTCCACCGTTAAGAGGCCCTTTTCATGCTGGAGCGCTGGTACCTTCGTTCTGGTGATCTTATTAGTCGCCGGTTACAAGTTTTTTCCATATTCAGGACTTCATGTTATTGTGTTTTGCCACACAAAAAAAGAGACCTGTTTTTTGGGTGGATGGTTTTTCTTTTTTCTTTTTTTCTTAGTTATATTGGGATCATGATGCCTTTTTTTTTATGTTGACCCTCTAGGGGAAAAGAGTTACTTTCCATGGCGAGATATGCTAATTATTATTTTAACAGATTTCAGGTCTTTTGGCCCCTATAGTTAAAAAGCTTTTGCCCTGTTTCACCATGGAAATATTATTTTGCAGGGGATAATCCGTGACGTTTTCGAGCCTACATTTGTGATGCTCTGAAGCCATGGGAGAGCAAGGTGGGTTGCCTATATAGACCTGTGTTAGCTGCTGTAAGATATTAGCAGAACCATAGGTTTTCCGAAAGTGGGCGGGACCATTAATGATGAGCTAAAATATCACTTCAAATTTCCCTAGCTGGTATCGTGCATCTGTGTTTTTGATTTAGTTAAAGGCAAAGACCTGCCTTTTTGTCTTGAAGGATAAAGCCCTAAGAGTGGAGAACGAGAAGTCATCATTAAACCGGCTATATATCGGTCCGTAATAGGCCAGCGTGCGACGGTGCGAGCTTGAAATAAGGATATATCTAGGAAGTCTTACGATCACTATGAGCTCGTTTGGTTTGTGGGAAAAGAATGGAGAAAAATATCATCAACGAAAAAATAGTGAGGTGCTTTTTGTTTGGTTGAAGTTTTCAAAAAAAAAAAGATGGAAAAATTTTATTCTCATAGGAATATGATTTCATACTTAATGAAAAATTTTTTTCCTGAACATGGAAAAATTACTTTTTTATAAAGTCAGGAAGCACTCAATTTTTATTTTTTTCCAAAAACATCTTTTGCATTAAAAAGACATTAAAAATCTATTTTTTATTAAAGATATAATAAGAATTACACATAACTTTTTCAGAAAAGCAGATGATTAATCAAACATAAGTATTCTGAAAATCTGTCATGGTCAACTAAACATGCCAAAAATACTTTTTTCAGATATGCTTTTTTTAGGAATCTACTTTTCAGCAATCATTTTTCTAAAAGAAAAAATACTTTTCGCGAACCAAACGAGCCTATAGAATTTATATATTAAGAGGGGAAAACTTCTGGTCTCTTTTAGAGGGATCAAGGATAATAATACCAGCATGGGAAGTTGAGACTTTTTTTTTTTTTTGCATCTACAACGCAGAACCATAAGCATTCCTAGAGTATCAACCTGCGGTGTTTAAACTCAAAACTCTAACCCCAAAGTTACCTCAGGAGTCAGGATGGAATAGGTAGTCATAGAGTGGGACGAAATAGGTTGGATGGAACCAGTTAGGCAATTTGCATAAAAAATATATTTTTTATGCAAATTATTTTTTTAATTTTTGGAAAAAATTTGTGAAGAGTTTGTATGTATATCTAAATCGGATTCAAAGTTAGATTTATTATTACCCACAGCTGCTCTGAATCCTCTGTAGGTCATGTAAAACGAGCCTCATCAGGATCGTGTACCTAATGGAACAAAATAAATTACCACCTCTATCAAACTCTAAATAGCATAGGAAAGTGGGATAAATAAAGCGCATTTCTGATTTATATCCAGCCAGCTGCTGAAAATATCAATATCTGATAGCCTGAGCAAATTCATTGATGGTTTTGGCAGAATTCATCAAGTTGACACACACAAATATACACATACACACAGAGAGAGAGAGAGAGAGAGAGAGAGAGAGAGAGAGAGAGAGAGAGAGGGTGCTAATTTTCATCAGCATCACTTCCACTTGGGCGGGTATCAATATAGAACTCCGCGTTAATTCCATCAACTAGTTTGCCCCTGCAAAATAAGGTCTTGGCAATTCAGGTCTATGCATACGATGGATCAAGCAAATTTTAAACAACTACCTTTCCAAAATAAATTTGCCCTCCTTGTACTTTTGACTTCTGTCATGCGCCAGCTCCTGAAAGGAACAAGGCAAGACTACCAATGAGTTGTGCATGCAACCACAGGTTCCAAACCCATAGGTGCCGATACCATTGCTCCTTGACAGCTTAACAGTCACTATGCAGTATAAAGAAGCATCCTATTCTTTTCATTAGATGCGTCAGTGATTTGTTTCTTTAGTAGGTTTGCAGTCAGTTCCTTGGTTCTTCATAAACCAGAGAGAGACCACACACACAGAATCAGTTGGGAGGTGTGAGTTTTGTATCACAATCAATCCAAGAGCGTTGACATCAATCGTAGATGTAGTAAACAAGATCAAATAATGAAAATATGCTCTTTTGATGGTTGTTCAAGATTCAGGAAAAGGAGACTTACATATTTCCAGCCCACATTTTGCCCACATAAGCAACAGAATAAGTCAGCAACAGTATGCAACCCAGAAAGCATCATTCTCTCCTCTTTATCTCCTACTGAGACATTTGCACTGGAAAACGTAAAGCAGTTGAATAAGTTTAAAAGGATACAACTGATTCCCTATCAACAGAAAAATTCATTCTTGCAGACTCCCTCTGGAAATTTAAGGCTGTTTTGCAAACTTTCTGAGGATAGCAACAAGTCAGAAGGGACACCTTCAGGGTGAAGACCACATGCTCTTCCAATTAAGATGGTTCGAGAAAGAAATAGCACAATGTTAGTCTTGCATGGATGCAAAGAAGGACAGGACAATCCAGCTTAGCATGCATGTGTCTGATTGGAAAGGGGAAAAGAAAAAGGTGATACAAGGATGCAGACAAAAATGATAATTTTAACAAATTGTATAATACATATTCAATTTTTTTATATTTTATAGTAGAAAAATTAAAATATATTTATTTGTTTTAAGTGTTTCAACAGGCATGCTCTTCATCCAAACTCTGATATTAGCTCAAGGATACAAGAAACATGACATTTCAGATAGTGCCTATATCCATGAGCAAGATTTCAGAATAAGAAAAACCTACTTTCAATGCCATTATGGTGGCTCAAGCTCCATGTTAGAAAGGCCAACTCTCCATTGATCTATAAAACCTACAACTAAAGAACTTGTTAAGTATATAAAATCCTAACAAATCAAATTTGTCAATATGGATACAACAGCAATTTTTGTGAGGTGGATGTGAGCAAATAATGCAGGACAGTGTTTGATTTCTGAGGCAATTCTGGAGCATGGCTTGCAACAATGGTAATATATGGAGCAACATATGCTATATTGTACCGAACCGAATGGTAAGGTGCATAGCAAACTGTCCGGTTCGATATTGGTCTACAGTCCGGAGGGGTGTACTTACGTTTAGAACACCGAACCGGCCCTCATATCGGACATTCCAATACAGTAACAAGGTGGTCCGGTAGAAGGCATAGTACCAAGACGCCACATCTTGATATGGAGTATAACTGCATGATAATTATCTAAAGCATAATGACTAGGTATTCAGCTTAAGTTACATGACTTGAAGTTTTGGAAGAACATTACAGGGATAAGGCTAGTAACTATGCAAAATGGTGGAGATGGAAAATGAACCCTTCATGGGTTACTATATGCTTGAGCAGGTTCTGTTTAGAAGCTTTTGAGCTACTATATATAGCAAAAGGGTTGGAAGGTGGTAGTTTACAAGAATGAGGTGTTTATCTACGAGAATGATGAATAGATTAAATAGCCATCAGGGGAAAGGGCCAGTCAGATTATGTCTAGCGTTATCTCTTGCCTATGGATAAAAAAAATGTTTATAAGAACTTTCCGAACCGAGATTGACACTAGCAGGAATTTGAGAGAGAAAGGATGATAAAAGTTTAATGAATAAAATGTGCAAGAAACTTACACACTATTGAAAAGATATGCTTTTCCGCGACGGCAGTTAAAAGACTGGCACAAATAGGAAAAGAAACAAATTAGCAACAAATCCAATTAAGATTAACTTTTAGACAGAAGATACCTATGCAGTAACTAAAAATGTGACAAAAAAAAAGCAACAAAAAAAAAAGATATTTAAAGGTTTATTTCTTTTCCATGAATAAGGGATGGGGGAAGTAATACGAACAATTACAACACTTAACGGCCAAAAAGAAGGGAATGAGTAATTCTGCTCGTGAACTTTAACAATTTAATTGTTGAAGGAAACAATTCCAACCATTAAGGCATTTTACCTGCACCACAATGTTCACCATATATTCAGAAACCCATCCATCCAACTTACAATGATTCATGGAAAACACAAAAATTTAAGATCCACTAATAGTTTTGCACGATGAAGTCGATTATGTAATATACATTTAATTTTATAAATGTTACACACACACATATATATATTTATGTTCTTCAACTAAAAGGAAACATAAGGAGTTTTCACCCCTTTCAGTTTTTCTTTTTAGAGACCACCAGTGAGTTTTATCCCTGATCTAACTGGCCAACTGTGAATTGCGATCACCGTATGGGACTTTGGGAATGAATCAAGGTATGATCCATACCCAAGATCCCTTTTTATCCCTATAAATTCTTTACCAAGCACATGCATTCATCACTCATGTCAAAAAAACAGAAGTTTCCGTTAACATAATTTTAGGAATCACGTAATAACCTACATCACCCATAATATTTTTATTTATTAGCGTGATCCTGTATCAATCTATATTATTTTTCTTTGTTAGCATGATCTTGTTAGAATAAATTTAGGGATCACATAAAAACATGTATCACCTATATTATTATTTTTTATATAGAGTTTGTACACGAGTATATATAACCTCTGAGATGTACCGAATATGATGGAATAGATAAATAAAATCACCTTTATCTCTCTCTTTTTCTCTTGTTTTTCTCTTCTTCAGCAAATATTTTAACATAGTATCAGAGCTACTGATTATCTAATCTGCTGCTACCATCTCTTTTGTCCTTGCTATAGTCGTCATTGCCATGTCTAGAAACTTTGAAGGCCTCTATTGCCGATTTATCGATTTCTATTTTTTTGTGAATCAATATTCGAAGATCTTCTATTTTTTAGTGGATTCACAGATCCTCTATTTTTCTGTAGATCCTCTATTTACTAGTAAATCAACATTCGAAAATCCTATATTTTTTAGTAGATTTATATATCTTCTATTTTTGGTAGATTAACATTCGAAGATTCTTTATTTTCTAATGGATCCACAGCTCCCCTCCATCACTTTTCTCATCAGCTTCAAATCTTCGGTCGTCTCTCTTCACCATCGTTCAGCCCCTTTCTCTCCATCTTCGATTTTATTTGCTGCCTCCGGCTCCTTCACCATCCAGTCAAGGTCTCTTGCTCCTCTTCTATAATGCCTCCATCTAAAAGGATCGTCGACCTTCGGCTGCCCTCTCTATGAGTTGTTCTCGTTGTAACTGTAATCTTCTATGTATTTTCTTGTTGCTACATTATTAGATAAGTCAATCAACCACGTCGATAGACACGTCGGCAGACACGTTAGCCAGACACCTCGACAGACACACCAATTTGCTATGCTAATCAGCCATGTTAGTGGACACATTAGTTTGTCACATCAGTTAGCTATGTTGGAATTGCCAAACACATCGGTTTGCTACGTTAGCTTTCTGATTTTCCAAATTAGTTTCTAAGCTAGTATATCAGTTTCTATTCTAACATATTAAATTCTGTATTGTCACATCAGTCTGCTATATCAGTTTTTGAGTTGTTATGTTAACTTCTAATCTGCTACATCAGCTTCTGAGCTGCTTGTGTTCTACCACATCGGACTTTGTGCTGCCACATCAGCTCTTGATCTACCACAACTTCAACTGTCATGTCAGCTCTTAGTCCATCAGCTTCTGAGCTGTTACTTCAGCTCTTGATCTCGTACATTAGTTTTTGGGTACATTCGTGATCTAGTTTCCAAACTTAAGTTAGCACCAACAATACTATCTTGAGTTTGGGAGAGATATTAGCATAATTTTAGAAATCACGTAACAACTGCATCGCCCATAATATTTTTTTTTTATTAGTGTGATCTCGTATCAACCTATATTATTTTTTTTTGTTAGCCTGATCTTATTAGAGTAATTTTAGGGATCACGTAACAACATGTATCACCCATAATACTTTCTTTCGTTAGCATAATTCTATATCAGCCTATATTATTATTTTTATATGGAGTCTATACATGATTATATATAACTCCTAAAATGTACCGATGGAACAAAAAAATAAAATCACTTCTCTCTCTTTTTTTTTTCTCATCTTTTGCAAATATTTTAACCTTTTTCTTCTCCCCTTTTTTTTACAATAATATGTTTCATCAATTTCAGTTATTTTTTGATAATTTGCTAAGCAAGATATACGTAATCTTCTTTAGTAGGTAAAATTTAAGAAACAATATATTACTATTTTCCTCAAATTTCTTAAAACACAGCATTTCACGCACGCAATGTGCCCTAATAATCTCAACATCCGAGTTCGGTTTGCTAAAAATACTCCTTACAAGCTAAATTTATCACCCAAGAGCTAGGTTAATTCAAGGGAAAAAAAAAAATCTTCACTATAGTTCCCGAAACATCGTCAGAAAACCTAATCCTTGTGGCATGTAAGCATTCTTACAGAAGCATGGAAATAGCGACAGCAAAATAGCCACAGAGAAGGGCTGAGAAATTTGCCACATGAACAAGAAGGAAGAAGTGAGGGGGAGAAAAAAGTAACAGCGTACGATGGAGGTGAGAGTCCAAAAGCTAATAGGACTCGACTTCTACGTACCCGGGAGATGAGGTCTTGGGCGAGGGCCAGATGGGTCTGGCAAAACCGGCAGCGGTAGATCCTGCCGTCCAATTCCACCCTGAATATCCTCCCCATCGCTTCTCCTGCCCACTCTGTTCCAACCCCACAATTCCCCCACCGGACAAAGGAAAGTGCGATAACCCACGAAGAAAGCCGTTCTGTGCAAGATATTCGCTGTCCCGGCTCCGATAAGATATGTATGATATCCGATCCAAGCGACGAGGATAATAAATAACGCCGGTCCGAGAGGTCCAGTAGATAGTGCTTCCATCCGGGTGGAATAAGAATAGATCCGAGCTATCAATTGGATTCGTGAATAATTTATTTTAAATAAATTTAAGTTTGATATAAATAATTTTTTAATATAAATGAATTAATTCGTCTACATCTATTTATTAAATAAATTGGGTTCATATTAAATTCTTTGATCTGTTTAATAGTTTAACTTATTTTGATATATTTAATAATTGAGTCAAGTCATTATCCGACTCATTTGATATGTTCCATATATTTGAAATTTGTTTGTTACCGGATGCAACAAGATCAAGTTGGTAAGGAAAAAAATATTCTTTGCTTTCTGTGCTTCTTCAACAGGCAGATTGTTTGAGTTGTTAGCCCTTACGTGGAATCAAACTCCCGATAGCCTAACAGGTTTGACTTTTTTTTTGCTTCTTCTAGAAGTCGAAGGTAGATTAGAGCATCGGATTCAAACTAAAGATACTCTGTTACAACAGTTTTTCTTTTTGAAAAATTGCTTTCCGGCAAAAATCTAGATATTGAAGCAGGCTCCAGAGAGATGGCATTATACATTGAATTATTCAAGATGTTTTTGATCTGTTTAACCCAATTCACCTAATCCGTTTAATATTTAAATTTACATAATTTGTTAAAAATATAATTAATTTTTGTAATCCATTTAATCTGGCTTGATCTGTTTAATAAATAAATTATATAGATTAGATTTGGATTTAAAATTTTAACTTGTTTAATAAATATGTTGAATCCAGATTGATAAATTTTTGATCCGGATTGCCACCCCTAGACCAACAAGTTAAACAAAATATAGAATTTTTGGACCGGATGGATGAACCTGTCAAACGCTCCTCTGGCTCCTGCCAGCCTCATTCTACATGGGATTAACCCAGGGGCACGTCATAGTGCTTTAGGCCGGTTAGTCCACAATTGCGACCACACAGGATATCCGGACAGGCTGTGGATTTGATGGAGACCTGAGGATAATGATTTCCTGTGAAGGACAAATCTCTTCAATTGTCTTCTCAGCTGTCGCTGTAAAAGAGGGAAGCTGTCGTCTTCCTTTTTCTTCTTTAGGATGAGGGTGATTTATGGGTAAGGTTTCTTGCCTTGCCAATATAATTCTAACAATCAACATAGAGTTCATATCTTGCACGCTCATGTATTCGGTGGCATCATGCGTTCATCAAAGGATCTTGTGCGTAGATGATGAGTTGCTGAAAAAATATTTCCACATAGGATTGTGACTTTCATTTGCTTTTAATCGAAAGTTAGGATCCATCAAGTCTCATGGCCAACCGACGATTTATCGTAGTAACCTAGAGAAAATCTAGATGATCTTCTAGTTAGTACCGAAGCATACCAAATTTCTGCCTTTTCCACTGTAATGAGATGACTTAACTTGGTGAGAGAACATAAAAGAAACAAATCACCAGGAAAGAGGGCTGCTAAGGAAATTAGACCATAGTTTGTAGAGTGTGATATCCTCTGTTGAATGCTTAATTCCAGTATGGGTCCCTAGGAATTTAACAGAATGAAAAGAATATTTCTACTTTCTCTCAATCATTCTGGAGTTTTTCATCCTTCAGTTGTGTGTGCAGGGTAGGACATGCATGATGAAGAAAACTCTGGCACAAGGCTATGGCAAAGAAATCATCTAGGTAACAGGTATTGCTAGAATTAAGTCAAGCCGACAACCCCAAGGAAGCACAAGTTCCACAAGAACCGAAACTATCCAGCCGAGAACATCTGCCAGCTCATTACGAAATAATCAAAGGCATCATGAATCTCATAGCACAATTAGGCAGTAGATGCCAAAGAATAGGCTTCAAAGGATCAGCTTTATCAAAAAGAGACATTTCATATCCAGATGTTTCTAATCCTGTGGGTGCCCGATAGTTACCGATCCATAGTTCCAAATTATTCACCTCCTACAGCCCGCCTCTCTGTTTTCCATACAATTTTTGGTATGTAAAGTCAAATGAAAATTATATAGGGCGAGAAACTGAAAGGCTATATCTCTACAACACAAAGAACTAAAATGGAACTATTATGAGAATCATAACCATAGAAAAAAAGAGCTGAGGTGTATTTATTTTGTAGATTCAATGGTGAGCTGGCCTTGCAATCTTAATAATAAGAAGTTTGGATAGCTGGCCTGAATAAGGTGCTGCTTGAAGTCAGAGATCATATACGCATCAGCAAGCACACTGTACCATAATTTGTATAAAACCTGAAGCAATGGAAGTAGGAGGTTTGTATCTGGTCGTGCTTCGTGCCACATATATGCGAACAGTATCATAGCATGCCCTATAAGCCTGCAGCACCAGGAATGCTAACCCATTGCAGTTGCAGTTCCACTTCACCACTCTCCACATTTCTCAGCCTAAGAACAAGATCTTGGGTAATTCTGCCGTCTTTCCACACAATGGGGCTCTCACCGGCTAGGCAGTTAGTCCTCTCAGGTTTCACTGTGGTGATTATTGTACCACTTGGAAGACCGGACAAATCCATCCTTACAGCCTCTAAAAATGACTGCATTTCAAACTCTGCATCACCCATTCTATCATCTCGGCTGAATATGTCCTTGTCAAAGACTTCCTACAAAACACATAAACAAAAGATGAGAACTTTACTACAGCCACCTAAGTAAGATGATCTTATGCAATCCTCCAGATCATCTCATCTTCCATCAGCAGTTTCACAGCAATCACAATTGTAAGGACATTAACTTTGATTAAAAATAGAAAATATGAACTGTTTCGGTAATTTAGGACCAAAATTGCAAGACACATGTACAAGAGCATTTCCATGAACTGTTATGTCCAGAATCAAAAATCTAGGTTAGCTGCTGTCAACTGTAAAACAAACAATTCCAAACAACAAACCAATAGAAACAAACAATAAACAATAAAACTGTTGGAAAATGATGAAATCCCTACTCCATTTTGAAGTGTAGAATGGTAATGGACTTTCGTTCAGCGAAACCAGATTTTGTTAAGTTTTAATAATAACAAGGACTGATGATTTCAAAGTCATCCTGGAAAAGGCCATGCATTTTAATTTATAGATACTTCATGGCAGTTTCCTGTACGAATTGAAGTTGGAGCATCACCCAATACAGCCTTTTTAATATTTAATTTATAGAAATAATCATCTTAGTGGTCTTTACCATGAAGCACTTGCTGTTAATATTTGAGAGGAGGCGGGTGTCAACTAGTTTACATGGTAAAGTTGCTGGAAGTAGTTACCAGTAATGTGGGTACCAGTCCTGCCTACACCAATTTAAAATCTATTACCTCAATAAATTAGGTGAAGGCTTGAAGCCTCCTTCTGTTCCCTCAAGAGAAAAAAAGAAAGAAAATTCAAGAGTAGTTGCATGGTGCAGAATGGATGATAGAATATCAACTACATACGGGAATATGCTTAAATATTGAAATTAGAAATGGAAACATGGAGGCTACTTATTACATAATTAGAAGAACTAATACAGAATATAGAAAGCAGAAACTGTTGAAATATAAATCACAATGAAGCCCACATTGGCCCAAATGTTTCCTAGCATGGTCATCTTCACCATCCTAGATATATAGAAGATAGGGGAGAATGACTATAATATAACAGAACTAGATCATAGTACACTGAGAAGACAGGTTCTTCTAGAATGTTATGAGATTTTGCCATGTGCATCCAAGACAAGGGAATGTCTCTCATAAGGATCATGATATTTTATGGATACTTAACACGGGGAATGACATTGGCCCAAGCACAAGTTTGAAACCTCAACTTGTCAGATACAACAATGCATTTGCACTGGTGACCTCTTCTCGTGGTCATGCATCAGCCAGCATCTCCACAACTCACTATTTAGACTTGGAAACTAGGCCACATTCTAAAGCTCACATCAGCTACTTCACTCTTGGAATCCCATTAATCTGATGAATGGATTTATGTTCTTTGCATGGTTAGTCCACCATTATTGTGGCAGACCTTGGTAAAGGTTATCCTTGAATTTTTGATGGGATGTTAAAGAAAATATTTTATTATATTAGATTGGGAAAAAATTTGGAGTAAGACATGCCCCGTGCAGTGATGAAGTTTTCATTCAGTGTATGAGTCTACATGTATGCGTATAAAGGCTATGTGCATATGGCATATGCATTTCTTTCTGCTTTGTCTTACTTATCTTGAGCTTGGCTGATACTTGACAATGCATTATGCAAACACTTGTTTACCCTTTAAATGTTATGATCCCACTAGATATGCATGATATTACCAAAATCATGTCCATAGATTAATCCCCCTATATCACCACTGTTCTTCCCCTTTCACTGCAGGGCAATCTCCTCCTATCGTTCCTGCAGATGCCTCTACTCTTCCATAGTTTTCTGATGTCAGCAATGCTAGGAAATAGTTGATGCATTTGAGGAGGTTATCCTGTATGGTTCACAGTATTGTCAATCATTCGTTTTACTAAGATCCCCACAATATTACCTAGATCCCTTTGGATGTCATTACCCTCCTATGACCAAATTCTTCAAGCTAAGTTACACTTCTATGTATATGAAGAACCTACTCTTCCTTGTTTCAATATGTTTTTTCAGCAGCTACCCAATGAAAATCCAATACTGAAATAATCACACTGCGAGAGGTCGCTACTTGCTTGTAGTCCTGAATGCTAGGATGTAACTGAGACAGTGACGGTTCCCGAAGGCATGCAGACTTGGGTTCCCTTTTCCTCTCCGAGTTAGAATAGAGTTATTTCATGCAGCTTTGGTGTTAAACTCACTTAAATGATTTCATTGAACATTACAAAGCTCAATTGGTAACTTGAGGCTCTCCAGTAAAGCATAATGGAAATTACATAGGGCTTTCACTCCACTAGCTCGATGCCAATGGTGCAGCAGTTAATTTTGGTGTCATGGTTTGTTAACGTCCTTGCAACTAAATCAATAATTGGCCACATAAGGATCCTAATGACAACACCAATATTATCTAGACACTCTTATGTACTCCGTTGATCTACCATGTACTCCAACATGTTGATCTACTATTTTTGCTAAGCTTCTTTGGTTTCAAGCAAGCCCCTATATTGCGGATTCAAGAAGTTTTGCACCTTGCTTCATGCTAGGTGATTGTGATCATGTCATGTTCATAGGCACCTATCATTAAGCTGCATATGCTTATCTATTTATAAAAATGACTAGGAATTCCTTAATACTTTCTTTTATTCAAGAAGTTTATGCTTGGCATAATGAAACTCGATCCTCCTATCTAGCTTTTGGGCCATCAAGATGTATATAATCCTTGATAATGCCTATTATCATTATAGCATGGATAAAACGACGATCCTGCAAGTACCATAATTACGATATGTACCATGCTAGTAGGTCATCAGCATGGTACAAGAAAGGATATCAGTGCATCATCCTGGCATCACATATCTTATGATGTATCAACTTGCGGCTATCCATATTTCTGTACATAGAATACAAGACAAGATATAGCAATATAGGTCTTTCCAGATATCCTTGTTTCTGTCCAGAAAATCCATTGGAGATACTGCCATTGATTTTCTTTTTTCCTTTTTCTTTTGAATACTTAACCTAAAATCAGTATGGAAACAACACCAAAAGATTTGGATGTTTCAAAATCGCACATTAAATCAAAACCCTCTATAGTGCCAATGTGCCATCAAAACTACTATTCTTTGACCACTCGATGCAAATAAGCAAATGTCTGCAACTTCTGGGATTTCCAGTCTTGATATTTCATCATATTTGTTTCTAGCATGGTAAATGATCTCACGTATGAAAATATTCAAGTACTTAAAATTATTTAAATCATAAGACATAAATATCACGAGGGAAAGATATACATACAAGCCTAATCGTTTGAGTAGGATCTGAAACAGAAAGAGTTAAGTCTTCGTTCCATTCTGGATTGACATTCTTCTTTTTTACACTGGTCTTCAATTTCTGCACCATAAAAAGGATAAATGAGAAGTGTAGACATAATTATGAAAGCCACTATTAGCTTTGCAGTGACAATACAGAAATATTAAAATGTAAGTAGATTGTATAATGCTCTTTCATCAAAACCAAATTCGCAATAAGAAATATAGGGATTTATTACTACACGAGAAGATAGTCACTGCGTACCAGTATTTAGTACAATATACTACCATGAAGGCATGATACTTTCACATCAATGATTTGCTAAACTCCCAAACGAAGTCAAGGTTTACCCAGGATAACGTTTTTAACTACTTGTTTAACATCTACAGGAGGTGAACCCCTGTTTGAATTTTATTTCAAAGAAAAACTCCACAAGAAAGAGAACACTTGGCTCCGAGGTTTTACATATCGTGATGGGGTTGCCCTAATTTTTCCATAGAACAGGATGCTCTATGTACCGACACTAAACCATAGATATCGCATCCCGTCCTGATCTATTCAGTGTCTCATCCCATCCCAACACTTGGGATGGTGCTCCGTCCAGACAATTAGGATGGTGGGGCACCGTGCTGTCCCACCGGTATTTAAAACCTTGCTCAACCGTCACGGCACAACAACTTACACTAGCTTAAATTCCTCAACCCAAGAATTACTACCTTAAAGTTAAAATTCTTTAACTATGCCATCATACAGATGACGTGCTTCATAGATTATAGTCTGCTATCGCCTGAAACTTTTTGAGTATGAAACACACTAATATTACTCAGAGAAACTGCATAATTACACGCATATCATATCCCAGAAACATAGCCATGCCGCTAAATCCCTGGATTAAAAAATATGACGCTGTTAATTACAACATCATATTATTTCATGAGAGCCAAATGAACAAGCACAAGGCCTTCTCTCTCTCTCTCTCTGTAAACTTCGAAGAATGCTGCACTAACATTAAGGAAAGCTGTTCCATGCGCCCAGCAGACATCAGGAAAACAGAATTCTTGGTCGAAGAATCTATTCGCTTTACTCCCTCACCTAAATTCAACAACGGATGATGACAACCCCCAATGCCGGTCCAACCTGACAAATTTCCAGCGAAACATGTCCAAAAATATGTTCTCTACGAACCCTTCAATCTCATATCCATCTTTTATCAGTAGCATCATGTATCAAAGCAAGTAGAGCCAAAAAACCAACGCCCTTAAACCATCTAAATCAAAACCAAATCATCGAAACCTAAAAAAAGTAAAAGGAAAGCAGACTGGAAAAGAGAAAGGGAAAGAGTAAAGGAAAGAGATTAGAAGTAAAGGACCTGGCGGCCCATACGAAGGACGATGTAGGGATCGCTGCCCCTGGTGTCACGGTAGGCGAGGTTCACCCCTCTCACCACGCGCACGCGGATCAGACCCAGAAGATGCTCCATCCCTTTCTCTTCCCCTTTCTTTTCCCTTCTCTCTCTTTCTTTCTTCTCTCGGCGCTCAGCGGAAGGGAACGGAGAGAGAATGGAGCGAATGAAGGATCGAACTGGCCGGATGTCTTCCGCCTTATTTTTCCGTTTCTGTCGCTATTTTTGTCGGGGCCAACGCGGTGCCCAGAATTCACGGGCCAGGTCAACACGAGCGGCTTCCGTTCCGGCCATCCTCCGAATAGGAGAACGACCACGAGATCCCAGCGAAGATGTCAACGGACCGGGCCGGCGGGATTGACTTCTAGACTAAGGTTCGGCCATTTGGGCCGGCAAGAATACCAGATATTTTCAAATGCAGTTTCTAGATCATCAAAAAATAAAAAATAAAAAAGAGAGAAAACTAGGATCAACGGATTTGAAAGAGGAAGATGAGAAAATAATTTTTTATAGAAGTAAAATTTTTATATTTTATAAAAAAATTACGTAGAATATAGAAAGTCTAATTTCTATCGATTGAAAATTATAAATATTTTTTTCAAATGTATTCTTAACTTTTTAGATAGAACGGGATAAAGCCTAGCTCGTGTGGGAAAAAAAAAGTGTAGAATATAAAGAAGTTTAATTTCTACCAACTGAAAATTAGGATAAAATGTCCTCTTAAGTTTTTGAATAGAATGAGATACAAATTTTATTTTTTAGGAGCATAATAAATTATTCTAAAATATGCTACATTTTTATGATAAATCAAATATATAAAAATAGTTTTTTTTTAAGCATCAGCTTCTCAAAAAATATGTATTTAAGGATTTGTTTTTATGAATTAAACGAGTTTGAAGTCAAAGTATCGCCGGCACCTACCTCTCCAAATGAAAGATCTTGGGTTCAAACATGACTACGAATTTTATTTAAAAAGAATTGAACGTTCACTTCAAGCCCCCGTCCCAATAAACGACTAGTCCTGAGGTTCAGAACAGCGCACTTTTCTCCGTTTTCTCTCTCTCAACGTAAGAACCAAAAATTCAACTTAGAAAAGTGGATGCGTACGGTCGAGTAATTTAAAGTGGGAGCGGTCACAATAGCATCGAGATGCGAAAACAGATGGAGATTTATAAGTGCGATCCAAAGTTTTGGCTTGATAATGTGCGGTTTGGACGAAATACTAAAGAAATTTACCAAATATAAATCCAGGGTTTTTTCTACCTAAAAAATGATAAAATATATTATGAATTGCAAAGCTTATAAAATCTCAAAGTTTTCCGATGATAGCTTTATGGACGGAATGGTTGCCACGTTCTCAGCCTGTGGCATTCGGATGCTGGGAAGGCCATTATCTAACATAAAATTTCAACAATTTCATGTTCCTTGATTAAATGTAACAACAGAACAAAAATAAAAGTCAAAATATATGTCTTTGATTATTGTGCTAACCGTCTTGGATTGCTAGAACAATCATTAGGTTCCACAATTTTGTGATGATAGATGAATATTTTTTGCGGATATAGCTTTATTTAATTCATATAAAACAGATTTCACTCAAGGTGCATAGTCACAAAATTATAAAAATTAAATCATGGATTAAAGTAATCTACAAGACAGTAATATTGGACGCAGACCATAAATTCGTTTAGAATCCCAAGCTTATATTTTATATTTTCTAAGGAATATATATAATTAATTATTTGTATCTTGCCCCCTTCGACAATAGAGATTAATCTGAGTGGGTGCTTTTGGATTTTCCGTGCTAGTACAATTAATAATAAAGGGCAAAGAAAGAAGGGTTGAGAAAGCCTCCCCCCGCGCTCAAACCTCACCTCCCCTCCCTCTCCCTTGCGTTGAAATGGATTCATTGATGTCACAAATTGTGAAAAAAAAAAAATATATTAATTAGATCATTGCTACCCAAATTCTAGTTATTTTTTGAATTTAAAAAAATATGATGTTTGATGCGGACGCATATTTGGTACTAAATTGGTTATTTACTGGATAAATCTTGAGTACTTATATACAATTAAAAAATAAATAATATTTTTTGGTATGCTATAAAATACTGCAATAGAAGTATATTCAAGCCGATTATGAGTGATAATGATCGATACGGGAGTGTATTTAGTTCCAACATCAATTATTTATTGAATAGGTCTTAAATATTTATATAGAATTAAAAAAATGAAATAATATTTTTTAGCTAAATTTTTTTCTTCCCAAGGTGCTGAGTTGCCAGAGATGGCAGCTGATCCTATAATTACGATAATGCACCAGCAGTGGCGTCTCTCCAGCCCACGCCAGGTACTAATATACATAGGGATGCGCGTAGGTTCCTTTGGGCTCCTAATCGCCAATTAATTATGTCCACAAAATAGGTCTTTGACTAAGTTATTAATGTTTGACCTCATGACAGAGCCCACAGCTAAGACCAATACATAGTACACAGTACCGGGACCCACAGCTTATAGCTGACATAAAGGGACCCACATCCTCGGGGCCCATGTGTCAGTCAAAGGGTGCAGCCTTGGGTTTTTTGATACAAGTGCAAGGATTAAGTACTATTCCGCTACAAATACCACGATGAACGCGGCCATCTTCTACGTGTCAAGCAAAGAACCACGCTCTGTCAAACCTACGGCTGGTTCCAGCACGCTCACCGATTCCCTCCCGAGGCAGCGGACACGAACAAAGCAGGTCCGAGACTTTTACATCGCGCCACCGGAAAAGATGAATCACTGACTTCCATGGACGCCTCCTAAACAACAATAAAGTCTCTGTTTCGAACAACATATACAGATGCTTTTCTCTTTCTCTCACGCCAGTCACCAGTAACACCCCCAGCCACACCCGTTCACTGACATTAGGTGCAGTATTGGGTCTCCGAAGGAGTCGGTGAATCAAACATTTTTGATCCCTTTTACCTCACACACGCCGGTGTGTCAGAAAAAGATAGAATACAGAGCCAATGCAGATTGGAGACCGTGCGGAGGTAGCAATGATCACAAAGATTCCCATATGTGGCTGAAGAGGCGAGAGAGGGAATGGAGCCGGTAAAGGGGCTAGAAGCAGGGTAGATCAGGAGTTAAAGAGTAGGTTGGGCACGGGTGGAGGAGATAAGATTAGATTAGGTTGGGAGAGCAGGGTGTGGGTCCCACTGGAAAGGTAGGGGGCTCGGCCAAGATACGGCCGTGCCAGGGTTGGCAGAGGGAGTGGGCGGTCAATGCGGAGGCGAGAAGATTTGTTTAGGCGGAGGATGTCGCGGGCGCGGGGCACAGCGCCCCGCAATTCGTGCGCTAACTCAGCTCATTCGCTCCTCCTCTCTCGCCATCTCTCGCTCTCTCTCTAGTCTCTTCCTTCTTTAATATTTATTATTATTAATGATTACAAATCCCACTATTTCAGCATACCGGCTTCTGCTGCCTTTCCATTCTTTATGCTAAACGAGGCACCGCCCCACTGCTGCGGCACGTGCGCACGTGAGCCAGCCTTCTCCCAGTCCCATTTACTTTTTTTTTTAACCTCTCCTATCCAGAATTACTGAAATGTCCTCAATGTCTTTCTATCATATCCCCCGGTTAACCACCGGTGCTGCCGTAATTACAGGGAAAAGAGACGAGGTCAGGACCACTTACCCAAGGGGGAAAAAGGAAAGCGGTACCAGATGTCATTTTTTTTATTGTGAGAGTCGAGCAGCTCCCAAATCTACCCCAAAAACAGCCCTCTTCTCACTCCCTCTCCTTCAGCCCGCTCCTCTTTTCTCATCTTGGCTCTCCGTCAGCGCACAGGGAAAATCTGAGGCTGCGGCGCGGATGCGAAGCATTGCGGCGAGAAAGAGATAAACGAGAGAAGGGTCGAGTGGCCCGGCTGCTCTCTTTTACCTGCTGCTGCTGCTGCTGCTGCTGCCAATACGTGGGAGTGGGGTTTGGGTTACTGTGGATGCAAGGGATAAAATCAAAAGAACCGGTTCCGTAGGGGGCGGAAAAGGAGCCACGCCGAAGAGTGAGAGTTAAGAGTTTCTAGAGAGAGACGATGGTGGGCTCGGGCGCAGGAGGGGATAGTAGGAGCAAAGAGGCGGTGGGGATGATGGCTCTCCACGAGGCCCTCAGGAACGTCTGCCTCAACTCGGACTGGACTTACTCCGTCTTCTGGACCATCCGTCCTCGACCGTACACCTCTCCTCTCTTCTTCTTCTTCTTCTCTCTCTCTCTCTCTCCCCATTACTTCCCTTCCATCTTCTAAAGCTTGCCTTCGGGTTTGGTGCTGTTGGCTTCCGCAGGCGATGCAGAGGAGGGAACGGCTGCAAGGTGGGCGACGACAATGGCAGCTTGTGAGTTGTTTCCTATGTCTATGACTCTTCTTTGGCTTGAATTAGATTGAAAGGTGTCGGAATTTTTTGGTGGAGGAGCGGTTTGATTGGTTGGTTTGTTTGGGTGGGGTGTGATAGGATGCTGATGTGGGAGGATGGCTTCTGCCGGTCGAGGGTGGCGGAGTGCTTGGAGGAGATGGACGGTGAGGATCCGGTCAGGAAGGCCTTCAGCAAGATGTCCATTCAGCTGTACAATTATGGAGAAGGGTGGGTACTGGGTAGGTGCTGTTAAGTTTTATTTAGGAGGAGTAATAAATACTTCCACTGTTGCAAAATTAATTTTTCACTTTTGACTTTGCCCTTCTTCATGCCTTTCAAATTCTTTAATTGCTTTACAGATTGTTCATCTTTGTAGAACTCCTTTGGATCAAGTTATTATTAACTGGGCGCTGCTTAGTTTGTTACTTATTGCTATGGAAAATAAATAGGGGTAGAAATCGGACAAGTTGCTGTTTGTTTGAGGCTTCTTTTTTAGTTTAATTTTTTTTGATTTTTAACCCCTCCTATGCCTAGTGCGGTCTCGATTGATTGATTGATTTGAACAGATTGATGGGTAAGGTGGCCTCTGATAAGTGTCACAAATGGGTATTCAAAGAACCTTCTGAATGCGAACCCAACATCTCCAACTACTGGCAGAGCTCTTTTGATGCTGTATGTGACCTAATACTGTTTCTTTTGCTCCACTTTTTTTACCACCCACTCCACACACAGAGAGGCACAGAGAGAGAGAGAGAGAGAGAGAGAGAGATGATGTGCTGTTTCTGAACACCCCTGCAGTCTTTGCATCAAAGATCTGCACCACTAAAGCGAGAGAATTTGATGCCTTCGCCCTTATTATTATCCTTTTCCATAACCATCATTCGAGTACTTATAAGCGACAAGAATAATGATCACAGATTTGCAGCAGCTAAAGCTTTATACCTGAATTTTCTCTTTCATTTTGCGTGTAACTCCTGCAGCTTCCTCCTGAATGGACCGATCAATTTGCATCTGGAATTCAGGCAAATCTTACTCTCCTTTCTCCAATGTTTTCTCTCCCCTCTTGACGTCTTTTTCTAATTACTTGAGTTGATTGTTTTTTTTTCTTAAAGAAAAGTGTTGTTGCTGTCCTTTCGAACAGACTATAGCTGTGATTCAAGCTGGCCATGGGCTCCTACAGCTGGGTTCTTGTAAGATTGTGAGTCTGCTCTTCTTCCTTTGTTGTGTCTTCTATGGAAGGATTCGAGATATCGCAAGATCTACAGAATCTTAACACGGTCGTCTCTGTTCAACTTTGCATCCATGTCAGATACCCGAGGACTTGCATTTTGTGCTGAGAATGAGACACATGTTTGAATCACTGGGTTACCAGTCCGGCTTCTTCCTCTCTCAGCTATTCTCCTCAACCAGGAGCAGCTCACCTTCATCATCTGCGCCGCTCAAACAAACTCCGACGCGCCCTCCGCCGCCAATCTTTAATTGGAGCCAACCGCCGCTCCCTTCCACCTCCCCGGTCGCTCCCCCGGCTTTCCACCCTTCGGCCAGGATCGGATTTCCGAACAGCAGAGATGACACCCAGCTCTTCCTCCTCCCTCATTCCTCGGAGGCCCCCCCGATGGATGACATGATCGCCGACCACGAGCCCGACCTGAAATGGCCCAGTGGGCTGTCTTTCTTCACTGCTCTCACCGGAAGGACCGATGATGCGAAGCTTCTCTTCGGCACCGAGGGCCTCGGCGACAAGCCACCGACTGCTGCTTCTCCTATGAACATCACGGATGAGGTGAAGGCGGTCGCTGGAGCTTCAAACTTTCAAAGCCAGGGAAACAGAGGCGAAACCGGTGCGACGCTCGGTCGTAGCAGCACAGAGGACTACTTGAGCTCGGAAAGCCATTCCAACAAGGCAAGGAAAATGGAGAACACTAAGTTCAAGAGGAGCCTCACATTGCCTGCAAGAATGACTCCATCTTCCTCGTCGTCTTCTTTGGATCATCACCATGCAACAACACCTCAAGCCATGGAGTACCGGAGCTCCGAGGCTGGGATCTACTCGGACATCATGGAGACCTTCTTGGAATAATCTGAGAGGTGGAAGTGTGAGAGGAGGGTGTAACCTACCTAGGGGATGATACCTTTTCCTTCTCTTAATGGCCCGCCCGCTCTTCAAACCTCATCCCCTCGCTTTCAAGTGCTTGTTTACTCTCTAATATGACCTGCAGATCGTTTCGTGTAAGAGTTGGTATACCACCCCTCAGAAAAAAATGCTAGCTAGAGTACTCTAGTGTTTGGACTGCACATGTAACGCTGCTGGTATGGCAACAAGAAATTAAGTAATGAAGTAGCGCGTCCGTAGGGACGTATGGAGTCGCATTATTTGGAATCCAGCAGGCTATTTTCCTTTTGCCATCTATTAGGATGCCGAGGACAGCTTTCTTTTAAGAAAAAAGTAAGTAGTACGTGCCCACATAATGTAATTTGAATGGGAGAGAAACGTATCTTTATACTTAAGTTGGCTATGTAGCTTCTTGCAAATCAGTGGATGCATTAGAACATGGGCTGGGGCTAGAGTTAATGGTCGGCCAGATAATACCTATTTAGATCTATTTCCATTCTAAATCTATTGGATATGGCTATATTATTAGCAATGTTTGTATTTATGTCCATATTTCTTAAACTCAATGGAGATGGATATGAAAAGGCAACGATCTTACTCCATATCCAAATATCTCTCTGCTTTTGTTTTTTTTCTTTTTTTCTGATACAGCTCTGCTCCTATTCAATATTAAATATGGCTTTAATGAACTTCTAAAGAAACAAGTGACAATAGTAACTAAAATTTGTCGTCTCGGTATCGGATCTCGTATCGGTGCCATACTAGCACAATGTCGTTATAGTATGGTACGAAATTTTTTTGACGTACTTGATATGCTACCTGTGCCGGATATCGATATCGAACTGGTTTGGTATGGTATCATTAGTTTAATATATCTTCTATAATTGATTTGGTAGTTCTTAAGTTTAACCTTCCAATTTATATTTGCACTTGTATCCATACTTTTGAATCTGATTTGTATTAATGTCCACTTAAAACAAATATGAAACGAATTTTAATATCAGATTGATATTCATATTGGTATCTATATTTGTCAAATAAAAATGGATATGGACTTGGATGATACTAATATGTAGATGTGCAACCCTAGATTACATGTATACATGTGAAATGTTGAGATTGCTTGCATGCTAACTACCAAAGTTGTACGGCATTTTATATGGTCTTCAAATTATTTTGCTTAAAGATCCATGCTTTTTTTAAAAAAAAATTCTGATGAGACAAGGTTTTTCTTTTGGTGGTAATTGACCAAATGAACAACCCCTACAATCAACCATGTTTAAACTACAAAATTCTGAATAAAAAAAAAAATCCAATGCTCCATACAACTTTTTGAGGTGCAAACAAATCCATCCCTCGATGAAGTACGCAGGCTAACTGTCATAAAATATTCTCTGCACCATGAAAAGAAAGAAAGGAAGCAAGCAAGGAAGAAAGGATCGTTCTTAAATTTAGACCAAGGATGGCAAAATGGAACAAACTTGCACCATCTAGTCTTTTTGCCCTATCCAACTTTTTACACAATCCATGCTATCTCTTTTTTAGACTTTAGTAATCTTATATCACTACAAGAAAATTGGGCATTAGCGACTCTTTTTTTGGCCATTCGCGACGCTTTTACGCGTCGGTAAAAATGTTCCTGACGCTTTCGAAAGCGTCGGTAAAGCATCGCCTATGCTACAGTGGAAAAAATATTTTCCGACGCTTCCAAAAGCGTTGAAAACTAGTGACGCTTTACCAACGCTTCTTAGCGTCGGTCATTTAGCGACGCTTCTTAAAGCGTTGCCAATGAAGCACAACGTAGCAACGCTTTCATCGCAATTTAGCGATGCTTTAAAGCGTTGGTAAATACTCGATTTAGTGACGCTTTAAAGTGTCGTTAATCAAACTTACCGACGCTTTATCATCGTAATTTTAACGATGCTTTAAAGCATCGTTAGGGTATTTTTAAAAAAAAAATTAAAAAAAATTTAAAACTCTATTTACAAAATCAAACGCATACACATTAAACGAGATATACACATGGCACAATCAAACATATTTATCTAAACATTCATATTGTCAAATTACATTCATACTGTCAATTTACGTTTACAATGTATTTCAAAAAGCATAAAAAAATACATATAAAACTCCAAAATAAAAGTTTCAAGGGTCGATGGCATCACCATCTCTACACGCAGATGAAGTATCAGAAACCTGTAAAAAAAAAAGTTAAGAATATGAAAATTATTAAGCTTATTAACAAAAATATGATACTTATGTAAAATGTTCAAGTAGATGTAGTAATTTACCTGAGGAGGGATAAACTAATGCAACAAAGATGTAATCTGATCAATCTAAGCCCTCAAAGATTGTATATTTATCTCGTGGCTCTGCTTTAACTCTTGTATCTCTGCCTTCAGATCATTAACCTCTGCAGTGGTACTACTCTGTCTAGCAACTTGAGTAGGGGTGGCAAAATATGATTCGACCCACCAACCCGACCCATGTTCGACCTGCCATAAACAAGTTTAGGTTTGGCCTAAACAGATTCGAGTCGTAAACAGGACGACCCGTTTAACCTATTTATTAATTAGGTTGGATACGAATTTTAGATGTCTGACCTGTTTAAACCGTTTAACCTATTTAACTGTTGGGCTAATAGATAAGGGCCACAACCTACAAAGCCTAGGGCCGGCCCAACTTTTTGCCTCAGCCCGATTTCACCGCGTCGGCTCAATTACTCTCCTCCTCAGCCCAACTTTAGCGCGAGGCGAGGTCCAAGTCCAACGTCTCGACGTTTCGTCTGCGACAGGATGGATATATCCACTTTCAAAAAACAAAATTCCATACTCCAACATCGTCCTATCCACCGCTGTGGATGTTCACCAGGCTATCAAAGAAGTCCAAGGTGCATAAGCCTGCTCCTCGATAAAGCCTTACTCATCTTCTCACTTCTCCTTAGGGGGTGTTAGGGTTTGCCGTTTGTGGCTTTGTGCGCCGCCCGAGCCCTATTCCTATTTCCCTCCCTCTCTCGAGTCTCTCCCCTCTCCTCTCCTCTCCTCCGGATTCTTCGCCTCTCGAGCCCTCTCCTCCGGACGGACCGGACCTCCGCCTCCGCCCTCTCCTCCCCCTTGCTGACAACTTCCGCCTCCCCGTCAACGGCGACTGCGGTGGCTTGACGGATCCTGGGAACCAAGGTTGAAGTTGAACGGAAGAGCTCATAAAGAGGACCTGGCCTTTGGATTTCTTTGGCTCCCGTCGCCTTTCCTCTCATATATGCGAGGTCAGATCCTCTACTCTACCGAGGTAAGAAAGATCCTAGCTTCTTCGTAGTTAGTGTTGAGGGAAATATAAGTCCCCCCAAAGCACGTGACTGGAAGCACCCGACCTCGGACGACCGACCTGGCGCCCGACCAGGTGTCCAACCTAGGAGCTCTCAACCTCGAAACGCCCGACCTGGAAGCTCCCGACCTCAAAATGCCCGACTTGGAAGCTTCCGACCTCGGAAGCTTGACCTCGCCATCCACTCACCGCGATCACATCCTTCTGCAGCTCAACCAGAGACCATCCCCTGCCACTGCCGTCAACAATTAATGTGCATGGTCTATGCAGATCTCCGGCTTACTCAACAATTAATGCGCATGGACTCTGCAGACCTTCGGCTTTTTCAACAATTAATGTGCATGGCTCCTGCTGTCTACGGATCTCAAGCTCTCCATGGCAAATTAGCTCGGCTGCCTCTAATCAGCCGTGACAACTCCCTGGCCCCGGCCTACCCTCCTACGGCAAGACATTAATGCACACGATCCTGCATTGATCCAGCCGACGTGCTTAATCATATGGTAAACTCCGCCCCATCACATCTCAGGTAATCCAAGGCCCCTCTATAAAAGGAAAACCCTCCCACCTTAGAGGGGGCTGGACACCGAAACTCTGAGCATATTTTTCTCTATATATCTTTGCCCCCTCTGACTTAGGCATCGGAGGGTCGGCGCCGGAAACTCCGGCCACCGGCTTTTTTGCAGGCCCTACAGAGGATGCCGCCCACCGACGGATGGCCGCCAGCTAGTTCTCGCCAGAGCTCCACCCTCTCAGCCGACGGCTGCCCCCGGGTCCAATTTCCAGCAACAGTTGGCGCTAGAGGAAGGGTCCGAGTCGTGGCTATGAAGCTGAGAAGTAAAAGAGCCTCCAATGCTTTTCGGCATCTTCCACCAAGTCCTGGACACTCCGTCCAGAATTTGCCGCCTCCGGCCGACCCGGTTCCCCAAGTAATCTGGGAAGGGGAATCCCTCAGAGAATACCTCGACCGCTTTACCGCTGTAATCTGGAAAGTTCGCGAGCTTGACCAATCGATAGCCATGTCGGCACTGAAGACTGGGGCTCGCTCTTACAGATTCCTCTTCTCCATCGAGAAGAGCTTCTCCGCTGATTTCACAGAAATGCTGGCCCGAGCTCGGAAGTATGCGAAGGCCGAGGAGGCTATCGCCTCCAGAAAGGGAGCGACCGAGCAGGCCTCAAAGAAGCAAAAGAAGCGCCGTGAGGAGCGCGGCCGCCTAAGAAGCCGGTTTTCCCGCCAAAATAAGAACCAGCCTCGGCTGAGGAGCCCACCTCGACAATGGGGACAACTGCGGCCAAGGTCCCCGCCTCGACTGAGATCTCCATCGCGACCTCGAATTTACTCGGGAAGGTACGAGAACTACACTTCCGTCAACGCACCTCGGACCGAGATCCTAATGGAGATCGAAGGTCGGAACTATTTCCGACCTCCACCCCCAATACAGGACATAGGAGCTTGGCGCAATCCTAGGAAGTATTGCCATTTCCACCGGAACCACGGCCACGACATAGAGGATTGCTTCCAGCTCCGAGATGAGATCGAGGTGCTCATCTGCCGCGGAGTACTCATCCGGTTCGTGTGGAACCGACGCGAGGAAAGGAGGCCAGTGGAAAAGGTCGTGCCGCCCGAAAATCCAAATGACAATGGGCTCATCGCCGGCACCATCAATGTCATTAGAGGAGGAAGCTCGGCTGAAGAGCCAGCCGAAGAAGGGGTCCCCCTAAAGCGCCCGCGCACTTCTAAAGCCATCTCGTTCTCGGACGAGGACTTGGAAGGGGTTGAAACCCCTCACGATGACGCTGTGGTCATCTCTATAATTGTAAATAAATTTGATGTAAAGCGCGTCTTGGTTGATAATGAAAGCTCGACAAATATTTTGTACTACCATGCCTATCAGAAAATGGGTTGACAGAAAACCAGCTTCGGAGAATGAACGCTCCACTAGTCGGATTCACTGGGGACTCAATCCCGGTTGAGGGTGAGAACGGTTTTCTTGTTACAGTTGGGCTCGCCCCCCGAGAAAGCACCGTGAGGACGGACTTTCTTGTAGTCTACCTGCCTTCAGCCTACAATGCCATTTTGGGAAGACCGGGACTTAACGCCCTCCGGGCTGTAGTCTCAACCTACCATTTGCTCATGCGGTTCCCCACTGATCATGGGATAGGCGAAGCTCGTGGAGACCAGATGGTGGCCAAGCGGTGCTACATGGCGACCTACAAAGCAAAACCACCGGCTGAAGCGTCAAGCCAACAGGAGCTACCGGCCAAGGTGCCAACTCAAGCAATGGACCGCATGATGCCCATTGAAACCTTAGACATATGGAACAACCTCTGGAAGAAACGATTTGAGCCTGGTGAGCTTCTTACCCAAACCCCTTTACAAGAAAATTGTCCAGAACTAACCGTGCAGGTCGGCTCCTGCCTGAGCTCCTGCGAAAGGGAGCGCCCGGTTGAATTCCTCCGGGCCAACATGGATGTCTTTGCCTAGTCGTCCGCCGACATGCCAGAAATCGATCCCAAGGTCATGGTCCACTGACTCTAGGTGAAACCGACCTGCAGATCTGTGAGGCAAAAGAAGCGGGGCTCTGTCCCGAAACGACAGCGAGCGGCGGCCGAGGAAGTAGACAGACTCCTCGAGGCCGGCTTCATCCGGGAGGTTTCCTATCCGGACTGGCTCGCCAACATGGTCCTCATGAAGAAAGCCAATGGAAAATGGCGTATGTCCGTGGACTACACCGATCTGAACAAGGCCTGCTCGAAGGATAGTTTTCGCCTCCCCAATATTGACCAGCTCGTCGACTCTACCTCGGGACATCAGCTGCTCACCTTCATGGACGCCTTCTTGGGATACAATCAAATCCGAATGGTGCCTGAAGATGAGGAGAAGATGACCTTCATCACCGACAAGGGCACTTATTGTTACAGAGTGATGCCATTCGGGTTGAAGAATGCATGAGCTACATACCAAAGGCTGGTCAGCCAAATCTTCAAAGATCAGATAGGCCGAAACATGAAAGTCTACGTAGATGACATGCTGGTGAAAAACCGAGCAGCAGAGCACCATGTGGCTGACCTCAACGAAACATTCTCCAAGCTCAGGAAGTACCAAATGAAGCTCAATCCTGCAAAGTGCGCGTTCGGAGTCACCTCGGGCAAATTTCTGGGCTTTGTAGTAACTCATCGCAGAGTCGAAGCTAACCCCGAGAAGATCTGAGCGCTGTAAGAGTTGGTGCCTCCAAAGACGGTCAAAGAGGTGCAGAGGCTTACCGGGCGGGTTGCGGCCTTGGGGAGCTTTGTCTCCAGGTCGGTCGAGCGCTGCCTCCCATTCTTCAAGATCCTTAAACAACCGAAGAACTTCCTATGGTCAGAGGAATGCCAGCAAGCTTTTGAAAAGCTTAGGTGCCTTCTCGCCTCCCCTCCGCTACTCACCAAGCCTCAGCAAGACGAAGTTCTTTATTTGTACCTGGTCATCTCTCCCGGTTGCAGTAAGCTCAGTCCTAGTCTGGAATGAGGACAAGCTTCAGAGGCCTGTCTATTATACTAGCCGGGTCCTCAGAGATACTGAGACCCGATATTCTAAACTGGAGAAAATAATTTTTGCCTTGATCACTTCAGCTCGGAGACTCCGACCCTACTTTCAGGCCTACACTGTGGCCATACTAACTGACCAGCCTATGAAGCAAATCGTGCAGAGGTCAGACCGTGCCGGAAGAATTGCCAAATGGATAGTTGAGCTCGGAGAGTTCGACTTTGAATACCGACCAAGGCCGGCTATCAAAGCCTAAATGCTTGCCGATTTCATCGTGGAGTGCACTTTGCCGGATGATCCCGAGCTCCCGCTCATGCCAATGGAGGGGACCCCAAGGCCGCCATGGGTCCTATATGTGGACGGCTCCTCGACCTCGGAGGGTAGCAGAGCAGGTCTCATCCTCACCAGCCCGGATGGGGTAGTGGCTGAGCAGGCCCTACGCCTCGAGTTTCCAGCCTCGAACAATGAAGTGGAGTACGAGGTGCTCATTGCCGGGCTCAAGCTGGCAAAAGAGCTGAAGGCAGAAAACCTGAAGGTCTTTAGTGACTCCCAACTGGTCATGAGCCAGGTTCTGGAGGATTTTGAAGCAAAGGAGCCGTCAATGCAGAAATATCTTCAAAAGGTACGAGACCTCACATACGCCCTAGGCTCCTTCAACATTCACTATATCCCCAAAATGGAGAACCTCAGGGCCGATCAACTGTCGAAGCTGGCGACCTCCCGCATGAGCGAGCTCCCCAAGGCGATGGTACTCGAATATCTCCAAACACCCAGTACAGAAGAACCTAAGCTGACCATGTGCATCGGCACCGAACCGAGCTGGATGGACGAGCTCGTTAACTATCTACAAAGTGAAGTCCTCCCCAATGATGAGCTCGAGGCTCGCCGAATCAGGCGTCTAGCCTTCCGATTCATATTATATGAAGGCAAGCTCTACCGAAAATCCTTCACCTCTCCTCTCCTCAGATGCCTCCGCCCGTCAGAGGCAGACTATACTATGCAAGAGGTCCATGAAGGGATATGCGGAAACCATCTGGGAGGCTGAGCATTGGCTTATAAAATCTTGCACCAAGGATACTTTTGGCCCAATCTCCAAAAGGACGCAACGGACTTTGTTCGAAGATGCGACTGATGCCAGCGGAATGCCAATATCCAGCGTCGACCTTCGGCCCTGCTGACTTCGATCAGTGCCCCCTGGCCATTCGCCCAGTGGAGAATCGACATCCTGGTGCCATTTTCCCTGGAAACCGGGCAGAGAAAATTTCTGGTTGTCTCCATCGACTACTTTACCAAGTGGGTCGAAGCTGAACCAGTGGCCGGATCACCGAGCAGAAAATGCGAGACTTTGTGGGGAAGTTGATCATCTATAGATTTGGACTCCCTCGCATCCTCATATCCGACAACGGCCGCCAGTTCGACAACATTCGTTTTAGAGAATTTTGCTTCGAACTCGTCATCGACTACTGCTTCACCTCGGTTGCCTATCTCCAAACAAATGGAGAAACCGAGGTAACAAATCGCACCATTTTGCAGGGGCTCAAGGCCAGGCTCGATCGATCCAAGGGACAGTGGGTCGAGGACTTATACAACGTTCTCTGGGCCTATCGAACTACGTTCCGACTACCCACGGGCGAAACCCCTTTAACCTAGCATACGGGACGGACGCTGTCATCCCATTGGAAATTGGTCTCCCCTCCCCGAGCGGAGCATTATGACGCCGACTCCAATTCTTCTTAGCTCAGGAACAACTTGAACCTCGTTGAAGAGATAAGAAAAGTCGTCCGAGTCCGCATGGCGAGATACTAATAGAAAACGGCCTAGTACTACAACTCCAAAGTCAAGCCCAAGCTTTTCAAAGTGGGGGATCTCGTCCTCAGAAGAGCTGAAGCCTCTCAGCCAACCGAGCAAGGGAAGCTAGCCTTGAATTGGGAAGGACCTTACCGGATCGCACGAGTCCAGCGGCCCGGAGCGTACAAGCTGGAATCCTTCGGAGGAACCCTCATCTCACGAAGCTAGAATTTCGAGAATCCGCGGATGTATTACCAGTAAAATCCTAAGGGGTCCTCGGTGATCGGAAACATGAATCCCATCCTCTCCTTACGATAATTCATCTACAGTTCTTCTTTAATCATGTTACGTTTCTCCTGATATTGGGACATTTGTGATCCTCAGACTATCCGAATCAGCTCAGATGCCCGACCAAGCTCGGATGCCCCAGCTAAGCCTGGAACACCCCACCGCATTGATATCGAGCTCGGTCTCGATCTCCCTCAAAGACCCGACTAAGTTCGGGATGCCCCGAGTGTCGACCGTAGAGTCCCAAACTCCCTCAACCTCGAAAAGCATCGCAGGTCGACAGTGCGTTTTCAGACCCCTCGATATTGCACACGATCCCTTGACTAAGGTCGGGATGCCCCGAGTGTCGACCGTAGAGTCCCAAACTCTCTCGACCTCGAAAGGCGTCGCAGGTCGACAGTGCGTTCCCAGACCCCTCGACCTTGTGCACGATCCCTCGACTAAGATCGGGATGCCCCGTGTGTCGACCATAGAGTCCCAAACTTCCTCGATCTTGGAAAGTATCATCAGGTCGACAGCGAGCCCCAACTCCCTCGGCCTCGTGCTCGATACCTCGACCAAGGTCGGGATGCCCCGTGTATCGACCATAGAGTCCCAAACTTTCTCGACCTCGGAAAGCATCGCAGGTTGACAGTGCATTCTCAGACCCCTTGACCTTGTGCACGATCCCTCGACTAAGGTCGGGATGCCTCGTGTGTCGGCCGTAGAGTCCCAAACTCTCTCAAACTCGGAAAGCATCACCAGGTCAACAGCGAGCCTTAGCTTCTTTGACCTCATGCTCGATACCTCGACCAAGGTCGGGATGCCCCGTGTGTCGACCGTAGAGTCCTGAACTCCCTCGACCTCGGAAAGACAAGAGCGGGGGTAGAACCGTTGCGGCCCCCCTTGACCTTCAACGACGAGGTGGCCCCTACGCGGACCCCCCAGCATGCAGGCGCGCCTAAAGTAGACACCAAATACACGACATTTCCCCTAGTCGACCGGTGCGAGCTACTCTATTGTGCGAGGCCCCAATCAAAGCGCCATCTTATTCCACAACGAATGGCATTGCCTATGGAAGCGAACTACGGGCCAAAGAACGCCACGAAGAACCGACCGCAGAGCGGAACTACCTACCTCGATGCAAGGGGCTCGGCTCCAACGGGGCGAAAGGTACTTTCCACCTAGCACCTCCATTATTGCATCTACTTGTTATATACCATAACGATTGACAAAATCCCGACCGAGGTTGGGATGCTCTTCTGAACCAACTATGAGCCGAGGTCTTCTCGACCCCATGCACCGATCTGCGGCTCGATCCTCGTTTATTCCAGACCCCTCCGAGCGAGGGCTCGGCCGACTTCAAACGTTAACCCAAGCCGAGATGGCTTGTGGTGACAACTTCAAGCTCCGCCCAATGATCCTACGGCTAAGCCCGGGGGCGCCAAAACACTCACCGTAAGTTTGGATTCTACCTGTCGATACTCCAACCGAGTTCAAAATTAATGGGCATGAAGACCCTGACAATGGCCTGACCTCGGTCCAGGACCTCTTCGGAGTCCGACTTTAAAGCCTACTCTGGAAACCGAGCCCAAAGACTTGGCAAAATTTTTCAAAAGACAAATCTGAAGGTTTGGCAGGATCTCTTCGGAATCCAACCTTAAAGTTTTAACAAGCCTATCCTAGAAACCGAGCCCAAGGACTTGGCCGAATTTTCGGAGTCTGAAGGATTAGCGGGACATCTTCGGATCCCGAACTTGAAGGCTTAGCGAATTTTCCTAAAATCTAAGCATGGAGCCTTAGCGCGATCCCTATCAGAGCTAAGCCCGATAATCTAGCAAACGCCACCAGAATCTAAGTCTACAGACCTAGCCGAGATTGAACACTTAGAAAAATTTGCGAAAGAGGAATTTGATTTAAGCAGCTAAGGTAAAAATTTACCTACTATGCAAAAAGAGACAAATATAAATGTAGAAAAGAACTTTTTCATTAATAAAGGCTTGGAGGTCGAGTACAAAATTAAGGTTCGGCCATATTCAAGGGCCGAACTCACTTACAAAAAGAAAAGCGAAGGAAAAACTAAAGTCCTAGGGGGGGCGGCTACACCAGTGTCACCCTCAGGATCAGCTACAACAATAACTCAAGGGTCTTCAGCGTGCGTCGGCTCGGAACCCACCGCGGCGGCCTCAGCCGGGGCCTCGTCAGCGGCCTCGGAAGCGCCCTCGGCAAACTCCCCAGGAGGGGCCCCCAACGTCGCCTGATCGGCCATGTCAGCTTCGGCCTCGGCGAGCTCCTCCTCGGCCGCAAGAATTGCGGGGACATCGGCCTCGGTCTTGGCGCCTATCCCCATCCTTGGACGGATCCCCGAAAGGTTGAGCTAGGGGTAGTATCGCGCCATCTGCCTTCAAAAATTCTCAAAGCCCCGGAGGAACCCGTCCACGGTCTCCTCCTCCAGCATGTCGCGGAACTCTTCCGACTCCTTAAAGAGCTCCACAGCATTTTCAGCTCGCTCGAGTGCCCTCCTATCTCGGGCCTCAAGCTGCTCGACCTTTAGGCGGAGAATTTTGCCCTCGTACTTGTGGTCAGCGACTTCAGAGCGAGCTTCGGCAAGGCGCGCCTCGGAGGCGCACAACTCCGATCTTGCCAAAGTATGCGCAGCCCTTTCTTCTTCAAGCTCGTCAACAATAGCTCGCCGACCCGCCTCAGTGGCCTCCCTCCGCGCTACGGCTTCCGCCAACGCAGCCTCCAGCTCGGCAACCCTCTTCTTGGCCGGCTCCAGTTGCCTATAGAGCCGTCGGGACTCCTCCTGGCATTTCGAGGCAATGAATACTAGGGTATCGACTTCATGGATATGCTGCAGGAAAAGCAACGATAAGCAAAAATGAAGAAAATACTGATGACTAAGGGCAAAATAAAAAGGTGACTTATCCGAACAGTATTACGGTAGGTCTGATCGACAACTTCCTCCAGCATGAGGGTTCTGAACTCGGCCCGATCTGCCGGAAGCATTGCACGGCGGAATACTTCGCGCGCAACATCACCGTCTCGGAAGGCCGAGCTACCCTCGCGTATCGGGGACTTCGGCTCAGCCGACGCTCTCCCTTCGGCCCCTGAAGAACTTGGCCCCCCGAGGTCGTGGCGACGGGGCAGGATGCGCTCGGGACCCCGGGGCCCCTGCTTGGCTCTGGCCCTGAGCGCCACAGGCGGATAATTGGCCGGCCCGCCTACTGAGGAATGGGAGCGGGGCAGGTCGGAGATGCTGAGCCCGATGCTCCCCCGGAACCCGAGCTCGCGCGCTCGGTAACTGGAGCTCTCCCCCGAAAAGACCCCGAAGCTCCGGCCCCCGAGTCCCTCGCCTCGGCAGGGGCAGAAGTAGCAGTCAACTTAGCCTTCTTACGGGGCTTAGGGAGAGCCCCGCCGGCCTCGGTTGCCCTCCTCTTCAGTCGGGCGAAGAGAGATGCATTGCTGGTCGGCATGTGAAGAATGTTTGAAACAAAGAAAGGAAGAAATTTTTTCTAAGTATCGAACCAACATCAAAAGAACAAAGGAAAGGAACAAGTAAGGCAAAAAACTGAAGAATGAAAGAGCAGTGCAACTGCCCTTACCCTCGGGGCGCGCCGAGCTCAGGCCGACATTCACCAGAGCTTTCTCGGTTAGAAACTCGGTCAGAAGGATGTCCCTCCCGAGATCTCGCAGAGCATCAAAAGCCCACTGCTCGTCCACCGAAAGACCACTAAACCTATTCAGGGCCTTCAGCCCGGGACGCCCCCACCTCGGATCGAACCCCCACGAGAGGTCGGAAGAAAGAGAGAAAAATCTCCCCTTCCACTCATGAATCGAGGAAGGGGCACCTCGGAAGAGCGACATACCGCTCCTCCAGGCGAAATACAGCCACTCTATGTCCGCCGGGTTCGTCTTTAACATGAAACACCGACGGAAGACGCTCACTCGAGGTCGGGTCCCATGCGCAAGGCAGAGGGACGCGAACCCGACAATGGTCCTCCATGAGTTTGGAGTGAGCTGTGCTGGGGCGAGTTGGTACTCCACCAACAAGTCATTCACAAAATCATGAAGGGGGAACCGCAGGCCGGCCCAGAGCGCATCGATGTACACCCCGATCCGACCTGGCGGAGGTCTAGTTACCCGGTCTTCCGACCCTACGAGTTCGAGATGAAATCTGGATTTGAAGAAGAACCGAAAACGGACTAGCTCTAGTTCCTCCTCGGTCAAGGTAGATCCAACCTCACCGGGACCAAAACCCATCTCAAAAGAAAAAAGAAAAATGAAGGAAAAAGCGAGAAACGAAAACGAAGAAGGAGAAGAAAGCAAGTATTTAAAGAAAAGAAAAGGACTTCCGAGCCAGTGTGGGAAAACGACCTACCATGGGGTTACCGAAAATCGCCTCTGAACACTGCCGGAAATCGCCTCTGAACGCCGCTAGGAAAGCTCGGTCGCAACCAGGAGAAAAAGAAGAAAGGATGGCAGCAATAACAAACAAGCGAGACCTTCCTAGGGCTAAGTCGGAGGTTAATTTAGACCCTCCCGACGGCCCAGATCGGCGGGGCTAGATCCCGCCTTTCGTCCAGATCGCACCACGTGCCAGTCCAAAAATCGAAGCGACACATTTAACCTGGATCGACGCTTCGAATATGAAATCAAGAAAGCGTCCCATCAGATCCTGGGGCTCCATCTTGAGCTCACCGCGCGAGACAGCCTCGAAGGACGAAAGGGCGTCGCCCCCTCTCTCCTCATTAAAATCACCTCGAAGCGCGCAGAGCGCCGGCATAATTTAAGTCTCCCTAGCCCCCACCACTGCAATAAAAGCAACTACTTCCTACGTCCGAGCTCGCGAGCAGCTCGAACTCGAAAGTCGGAGGGTAGTGTTGAGGAAAATACAAGCCCCCCCAAAGCACGTGACTGGAAGCACCCGACCTCGGACGACCGACCTGGCGCCCGACTAGGCGTCCAACCTAGGAGCCCTCGACCTCGAAATGCCCGACCTGGAAGCTCCCGACCTCGAAAGCTTGACCTCGCCATCCACTCACCGCGATCATATCCTTCTGCAGCTCAACCAGAGACCATCCCCTGCCACTGCCATCAACAATTAATGTGCATGGTCTCTGCAGACCTCCGGCTTTCTCAATAATTAATGCGCATGGACTCTGCAGATCTCCGGCTTACTCAACAATTAATGCACATGGCTCCTGCTGTCTACGGATCTCAAGCTCTCCACGGCAAATTAGCTCGGCTGCCTCTGATCAGCCGTGACAACTCCCTGGCCCCGGCCTAACCTCCTACGGCAAGATATTAATGCACACGATCCTGCATTGATCCAGCCGACGTGCTCAATCATACGGTAAACTCCGTCCCGTCACATCACAGGTAATCCAAGGCCCCTCTATAGAAGGGGAACCCTCCCACCTTAGAGGGGGCTGGACACCGAAACTCTGAGCATATTTTTCTCCATATATCTTTGCCCCCTCTGACTTAGGCATCGGAGGGCCGACGCCGGAAACCCCGGCCATCGGCTTTTTTGCAGGCCCTACAGAGGACGCCGCCCGCCGACGGATCGCCGCCAGCTAGTTCTCGCCGGAGCTCTGCCCTCTCAACCGACGGCTGCCCCCGGGTCCAATTTCCAGCAATAGTTAGGGTTAGGGTTTATCCTATCTTCTTCTATTCTCTGTGGGATCTGAAATTTTGGCTCTGTTCCTTCATTTATTTTTTAAAAAATTCTTTTTTTGTTTACAGATTTGAGTTGCGAACGCCTTTTGGATTATCATCTGTAACCTGTTGCTTCAGAGTTTTCCTTGATAAAGCCTTCAGCCACAAGGCGCATGCTATTTTTTTGGGCATTACTCTAGCTTCTCTCATTGTCTGAAGCATTTCTTCTACTTTCCATGGTTGTTTTACTTCGCCATATCCCCATATAAGCATGTCAAAGGTCTTTGTATTGGGAGACACCAGATTCACACATTTCTGTAGAAACTCTTATTGCATTCTCCATGTTGGCAGTACTACAACCACACCACCCACTGATAATAGTTGTAAAGGTTACAACATTGGGACAGATCTATTTTCTTGATTTTTGTAATGAATGGGATCTATTTTTTTGATTTTTTTCTTATGCTGCTTAATGTATAAAATAGGTTAGGTCGGATTGGGTTGAGTTAAGGCCTAAGGCTAACAGTCTAAGAGATTATCAATTTATTAAACAAGTTTGGTTGGACAGGTTAAATAGGTCTAAACAGGTTAAATGGGTCGGGATGGGCAGGTTGAACAGGTTCGGTTGGGTAGGTTAAACAGGTCTAAACAGGTTAAATGGGTCGGGTTGGGCAAATAGATTAAACAGGTCGGGTTGGGTAAACAGGTTAAACAGGTCGGGTTGGGTTGGGCAAACAGGTTACCTGTTTATTAAATAGGTTAAACGGATCGAGTCGAGTTACCTGTTTATTAAACATGACAGGTTCATATTGTAATTTCTGACATGTTTAATAAACAAGTCGGGTTCAGATTTATGATTTTCTGATTCGATCTGTATGTGACCCGATCCGACCCGATTGCTACTCCTATCTTGAGTATATCTACCCACTGTAGACAACTGAGTGGGGGTAACTCCAATACCATAACCCCTCACTCGACCATAACACTCTGAGCCCATCAATTTGGTAAACACCTGAGCTTCGATATATCTGGTGTTGCCGACTGAAGATGACTCTCCGATACGCTCCGAAAAAAGGGATGTAGCTTTGTCCTATATCTCTAAAAAACAATCAAATTAATTTTTGAAAAATTGAAAATCTTTGCCCTCTTTGCTTTAAATCAAATTTATTACTATTATTCCTGTTACACCTGTAACCCAAAACCCAATCGGCTACGTGACATGGACGCAAAAATTCTAGAGAAAAGCCTTAGATATCATGTAAAGCCTATAAGGTGAATCTAATAACACCAGAATAGTCAATCATAAAGTTTGACCATAATCTAACTAAATAAATCCATCATTATCAAATAGCAAAGTTTACTTAATTACAAAAATTCAGATATTCATCTAATCTCAGAAAGTCAATTATCTAACTAATAATTCCGATACTCGAACTCCACGCCCAACCAATCCGAGATTAAGCATCCTACAACTTTGTAAGGAAAAAAAAAAGAGATGGTGTGAGCTTTTACAGCCCGATAAGAATTTCTCACACTCACACTAATATGGATAAAGTAAAGTTTAAAATAAAAGTTAGTTTTTAACCATACGACAATGCAAACAAAAATCATGAAATATCATCTTGATTATTTAGCAGAGCTCAAATAAATCCATATAGATATGCACATTTAAATTTACGTCATCAAATATAAATTTTATTCAAGAAAATATATCAAGTATGTCATCAATCTAAAACTTTTGTTCAAAAGTAGTTTCAGATATCTTTTCTTTCATGATCATCTAGATTTTCCCAATTTTATTTCTAGTTTGGACTATCCATGATTATGCTTCGGCCCATAACTGGCAAACTATAATTCCATACTTCGACCTATAGCATCATACTATAATATTCATATTTTGGCATGTGATGGCAAACTAAGATGTCATGATTCGACTTGTGATAGGCAATTCATAATACCCAAGTTTCGACCTATGGCAGCAAACGAAAATGTCACGATTTTGTATGTGACTAGCAATCCATAGCATAGGTAGCCCAAATCCTCTTTACTCAACCATCAAGATCTTCACTTTTATCTTTGCCAAATAAATATAATTTCATATTATTTTGCTTGTCAAATCCAAAACAACAAGTATCATATTCGAAACAACCAAGATCATCAAATATTGGATACATGTATATTATAGATATGTGTGTGTGTGTGTGTGTGTATATATATATATTTAGATCAATAATCAATCGACAAGCATGCTGTAGATGATGTAAAACCCAAAATCCTTGATATATGTAACAAAAAAAAAAACTTATATATATATCTATATAGGTGATTGCGTGAAAGAATTCTTACTTTTATTAGCCACAACCTCAATTATAATGAATACAAATCCACTCCTTGATCTATGAACTCGGGAGCAAGGTTTCTTGTTCAACACCTTCTTGCCCAAATGGTTGTATCAAATCTTATCCTCAAATTAATCGTAAATAACCACCATTAATAATATTGAAATATTATAGATGGGCGAGTAGATGGACGCAAATGTTGGCCTAAGAGCCCTGGTTATGAAATATCGATTCAGAGCCCTTGGTCATATAATGCCAGCTTGGGACTCCTCCAAGGGTCGACTGGTCAACTTAGATTTATCTAGATATCTGGACCCTCCATTGGTTCATAAGTTACGTAGAGAAACAGAGAGAAAATAAGAGGGAGAGAGAGACCTCCGGTTCTCTCTCAAAAGAGAGGAAAAAAGAGGGCTCTAGGGTCGGCCGCCCCAATGGTGTCAACCCTTGTTTTCTCTCAAAAGAGAGAAAGAAAGAGGGCTCTAGGGTCGACCACCACCATGGCGGTGACCCCTAGCAATGGTAGCAGCAGCATTGGTCGTCGGTGATCAAAACATGGCCATGTTCGATGATAGCAGCCGATCCGGCTGAAGAAGAAAAGAGAAATAATGGAGAGGAATAGGGCATCCAAATCTGGCGACACTCTGGTGGAAATCTGGCCGATGAAGCTATTGATGATGGCCAAGAGACTTGAAGGCAGGTATAGAAGAGGGGTTGGGGTGGATTACCTCATTCTGACGAGGAATCGATGGTGGCTCGCCGAGAGCACTCAACAAAAAATCAAGAAAACTTGATGGATTTTGCTTGCGATTGATCAGGGATTAGGAGCAAGTTGCCTATAGGGAAGAGGGGAGGACCTTAATTTTATAGACTGAATCTAGGGCTTTGGCAAACCCTAGACTCCCTATGCCAGACGAAATTAGGGAAGAAAATGGACTCGCTCTAGGTTCCAGGAATTTGCTTCTTCAGTCTCACATGCGAGCCATGCGAGATACATTTTTTTTCAAATCTCATGCTAAGATTCTTGCGTGCTAAGATTCGTGCTAGCTTATGGGTTGGTTAATAGATCGTGCCTTTACAATTCCTTTATCTATATGAGTGTGTGTAAGCGCTCTTTATGTTTGCAGAAGCACTCCCATCTTTGTTCATGCTACTCCACTTAGAAGTTTCCATAGAGTTCAACTTCTTGTGGGCACTCTATGATGAAGCTTGTTAGCAAAATTTTAGGGATCACGTAACAACTTGTATCATCTCATCATATTTTTCTTTGTTAGTGGGATTTGGTCAGTATTATTTTTCTTGGTTAGCATGATCTTGTTAGAATAATTTGAAGGATCACATAATAACCTGTTTTAGCCCATAATATTTTCTTTGTTAGTATGATCCTATATCAGCCTATATTATTTTTCTTATATGGAGTATGTATAAGAGTATATATAACCCTTGAGATGTACTAAATGTGATGAAATAGAGAAATAAATTATTTTTTTCTCTCTCTTTCTCTTGTTTTTATCTTCTTCTGCAAATATTTTAACATGGTATCAGAGCCACCGATCACCTAATCTGTTGTCGCCATCTATTCCGCCTTTGCTATGGTCGTCGTTACCATGTTTAGAAGCTTTGAAGATCTCTATTGCTGATTTATCGATCTTTATTTTCTGGTGAATCAACACTCGAAGTTTATTTTTTTTTTAGTGGATTCGCAGATCATCTATTTCTCTGCAGATCCTTTATTTACTAGTATATCAACATTCAAAGACCCTATATTCCTTAGGAGATCTACATATCCTTTATTTTCGGTAGATTAACATCCAAAGATCCTTTATTTCTTAATGGATTCGCAGCTCCTGTCCACCACTTTTCTTCTTAGTTTTGGATCTTCGGTTGTCTTTCCTCATTGAAGCTCAACCCATTTCTCTCCATCTCCAATTTTATTTGTTGTTTCTAGCTCCTTCACTATCTAATTGAGATCTCTTGCTCCTTTTCTATAGTGCCTCCATCTATGAGGATCGTCGATCTTCGGTTACTTTCTCTCTTAGCTCTGTCTTCGCTGTAACTGTAATCTCCTATGTGTCTTCTTGTTGCTACATTATCAGACAAGTCAATCAGCTCCATTGTCAAACACATCAATTTGCTGTGTTAGCTTTTTGATCTGTCACATCACTTTCTAAGCTGCTATGTCGGCTTCTGTTCTGCCATATCAAATTCTATATTGTCACATCAGAGTGACATATCAGTCTGCCATATCGGTTTCTGAGTTATTATATCAACTCCTAACTTGCTACATCAGCTTCCGAGCTATTATATCAACTTGTGTTCTGCCACATTAGACTTTGTGCTGCTACGTCAGCTTTTGATCTACCACCACGTCCGCCTCTGAGCTCCCATGTAAGCTCTTAGTTTATCACATCAGCTTCTGAGCTGCTACTTCAGCTCTTGATCTAGTATATCAGTTTCTGCGTACATTCGTGAACTAGTTTCCAAACTTAAGTTGACACCTATAGTACCATCTTGAGTTTGAGGAAAGGATGTTAGCATAATTTTAAAGATAGCATAATAACCTGTAACAACCCATAATATTTTTATTAGTTAGCATGATTCTGTATTGGTCGGTATTATTTTTCTTTCTTAGCATGATTTTGTTAGAATGATTTTAGAAATCACATAACAATTTATATCAGCGCATAACATTTTTCTTTGTTAGCACAATTTTATATCAGCCTATATTATTTTTTTATATGAAGTTTGTACACGAATATATATAATTTCTAAAATGTAATGAATATTATGAAATAGAAAAATAAAATTATTATTATTTTTTTTCTTTCGTAAATATTTTAACAAAGCTCAAACCGAATGACCTCTCCTTTTTATCTATAGGTTAAATGTCCTGGCTATGTGTTGAATGTTATCGCATGAGCAAGCTGGCCACCACGTATGGTACTCCATTGTAACCATTATGGAAGACGATGACCAAAGACGACAACAGGAAGAAGACACCTCTGTCTTGCGGTAGTGCTGTGATGGAATCTTGCCGGGCTCTATGTAGCCTTAAAAGAATTCAACTTGCCCGCTAAGCTATCGTCATTGGCTAACCAAAGTTGGCATGTAATATCTTCCATCTCAGCATGTTTTGCTTGGCTAATAAATGTTATTTGCTAGTCCAAGTGAGAAGCTCACAGGCAATTGCTCACAACCCGAAGAAATAGGAGAGGTGTACTTGCCCCTTGAGAATCCAAGGAAACCACCGCAAGCCAAACACGAGTCCGGCTCGGTGAGCGCTAGTCCTATTTTTAAGCAAGCCTCTTTTGTAGAACAATGGATTGGATGGGAGATGACATCTTAATTATAAAGGTTTTGTTTAGTTTCGGAGTAGGTTGGCTTAGAAGAGGGAAAGACTATTCCTCCTCCACTTTATTTTGCAGCAAACCACGCCATTTTATGTAATAGAATAGTTTACTAGCCCAAGATAAGCGAGCCTCTTTTGTAGAGCAATGGATTGGATGGGACATGACATCTTAATTATAAAGGTTTTGTTTAGTTTCGGAGTAGGTTGGCTTAGGAGAAGGAAAGAATATTCCTCCTCCACTTTATTTTGCAGCAAACCACTCCATTTTATATAATAGAATAGTTTACTAGCCCAAGATCAAGAGAAATAATAGTCTTATCCAGTACTAAAAGTTCCCTGATGCCCGAATCGGCCTGTGGTGCCAAACAAAGGCCAGAAGCCCAGCCCAGCCCGTCCAAGAGAAGAATGGGCTCCGCTTCTCCCAGTCCCTTCCGCTGAAAGGCCAGCCCTCCTCCACTTCCGGATCTCCCCCAAACCTCTACCAAGTCTTGTCCAAGAGAAGAATGGGCCCGGCGGCGGCATCTTCCCTCCGCCGCCGCCGGGCCCTCCGCCCAAGTCTTCAGCCTCCGCCACCGCCTGGGGCGCCGCCTGGTCGTCTTCGTCGGCACGGAAGAGACCGAGCTGGGCGTCTCCAGTGGTGTGGAGCACAAGGATGCCAGCACCGAGTGTAAGTGGGTCCAGCCCACCTGGAGAGGCCCAGAAAGCCCATTAGGGCTTTACCTTTGTTTGCTTTTGCAGGACCCTGGGAGTGTGCGCGTGAAAGTTAAATAGGGAGGCGTGAATCAATGGGCGGCACATGAAAACCCCAAAAACAGAGAGAGCGGCTGTGAAGAAAAAAAAGGGAAGGTTCACGGCGCGTCAGATCTTGGGATTTTGGGCAGAGGGCACAGTGACAGAAATTGGCACGCCAAACGAAGAAGAAATAAAGGAAGAAAAACAGGTTCTCTTTCTTTCTTTATTTTTTTTATTGGGTGTGGTTTTTCACACAATGATTTAACAAATTGGATTTCTATCTAAGAGTTGTGTTGGATGCTATAGGGAGTTTATAGTATTCATTTGTTAGGGATCTCATTACATTCTTAGGTTCATCACATTGTGGTGGTTTGGGTGAGATCATTGTTACTCTTAGGGAGGTGATATTGGAGTTTTTCCAATTTGTTATGAACTCAAGTTTTGGGCATAAACTTGAGGATTGTAAACTCTATATTTATTATAGTGGATTGATTGGATTTGCCCCGTGGTTTTTTTCCCTCTATACTGGAGGGTTTTCCACGTAATTTTGGTGTGTTTTTCTTTCTGCTCTTCAGGTGTTTGATATATTGCCTGTGTGAATATTGCCTCTAGTTGGTTTTGGTTTTGCCCTAGTTTATTCCGCAATATCCCTGTTTTGGCCCCAACAAGTGGTATCAGAGCTGAGGTTGTGTGGGTGTGGAGATATTGTGGAAGTAGATGGAGAATTCTTCTGGTACTATGATGAAACTTAGTGCTTCTAATTATTCTATTTGGAAGCCTATGATGGAGGATATCCTTTACTGTAAGGATTTACATGAGCCCATTGAAGGTGCTAATGCTAAGCCAAAGGACATTAGTGATAGTGACTGGAAGAAGATGCACAGGAAAGCTATTGGATATATCAGACAGTGGATTGATCTCAGTGTGTTCCATCATGTATCTCAAGAGACAGATGCCTACAGTCTTTGGATGAAGTTAGAGGGTCTCTATGAGAGGAAGACAGCCCAAAACAAAGCCTTTGCAATTAGGAGGCTTGTGAATTTGAAATTGAAAGAGGGAAAATCTGTTGCTGAGCATTTGAGTGAGTTCCAAGACTTGGTGAATCAGTTGACCACAATGAAGATTGTGCTAGATGATGAGTTGCAGGCATTATTACTGTTGAGTTCATTGCCCGAGAGTTGGGAGACTTTGGTGGTGTCACTTAGCAACTCTGCTCCTGATGGGGTGCTACAACTTACTCTGGTGAAAGATAGCCTGTTTAATGAAGAAACAAGAAGAAGAGACATGGGTAAGGACAGTGCACAGGCTCTTGTTACAGAAAATAGGGGAAGAGGTAAGAGCAGAGATTTCAAGGGGCGCGGTACTTACAGAAGTCAGTCTAGTACAAGAGGAAAAATCAAGTGCTACTACTGTAATAAAGAGGGTCATATGAAGAAACACTGCAAGGCTTGGAAAAAGAAATTGAAAGAGGAAAAGAATCAGAAGAAGGCCAACAATGAAGACACCACTGTTTGTGTTTCAGATGAAGCAGTAGCAGTTCTCTGTGTGGGAGAGGACCAGTGTTGTCATGTTGCAGATCCTGATGTGGAGTGGGTAATTGACTCAGCATGTTCCTGTCATATCACTCCAAGGAGAGAGCTCTTCACTACTTATAGAGTAGGTAAATTTGGCAGGGTGAAGATGGGAAATGACAGTTATGCTGATATTGTGGGAATTGGTGATATTTGTTTTGTTACCAATGTCGGATGCTCTTTTACACTCAAGGATGTGCGACATGTTCCAGATATGCGTTTGAATTTGATCTCTACTAATGCTCTTGATATAGCTGGGTATGATAATTATTTTGGCAACAGAAGATGGAAACTATCGAAGGGGTCCATGGTATTTGCTAGAGGAAAGCTTTGCTGTACACTTTATAAAACACAAGTCAAGTTGTGCGGTGGTACAGTGAATATGACTGAAGACGATGCATTACCAGATCTGTGGCACAGACGGCTGGCTCACATGAGTGAGAAGGGATTGCAGATTTTGGGAAGGAAGTCCCTCATTCCTTTCCATACAGGTATGTCATTGAATCCATGTGATTATTGTTTACTTGGCAAGCATCATAGAATTTCTTTTCAAAAAGCCTCTAGTAGAAAACCAAATATATTGGATTTGGTATATTCTGATGTATGTGGTCCCATTGAAGTAGAATCCTTAGGTGGTCGTAAATATTTTATTACCTTTATTGATGATGCTTCACGAAAAGTGTGGGTTTATGTTTTAAGAACAAAAGACCAGGTATTTCAGTGCTTCAAGCAGTTTCATGCCTTGGTGGAGAGAGAAACAGAGAAGCAATTGAAGTGTCTTCGTACAGATAATGGAGGTGAGTACACATCTAATGAGTTTGAGAATTACTGTTCAGAGCATGGTATTAGACATGAGAAGACAGTTCCTGGTACCCCACAGCATAATGGTGTTGCAGAGAGGATGAATCGCACCATTATAGAAAAGGTCAGATGTATGTTGAGGATGGCTAAACTGCCTAAGTCATTCTGGGGTGAAGCTGTACTTACTGCGTGCTATTTAATCAACCGGTCTCCATCTGTTCCTTTAGGTTTTGATATTCCTGAAAAAGTGTGGACAGGGAAGGATGTTTCCTACTCTCATTTGAAGGTATTTGGGTGCAAGGCATTTGCACATGTGCCTAAGGAACAACGAGCAAAGCTTGATGATAAGGCTATTCCTTACATATTTGTTGGTTATGGAGATGCAGAATTTGGCTACAGGCTATGGGATCTAGAGAAGAAGAAGATCATCAGAAGCAGAGATGTGGTTTTTCATGAAGACCAAACCTTGGCAGATTTTGAAAAAGTAGAGAAGCCCAGTCAAACAGTTGAAGGTGTTCCTGACTTTACATCTATCTCTTTGCCTCCAGAAAGTGCCACTGATAGAGAAGAGATGCAAGTTGAAGACCAAGGTGATGGGCCAGTTGTTGATGAGGACGATTTGTTTGAGCAGAGGGAGCAGTCTACTCTGCCAGAGAGTGTTGAGCAGGGGGAGCAGCCTACTGCGGTAGAGCCTCGGGTTAGGAGGTCTACCAGGGAGCGTCGTTCATCAACTAGATACCCTGAATCAGAGTTTGTTTTGCTTACTGAGGAGGGGGAGCCAGAGAGCTTTCAAGAAGTGCAGACTCATAAGGACAAGCAGAGCTGGGTGACGGCTATGCAAGAAGAGATGAGTTCTCTACAGAAGAATGACACTTATGAGTTGGTAGAGCTTCCTAAAGGTAAAAGGGCTCTAGGAAACAAATGGGTGTTCAAGCGAAAGATGGATGGTGAAAAGTTAGTGAGGTACAAAGCTCGATTGGTGGTAAAAGGCTTCAAGCAGAAGAAAGGTATTGACTTTGATGAGATATTCTCTCCAGTTGTCAAGATGAGTTCCATTCGAGTTGTTCTAGGTTTGGCAGCTAGCTTAGATCTTGAACTTGAGCAATTAGATGTGAAGACTGCTTTTCTCCGTGGTGATTTGGAGGAAGAGATCTACATGGTTCAGCCAGAAGGATTTGAAGTAAAGGAAAAAGAGCACATGGTTTGCAGGTTGAAGAAGAGTCTGTATGGGTTAAAACAGGCTCCAAGGCAATGGTATAAGAAGTTTGATTCATTCATGGTGGGTCATGGCTATACCAAGATAGAGGCAGATCATTGTGTGTATGTCAGAAAATTTTCTGATGGTAAATTCATTATTCTCTTGTTATATGTAGATGACATGTTGATAGTAGGACAAGATGTTCAGTTGATTCGCAGTTTGAAGGTAGAGTTGTCCAAGTACTTTGACATGAAAGATCTTGGTGCAGCACAACAGATTTTGGGTATGCAGATTTTTCGTGACAGAAAAGCTAAGAAGCTGTGGTTATCACAGGAGAAGTATATTGAGCGAGTACTTGAAAGGTTTAACATGAAGCAGGCTAAACCAGTCAGTACACCTCTTGGTAGTCACTTCAGACTGAGTAAGAAGACTTGTCCTTCTACAAAGGAAGAGAAAGATAGCATGGCAGTAGTTCCTTACTCCTCTGCAGTCGGAAGTTTGATGTATGCCATGGTTTGCACACGCCCAGACATTGCTCATGCTGTTGGAGTTGTTAGCAGGTTCCTTGTTAATCCTGGGAAAGATCACTGGCAAGCAGTGAAGTGGATCTTCAGATACTTGAGAGGTAGCTCCAAGATGTGCTTGACTTTTGGGGGCTCAAAACCAATTTTGGAGGGCTATACAGATTCAGATATGGCAGGTGATCTTGATGGAAGAAAATCAACTTCAGGGTATTTGTTTACTTTTGCAGGGGGAGCTGTATCTTGGCAGTCGAAACTGCAGAAGTGTGTTGCCTTATCTACCACTGAGGCTGAGTATATTGCAGCTACTGAAGCAGGGAAAGAGATGCTTTGGATGAGACGGTTTCTCCAAGATTTGGGTTTGAAGCAAGATGAGTATGTAGTTCATTGTGACAGTCAAAGTGCATTAGATTTGAGCAAGAATGCTACATATCATTCACGTACGAAGCACATAGATGTGAGATATCATTGGCTACATCAGGTAGTTGCAGAACAGTTAGTATTACTACAAAAGATTCACACTGACAAGAACTCAGCTGACATGATGACAAAAGTTGTGACAAGAGAGAAGCTGAAACTTTGTGCCGGATTGGCCGGCATGGATTCTAACTAGCCAGTTAGAGTACAGTCTCCTTCTTCTGTGGGCTGGAGGGGGAGATTGTAAGTGGGTCCAGCCCACCTGGAGAGGCCCAGAAAGCCCATTAGGGCTTTACCTTTGTTTGCTTTTGCAGGACCCTGGGAGTGTGCGCGTGAAAGTTAAATAGGGAGGCGTGAATCAATGGGGCGGCACATGAAAACCCCAAAAACAGAGAGAGCGGCTGTGAAGAAAAAAAAGGGAAGGTTCACGGCGCGTCAGATCTTGGGATTTTGGGCAGAGGGCACAGTGACAGAAATTGGCACGCCAAACGAAGAAGAAATAAAGGAAGAAAAACATGTTCTCTTTCTTTCTTTATTTTTTTTATTGGGTGTGGTTTTTCACACAATGATTTAACAAATTGGATTTCTATCTAAGAGTTGTGTTGGATGCTATAGGGAGTTTATAGTATTCATTTGTTAGGGATCTCATTACATTCTTAGGTTCATCACATTGTGGTGGTTTGGGTGAGATCATTGTTACTCTTAGGGAGGTGATATTGGAGTTTTTCCAATTTGTTATGAACTCAAGTTTTGGGCATAAACTTGAGGATTGTAAACTCTATATTTATTATAGTGGATTGATTGGATTTGCCCCGTGGTTTTTTTTCCTCTATACTGGAGGGTTTTCCACGTAATTTTGGTGTGTTTTTCTTTCTGCTCTTCAGGTGTTTGATATATTGCCTGTGTGAATATTGCCTCTAGTTGGTTTTGGTTTTGCCCTAGTTTATTCCGCAATATCCCTGTTTTGGCCCCAACACCGAGGATTTGGAATGCGTTCAGCAGATCCGAAGGGTCTTTTACTCTCACTCATCTTCACTCAGTTGGCTACTTTTAAATCTCGGTCTCAATTTCTTTCTTCTTTTCTCTTTGGCAGGGTGTGGGGCTTCTCAAGAAGAACAGAGACATGCTCTTTGGCGAGGTAAGATCATTTCTGTCTTCGATTTCGCTTCGATGATTCATTAATTTCATTGTTCCGAATCTCTTATATTAAATCGTTAAAAGTTAGTGAAAAATTTGGCATTTCTAGTATAGGAGTAGTTAGAAAATCTGTTCCTAAGCGGCAGAGGCAAAAAGGTTAGCTTGCAAGACGTTGGCTATGCTCCTGCGACCACTACATATTTTCAGTTCCCCCAAGGGTTTATATCCAGTTGAAAATACCAGATCAGCGGTATAGAAGACTTAGAAAGAATGCCTTGCAAGATGAACAGAGAGGGATTTCTACTAAAACACCTTTCTTTTTAGAATGGACTCTAAGAAAAGCGCACTTTTGGCCATGCAGATGAAATCAAAAAGGAAGTGCAGGGTTCAGGAGACGATCTAGCTTCTTCACTGGATAATTTGTTGGTCTTTAAGAAATAATCCATTGAAATACAAATTCTATTTTATTTTTAATGTACTCGATCGAATTCTCTTAAATGTTATCACGGAGAGAATACTAACGTAAGACCTGGAGGCCTCAGCACCTGTGGAGTTCCAACAGGCAGATATAGCGAACTTGTAGAGAATACTAACTCGTAGAAAACACCATTGCATGGTTTATTTTTAGATGTAGAATGATATTACCACATTACAGGCTGCTCGACAAGTTAAAGATATGGTCCCTGCAAACCCTTAATAGAGTTGAAGATATTATGAGATGGCCATTATACAAATACAAGCTTGAGTTTTCTTGGGGAAGAAGACTCACTTATGTTTGATGTTTCTGTGCAATATACATGGACAGTGAACAAATGAAGTGTGCAAATCCACTGTAATAAATTTCGTACTTTAACATTAATGAACACTTAAAGGATAGCATAACTTCTTATCTTTGAGCATAAGTATAACTTCACATCTTGCATCTTGTATGAGCAGTCCTAATGATGCTAATGTTTTTATAGGCGAATGAAGGGAGAATTCCAGAGAATCATGTCGCTCTTCGGTTGCTTGCTAAGAGGATGATCGAATGGCCTGATCTTGAGGTAATACTTTTTTTCTTTTTCTTTTTTTGTGTAATACCCAGGATTTGAACCCTAGACCTCCTGAAGGGAAAGCCTTTAAGTAATACTTGTTATTTCTCATTATCCTAATAGCCTATTGAAATCGCTAATCGTTGATATGCAGAACTGTCGATAACTATTGAGGTTTCTTTTAGCATGGACCAGTACTAAAGGATCCTTATTATGCTTTTAAACTAAATATGAAAAAGATTGTACTTTTTGAAGGTAATAACAAATTGTGCTGGTTTATTGAGTTTAGAAAAGAGAATATTACAAAACTCTTGAAGGTATCCAGTTTTAAACAATCCTAATTTCGTATAACTATACCAACTATCCTCAATCTATTCATTAAGAGTAATGCTCTGTGGCCTAACCCTGGTACGAAAAGAAAAGTGCTGCATAGATTGCCTGCCATGTGGCATGAGGAGGGATTGGTGCATTTGATAGGGTTAGTGCTATTCATGTTGGGATTCTAGTTTAAAGCACAAATCATTTGTTTTGCCTTCCATATGTGTTGAGAAAATGTGCCTCGAAACTCGAAACGACTACAATTTGAATTTGGCTCAAGTTTGCTTGAAAAAGTTTATGCCAACTGAATGGAGTCGACCCCTAGCATCTAGGAGTCGACTCATGTGAAGCTTGAGTCGACCCCAGGGATGAGAGGGTCGACCCGCATCTTGCCACAGTAAAGAAACAGAGAGCTATTTTTTGGGGTCTGCTCGAGTCGACTCCAGCTTGAAGAAGTCGACTCTCTCAGGAAGACAGAGCGTGCCAGTTTTCGATGTTGATACTTGGAGTCGACCCGAGGATGTCCAAGTCGACTCGAGCTTATCAGGAGTTGACCCTAAAAGTGAAGAGTCGACTCCTGATTACGAGATTGATTGAAACGGTGGCAAGATGGATTTTTTGATTTAGGGTTTCGTAGGAAAGTTTCCTTATGTGTTGAAAACCTATAAATAGAAATTTTTTGTGAACCCTAGGATATAAGAGAGCGGCTGTAAAGAGTTTCTTTTTGAGTTCTATCTCTCTTGTAAATCCTAGAAGGTTTGAATTTCTCTTGTAAGCCTCAGGTGTGCAATCTTCAACGGGGAAGAGAGATCATTGTAACCCTTTGCTGAATATATTGAATCTGTGTGTGTGACCTCTGTGGACATAGCCCGTATTAAGGTGAACCATGTAAAATTGTTGTCTTTGTGATTGTTTGATTTTATTCTCTCCTACTTCTTCTCGATTCGTCTTTCCGCAGTTTGGATCCAGAAAAAGGAATAGTACGATCGAAGGGTGAGTGCTTTCATCTCGCAACAACTGGTATCAGAGCTACGTTCCCTGTGTTTCAATGGCTGACGAAGGAAGATTGAGGATAGAGAAATTCAACGGACAGAACTTTGGTGTGTGGAAGATGCAGATGGAGGATTACTTGCTCTCAAAGGATCTGGATCTACCACTGGGTGGAGAAGAAGCGAAGTCGACAGACATGCCATCGGAGAAGTGGGAGCGTCTTGATAAGAAGGCACTCGCCGCTATCCATTTATCCTTGGCATCGGAGATCCTCGCCAATATATCCAAAGTAAAGACTGCAAAAGATTTGTGGACACACTGGCATCCATGTATGATGAGCCAACAGGAGCAAACAAGGTATTCCTGATTCGACAATTATTCACTTTGAAGATGAGAGACAGTAGGAGTGTTCATTCACATCTGAATGAATTCAATACCCTATGTGCCCAATTGGAATCTATGAAGATCACGTTCACTGATGAGGTGAAGGTGTGGGCTCTTCTAGGTCAGATGCCTGAAAGTTGGAAATGCTTCATCATGGCTGTTAGTAATTTTTCGGGGAAGACTACAGTGAATTGGTGATGAGCCAACAGGAGCAAACAAGGTATTCCTGATTCGACAATTATTCACTTTGAAGATGAGAGACAGTAGGAGTGTTCATTCACATCTGAATGAATTCAATACCCTATGTGCCCATATTGGAATCTGTGAAGATCACGTTCACTGATGAGGTGAAGGCGTGGGCTCTTCTAGGTCAGATGCCTGAAAGTTGGAAATGCTTCATCATGGCTGTTAGTAATTTTTCGGGGAAGACTACAGCGAGGTTTGATGAAGTGGTGGCTTTTATTCTGAGTGAAAAAGCTCGAAGGAAAACCTTGGATTCATCAGCGAGTTCATCTGGGAACGCGCTGGCTTTTGAAGAACGTGGAAGGACTTCAAAGAAGGGAGACAGAAACAGGGGTGGACGATCCAAGTCTAGAAACAAGTCTAGACCTCTTGGAAAGTATTGGAATTGTGGGCACAAGGGTCACTTGAGAAAAGACGGCAAAGTGCCGAAGAACAACGGTGGTTCTGACACTAAAGCAAGTGCTAATCTAGCCAAAACTGCAAGTGAAGATGATGCCCTGATACTTTTCTGTGATGTTCATCCGGAGTCGTGGATTGTCGACTCAGGTGCCATGCTACTGGGAACAAGACAATCATCGCAAACTATGTTGCAGGTGATCACGGCAAGGTGTATCTTGGTGATGGAAACAGTTGCAACATCGTAGGAAATGGAGATGCTCAGATAAAGACATCAAGTTGGATGATTTTAACTCTGAGAGATGTGCGACATGTACCCAAACTGGCTCGAAATCTAATTTCGGTAAGTCAGTTGTCGAATTTGGGATTTGTGACCACCTTCAATGATGATACTTGGAAGATCATTAAGGGAGCCTTGGTGATCGCTCGAGGTGCAAGGTTGGGAACACTATACATGACAGCTGATACTGATTCCACCATCAGTGCTGCAAATCCGACTGTTGATGCAAGGATATGGCACATGAGACTCAGTCACATGAGTCAGAAAGGGATGAAGGTGATGATGTCCACAGAAAAACTGGAAGATCTGAAATCTGTGGATTTGGAATTCTGTGAAGATTGTGTACTGTCAAAGCAGAAGGTCAGTTTTTCAAAAAAAGGTAGTACCAAGAAAAATTCTAAGTTGGAACTCGTACATACTGACGTATGGGGACCAACTCAAGTGGCTTCTCATGGGAGAGCAAGGTACTATGTCACATTCATCGACGACGCTACCCGAAAGCTATGGGTCTACTTCTTGAAGCACCAATCCGATGTATTTGAGAAGTTCAAGAGGTGGAAGGCTCTAGTGGAGAATGAGATAGGTCAGAGATTGAAGTGTCTCAAGTCTGACAATGGGGGTGAATACTGCAGTGATGAGTTTGAGGCTTATTGTGCCTCAGCTGGAATTCGAAGACTGAAGACGATTCCAGGAATGCCACAGCAAAATGGCATTGCAGAACGCATGAACCGCACCATCAACGAACGGGCACAGTGCATGAGGCTTCATGCGGGGTTGGCGAAGATTTTTGGACGAAAGCGGTCAGTACAGCAGTGTATCTAATCAACAGAGGGCCTTCAGTTGCATTGGAGCTTAGACAGCCGGAGGAAGCATGGACTGGAAAAGAGGTGAAACTATCTCACTTGCGTACTTTTGGTTGCATCTTTTACGTGCTTGATACTGCAGACAACCGAACCAAGGTACGGTGGTGATGACTTTGGATACCGGTTTTGGGATGCGACAGATCGGAAAATCATCAGGAGCAGAAATGTTGTATTCAATGATGAGGTTCTGTATAAGGACCTGCAGCAATAGACGGACCAAGGCGTCAAAACTGTAAAATCGGAATATGCAGAGCTGGATGATGAAACAATGTCTCGAGACGATGAAAAAGTTGCTGAGCGAGTGGGAGAAGCACAACAAGAAGAACCGCCAGCTAATATCCCGATTGTTTTGCGTAAAGGTAAAAGAAATAGAAAAACTCCGTCTAGGTATGCTGACTTCCTACAGTACTTGTTGCTTACGGATGGTGGTGAGCCAAAAAGCTACAAGGAGGCTTTGCAGGTCAAAGCCAGTGACAAGTGGAAGCTTGCCATGGATGATGAAATGGATTTTCTATCATCCAACAGGACGTGGGATTTGGTTACACTTCTGAAGGGGAAGAGAGCTTTGCACAACAAGTGGGTATACAGACTAAAGCTTGAACCAGATGGTTCTGAGAGGTTCAAAGCGAGATTTATTGTCAAGAGCTTTCAGCAGAAGGAGGGCATTGATTTTGACGATATCTTTTCTCCAGTTGGGAAGATGTCTACCATCCGGATGGTGTTGAGTATAATGGCCGCCAAAGACTTACATCTTGAGCAGCTTGATATCAAAACTGTATTTTTACAGGACCTTGAAGAGGAAATCTATATGAAGCAGCCAGAAGGATATGTAGTGAAGGGGATGAAAGATTGGGTGTGCCGACTTCAGAAAAGTCTGTACGGGTTGAAACAAGCTCCTCGTCAGTGGTACTTGAAGTCTGATCAATTTATGCTGAAGAATGATTTTTAGAGGTGTAATGGTGATCATTGCTGCTACTTCAAGGGATTGAAGAGCTCCTATGTCATTCTACTTCTGTATGTAGATGATATGTTGGTGGCAAGTGCCAACATAGGAGAGATTGTGAAACTAAAAGAGCAATTGTCCCAGGAGTTTTCAATGAAGAACTTGGGCGAAGCCAAGAAAGTCCTTGGGATGCATATCAGCAGGAACAGAAAGCTTAAAACGTTGAAGTTGTCTCAAGCAGAGTACATTGATAAGGTGCTGAAGCGGTTCAATATGGACGGGGCTAAAGCTGTGAGTACTCCGCTGGGCGCACACTTCAAGTTATCCAAGCAGGAGTGTCCTACTACGTTGGATGATCGAGATGAGATGAAGCATGTACCCTCTCATCAGCAGTCGAAAGCCTTATATATGCCATGGTTTGCACGAGACCAAATATTGCCCATGCAGTGGGAGTGGTGAGCAGATACACAAGCAATCCAGGCCAGGAGCATTGGAGAGCTGTGAAGTGGATATTGCGATATCTGAAGGGAACCAGAGACTTAGGTCTATGCTATGGTGGGTCTGATGTTTGCCTACATGGCTTTGTGGATTCTGACATGGCTAGAGACATTGATGGCATAAAGAGTACTACCGGGTATGTGTTCACGCTGGAAAGTGCTACAGTTTCATGGGTTTCGAAGCTGTAGAAGATTGTAGCGTTGTCTACGACCGAGGCCGAATACGTTGCTCTTACTGAAGCGAGCAAGGAGATGGTTTGGTTACAAGGTTTGATGAAAGAGCTTGGCATGAAGCAAGGCGATGCGAAGTTGTATAGCGACAGTCAGAGTGCTATACATTTGGCAAAGAATGCTGCTTTTCACTCAAGGACCAAACACATTGATATCAGATATCACTTTATTCGGTCACTCCTTGAAGATCTTTTCAGCTAGAGAAGATACATACAATGGACACCCAGCAGATATGTTGACAAAGGTGGTTTACTCTTGAGAAGTTGCACATCTGTGCATCTTCTGTTGGTCTTCACAGCTAGAAGTGAAGACGGAGGTTCACATACATAGAGGATGATTGGAGATCATGTTGCCGATGGGGTTACGGTTGCTTCAGGCTTGTTTTTCGGCAAGTGGGAGATTGTTGAGAAAATGTGCCTCGAAACTCGAAATGACTGCAATTTGAATTTGGCTCAAGTTTGCTTGAAAAAGTTTGTGCCAACTGAATGGAGTTGACCCCTAGCATCTAGGAGTCGACTCATGTGAAGTTTGAGTCGACCCCAGGGATGAGAGGGTCGACTCACATCTTGCCACAATGAAGAAACAGAGAGCTATTTTTTGGGGTCGTTTGCAGGAGTCGACTCCAGCCCTGCAGGAGTCGACTCCAGCCTTGCTCGAGTCAATTCTAGGTTGAAGGAGTCGACTCTCTCAAGAAGACAGAGTGTGTCAGTCTTCGGTGCTGATACTTGGAGTCGACCCGAGGATGTCCGAGTCGACTCGAGCTTATCAAGAGTCGACCTCTGAAAGTGAAGAGTCGACTCCTGATCACAGGATTGATTGAAACAGTGGCAAGATGGATTTTTTGATTTAGGGTTTCGTAGGGAAGTTTCCTTATGTGTTGAAAACCTATAAATAGGGTTTTTTGTGAACCCTAGGATATAAGAGAGCGGTTGTAGAGAGTTTCTTTTTGAGTCCTATCTCTCTTGTAAACCCTAGAAGGTTTGGATTTCTCTTGTAAGCCCCAGGTGTGCAATCTCCAACGGGGAAGAGAGATCATTGTAACCCTTTGCTGAATATATTGAATATGTGTGTGTGGCCTCCGTGGACGTAACCCGTATTGGGGTGAACCACGTAAAATTGTTGTCTTTGTGATTGTTTGATTTTATTCTCTACTACTTCTTCTTCTCGATTCGTCTTTCCGCAATTTGGATCTAGGAAAGGGAATAATACGATCGAAGGGTGAGTGCTTTCATCTCGCAACAATATATACCATATCTGCTATGTTATACCTTGAATTCACCCATGGTCTTTGAACCGCTGTATCAACCTACATCATGGTGTTATCACTGTTATGTTCCAAGACCTTGCTTGATACAAGACCCAGGTAATCTTAGTAGGGACTTCTATGGTTACTAGACTTAGCTCTTTTCTGTTGCAAGAAGTCTTTCAGGGGTAAGTTTCTCTTAGGGTAACCAACTACTGGTGAAACTGAAACCACACCATCGGTCATTGTTTGAGTTGAGTCACTTGGGCAGGGGGCCTTACTGCATGGGTCTTGCTTGGTTAGAGGCTGACCAAACTATCTGCCCCCTCTGTGGGTCCAAGTTTGCAGGATAAAGTGTTTTATCTTAAAAACAGAAACAGAAGCATTGTTTTCTTTCATTCTTGCAATTCTCTACATATAAATGTTACATTACCTTCAATTTTTGCTTTAATTCAACCATATATGAGCCATTAGTTTACTTATATCATTCAAAATAACTTGAACCTGCACGGATGCTGCTTACCAGGAGCATCTTTTCCCCATCTAACAGGATTGGTTGGTGCCTTTTTCAATCCTCATTTTTTTTTTCTTTTGTTTAATTTCTTTGGTAAGGTTGAAGCACCAAAGAAGAGTAGTCCTAGCAAATCTCTATATGCAAAAGCAACAGACACAGCGTTGACCCAGAAGTGGCTGCAAAGAAACTCAACATAGATTGGGATTCAGCTGTTGATATTGAACCTGGAGATGAGAATGATAAGACAGAAGTTCCCCCTGCTGTGGTAAGTATCAAAAGTCCATAACTCCTGCTTTTAAGAAATTTATGTGCAGAGGGAATAGTCTCGGTTTTGAGTCCATCCCACTATGGATTGTATCATTTACTGCCAAAATTTTGCACTTGACTGATTGATATAAACTATCATCACTTTGTTGGCTTTAATCCTTCCCTATGAGCATGCAACCAGTATGATATGATGGACTCGATCTTTTTCTCCCCCCTCAATCTTTCCTGCTCTTTGTTCATGTTTTCAGATACATCGCATTGCCTGACTGTGTGCAAGGGGTATGGTGCTCTTTACCTGGTGACAGCTTTGCCACTTCTAACTGGCCTGTCGGTTGTACTGATCCTATTCTACAATTCTGTCCAGAGCAGTTTGGCAAATTTATATATCATTCTGTATATTTATTTGTAAAGTTTTTCTCTAATTTATTAGTCAATATACTCTTCGGAAATCTGCCAAGATTTTTGTAATTAACTATAATCGATGATGAATTTGGTATTCGTTTTTTTTGTGATACAGCCAACCTTATGCTGCCGTAGCCATTATTTGTTATCTTTTTATTTGCTATATGGCCATGTAATTGAAAATATATAGGCCCAAATGCGCAAGATTGCATTTTTGCATGTGTTCTAGCTAAAAGTTCTTGCTCGAATTTGTACTGAAGGTTCCTAGTTGCTGTAATAAAAATTCCTTTTCTATTTGGATCGTTTGGTCCTTGAACAGTGGTTAACGCTTGCTAAATTATCTCACTCGAACAACTCAGGCTACTTTTGTTGCTGACGAAGATCATGCTATTGTTGAAGAATAGCTAGCACCATTTGCTCATATTGAGGTTCCATGCAGCCCAAATCATCGCAACAAATTTTATGACAGATTAATGGCCTTTACCTTTTTATTTCCAAGATTTCACTGGAGGGGTCTTCATGTGTTGGACAGTTAACAAATCAATCATTATTTCTTGCAGGAACTATAGTGCCCTCATCCATAGCCAAAGCAGGTCAACCAGATGGTCCCCCAAAATGTGGTTTTTCCAAGTAGTATACAAACTTTGGTCAGAAATTAATGCTATTATTGCCTCTATTCAATTGCAGGTGTAGAATGATTGACAACAGCAATGCATTAATGGTGTTTTATACGACTGAATGACACCTGAACAACTAATAGTCCTTATAATATATTACTAAAGAGTGCAGCCCCGGTTCTATACATCATAGAATGAAGGACTGATGGCTAAGAATTATTCTTTGGAGTCTGTTTGGTCAACAGCTTAACAGCCAGAAAAGAACATGCACAACACTATGCTGATCGTGCTCGCCACCTTCTCCCTTTGTCAGTATAAATCTCTTCAAACACATCAAACCATCAATGATTTCTCTTGCCAAAGACCAATTAACATGCCATGGCTGCCTGTGAGAAAGAGTATGCGATGGAAGGCTGTGAAGCCTACGAGGAAGAAGTGAAAAAAGATGTGAAGGAAGAGGAGGAGGATCTTTGCAGTGAAGAAAGCTCGATTTCCTACCATCTCTATACCTCACGTCCAACCAGACAAGGAGAAGCAAATCTCTATGGATCCTCTGTCACTGAAGCAACTAGCAAAGGTGGGAGATCATCTGCCACAATCACCACTGACTCTGCCGCCGCTCCGAAAGCCTAAATTCATCAGCTGTAGTCTTCCAATTTCAGCGTTCTCGTCGCCACAATCTGGTTCAGCTGCAACGAAGGGCTTCAAGAAATGGAGAATTCCAGCACAAACAGCCCCACCCTGCTTTCCACTCCTTGGCTCGCCAGCGATCCACAAATCCATCTCATATCAGCCAACAGCAAGGAATTCCCCTCCGTAGGAGCAAGTCTTGTGGTGAGGGGAGATCTTCTGCGCCATCAGATGAGTTCAACATTCGTAGAAGTCCCGGCATGAAGCTGCCTGAAAATGGAGTTCGTATTCTCTGCGACTGCACCGACGATGCTGGCAAGTGTAAGGACTCTGAAGAGCTTGATCCTCGAGCGGAAGAAAACTTCAAATGCGGGGTATTGTGCTTGTTTTTGCCTGCTTTCTCCAAGAAGAAACAAGTAGAAGCTAGCCGAGATGAGCAAGGAGAGCAGAGAAGCACCGTGTCAAGAGCGGCTTCTCTTGAGAAATTTGAATACGGGTCATGGTCTTCCTCTGTCATCTTGGATGTTGGTGATGAAGCTGGTGAGTCCTATTTCGACTTGCCTCTGGAGCTGATAAGCAGCTGCACCGACGATGCCAATTCAGCGGTCAAGATGGCTTTTGTTTATGATGAGGATCGGAAGGTGGTCTTGAAAAAGAGCACGTCAAATTTGACTCCAAGGAAGTCGCATGAAGCATCGAATCGCCATGTTAGATTCTCTACGTCAACCCATACCTTGTATCCAACACTTCCGACCGCTGCTTGCATCACCCCACGATTGCTGAAGGCTAGAGAGGACTTCGATGCATTTTTAGAAGCACAGTGCACGTAAGTTTTCATTGCATATTTTTTTCTGACGTTGAGGTGTCTATTGGATAATTCATTGTACTCGTGCATCTCATTGGAACTCCCAGTAGTGTCTCTCTCTCTTCCTTCTGGTATTTTGCAAATTAGTTCCTAAAAGCTACCTTAATTGTTGATGTAATCAATGAAATCTTAATAATTGCATTGGCACCGGGGTGTTTTTTTTTGGTACATCGGCAGCTCACATTAGTCTTGCGTGAGCACTACCATCTGAATCAAAGGACAAAATACTATACAGAAGTAGAGAAATAGATATAAAGCGGGTCCATAGAATATCTCCAGAATGATGAATAGCAAAGAAGGCAATTCAATCAACAGCTCTATTCGCCTCTCTGAATATATGCACAATTTGGAAGACATCACACTTCCTCAATAGCCACCAAATGTCCTCTAAAAACAAATGGTCGAGCACACCCAACCCCTCCTGTAAAATTCGGTCAATCACCTCCGCAGACTCTCCCTCCAGAATGATGTTTTGGATCTCTAAAACTCGCCTCATATAGGAGACTTCCTCCCAAACGACCTGAGCTCTGCCCTCAAAACTGATAACTCAAAGGTGCAGTGCCCTCTTGCCGTGGTGTTATTTTCAAAAGACAAAATTCACATTTTGCCCCACAAACTGACCAGAGAGCACCCTGGTTCGTAGCCCATGGAGGTGGGAAGAGGCTAAGCAAACGAGGAGTACGAAAGCACTTTGTTTCTGCTGTCGTCTTCGCTGGCCAGCTGCCAAAAATGGTTGCCATCGAAGACGTAGAGCTCATAATGGAAGTACAGCTTTGGTGGTGCCGGCACACGACTTGCAGGGTTGTCCGTGCTCATTAATGCTGCAAGCAGAAGCAGTTTATTCTTCTCTAAAACTTTGGCTAGGCTTGAAAGCTTGCAGCCAATTACTAGAGAATAGTTAGACAGTTCAATTACTAGAGAATTTAATTAAAGAATTAAATCCATGCCTACTTCCCACATCTCTACTTTTCTTTTTCTTATCTAAAAAGGAGGCATTGTTTGTGCCCAGCTTTTTATTCACCATGTGTACGCTGGTACTAATAATGAAATTTAAATCTTTTCTGCATTCTATATTATTATTAATAAGTAAAAGTCATATATTAAATAAATCAATGTATTAATAAATTGCAGGCTATAGAATAATATTTTTAATCACATGTGGACACTGATATTAGTGGGAAGATGATTTTTAATTTGGCATATAAACACCTCCATTGGGGCAGTGCCTCACTTCCTTCATGTTTTCTTCAAAAAATTTGTTATATAAACATCATAACAATTGCAAAGAATACATACAACAATTGAAATCAATATATCATATACTCATAATGAATTTAATATAATATAACAATTATATATAAAAAATAAATATATTTGTAATAATTAACAAATATTTAATATTATATATAATATATTCATATTTAGTTTTAACTCAAACTCAAATCACTTGACATATTTATGTTTTTAAAATTTACTACAATCTATACTCTAACCTGCAAATATTTAATTTATTTTATGATTTTAAATAATAGCTGTTGCAATATCGTAATGGTCAATGATGGTTTGGACGAACCTATGTAATATTTTTAATTAATTTATTATACAACTATATTATATTTTAAAAATAATACAAAAATAAATAAATAATCATATTCAAGCATCGTGCTAGTTTGACCCAAAAATTAAATGCTTGGAGCATTTTAGAGAAATTAGGAAAGCAGGACTTTAATTTCTCCGCAGCATCCTCTTAAATTACTGTTTATTCCTAAAAAAAATCCATGACTGTTTCTTATTTGATGACTTATCTAATGAGAAAAAGAAGATTTCAGGACAATAATTTCCCCTCCTCGCCGTCTACAGTGGCCAGTGTTGTATTATCTCCTTTTCATTGCCCCTTCTACTCTTTTACTGAAATCTCAGATAGAACTAGAAATATTTTAAGAGTTTATTGCAACTAATCACCATCAATATGCTTTTTTTTTCCGACGGAGCCTCCAAATTGGTGAGCCGCGAAGAAAACAACTCAGTCAGCAGTACCATTTGCCTTCCTATAGACGTGCGTGGCCTGATGAAAGTCGCACTCCTCCAGCAACCTACGAATTTTATATATCAACGCCAGTCCTCAACTATGCATTTTTGACCTCGGATCTACTTAATCACCGTGGCCGAATATGATCCAGAGCTTTTGAGATGAACCATCTTCAAATAAACATCCGGTACGACACCGATGAGAAGAGCCAAATTTCAGAGCCTACAAATCCTTTGGTATTAGGACGCTATCACCATTAACGAGAAAAGGCTCCATTTGTCGGTATGTCCCGGGAATAAATCCAATACCGTAATACAGGATCTGTGGTTTTGAAAATTTTGGATGAGGTTCGGAAGTAGAGATGGAGAGATGCGCGCGCAGAGAGAGAGAGAGAGCACAGAGAGAGAGAGAGAGAGACTTACAATGGTAGATTACGCTGTCAAGTAGGCCGAAACGGGTTCCACTTTTGAAAGCTAACGGCTTGTTGGCTAGGACATGAAGAGGCGACTCCCCCTTCTCGTTCATGGCGTTCACCAAATCTGGATAGCAGTTTATGATCTCCAAGGCCAGATCTATGCAGCACGAGCAGCACTCAAAATTAGGAACAGGGCTTCAGTAATGTCGGCAATCCCGAGCTAGTTATTTTTGCACATGCATCCACTACGATAAAGGAGGTATATGATCTTTAAAAAAGACATGGCCTAATCAACGCCAACACAAACACGATAGTCCTTTGTAATTTTAGGAGGATATTCCAATATTTCTAACTGCAGCTAATTAAATCTATCATTAAGTAGTACCTACCAAAATGCTCCGCGAAAATGGCATTGTGGAGGATGGTGTCGCCACCTTCCCTCCTGACACCTTCCCTCGGGACAGCAGGGGTTGGCTTGACGTGGGTATGATATAATTTCTCGTCCACGACAGACTGCAGGGCGAAGAAGGCTTTCTTCTGGCCGTGGCGCACAGCCTTGAAGAGGGGCGTCTCTTTGCGCCCGTTGTGAATCTCGACCACCATTTTGGGGTGCAACCTAGCCATGGCCAAGCACACACCCACCATCCCAAGAGCAGCGGCAATGTGGAGCGACGTGTCACCCCTCTCGTTCTGGATCGCCAGAATCTTCCGTATACGTTGCTCGTCCTCTGTCTTTTTCAGGCAGGCCACGAGAAGCATCACATTCTTCTCTACGCCGCTCGATGCGGCCAAGTGCAGCAGGGTATCCCCAGCCCAGGTTATCTTGGTTCCGTGGACCTTCTTGTCCTGGGCGTAGGCGATCTCCACGTTTTGCCACCTGCCCTGCATGGCACTCTTGAACAATTCTTCCTTGACGGCGTCGGGGACGTCCTGGGTCTTCTCGTCTTCCGTTTGGGGACGGATATGCATGTCTGACGAGCTCATTGGGAATCTCTAAGTGTGTAGTGGTGGGGGATGGTCGTTGCAGCAGCCTGAATACATTTAATAGGCGATGCTTGCCGGGCCCTATTTATAGGAGGGGCAGTAGTATCAAACTACCCTGGCTCCTGAATCCTGATCCTATAATTCATGCACCCGTGTGGTTGCTCTTTTTTTTTTTTTTTTTTTTGTTAAAGACGGGTTTTCATATAATACGTGTACGAATACACTCAATAAAGTCAAAAAATACTAACTCACGGAGAGCGAGTGGCAGCTCCCCCTCCCCCACCCAAAGGGTGTATCCTGAATGATGAGCCGCGAAGGCAGCCACCTAATCGGCTGCCCCATTGGCTTCTCTAAATACATTCTTGGCCTGAACGGCCACCCCAACCCCACACATCATCCCTATATCCCGAACCAAGGGGTGGTCTGTGCCCTCGCCCCTCAGCTCCTCCTGAATCCAACTGATAACTGTGGCTGAGTCGTCCTCCAAAATAATCGAGCCAGCCTGCAAAGCCTGCCTCGCATATCGAAGACCCGCCCAGGCAGCTCGTAACTCTGCCCCGGAAACCGACGTGCCGAACAACTGACAGCCACCTGCTGCCACCACTCTGGAGTGCGGGTCTCGTATCACAAAGCCCGCACCACCTCGCGCGCCTCCATCCAGAACCAATCCATCGAAGTTGACCTTAAGGAAACTCGGGGTTGGGGGTTCCCAGGTGAAGAACACCATCTGAGAAGTTGCCGAAGCAGAAAGAGAACCTCAGGTGTCCCGAGCTATCGAGGTCCATCTGAAGAAGATCTGATCTCCAATGCCTGTACGCACGCTAGCTCCGCCACAAACCTCGGTGACACCCTGCGCTCACCGAGGGTGCGAGCGTTCCTTGCCAGCCAGATCTGATGTGCTGTGCAGGTCGCTCGAATAGCCTCCTGACATGTCCGAGGGCGGACCAACCACTGCTGCATCATCTGTAAAAACTGAGGCCTCCCACGCCAGACCTCCTGCGGGAGCCCTGCCCACTGCCATGCCGACCTCGCCCACGTACATTGGAAGAGCACGTGGTCAACCGACTCCTCAACTCTGCATGTCCCGCACTCCGCAGGGATCTCCCATCCTCGCCTACTCAGCGCTGCTCTCGTCGGAAGACGGTCCCACGCTACCTTCCATAGGAAGAGTGCAGCCCTCGGTGAAGCCCTGACCTCCAAATCCAAGTGTAGTCCTGGCCTAGCTCATGCTCCTGCTGGATAACACCGGCGAGATCTCCCAGTCGGACCCTGGATCGGCATGAGGTGCCCCAAACCCTGACATCAGGCCCCCCACAACCTGGCACCGGAAGAGACCGGATCCTCTCAGCTAGGTATCCCCCGAACAGCTGACGTAACCTGGCGTCATCCCATGCAGACTCTCCTGGGGCCAGAAGATCAAAAACCCGCAGTCCCTCCGCAGCTGCAGCATTGATCATGGTCGGCCAGCACCTCAGTGGGACAGTGTCCACCCATGGGTCCGCAGTCACATCAATACTCCGCCCATCGCCGACTATCCACCTGGTGTTTGCCGACACCGTCGGCACGTACCTCCCAATCTCACGCCACATGAAAGAGACTCGCCACCCACTCCATGCCACCTCTGAGCCCTCGCGTCCATATCTGGCAGCCATCACCTGACTCCACAGCCCGTGTGGCTCTAGCAGGAACCGAGCTGCATGCCGAGCAATGAAAGCCTCGCGACGCTCCAGCAGGGACTGTACCCCGAGACCGCCCTCACTGGTAGGCCGGCAAACGTGCTCCCAGGCTACCGGATGCACCCCGCGGCCTCCGCCATGTGAGCCCCACAGGAAGCATCGCAGCAGTCGCTCAACCCTCAGTAAGGTCATCTTCGGAACCACAGTGTTGGCCATGAGATAAACTGGCATGGACCCCAACACTGATCTGATCAAGGTCAGTCTCCCCATCATAGATAGGAAAGCTGCTCTCCATCCCTCCAACCTGCTCTCTACCCGCTGCACCAGGCTGGAGCACTCTGCCACCCGTAATCTGCGGCCTGTGATGGGAACTCCCAGGTAGGTCAATGTCTCCTCCTGCTCAGGTATCTGCAGAATCCTACGAATCTCTTGTCTGACCCTGTTCGCCGTACTCGGACTGAAGTGAACAGCTGACTTTTGGAAGTTAACTCTCTGACCCGACGCCATGCAGTAATCCGCTACCACCCTACGAAGGACCCGTGCATCAGAAACCCGCGCCCTGGCCAAAAGAAGACAATCGTCAGCGAAAAGTAAGTGAGAAAGAGGACTAGCCCCCGGGGCGGGAACATAGGCCTCCAGCTTCCTGCGGGCACACACCCTCTGCAAATCACGAGACAAAATGTCAGCACAAAGAATAAACAAATAAGGTGATAAAGGGCATCCCTGACGCAGCCCCATGGTGGACTCAAAGAAAGGAGAAGGTGTGCCATTGACCAAAATCGAAAACTTTGGCCCCCTGACACACCCCAGGACCCAACCGATCCACTGCCTATGGAATCCGTACGCCTCCAGTGCCTACTGAAGAAATCTCCATCTGATCCTGTCATAAGCTCTCTCCATATCCAGTTTAATAGCCATCAGGCTACGTAGCTTTGATGCTCGCTGAAGGTCCCACATCATCTCCTGGGCCAGCAGAACATTATGGGAAATGTTTCTGCCAGCTATAAACGCCCCCTGCTCCTGACTGATGATGCCAGGCAAAAGGGGCTTCATCCTCCGAACCATAATTCTGGCCACTACCTTATACAAGGTTGTACACAAACTAATGGGTCTGAAGTGACAGGGCTCCGCCGCCTCCTGACGCTTCGGAATGAGCGTGATGAAGGTAGCCTTCCAATCTCCCGGCATCACCGCCTGGGAGAAGAAGCACTGAATAGCCTCTACCACCGCTGTCTGAATAATACCCCAATATCGTCGAAAAAAGAACAGGGGGAACCCATCTGGTCCAGGAGCCTTGTCTGGAGCCAAAGCCCAGACTGCCTCCCGTACCTCCTGTGCCGACACCGGTCGGACCAGGGCTGCGTTCTCATCATCCTCGATCCTCACATCCACCCTCGGAGGAGGGAGGGGGTTACTGTCGTCGGAATCCTCCTCCTCCGTCCATCTGGTGCAGAAGAAATCCAACAAGATCTGACGAATGGAGGGCTCACCTTCCACCTGATGTCCAGACCTATCTCGCAGCAAGTGGATCGTGCTCCGCTGCCTCCGAATAATCGTAGTCCGGTGGAAGAAACTAGTGTTGCGGTCACCCTCACGCACCCACTGGACTCGAGATTTCTGTCGCCAGAAGATCTCGTGCTGTCGTAGTAGAGAATGGTGAGTCGCTAGGAGCCCCCGAAGGTCACCCATATCGTTCATCGAAAGCGTACCTTCCAGATCTTCTTTCGACTGCAACGCGGTGATCGCGGTCTCAACCCCCTCTACTCTCCGGAAGATATTGCCCACAACCTCGCGGTTCCATCGCCGGAGACGCGTCTTGGCCAACTCTAGTTTGCGCGACACCCGGTGCATAGCATCTCCACGCACCGGGAGGCGCCATGCATCACGTACAATATCCCAGGACTGGGGGTACGATAGCCAAACCTTCTCAAGACGGAAGGGGTTGTAATGCCTAGGTCCCGATGATGTGGAAATCAGCAGGAGGCAGTGGTCCGAGGCGATCCGAGGTAAGTGACTAACCCTGCAGGTACTCTTGAAGGCACAAAGTTTCATCAAGTTACACTGAGCTCTCATTGCGTCATCCCTCATTTACTAAACTTTTGTAAGCTGGAAGTGGAGGCGCCGAATGTTTGAATTTTGGCAAGGAATGTTACATACGTCACCTTTTGGTAAAGGAATGTTTGCTCTTGTGCACGTACCATATGTAGGTGAATGATACGTTAATATAGTATCTGACCAGCAAAGATCAAATAAGAATAGAACATAGGGGAGTTGTCTGCGTTATCAGTAATAAGACGCGGCCAAAAGCTCAAAGCCTGCTACAAAACCTACTGCACAACTCGAACTTTGTTTAGATAATCAAAATTAATTCATTAGTTAATTACTGTCATTTTCAAGTCCCTGCTACCAGAATTTAAGAGTACTGTATTTTGATCGAAGAAGCGGAGCATGGAAGGTATTTTGCTGCTGCTTCGATTCAGTGGGAACTTTATTTCCAAGTCCTTCTGCGACGCTTGGTGGGCGAAAACATTGGTGTTTTGCAGATGCTGAAAGAAACTAGAAATTTAACATGGGCTACGCATTAGTTAGAATGTAACTGCATTGAACTCAATGCTACGAGGAAAACCCTGATACAATCAGCGAGAGGAATCAACCAAGTGCGACCTAATATGTCAGAAAAACGACAAAATTTTAAGATAGCCAATCATAATGTCATCACTTGAAACTCTACTCTGACCTATCAAAGTTCAAGCGCTCATTGCGTTATCCCTCATTTACTAAACTGTTGTAAGCCGGAAGTGGAGGCGCCGAGTGTTTGAATTTTGGCAAGGAATGTTACATACGTCACCTTTCGGTAAATACAATACTGCAATCCATTCTCCGTGATAAAATGTAATAGTAAACACCTTAATGTGGTCTTCTAGGATAAAGGTCGCTGGTCACGCTTCGCGAGAAGTTGCCTTTGAACATTCAACCTCTTACAAGCTGGGAGGTTCCTTAACTACCACGAGCATCTTTCTTTGGCGAAAGATTAATAAAGGAAAATTCAAAGCAACATAGAAGAACGCAAAATAGTGGCAAGTAGCTCTTTAAGTTACCGAGCTCGTCGGTGATGCAGCTGTTAATGGCAATAAAATAGTGAGTTTGAAGTCCTTTTGCGAGTGATTCGTCATTCCAAAGCAAAACTATACTTTTTTTTTTGGAAGGAACGTTCCAAAGCAAAACGTAATGATTTAAGAAATGTGCAGGCAGCGCTTTAAGCAAATGAAGTGCGCTTATGGATCATGCATGATTAGTGGCCCACTTGCGATGTACATGATAGGACGTCAAAAACAGTGCTTCCATACATCTCGAAGTGTGATGCGAGGACCCAAACTTCTTCAGGTTGGACCGAACCCTTGTCCTATCACACTTGGGCAACAGCTGGTTCCAAAATGAAAGATTATAATAGAGTGATGAATAACTTTAATTTGATGCATAGTTTAGAGGCGTCAAAGTTGATTATGTTTTAAATTCTTGTTGTTCAGGAATGTCAAAATCGTGATAGCAGACCCAACATTTTTAACGTATATGACGTGACATAGACCAATATTTTTTAATCATTAACATAAACTATTGGCTTCCTATTAAATTCTCTCCCTATACGCATTTGTGCGCACACTCACAAACACATATGCATGCTAACAATCATAAAATATTTTAAAAAATAAAAAAAATAAAGAAATTAGCTCTAGAAATATAAAATATGTAGGGCATGCATAAATATTGTCATATGAAAAAATGCAGGACCTTACAATTTATTTGGCTTATATTTCCATAGAGGAAATCTCCTTCACCTAGAGTTGTTTCAAAAATCTAGTTAGAATGAAATAAGAGTATCTTGTGAAATAGTTGATCCTTTTTCTTGCCCCAAACCAAAAGGAGCCTAATGTTACTGGATTACGTGAAAAAGTCCAAGAAAAATAATGGAATACAATTTTGAATGAGTAACCTTGAAGATGCAATGATGGTGCCCAAATAGTAATATTTAGTGTTGTTTTGTAAAACATCTATATAATTATTTATCTTGCAAGAAAACTTGAATTCATTTTTTGTTGTGCAAAATACATATTTAGAGATCCTTCTAAGATTTTACCTCTAGATCTAAGTATGAAGCTAATAATACATATTTACTAAGCATCTTATGCACATTTGTCGAATGCCCAATGTGTATGTTTTGAATATCTCATATATATTTGTTTGGACTATAACTAACCTCATTCTTATAACCATGAGCACAATCGTCATCAACATTATAATTTATCATTATGCAAGGAAATAAATATGTTTTTTTTCTTGAAAAGTCGATAATTAAGTAGATTATTTTTGTAAAATCCACTGATATTTAAGTGCTGCAGCAATATGTAACTCCTTAATATGCAAAAATTACATGCAAACAAGATATTGTTTAATTTGTTAGAGCATGATATGTATCATATAGATAGACAATCAAATGAATGATTAAATAAGTAAATAAATAAATAAATAATTCCAAGCATCACTCTTTCTCCTATCTTTGCTTCCTCTTGTGTTGAGTTCCAAGCTTTCTGCTGCAGTCCTCGTTTGCTGCAGGCACGGACCCACTCTCACCGCCAACAATGAACCTTGCTCAAGTATTCCTTCTAGAGAGGTTTAAGCTGCACCATTCTGGAAAAAAAAGTATTCTAGTGCACGAGACTCCCACGTATACAAGAGTTGAAGAGGATACCCCTTTATATAAAGAGGTTATTTCTATGTCTTGAACCTATAACTCTCATGTCACAATGGCAATCTTACAATTGTTCTAAGACTCACCCTCTCTAAGCTATGGTGTTCTGAAGTAAGTCAAAAATTACATATGTTTGATCACTCAATCTCTTGATAAGAAACCAATAGAACAATGATCTGATCCAAAAAAAAGAAGATTTTTCTCAACCCATCTGTTAGAAGTATGCCCTAGAAGCCAATTTTGGCGGATGCATTATAATTGTTTTGGAACATAAAATTTGTACTTGACCTTTTTATTGATTAATAAAATTGGACATTTTGTTCATTCATGTTATTATGTGCCCATAAATTGTCCTAGGAATTAATAAGATAATAACACATATTCTCAAGAGTTGAAAATTTAAGACATGTGTCATTAGGTAATTAATTTCTGAATTGCTCTTGATAGATGGATCATCACGAAGGATGTTGATCAATCCGATAAGATTAGTGCACATATCACTTTTCTTAATGGACGAGTCTTGAATCCACAGTATGGAGAAATTGGAGTGATTGTGCAAGTGCTTGCTAGAGAACGAGGATACTAAACATGACCAAAACAAGAAGTCACTTGGATATCTATCCACTTGTCAGTGACTTACTTGATGCTGCAGTTGTATGACTAGTACTTAGACCTGCGATGCCTCAACTAATCATAGTGAGGTTGCTGTAGTTTGATGAGCACATAAATATGGACCCTACGGGTCCCTATGGTACATATTGGCTACAGTAGGTTTCCTATCGGATTAGAGTTGCATCTAGATAGGATCTATCGACCTTGATAGATTAGGAGTGATCCTATGTGATTTATGAGACTAAGTTCGAAAGACCTTGGCCAGGGCAGTTTTGAAAAAAAAGTTTTTCAATCTCGAACTTGAGTTAAATAAATTTGATATAAGACATACGATGGGGATTGACGAGTTATCCATAACCTCCGTCTTGTCGAGATCCATAATAGAGGTACTGTATTATGCGCTAACTGCACCTAGAGGTTTATTTATTCCATTATGCTGGGTTGCCACTATATGCTGCTAGGTACTATTAGTAGATTGTGAGACTCAAAGGCATTCACTTAATGATCAGTGAACCCTCAAGAGAAGAGTTGAAATTGTTTCAATCCATTGAAAGGAGTTTCAAAGATATTATGATAGAGATCACAATATATCTCACTACTAGACAAAATAGAACTTATGGAGTCACACACATTAGAGATTTTGATCGTTCCGACAGTTGGATTACGATTTAGAATCGCAATAGATCTTGATTGTCAATTTGATTGACAATTGGTTTAACCCACTAAAAGTTAGTGAGTTAAAGAAGAAGGATTTGCAATTAGATTGCAATTTTGATTGATTCGATTGGGCTTAATCAATTAGAACTTCTTATTAGATAAGGAACTTAATTCATGAAGTCCAATTTGGATCCTAATTGGATTAGAATTCATATGAATCAATTTGGAAGATACATTGGGTCCTAATTGGATTAGGATTAAATCAAACAAGATGGATCACATGGTTTTTGATTAGATTAGAAAATTATAGCATGGAAGGAAGGGTTCCTTCATGCGTGTGAAAGGGGAAACAAGGGAGGGGCGTGCGCCCCTATTAATTCCTGAATTACTCCTGATCGATGGATCATCACAAGGACGATGATCGATCCACTGAAATTAGTGCACAGATCACTTTTTTTGATGGACGAGTCTTGAGTCCACAGTGTGGGACATTGGAGTGATTGTGCAAGTGCTTGCTAGAACAAGGGTACTGAGCGTAACCATAGTAAGTAGTCACTTGGATGTCTATCCACTCGTCAGTGACTTACTTGATGTTGCAGTTGTATGACTGATCTTTTGACCTGCGATGTCTCGGCTATTCACAGTGAAGTTGCTATAGTTTGACGAGCACATAAATATGGGCTCTATCCATTTGGATCTTTATGGTACAGATTGGCTGCAGTAGGTTCATTGTAGGAGTCGGGGTGCATCTAGATAGAATCTATCGACCTTGATAGATTAGGAGAGATGCTATGTGGTTTATAAAACTGAGTTTGTAAATTGTCGGCCAATGTAGTTTTTGGAAAAAGAGTTTTCCAACCTCGAACTAGAGTTGAATAAATCTTGACATATGACAGATAATGGGGTTTGACAAGTTATCCATTACCTCCATTCTATTGAGATCCATAATAGAGAGACTATATCTTACGCTAACTGCACCTAGAGATTTATCTATTCCATTCTGCTGGATAACCACTACATGCTGCTATGCGTCACTGGTGGATTGTGAGACTCAAAGGCATTCACTTGATGATTAGTGAATCTGAATGACAAGAGTTGGAATTGTTTTAACCCATTGAAAGAAGTTTCAATGATATTGTGATAGAGATCACAATATATCTCACTACCAGACAGAATAGAACCTATGGGGTCACATACAATAGAGGATCTAATTGATCTGATGGTTGAATTGTGATTTGGAATCACAAAAAATTAAGATTATCAATTTGATTGATAATTGGATTAACCCACTAAGAGTTAATGAGTTGAAGAAGGAATTAATTGCAATTAGATTGCAATTTGATTGAATTAATTGGACTTAATTAATTGGGCTCGATCTTATATGATAAGGTTCAAGAGTCTTACTTGGAGTAGGACTTCTAGAGCTCTAATTAGATTAGAACTTCTAATTAAATTAGAGTCCTACTTGGAGTAGGATTCCTAAAGTCCTAATTGGATTAGGACTAAAATTTTATGAATCCTAATTGGATGAGGATTTCTAGAGTCTTAATTAATTTTGGTCTAATAGATGAAGATAACTCCTAATTGGATTAGGATTGAAGAGTTCAATTAAATGATCCAATTGGGTCCTAATTGGATTAGGACTCTTATGGATAAAGACTCCACATGGCCACCTAATTCTTTTTAGAAGAGGATTAAAGCACCTAACCCAAATCCTCCTTGGAGGAGGATTTGAGCCCGAATTAAAGGAGGGGTGTGCGCCCCTCCTAGATCAAATTGGGCTAGGCGTGAGGCTCCAGAATTTGAGGAGCCCTTACGCCTAGGGTTTGAGGTGAATGGGGCGTGGCTCCTAATTTTTAGGAGGAGTCCACGCCAACAAAAGGGAATAAAAGGAGAGGGGCTAGTGCCCCAACTCCTTGGTCCTTTTTCATGATGGGCGGCCATCCCTCTCTCCCCTTCTTCTTCTTCCATCTGCAAGGACAAAAGGAAGGGGCAGCAATCTTCTTCCTCCTCTTCATCAGCCGCATGGAAGTAAACATAAGAGAGGAAGGTGTTCCTCTCTTTCCCCCTTCTTCTTCCATGGCAAAGGAAATGAAAGAAAGTGTTTCTTCCTTCTCCTTCTTCCTCCTCTTGAGAGCAATCAAGAGTTGATTGCTTAGAGAAGTTTTCAACCATTAAAAGGGATCTCTACAAGGGAGCTCGCACCCCGGTAATATTGCAACCTCGATCGATCCAGATCTTCGTGTGGATACCCGTAGAGGCTGGACACTTCTGCGGCTTCAAGCGAACCCAATTTTACGATCATCAGATAGCGGTGAAGATCTATGCGTTCAAAGGTAAATATAGGATCTTTACAATTATTAATCGTAGATCTAAAATTAATCTAGTTTTTAATTTTAATCTTTTCTTAGATTTCATAATTTTCTAAATTAGAGAACTCAGAATTTTTAAAATCTACATTTTTTAGGATGTTCATGTGATGAACAACCCCGCGTATGTATTTTCGCTGCGATCGTCGCAATGCGTGCGGGGGTAGCCCGACTTACTCTTAGCCAATATTTTTTTTTGTTAGCCAATCATGTCTTTAAAGAGTATTTCTGACTTGTCGGTAGGATAAATAAAGAAGAATTACAAACGAATACCGGATAATTTATCATAAATATGGAACAAAGTGTTATTTCTTGATATTTTTAAACAAATATCTCTATAATAATGTCATGGATTCACGAGCTATGAACTAATACTTGGCAATTTATCATAAATACGGGGCAAAATTTTATTTTTTAGTATTTTTTAAATATCATTAAAATAATATTGTGGACTGTATGATTTCTTATGTTGAGTCTTGGGCAAGTGTAGGCTATAGAAAAAGAAGCATGCTTATAACTTTATGTGAGGATTAAATAAGCGTTAGAAACATATCTTACTTGTGTGAAGAAGTAGGAAGACAATTGCTTTGAAATTTTAAATGAAGATGTTGAAGAATGGTTTGTGCTATTTGGTGAGCCAAGAGGAATGGCTTGTTCTACAAAATCTTCTTTTACCAAGATATGAATTATGATACCTCAATGGCAATATATCCTTGTTTCCTTCGTTAATATATTCAAGAAATCCAAGAAAAAGAGAAGTCTCCCAAATCTACGAAGACCTACTCGATTACACTTTCCACCTTTTCTATAGGCTCATGCAAGTGAAGTAACAATTCTTTAGAAGTATCGTGTATGTGATATCCATGCACATGTGCACACGAAGTAGCAATTCTTTAGAAGTTTGCAATAATATAATTAAATCTATGCATTTAGAAGTTTGTAGTGATATAATTGAATCCATGCCATAACTTTTTAAAGAGTTTTTGAATTCTAATTGAGAGTCTGATTATATTGAAGTAGATATGACATAATGTTGTTCTTTTAGCATCGAGAATAGGCTTAGATGGTTAGGTGTGAAAAGTGGACTCAGATACAAGTGAAGACTTACATCCACGAAATGGTTATCACTTCACTAGGTCTTTGTCTCATCCTTGTTCGTTAAAAAAACATATGCAGATAGCTAGCATGCATGGTTGTTCCATATAAATATCTACTACTTGTAAGCATCCTTAGCTAACCACTCATTATTATTATTATTAATTATTATTTTTGTGTTATAAATGTTACTAGTATTCATATATATAACTATGTGGCCTTTGGTATACGTTGCATCTTTTTTTTTTTTTTGGTACATCGGCAGCTCACAGCTGACCAGTGTGAAGAAAACCAACAAAATCAGAAAACAAAATGCTACGCAAAGGTATAGGCACAACCTCATGATCTATCCAGAAAAAGCCTTCCGACTGATGAGCCATGAAGAAAGCAATCCAATCTGTAGCACCGTTTGCCTTCCGATATACGTATGTGGCCTGGTAGGAGTCGGCCTCCCCCAATGCTCTGCAAATATCGTGGAGCAGCGGCCGGTCCTCAACTGAGCACCCCCTCTCCGGATCCACTCAATCACCGTCGTCGAGTCCCCCTCAAGGAGGATGCGACCCGCACCTAGTATCCGCCTCGCATAGGAGAGACCCTCCTAGGCCATCCGAAGCTCAGTGGTCACCATTGACTCTCCGCCCATCTGCCGCCACAAGTCTGACATCGTGATCTCTGATAATAAATTTCACACCTTCGCAGCTCCCGTCCACTGCTACACTACCATTGAAGTTCACCTTGAGAAAGCTAGGGTGTGGGGGCACCCAACATATCAATATCATCCTGGACACTGCAAGAGCAGAATGGGGGCTCCAGATGTTCCTGACCAACCTAGTAGGTGAAGCCTTAATAGTGCCGGTGATCTCCTCCGCATGCTGTGGAACTCGGTCCGCCACCACCTTTGGGCAGGGGCTATCGCCGTTGAAAACCCGTGTATTTCTCTCCAGCCAACAATGATAGACCAGGTAGGCATCACGAGTCCCCCTCTCCTCCTGTATGGACCCCCGAACCGAGGCCTCCAAATGTCATAGGAGCTGCTCAGTGGATGCCCACATTTGCTTCTAGTCAGGCTGAGCTGAAGCACATCTCCATATCTGACTGGCTCTTGGGCACCCAAAAAGAATATGGTAGATGGTCTCCTCCGTCACCTGACAAGCTCCACATCCGGCAGGGACCTTCACTCCTCGCCTCACCAAAACTCCACTAGTAGGTAAACACCCCCAAGCCACCTTCCACAGGAACAAGGCCACTCGGGGGTGAATGTGCATCCTCCAAATCTAGCCGCAGTCCATTTGTCGCACCGAGGGCCCTCTGCCTTCCACGAGAGGTCCCGAGCACTCACAGTCATCCTCCCTGTCCTGTTCCACACCCTCCTATCCACTGCCTCCCCTTCTAGGATCAGCAAAGCTAGGACATGCTCAGCAAGGTGCTCCCCAAATACCTGCCGAACAAGACCCTCGTCCCACCTCCGATCCTCCTGAGCAAACAGGGCATACACTCTACTTTCCTCCAACCAGCCATGGTCAATCTCGGTGGGCCAACCCTGCAGTGCTACCTCAGCCAGCCATTTGTCCTCCATAATGCTGATCGTCCGACCATCCCCAATCTCCCACCTGATCCCACCTGATCTTCGATATCAATCCCGGGGCGCAGGCCCAGACCTCTCTCCAAATAAAGAAAGCTCCTTGAAGAGCACGTAGGGCAAAGTAGGGGGCAGGATCTCCATACTTCGCCCTCAACAATGAGCCCCAAAGGCTCTCAGGCTCTAGAAGAAACCGGGTTGCCATCCTGGTCGCCAGTAACTCCCTACGCTCAACCAGAGAATGGATACCAAGCCCTCCTCTGCTAGTCAGCTAGCAAATAGTCTCCCATACCACCAGATGAACACTGTCTCTACCTCCCCGCCGTCCCCAAATAAAGCTATGAAACATCCTCTCCAATCTTCGGATCGCTGCAAGAGGGACCAGAGTATTGGAGAGCAAGTAAATGGGGATGAAGCTCAATACTGACCGTACCAAAATGACTCGGTCCATCATCGATAATGCACCCGCCTGCCAGCTCTCCAGTCGGCGTGTCATGCCTAGCTTCATAGATGTACACTCCCCCCTGCGTGGGCAACGTCCCGTAATAGGTACCTCGAGATATGTAAGGGTCCCCTCCTGCTCTCCAATCCTTAGAAGGCTCATGATAGAATGCTTCACCTATGGTCAGTCTTCAGGCTGAAAGAAATAGCAGACTTGATTAGATTGACCTGCTAACCTGACACTCCACAATATGCCCCCAAGATTCTGCTAATGGCCTGAGCTGATCTGCTCATCGCGCAAGCCAAAAGTATACAATCATCAGCGAATAACAGATGTGAAATCCTAGTCGTCCCGGCCGCCGGGCCATAGACCTCCAACTCCTGCTCTTGGACTGCCTGTCCGAGTGCTCGAGATAGAGAGTCTGCACATAGGATGAACAACAGTGGTGACAAAGGGTAGCCCTGTCTCAACTCTACCGACGACTCGAAGAAACTCGATGGTGAGTCGTTGACCAGTAAGGCAAAGGATGGGGACAGTATACACCCGAGTACCCAACTGATCCACTGTGGGTGAAATCCAAACCCCTCCAAACATCGCCGCACAAACTTCCATCTCATCCTGTCATATACCCGCTCCATATCGAGTTTGACACCTATCAAGCACCTGCGCTTAGGCACTTTCTGGAGGTCAACCATGAACTCATGAACAATGAGGCCATTGTCGGAGATGGATCGCCCCCCAATGAATGCCCCCTACTCAGGGCAAATGAGTCTTGGTAGAATGCCCCTCATCCTCTGGCCAGGACCCTCGCCACTACCTTATACAAGGTAGTGCACAAACTAATCGGTCTGTAGTGGCTCGGCTCAACGGGGTCCTGTCTCTTCGAAATCAATATGATGAAGGTCCTCCTCTACTCCACGGGCAACGTCGTCGACACAAAAAACTGCTGGACCGCTGCAACCACCTCCTGTCTGACTATGTGTCAGTACCTCCTAAAGAAGAAAGGGAGGAATCCATCCGGGCCCGAAGCTTTGTCCTCGTCCAGTGACCAGGAGGTTGCCTGTACCTCCTCCTCGAACACTGGACTGACCAAAGCTACATTCTCCTCCACTGACACCTGCCTTCCTGGTGCCGGTCTGCATGCTCCTCCAGCTATACCTCCTGACTCGGTCCATCTGTCATGAAAAAACTGCACCAAGATCCTCCTGACTATCTCCTAGTCCTCTGACACCTGCCCACTATTGTCCTTGAACCGGCCAATCTGGTTCCGCTGTCTCCAGATGATGGTCGACTGGTAAAAAACCTGATATTCCGATCTTCCTCCCTAATCCAGAGAACCCGAGACTTCTACTTCCAAAACACCTCCTACTACCTAAGAAGGGAGTGGTGTCTAGCCAATAGTCCCCTAAACTCTCCTTGATCCTCCTCTAAAAGACCGCTCCCACTGTCCTCAAGTGCCTGTAACCTGGTGATGGATGCCTCCGTCTCCTCCACCCTTCTGATGATATTCCCCACCTCCTCCTTATTCCTCCTTTGCAGCCGGCAATCTGGTTAGCTCAAGTTTCCGGATAACCCTGTACATCATATTTCCCCTAACCGGCGTCTGCCAAGCCTCTCTCATGACCTCCCACGACCGTAGATAAGACAACCACACCTTCTCAAATAAAAAGGACAATGAACTAAAAAAGTATAAGAGGTACTCACCAGAACTGGGCAATGGTCAGAAGCAATCCTGGGCAGGCGGCACACCAAGAAGTTTGGGAATCTCTGGATCCATCCGGTCATCGCGTACACTCGGTCAATCCGCTCCCAAACACGAGCCATCCCCAGCCTGTTGTTGCACCAAGTGAAATGCGGGCTAGTGAAGCCAAGGTCAGCCAGCCCGTTGGACCGTATAAAGTTCTGAAACTCTCTGACCTCAATGGTGTTGGTGAAAAACTTGCCCCCCTCTTATTCTCCGGGCTATCGATGCAATTAAAATCCTCTGCCATCATCACTGGGTGCCCAAGTCGAATGAGATTGGTGGCCTCCTCCCACAAGGCTCTTCTCTCCCGATAGTCTGTACTGGCATATGTGGCTAAAAGGACCCAAGGGGGCCTGGCCTCCTCAGAAATCACTAAGATCACCTGCTGGCTGCACTTATGGAAAACATCAATGCCAACTCCCCCTAACCTTCATAACACAATGATGCCCTCTGAGAGGCCCTGAGACTCCACCGCATATATCCCCCATGATTTCGGGATGGCACGCCTAGCCCGCTCCAAACTAGATCCCGATGGTCAGGTCTCAAGCAGAATACAAACATCAGGGTCATGCAGACTCACTAACCTACGGAAAGCCAGCCGGAAGAAGGGCTTACCCGCTCCCCGACAGTTCCATAGAAGAATCTTCATGACAACACTTGGGTATTTTGGTGCGTGGCCACACCCTCAGGGTCTTGCAGCCCTCCCGCCTCGCCAAGCATCTCAACCTCTTCCGGACCGGCCATCTCAAGCACACCCTTCAGCTTTTGCACCAAAGCTTTATGTACCTGCCCGCGTGGATGCCCAGCACACTCAGGATCCTACTTTTCTTCCATCTCCCTAGACTTCTCTGCCACTCCCTCCTTAGGCTTCTCGCAGTGGGTCTTCAGCGGCTGATCCATCTTCAATTGAGCCTTCCCGCATGAAAGATCCGTGGAAGTGAAGAGGGTTCCCTCCCATGTGTTCTCGGACCCGTGACCACTCATTGTGCTCCCACGGACTGAGCTGGGTTTCGGCCCCTTGTCCTCCGGCAGGAGGCCACCTTGCCCCATCTCCTCCACCGTCCGAGCATCCTCGCGGCCTGGCGCCCCTGAACGCGGACCCCATGCTCCGCCGCACACCGCCGCACCCCGACGAGAGATGGGATCCGCGGAGATACGCTCCCGACAGACCTCCTCGGTCGTAGGCCTTCGCGATCACCAGTGACACGCTCCGACTCCTGAAGCGTCGTTGGTCGCCGCCGCCACCGACTCCGGCACACTAGGCCCCGGCATGAGGGACCCTGGCATAGAGGGTGCCGAAGGGACTCGGGCCAGCCCTCGTATAGGCCCAGGGGCCCCCTGCCGCTTGGATGGGCTTCTGGCCCTTTTTAGTGGTCCAGGCCCGCTCTCCAGATCGAAAGGGCCCGAAATGGGCCCCAGATCGCAAGCCCTGGGTTGTCCCAGGTCCGCTTGGCCCAAAGCGGCTTGTCGGTGCTGACTCGGGCCGCTTCGTCGGTGTCGCTGCCACTCCCAGCACCGATTTGGCACCCCCTATTTCCTTCGCCGGCGAAGTACGCCGTAAAATCTTCTTGGGCTTCCGCTAGCCGTCGGAGTCCGGCGATGACTGAGGCTTGCTCGGCCCACCCTTGGTCAGACTCGGTCCCGAGTTGGCATGAACCGGTTCCCAGGTTGGCTCAGTTCGGGGACTTGCCGTCCCTTCAACCTTGCTGCAACCCTAGCCCCACCTCCTCCTCGTTGCGCCGGAGCTCTAGAAGCAGTCATCCAGGGACTGAACACTCTCGGCCTGCTCCCCCCGGATGAGTTCCTCTTCGTTGCTGTTGAAGAACAGCTGGGATCCCCAGTAACCTCCGGGTCCAATCTCCCTCCCACCTTGTAGAACCGGCACTCAACTGCCTGGTGTTCGGTGCGGGAACAGAGGTAGCGGAGGCTCGGCAGGTCTTCGTAAATGAAGGCCTACCAGAACCTCTTTTTCCCCCCACTGAATCTACGCGCCAGGTACTAGGGGAAGGCTGGTGTCGACCTCGACCTTGGAACGGGTATAGCCGATCCTCTACATTTCATTCAACACTGCATCGAGCGCCATCGGCCTTTCCGCCGCCGCCACCATCTCCAAGATTGATGCACTGTCCCAATACTCCAATGGCAGACCCGGTAACCTAATCCAGACCACTGTCTGGCTAACTGAGTGGACGCCCGAGATGAAGTCAGGTCACCACTCTTCCATCGCCATCAACTGCCCCCCCACCAGCCACGGGACCGCTGCCATCGCTGCCGCCCGCTCCTCCCCAAACCTGAAGCGAATGGTCAGAAGGCCCTCCGCCAGTGGGAGAACCTCCACCGGATGCTGAAGCTTTGCCCGGCCTTTGAAGTCGCGAGCCACCACCTCTGCCTGAACATGCTGCCCCAAACTCTTGGCGTGCACAACCCTCCCCTCCCAATCGCTCCTCGCCTGCATCACCCTTTCCGTCGACAAGATCAGCACCTGAGAAAATCGTCGCTCAAGTTCAACCAGTTCCTCCTCGGTGAACCAATGGCATACCATCTCTGGTTGAGGCGGAACCCCCCGCGCCACTCCAACCCATCGTGGTGTGGTCTCAGCCAGGCCTCGTAATGGGACATCCCGTCTTCCCTGGTCAGATTCCACGCTTGGAGCTGCCATCTGGCGTGCCCACCTGCTGTTCGGTGAAATGCCGACCTCAGCACGATTCTCGATGCAGCAAGAGGCTGCCCCGCACCGCGGAGTGTTTTTGCTGACTTTAAGTGAAAATAATTCAGCTGTATAAGTTGTATCTTTGAGCATTTATCTTTAAGCATTAACTAATATGCCCCTTCCCCATTAAAAAAAAATGTTGTGGAAAAATGTTCAATCCCTATTATGTTTTTTCCCTTATAGAAGCACTTAGTTTTTCAATATGACAATAAAAGATAATGAATCACCTAGTGATGATGATGCATAGTGCAGCAACCTAACTGTTAGAAGTATGCCCTAGAAGCCAATGTGGCTGACGCATATTTGTAATCTGGAGCATAAATTTGTAATTTACTCTTATTGATTAATAAAATTGGGCAATTTGTTATTCATTCATGTTTGTATGTGTCCATGAATCGTCCAGGAAATTAATAAGATGATGACACATATTCTCAAGCAGTTGAGAATTTGAGGCATGTTGTTGCCCAGAGATGGTCACCCAAGAGGGGGGTGAATTGGGTGTTTTAAAACTTTTTGCCTAATTAAAAATAAAACACACAAATGTATGAACTAAAGTAAAGATAGAGGTATGAGAACAATTAATCGCAAATACAAGGTTTTATAGTGGTTCGGAGCTTCCACTGCTCCTACATCCACTCCCCAAAGCACCTTTGGGAATTTTCACTATAATCCAAGATTACAGTTCGGTAGTTTTGCGAGTGCACTACCCAACTCGTTGTTTTACACCGGGCTAACAACGAACCCTATAACCCCCAATTTCACCTAGGCTTGGGACGCCTTTCCCTTGTTCCAAGTCCCTTGACTGGAACAAGCACAATATTGAAAAAGTTTTACAAGGATTTAAAAGCTCTCAAGAAGCAAATAAAATAGTGAGAAATAATAGAATCCGGAAGAACCCTTTTAGCCGTTGGAAGCGTGGAAAATGGTGGTTTTTCCGATGTGGATCGCATTGGCTTGAATGTGAGCTTTGAATGCCTAGCGGAAGAGAGTAGTTGAGCACGAAATCACTTGGGAAGCTTGAAGGCACTTGATTTCTTCACTTAAATGCACTAACTCCCTTGAACCTCTTTTTCTTTCTTCTCTCTTGAATGATCTTGTGTTGGGTTGGTGAGAAGTTGTTGGAAAGCACTTAAGAGCTCCCTTTTATAGCCCAAAAAGCAAATATAGCCGTTAGAGATAAAGTTAAGGGAGTTTGAAATTCAAACCAAACCTGAAAAAGTTGTCAGTCGCGTCCCAGGCGCTTCGGAGACGTCTCCGCTTCAACGCGAGACGTCTCGGCTGTAAGATTTTACTTTTGACGTTGTTTGGGGTCGACTCGGCGCTTTACGGAGACGACTCCGATGATGAACGGTTTGAATCCTTGTTTTTCTGTTTTTCTGAGAGGGTCGCCTCGGCACTTTACGGGGACGTCTCGGCTTGTTTGCGCTTTTTGCATGGGGACGACTCCGCTGCCTTGGGGACGACTCCACCGTTATATCTCCGAAAAACAAGTCTTCTGGAATTCTCTGAGAGAGTCGACTCCGCTCTTTCAGGGGACGTCTCCGCTGCCTTATCACCGAAAAAGACATCCTCTGGAATACCCTGAGAGAGTCGACTCCACACTCTCTGGGGACGACTCGGAAACTCAGCTTTTACTTGTGGGGACGACTCCGTGTACTGTGGAGATGGCTCGCGCGCATCTCTTGAAATCGGCCTTTCTGCCGCCACTGAGAGAGTCGACTCCGCTTCTGAGAGAGTCGACTCCGACCTTGCGAGACGCCTCGCCAGGTGCCGGGGACGTCTCCAAACGTGCCAGTTCTTCCTGTTTGTGCCAGAGACGTCTCTGGAACAAACCGGAGACGTCTCGGCTGTCCCTGATCTGTTTTCTTCATCTCAAAAATTCTTCAATAAATTCATAAAAATTATGGAAACTTGCCTAGACATTTCTTAACAATATTCTTAATTAAACACATAAAATCCTCAAGTAAATTGTTAAGATAAATGGAATTATACTCTAGTGTTTTGTATTCATCAAAATCCATTAGGGGGTCAACAATCTCCCCCTTTTTGATGATGACAAAACACTGAGTATATGCAAAATTCGAAATTTAAACATATACACAGTATTTGATCAGATGTACAAGTATAATGTTTTGATTAGAGCTAGATACAGTGTGCATAATTCAAAATAGTCAATTTTCAGTTCTATCCTTATGCATAAGATTGATCTTAATTGCTCTTAAGCAATTTTAGCATATCAACTGAATTTGAATCAAGTTAAAATGAAATATTGATGCTAAAGATAATTGAAAGCTAAGTTCTTTTTGACTCCCCCTTTCTTTTCCAGAAGGGCAATTATCTTAAAGCCAATATTCTTCAATTTTATCTTTTCTAATTCAACTTTAAGTATGAGTGTAAATTTTGCATTCCATATTCAGGTTCTACTCCATATATAAGTTCTATATATCTACTCCCCCTTTTTGTCATCAACAATGAAGGGGACAAATTATACGTAGGTACTTAAAGCACAATTCCTAGGGGAATTCAGCATATTACAATGAACCACTCAAGGATATTCAAGTTATGCTCCCTCTGTCTATTGTTTTATTAATGAATTCAGATTGTGCTCCCCCTGTTTCATATGCATTGATAAGTTGTGTCAAATTTACATACACAAGGTTTCAAAAGGAATTGTATGTCATTCATTGTAAATATTTGAAGTCATTACAAGGTTAAAATAGAAATCATTACAAGTATTGATTCCTAATACAAAAGAAGTTTCAAAATGAGCCTAGGGTTTTACAAAAACAGATGAACTCTAGATGTCTACAAAATGTCCCTCATCGGCGACGTTGCTCATAAGCCCTAGCAGCTGCATCTATAAATGCATTACTTGAGTCCAGTAGAGTTTTGAACTGCTCTCCTTGAGATTGATGGAAGGCTGCCACTAGTGCTTCAAATTCAATGCTTGCCCTTTCAATTCTTCCTCTAAGTTGGGCAGCCACGGTGCCCACATTGCCTCCAGGGCTTGTCAACTCTTGAAGACCATCTGAAATGTTCCTCAAGCTGTCTTGTAGCTCAATTGATCTGAAGGTTTGGGTGGCACTCACACTAACTAGTTCTTGCGCTGTAGCTTCTATCTGAGTTCTGATTTCCTTCAACTCTTGTAGAAGCCCTTCATGTGAGGCCCTGATGGGGGCCAACTCAGTAGAGATCATCGATCTCATTTCCTCCCTCATTTGCTGGCATATCACAGATGCTAAAGTGCGCATCTGTTCTTCTGATAGGGAGAAGGGCCCAGTGACTGTAGGAGGAGGTGGCATAGAGGTGGAAGGTCCAGCTGAGCTGGAGGGTATATCAGGAAAGTCCATGTGGCTGAGTGGAGGAGAGTGGTGGTCAGGCTCCTGATGTGGGATCTCAGGGTCTAAGGTTTGAGCTTTTCTTTTTGGTACCTTAACCCATGACCCATCTACCTTGTGAAACTCCATTCTACGCATTGTGCTCTCATTATAATAGTCGGTGTTTCTCAAGGATTTTGCAGGTTCATTTTCTGGAATGTGAACCTTAAAATGTTTGAATACTAGGGTAAAGATCATCCCATAGGGTATGCTAAACCTAGAATACCTATGACATATAGCAATGTAGTTCAACATAAGTCTAGGGAGGTTTAGGGGAATCCCTAGTAGGATGTGGTGCATGATAACTAGGTCTCGCTCCGAAACAAAATCGAAGCGACTGGTTTTTAGAAACAAGACCCGGTTGACAATACTCAAAAGTAGTCTCATTTCGGCATTTAGGTCTTGTGAGTTCACTACATCAAGAGGCCCGCAGTCCTCTCGTCCTAAAAGCAAGTTTAGGGCTATTTCCCTTTGGGGATGTGAGGTCGGAGCCTCACCGTCCTTAGGGATTTGCAAGACGCTAGATAGGACATCCTCATTAATCTCTACCAACGTCCCCCAGACATGTGCAGTGTACCCTAAGTCCCCTAAGGCCATATTACTAAACATCTCTCTAACTAGGCCGGGGTAGGTCGATGTATTGAGGGTACAAAGGTATTCTCACCCTTGGGCACGGAGTTTCTCTCCAATAGAGAACCCCTCACTATCTAGAAAATGGAAATCTATGTACCTACTGGTGGTTACTGTGCGATTCGCACAGGAAATGGTCGTGGTTGGCGGAGCAACCGGAGGGGACGGCGCGGATGGCTCTTCCCTCCGTTCCTCACCGTCGGTTGCTACCCTAGGACGCCTCCCACCGGTTCGTCTAGCCCTCTTAGGTGCCATGGATGCTAGGGTTTGTGATGGAGAGCAAATGGAGGCTAGGGTTTGTGGTGGAGAGCAAATGGAGGCTAGGGTTTTTGTTTTTGTCGGGGATGGAAGAGAATAGCTCGGGTCGGCTCGAGCTGTTTCACCTATTTAAAAACCCTCGTTCGGTCCCCGAGACGTCTCCGCGACTGATGCGAGACGTCTCGCCGGGGGGACGTCTCTGCGATTTGCCAGAGACGTCTCCGGCACTGAAAAATTTCAGACTAATTTCTATCTTTTTCCAATTTATTTTACTCAATCACACTAATCAACATGATTTCTTTTGGTGAATACAGAGTGAGTTTGTTTGTGATCCTCCCCCTTAATAATATATCCTATAAAAGTTTGATAATGATTTTTTGAATTATTAACATTGAAATGAGGAATGTTTGACCAAATTTCGAATACCTATGAAATAGGCTCTGAAAATATCTCCATGAAGAGTCCAAGGGAGGGTAACCATCCTCCGGAAAGTCGAACAATTCGTCATTTAACTTAGATAGATTCATGCTTTCACTTATGTTGACCTTGAGGTGGATTACTAGTTTGAGTAGCAAAGCATTGCAATGCAAGTTCAATTTAATTGCTAGGATCATACAAGCTCAATGCATTCCTTAAGAAGTTGAACCTATCTTTACAAAGGGGCTTTGTAAAGATATCGGCCAATTGATTTTCAGTACATACATACTCAATCATCACATCATTTTTCAGCACATGATCCCTAATAAAGTGATGCCAAATCTCTATATGTTTTGATTTTGAGTGTTGGACAGGATTTTTTGTTAAATTAATTGCACTTGTATTATCACATTTAATTGGTATATTGTCCATTTTGATACCGAAGTCTTCAAGTTGTTGCTTAATCCATAGAACTTGGGCACAACAGCTTCCAGCTGCAATGTACTCAGCCTCAGCTGTGGATAAGGCAGCTGAATTCTGTTTCTTGCTAAACCAAGAAACCAAATTAGCACCCAAGAATTGACATGTGCCACTTGTGCTTTTTCTGTCAAGTTTGCACCCGGCAAAATCAGCATCGGAATAAGCAATTAAATTTATGTCAGATTATTTAGAATACCATAAGCCTACATTAGATGTCCCTACTAGATATCTAAAAATTCTTTTAACAGCTTGCAAGTGTGATTCCTTAGGACATGCTTGGTATCTAGCACACATACAAACACTGAATAATATATCTGGTCTACTAGCAGTAAGGTAAAGTAAAGAGCCTATCATACCTCTGTACAATTTGCAGTCTATACTTTTACCTTTTTCATCTTTGTCAAGCTTGCAACTTGAGCCCATGGGTGTGCTGATTTCCTTTGCATCCTTCATCTTGAATTTTTCCAACATCTCCTTGATATATTTGGACTGACTGATGAAGATGCCTTCCTCTGATTGTTTTATTTGTAGCCCAAGGAAGAAGTTGAGCTCACCCATCATGCTCATTTCAAATTCTCCCTGCATAAGCTTGGCAAACTCTTGACAAAGACTATCATTAGTAGCACCAAAAATTATATCATCCACATAAATTTGCACAAGCAATAAGTCATTTTCTTTTCTTTTAATGAAGAGGGTTTTGTCCACATTTCCTCTTTTAAATTTATTTTCAATTAGGAAATTACTTAATCTTTCATACCATGCCCTAGGAGCTTGCTTAAGTCCATATAATGCTTTATGCAATTTAAAAACATAATCTGGATGTAAGTGGTTCTCAAAACCTGGAGGTTGTCCTACATAAACTTCCTCCATTATATAACCATTTAAAAAGGCGCTTTTTACATCCATTTGATAGAGTTTGAACTCCATAAAGCATGCATATGCCAAAAGTAGTCTAATAGCCTCTAATCTAGCAACAGGAGCAAAAGTTTCATCAAAGTCTATTCCTTCCTCCTGATTATATTCTTTGGCCACTAGCCTAGCTTTGTTTCTTATTACTATTCCATCTTCATCTAGTTTATTTCTATATACCCATTTGGTGCCTATAATTAAAACATTAGGGGGTCTTTTTATTAGAGTCCAAACTTCATTTCTTTCAAATTGATTTAATTCCTCTTGCATAGCATTCATCCAATTTTCATCTTTTTCAGCTTCTTCTAGTGATTTAGGCTCGATTTGTGAAACGAATGCAAGATAATTACTAGTGTTTCTTAAAGAGGATCTAGTTCTTATTCCTTGTGAAGGATTACCAAGGATTAGATCCCTTGGATGACCATGTGCATACCTCCATTCCTTAGGAAGATCTTGATTTCTCGATGGAGGTTGATCTTCTTCATCTTGCTGAATTGTATCTTCTTTGATCTCATCCTTATGTTGTTTGTCTTGTATGGAGAATTCCTTCATTCGGTCTTCAAGTATACCTACATCACCATCTTCTTCTTTTCTAGAAGAATCTCCATTAGCTTCATCAAAAACAACATGAATGGATTCTTCAACAACGAGAGTTCTCTTGTTGAAGACCCTGTATGTTCTACTAGATGAGGAATAACCTAAGAAGATCCCCTCATCTGATTTAGCACTAAATTTACTTAGATTGTCCTTTCCATTGTTTAAAATAAAGCATCGACAACCGAAAACATGAAAATAGCTTATATTTGGTTTCTTACTTTTTATCAACTCATAAGGTGTTTTCTTTAAGATGGATCTAACTAAAGCACGGTTTAAAATATGACATGAAGTATTTATTGCTTCAGCCCAAAAGTACTTTGGTAAATCCGATTCGCACAACATGGTACGAGCCATATCTGCTAGTGTGCGATTCTTCCTTTCTACCACCCCGTTTTGTTGGGGTGTCCTAGGTGCCGAGAAATTGTGATTGATACCATTTTCTTCACAAAATTTTTTAAAATACTGATTTTCAAACTCGGTACCATGATCACTCCTAATTGCTTTTAGTTTAAGATTGAGTTCATTCGAAACCCTATTATGAAACTTGATAAAAGCGGAAAAGGACTCATCTTTGTGTGCAAGAAATGAAACCCATGTAAAACGTGAAAAATCATCAACAATTACAAGACCAAATTTCTTACCCCCTAGACAAGCAGTTCTAGTGGGTCCAAATAAATCCATGTGAATTAGTTCTAAGGGTTTTGATGTTGAGACTATGTTTTTAGACTTGAAAGAGCTTCTCGTTTGTTTTCCTAATTGACATGCAGCACAAATTTTGTTCTTTTCAAAATCTATTTTTGGTAGTCATTTGACTAGATCTTTTGTAATCAATTTAGAGATTAAATCCATGCTAGCATGCCCTAACCTACGATGCCATAACCAACTAGTCTCATTGACTTTGGGATCCATGGCTACAAGACATTGGCCATCCTTCATGGTGAGATCATCAAGATCTACCATGTAAACATTTCCATGCCTATGTCCTGTAAGTATGATCTCATTGTCAACTGGACTACTAATTATGCAAAGTGAAGATTCAAATGACACTTTAAAGCCTTTGTCACAAAATTGACTTATACTTAATAAATTATGTTTGAGTCCATTAACTAACAATACATTGTCAATAAATGAGGAGGGTGATATGGAGATTTTACCAACACCAATGATTTGACCTTTAGCATTGTCTCCAAATGTGACTACTCCTTCTTTTGATTTTAAAGTGACGAAGAGACTCTTGTCACCGGTCATATGCCTTGAGCAACCACTATCAAGATACCACATTCTCTTTTTATCCCCGGCTGCAAGGCATACCTGCAAAATGATCATGTGAAGCTCTTAGGTACCCAAGTTTTCTTGGGTCCTTCGTGGTTAGTGTAGTTGGTTCCCTTAGGCACCCATACTTTAGTTATGTTTTTAGCTTTTACAAATGTACTCTTGTTAGTTTGGATCTTTCTTTGAATACAAGAGTAGGCTTTATGTCCACTTTTTCCACAATGAAAGCATGTAGGTTTTTCAGTTTTGACATCTTTTGCTTTCACAAAGAAATTCTTTAGATACTTTTGTTGCTTGTTAGTTTTATATCCTAATCCGGCTTTATTAAAAACAGCTCTTTGATTTGAAAGAATAAGATTTAATTTTTCAGAGCTTTGTGTAAATTTTTCAACAATTGGTTTGTACTTATGTACCTCATTCTTAAGATCCAAATTTTCTTTAACTAGTTCTTCCTTATCCTTTTTAAGGGATTCAACATTTTGTGCAAGTGAGGTATTATTATTGAGTAGAGATTTAACTTTTAGATTCAATTCCTTAATTAGTGTTTTTGCCGTTTCATTTTCAATGCTAAGTTTTGAATTTTTATTTTCTAGATCAATGGTGTTAACATTTTCAACGCTCTCTTTCTCAATCAATAGTTTTTTAATATCATCCTTTAGTTTTTGATTGGAGGCCTTTAGTTCTTTATTCTTTGCTCCTAACATACTACAATCACTCATAAGTTCTTGAAAAGCTTCATATAATTCTTCTAAAGTAAAATTTATAGTTGAGCTTTGACATACCTCGTCGTTTTCAAATGCCATGAAGCACAAATTTGCGGTCTCTTCCTTCTCTTCCTCGGAGGAGGATGTGTCACTATCGTCCCACGTTGCCTTCAACGCCTTCTTCTTCTTCTTTCCAAAGTGCTTCTTTTGTCGAGGGCATTCAGAACGAATGTGTCCCGGTCTCTTGCAATCATAGCATATGATTGGGTCTCTTTCTTTTTTCTTTTCTTTTTTCCAATCATTTCTCCCTCCAAATTTCTTTCTTGGGAAGGGTTTCTTTCTTCTCATGAATTTCTTAAACTTCCTTACTATTAAACCCAAGTCCTCATCTTCGCTTTCTTCTTCACTCTCACTACTTTCTTCTTCACACACACTCGAAGTAGCCTTGAGTGCAATTGTCTTCTTCTTCGGCAACTCTTCTTCATGTTGCTTCATTGTGAGCTCATGCGTCATCAATGAGCCCAATAGTTGTTCTAGTCCCAAAGTGTTGAGATCTTTGGCTTCTATGATCGCCGTGACCTTTGCTTCCCATGCTTTCGGCAAAGACCTGAGAATTTTACTCACAAGTTCTGGATTAGTATAGGATTTACCCAAACTCTTTAGACCATTAATTATATCGGTGAAGCGTGTAAACATGCATGTGATGGTTTCATTGGGTTCAATCTTAAACAACTCATATTTGTAAACTAGAATGTTCACTTTAGACTCTTTGACTTGATTCGTACCCTCGTGGGTAACTTCAAGCCTATCCATATTTCCTTGGCGGAACTACAGGTGGAGACTCTATTGACTCATTTACATCTAGAGCACAGAATAATGAGTTCATGGCTCTAGAATTGAGTTGAACCATCTTACTGTCATTCTCATCCCAATCCTCCTCAGGTTTGGGAACTTGAATGCCATTAACCATGTGAGATGGTTCGTGTGGTCCCTTGATTATGACCCTCCACAAGGCATAATCTTGTGCTTGAATAAAAATCCTCATTCTAGTCTTCCAATAGGTATAATTTGTCCTATTGAAGAGTGGAGGTCTATTGGTTGCCTGCCCCTCAGCAGGAACATTGTTAAAGGGTGTTGCCATCTAGATCTTTGGCTAAGACGGTTAGGTCTTTCAAGAAATACACAGAGCACCCGCTCTGATACCACTTGTTGCCCAGAGATGGTCACCCAAGAGGGGGGTGAATTGGGTGTTTTAAAACTTTTTGCCTAATTAAAAATAAAACACACAAATGTATGAACTAAAGTAAAGATAGCGGTATGAGAACAATCAATCGCAAACACAAGGTTTTATAGTGGTTCGGAGCTTCCACTGCTCCTACATCCACTCCCCAAAGCACCTTTGGGAATTTCCACTATAATCTAAGATTACAGTCCGGTAGTTTTGCGAGTGCACTACCCAACTCGTTGTTTTACACCGGGCTAACAACGAACCCTATAACCCCCAATTTCACCTAGGCTTGGGACGCCTTTCCCTTGTTCCAAGTCCCTTGACTGGAACAAGCACAATATTGAAAAAGTTTTACAAGGATTTAAAAGCTCTCAAGAAGCAAATAAAACAGTGAGAAATAATAGAACTCAGAAGAACCCTTTTAGCCGTTGGAAGCGTGGAAAATGGTGGTTCTTCCGATGTGGATCGCGTTGGCTTGAATGTGAGCTTTGAATGCCTAGCGGAAGAGAGTAGTTGAGCACGAAATCACTTGGGAAGCTTGAAGGCACTTGATTTCTTCACTTAAATGCACTAACTCCCTTGAACCTCTTTTTCTTTCTTCTCTCTTGAATGATCTTGTGTTGGGTTGGTGAGAAGTTGTTGGAAAGCACTTAAGAGCTCCCTTTTATAGCCCAAAAAGCAAATATAGCCGTTAGAGATAAAGTTAAGGGAGTTTGAAATTCAAACCAAACCTGAAAAAGTTGTCAGTCGCGTCCCAGGCGCTTCGGACGTCTCCGCTTCAACGCGAGACGTCTCGGCTGTAAGATTTTACTTTTGACGTTGTTTGGGGTCAACTCGAAGCTTTACGGGGACGACTCCGATGATGAACGGTTTGAATCTTTGTTTTTCTGTTTTTCTGAGAGGGTCGCCTCGGCACTTTACGGGGACGTCTCGGCTTGTTTGTGCTTTTTGCATGGGGACGACTCCGCTGCCTTGGGGACGACTCCGCCGTTATATCTCCAAAAAACAAGTCTTCTGGAATTCTCTGAGAGAGTCGACTCCACTCTTTTAGGGGACGTCTCCGCTGCCTTATCACCGAAAAAGACATCCTCTGGAATACCCTGAGAGAGTCGACTCCGCACTCTCTGGGGACGACTCGGAAACTCAGCTTTTACTTGCGGGGACGACTCCGCGTACTGTGGAGACGGCTCGCGCGCATCTCTTGAAATCGGCCTTTCTGCCGCCACTAAGAGAGTCGACTCCGACCCTGCGAGACGCCTCGCCAGGTGCCGGGGATGTCTCCAAACGTGCCAGTTCTTTCTGTTTGTGCCAGAGACGTCTCTGGAACAAACCGGAGACGTCTCGGCTGTCCCTGATCTGTTTTCTTCATCTCAAAAATTCTTCAATAAATATATAAAAATTATGGAAACTTGCCTAGACATTTCTTAACAATATTCTTAATTAAACACATGAAATCCTCAAGTAAATTGTTAAGATAAATGAAATTATACTCTAGTGTTTTGTATTCATCAAAATCCATTAGGGGGTCAACACATGTGTCATTAGGGATTAATTTCTAAATGCTCCTGATCGATGGATCCATCACGAGGACAGTGATCGATGGATCCATCACGAGGGCGGTGACCGATCCGCTGAAATTAGTGCACAGATCATTTAGTCAGATGGATGAATCTCGAGTCCACAGTGTAGAGACAGTAGAGTGATTGTGCAAGTACTTGTTAGAGAACAAGTGTACTGAGCATGACCAAAGAAAGTAGTCACATGGACGTCTATCCACTCGTCAGTGACTACTTATGCTGCAATTGTATGACTGGTCCTTTGACCTGTGATGCCTCAGCTATTCACTGTGAGGCTACTATAGTTTGACGAGCATATAAACTTGGGCCCCAACCATTTAGGTCCTTGTGGTGTAGATTAGCTGCAGTAGGTTCATTTTGGAATAGGATTGCATCTAGATGGGATCTATCGACCTTGATAGATTAGGAGTGATCTTATATGATTTATGAGACTGTGTTTGATAAATTCCTGGCCAGGTATTTTGGAAAAAAAGTTTTCCATGTCTTGAATTAGAAGTCAAATAAATTTGACATATGACGGACGATGGGGTTTGACGAGTTATCCATAGCCTCCGTCCTGTCGGGATCCATAATAGAGGGACTGTTGTTGGAAATTATGTCCTGAAAGACAATCGTTAGCATGTTGATGATTGAATTGTATATGAATTAATAAAATTAATAAAAGTTATGTGGCATTATTTCATTACATATTTTGCATCTTCATGAACTCAAATAATGTAATGAAGTCCTTAGGACTCTATTAAACGATAAAGGAGGATTTATCTACGAGCTCTTAAACTAGTTCGCGACCAAATGATATGCTATCACTAGGACAATAGCATTATCAAGAATAGGTCGTTGTGTGCTATATACGTTGGTTGTCTTCTTAACCAAGGAGTATAGAGATACTGATATGTCACGCAAGTGAATTATAGGAGTACATTTCACTGAACGTGATCAGTTCCGGAATGCTCTGCTGTCAAGAGATGTTCCGAGTAGATATGAGTATAAGTATCTCTCAGATCTAAGATCACCACGGTGATTTGCAAGCAACTTACTGTACTTTGGTACCGGACTATCTGAATTTCTAATTTAGTGATGGAAGGCTACTGGGTGTAGTCAAGTACTTGCGAAGTCAGTGCGTGAGTCAAGATGGAATTGACCCCTCGTGGTGACAGGAGATAATGCCCTTGTGTTCAATTTAGCAAAATCTTGACCAGGATAATCCTTATGAGGAGTCATAGGATTTGTAAAGTTGAAACATATTTTGGATGCACTGATTAAAGAGTTGACAGAACTCTGAAGTCATCCTAAGCATTTGGCGTCATAGGGATTAATTATACGGTAACCATAGTCCAAGGCTTCCAGAATATTGCTTTGCAATTATTCGGCCTATCCGGACGTCGGGTACCATTGCTAGATGGTCACTTCGATTAGTACAGGAAGTCGTTCTTGTGCTACCAGCTTAGGTTCGAATCTATGGGATCACACACATAGAAGTTTTTAGGTTGATCAAATGGCTGATCGACGATTAAGAATCGTCCAAGGGTACATCGGTCAATTCAATTGACAAATTATCCTAAGCAAAAGTTGCAGTAAAATAATTATTACATTATTAAAGAATTAATTAGTAATTAGATTGCTAATGAACTCAATTGATTGAATGATTGAGCTTAGGTTAAGCCAAATTGAATAAAATTCAATTTGGGCTATATCAGGATTTGACCTAATTGGATTGGGTTCGATCCGAGTTGATTAAGCTAGACCCAATTAATCGAACTTGACCCAATTAGATTGGGCTTGACTCGAGCCAATTAAAAGTCCTTATTTGATAAGGATTCTAAGTTCAAAAATTCAGAAATTGGTAAGAAGAAGAATTTCTAAATTTTAGGACCCTAGCTTTCTTTCTTGGAGAAGAAAGACACCTCATCCTTATCCCTAAAATTAGTGATGCCTATCCTCTTTCTTTTTGGCCAATTTCTGGCGTGAGGAAAGAGGAGGTGTGGGGATATTTTTTAGAAAAATATGGCACCTCAAATATTCCTAAAAAGATCGGAATCAAATACCTAATTTGTAGGGACAGCATGGCGCATAAAGCAGGGGTGGCATGTAGCTGAAGTTTGGAGTCCATGAACCCCTTGATATTTAGGGATTCATGGTGCAAAATTAAAAGAGGATTTGTTCACCTCTTAGCTTTCGGTTCATCAAAATTTTTTGGGAATTTTATCAGCCAAATTCATAGGCTAAAATAGGTGTGAGGCATGGGGGGTCTTTTGATAGCCAAAAGACCCCCACGCCTAGGGTTTAAAAAAGATGGTCTTTAGAAAGGGTTCTAAATTCTGAAAAAATTCTGAGAGCCAGCCTCCCTCTCTTCTCCTTCTTCTCCTTCATCTCCATCCTTCATCCTCTCGAAGAAGAATCAAAAGTTGAATGCTTCGAGGGAGAAAAGTTTAGCCACTAAGTACCTCTGCGCGAGCTAGCACTCCTACAGTTGTGGATCTTTCTAGAGCTTCACGTGGACTATCCGTTGAGGCCGGATGCATATGCGGCTACACAAGGTGATCAAGGCATCATCAAAGTCCTCAAAGCAAAAAGGTATGCGATTTGATCTCATTAGAAATTAGGATTAGAAATCAACTAGATTGCTGAAATTTTGCCTGACTACATGTTAGACATAGAATCATGCAAACTTATTTAGGATAAATGTTTAAAGTTCTGGATCTATTTTTGTTGTAGAGATATGATCTCTAGCATGCATAGAAATTAAATAGTTTAATTCATGCTTCCGCTGTAAAATTTTTAAAAATATATGCATGCGACCACTAGGGTTCCTAACAACTGTATCATACGCTAACTGCACCTAGAGGTTCAGAGATGTCGTTCTGCTGGGTTGCCACCACATACTGCAGGGTGTCACTAGTGGATTGTGAGACTCGAAAGCATTCACTTGATGATCAGTGAACCCTAAGAGTAGAACTGAAATTATTTCAGTCCACTGAGAAGAGTTTCAGTGATATTGAGATGGGGATCTCAATATGTCTCACTTTCAGACAGAATAGAACCTACAAGGTTACACACATAGATGATTTGATTAGTTAGACTATCATAATTATGATTTAGAATCACAATTGATGTCAATTATCAATATGATTGGTGATTGAATTAACCCACTAAGTGTTAGTGAGTCAATGGAAGAAGAATTAAGTGAAATTGATTGCAATTGGATTGCAATTGGGCTAATTAGATCAAGGATTAAATTATATGCTTTAAGTCGTGTTCATACTATGCGGACTCTAAAGTCCACATGGCATTACATGATGCATGGCACCCCACCCTCTCTCCTGATGTGATTAGGATTTGGTTTGGGTTCATCTTTATCCATTAATCCATGGACACTTGTCATGCAATGGTTGCATGGCGCCATGGACACATGGCTTGGACACTTGTCATGCAATGGTTGCATGGAGCCATGGACACTTGGCATTGATCCAATGGTGGGTGGTTATGGAGAGTTTATCTCTAGTCATGATAAACCTAGGAAAAACCCTAAGCCACCATCTATAAAAGGGGCATTGGAGGCATGTGAGATGCATGAATTGGAGCCTCCTTCTCCACGCCTCATCCCTCTCCCTCTCCTTCTCTTCCCATGGAAGCAAGGAGCCATCCTTTCTTCCCCTTCCAAGGCAGCATTGGAAGGAAAGAAGAGAGCCAAGGAGAGAAGCCCACATGCCAAGGAAAGAAGAGTTCTTTCCTCTCCCACGCCCAAAGCTTCCTCCATCGCGAGCAAGGTTGAAGAAGAAAGAGTTCTTCTTTAAGGAGGTATGTTGTTGATATTCTTCCAATCTCTTTGATAGTCATGAGAGGTCTTTGTAAGAAGCTAACACTCTGATAAGATCTGATCTCAGATGATTGAGTCCTCGTGTGGATACCTATAGAGGCCGGACACTTGTGCGGCTCAAACAGGAACCTATAAAGATCATCAGGCTGCAATGTCTTTCCACCCGCACAAAGTTTGAAGATGGGATCTTCAAATCTTTGTTTCTTATTTTTGTTTTAGTTTATATAATATTTAATCAACTTCCTTCAGAATCTAATCTCTCCTCCCTCATGAGTTCAAAGGTCTTCTGGATTTGGATCCAGAAAAAATTTTGAACTTTACGATCCATGGCGCGTTCATACGATGAATGATGTTCCGTGCAAAATTCCGTTGCGATCGTTGCGTCGCACGGGGCATAACTCAACAGTGGTATCAGAGCCACGTCTTTGGAAGTAAGACTAGGATTTAAGGATTGATTAAACATGTTTTTAGATTTGATTTTAATATATTATGCTTGCTGAATTTTCTGTATGCTGAAATTTCAGGTTGCTGAAATTTTCAGCATGCAGATTTTTCTTTTTCTTTGATCTTGCAACTTGTTTTTAGAATTACAATTAGATTATAATGTTTAAAATCAATTAATGAATGATCTGAAATTCAAAGAATAGCATAAGAGATTAAAAGGTTCAGATCTAAAATACATGCATGAGATGCACATGTACTTGACCTTGTTTAGTTCATGTTTCAAATTAATATATGCATGAGATGTATGTATAATTTAAACAAATCTTATTTACATGAGATGTGAATAAAAATCTTAAACAATAGGTCATTTACATAAGATGTAAACTGAAATAATTATGTCAATTACATAACATGTAATCACATAATAAATGAAAGAGTTTCATATTTACATAGGATATAAACTTGAACCATTGAGATATTTACATAAGATGTAAATATATGACATATGGTATGGGATAGATTATTACATTAGATGTAAATCCCATGGGACCTAGAACCTCCCTAAATCAATCGAGAGTGAATGATACATTGTGCTAGCCCTATTTGGATAATTGATCTAATTGGAGTCTAGGAAAGCTTAAAGGCGGTTACTTAATTAGGACCTTACTCTCTGAGTAAGGAGAGCTTCCTACCTGCTTATCTGGTCAATTGATCGATTACCTTCTATGGAAAGCTCAAAGTTGGAATCGCTAGGACTCGATTAACCAATATTAAATCAATTGGTCTTCCACCGTAGTAGAGTTGCTAAAGTCTTTCCGGCATTGATTTATCTCGGCTGGACACAGTGGGCAAGTTGCATGGGAGGATTGGACCTCTCTATTGACATGTGATGTTGTGGGGTAAAGATACAGTTGGGCTCCAATAACTGTTAGGTGAGGACCCAATTGCAGCTTTATTTTCTGCGGGATATACGGTGGGTCTGACTTAACCAAGGAACGGAGCCAATAACTGTTAGGTAAGAAACTTTATGACTTGGAGACCAGGTTAGCTCAATTTGCTTATGAAGCATTGTACAAGAGTTATACACTGATCGTCTATGTGTCACCAATAACTGTTAGGTGAGGTGATATGTAGATTAGTGGGACCGCAGCACCCTACTTGAAATTCTAAGTCACAGATTTTCGTATCTTTACTAGGGGAGTGTGACAGATCCGAGAAATAGTGGAAGGATTTAATCCTATTTTGTTTTAAAAGTATCTAAAATAAATTAATATCAATTGTAAATTTCTAATTAGAATCTTTACTCTCTGCAGAAAATAATGACTTCCAATCCATCAACTCGAATCCTAGATAACAATAGGTTGACCGGACCAAATTACAAGGATTGGCTCCGTAACTTGAAGATTGTCTTGAGTTGCGAGAAGATAGCATATGTTCTAGACCATGAACTCCCAGTGTTACCAGCCCATCCAACCAATAAGCAGCGTGAGACACATGCAAAATGGTTGGATGACAACAATAAGGTTAGGTGCTACATTATGGCATCCATGTCCAATGAATTGCAATGTCAGCATGAGAGCATGAAGACTTCTAAGAACATACTTGATCACTTGTAAGAGTTGTATGGTGAACAGAGTTACGCAGCGAGGTTTGAAGTATCCAAGAGGCTCTTCAAAGCCAAGATGCGTAATGGGCAGTTTGTCCATGACCATGGTTTGGACATAATCAAAGATCTTGAGGAGCTTGAGAAGCTCGGCATGACCATGCATAAGGATTTGCAAACGGATTTGATCCTGCAATCCTTGCCATCTTCATATAGGCAGTTTATTGTAAACTACCATATGAATAAAATTGAATGCACCAAACTTGAATTATTGAACATGTTGGTAACAACTGAGGAAGCCTTAAAAGGTTCAAGGGGCACAGTTCTCGCTGTCGAGCTGGCTTCTACTTCCAAGAGAAAGTCTACTAAGAAGAAGAAGAAGCCTGCGAAGAAGCAGAAGACCGAGAAGAAGCCGAAGAAGAAAGTTTCCAAGAAGAAGGCCGAACCCAAAGGAAAGTGTTTCCATTGCAATGAAGATGGCCATTGAAAAAGGAACTGTCCGATCTACATGGAGAGTCTAAAGAGCAAGAAGGGAGACACTTCTTCTAAAGGTATGTTTAATATGCTCATTATTGAAACTAATCTAATGGTTTCTTCTATTTTCAGTTGGGTTATAGACTCTGGTTCTAGTGTTCATGTGTGCACTAGCATGCAGGATCTAAAAGAAAGTAGAAGGCTTACGGAAGATGCAGTAACTCTACAGGTTGGCAATAGAGTAAGAGTTGCTACTGTTGATGTGGGCACCTATCCTCTGTGATTACCGTCAGAATTTAGTTTGATACTTAGAGATTGTTATTTTGTACCTAGTGCTAGCAGAAATTTAATTTCTGTATCTTGTCTAGCACAGAAACATTTTGAATTCAATTTCAATAAAGACTACGTTTCCATTTATTTACGAAATAAATTGTTTGGACGTGATTTTATGATTGACGGTCTCTATCACTTATATATGGATGTATCTGTGAATGTATCTGAGCAAACAACAGTGAGTACCATAGGATCCAAAAGATCTAGAGATGAGATAAATCAAAAATATTTGTGGCACCTCAGACTTGGTACTATAGGAGAAGACAGAATTAACAAATTGGAGAAATATGAGCTTTTAAACTCATTGACTTCTGAGTCATATCCAATTTGTGAATCCTGCCTTCAAGAAAAGATGGCCAAATTATCCTTTGTGGGACACGGGGAGAGGTCCACTGAGATACTTGCCCTAGTACACACCGACATGTGTGGCCCACTCGATGTGCAGGCAAGAGGTCAATATTTCTACTTTATTACTTTTATCGATGTTTACTCACGGTATGGTTATGTCTATCTTATGAGACGTAAATCTGAAGCATTTGAAAGGTTCAAAGAATTCAGATGTGAAGTAGAAAAACAGACAGAAACACTCATTAAGATTTTTCGATCAGATCGAGGAAGTGAATACCTTAGTGGAGAGTTTCACGATTATCTCAGAGAAAATTGTATAGTTTCATAATGGACACCTTCTGGTACACCTCAACTCAACGAGGTATCAGAGAGGAGGAATCAGACCCTATTGGATATGGTCAGTCCATGATGAGCTTCACTAACTTACTCTTATTTTTGTGGAGAGATACCCTTCTTATAGCTATCTATATATTGAATAGAGTTTCTTTTAAAGCCGTTCCTACTACACCGTATGAGATATGGCATGGTAAGAAACCGAGACTTGGTTATCTCAAGATTTGGGGATGTCCGGCCAAAGTCAAGCGACAACAGGCAGACAAGTTAGAGGCTAGGACAATTGGTGCTCGTTTCATAGGATATCCTAAAGAGTCGTTAGGATACAATTTTTACATCCCAGAGGATCACAAAGTATTTGTGAGCCGGCACACCGTCTTTTTGGAAAAATAGTTTATCCTTGATAGAGGTAGTGAGAGGAAAATTGAGCTCGAAGAGAAAGTCTCTGAAGAGCAACGAGCAATTGAGCCTAGTGAACTTATTCACATTGAGCCAATACATGAAGAACCTCCTCAACTTCGTAGATCCAGTAGGATCTCCCATCCTCCTGAAAGATACCTAGGTATGCTTACAGAGGAAGTAGAGGAAGAGTTCCTCATGGGAGAAAGGAAACATGGTGATGATTCCAAAACCTACAACGAAGCGATGTTAGACATCGACTCTGAGAGATGGATGGATGCAATGAAGTCAGAAATAGACTCCATGCATTCCAACCAAGTATGGACCTTAGTAGATCCACCTGAAGGTATAGTACCTATTGGGTGTAAATGGATTTACAAAAGAAAATAAGGTTCCGATGGCAAGGTAGAAACCTGTAAAGCAAGGTTGGTGGCAAAAGGTTATAGTCAGCATGAAGGCATTGACTATCGAATATCTTTTCACCGGTAGCCATGCTAAAGTCCATTCGAACATTGCTTGCTATTGCAGCTTATCATAATTATGAGATATGGCAGATGGATATGAAAACGGCATTCCTTAATAGATATCTTGAGGAAGATATCTATATGGAGCAGCCTCTAGGTTTCACTTCCAGTGATGGTGATCACAAGGTCTGCAAGCTGCAAAGATCCATCTATGGATTAAAGCAAGCATCTTGGAGTTCGAATACTCGTTTCAACGATATAATCAAATTATTTGATTTCATCAAGAATGAAGAGGGACTATGTGTGTGCAAAAAGGTAAGTGGGAGGGCTATAGTATTCCTCGTATTGTACATGGATGATATTTCCATACGCTCACATCGGTCAAATTATGGTTATCTAAGGAGTTCCCCATGAAAGACCTAGGGGAAGCATCTTATATTTTGGGGATTAAGGTCTATACAGATAGATCTAAAAGGATGCTTGGCCTATCACAGAAAATGTACATAGAGAAAGTGCTGAAAAGGTCCAGCATGAAAAACTCTAAAAGGAGATTATTACCCATAAAGCATGGGATAAATCTCTCCAAGAAGATGCGTCCCAAAACATTTGAAGAGATTCAGCGCATGAGTAGGATCCCTTATGCTTCGGCAATAGGGAGCCTCATGTATGCCATGCTATGTACTCGACCTGATATTGCATATGCTGTGAGTGTCACGAGCAGATATCAGCCGAATCTAGGCGAGGAGCACTGGATAGCTGTGAAAAATATCCTTAAGTACTTGAGAAGGACTAAGGATATGTTTTTGGTCTTTGGAGGAGGGACTGAGTTAAAGATAGAAGGATACACTGATTCAGACTTTATGACTGACCCTGATGATAGAAAATTTACATCAGGATTTGTATTATTATGCCATGAAGGATCGGTAAATTAGAAGAGTTCCAAACAACTGATTATTGTAGATTCTACCATAGAAGCAGAATACATTGCCGTATCGGATGCTGCGAAGGAAGCATTCTGGTATAAGAAGTTCGTCGAGGAGCTAGGTGTCATGTCATCAAATGCCATAATCTTTTTTTGCGACAACAACAGCGCCATAGCACTGGCTAAGGAGCCAAGGTCTCACTAGAAGTCCAAGCACATAGAGCGGCAATTTCATCTAATTCGTGACTACTGTTCGTCCTTTCCTGTCTACCTAAAAATATGCTAAACAGATCGTTATTAGAACCGACAAACAAAGTTTAATTAAATTTTACTCTTACCTTTTCTACTTGAAGAATAGCGGTCGTAAGAGGTCGATCCACAGGGAGGCGATTGGAGTTACTTAAAAATTAAAACGTTCACTTCGGATTAAAAACCGATTTTTGAATGCTAGAAGAAAAACATTATTTTGAGGATGTTGATGGATTCTCTAGTCTACCGGAGAATATTTTTTAATTGAAATTAAACTATAAGACAGGTAGTCAGATTCAAAGAGTATTTATGTATTTAACTAATTAAAGAAAAGTTTTAACATAAATTAAAATGGATGAAAACAGTGTTAGGAAAATTGTAGACTGGAATATAGATTGCATGAAAGAGGATTTAATGGATTGCAGAACAGAAATGAAAATTGCAGAATAAATATAACTTTCTACCCAAATAAACTCTCAAAAATTAAAACTCAAAACAAAACCTAAAATAAAACTAAAAATAAGAACAATATGCTTTCAAACTCAAAATATACTTCTCAATAAAAACTTTCAACTAAAGTACAACTAAAATAGAAAAAATACATTGCTCTCTTAAATAAAAAAAAAACTCAAACCGAAAAAAACTGAAAAAAAATTGCAATGCTCTGTTTTCAATGGAGTTGAAAACAGAGCAATGCCATTTTTTCTTTCTCCCTCGTCCGCCTCTTCCCCTGTTTCTTTGGACAAACCGAAGGAGCCAAACTCCTTCTTCTTCCTTCGACCAGCCAGCCACCACCCCAATCGAGCACACCATCATTACTTCTCCTCCCCTCTTCTTATAGCCCCTTGGAGATGCGGTGGAGGCTGGATCAGTCGGGCAGATCGTGGAAGGGAGGCTGGAACTTTGCTTCTTTGGGCCACGGATGCGGGATCGCCGGAAGGGGCGGGCTTCCTTCTTCGGGCGCTGCTGGGAGTTGAAGAGGAAGGTGGGGACGCGGGCTTCCTTCTTCGGTTGCTGGGAAGGATGCGGAATCATGGAAGAGCTGGATCTTTCGTGATCGATGGGAGGAACGCACGAAGGGGCTGTGAGTCGGGCATTGCTGGGATCACGGGCGAGCTGGCACGAACGCTTGGATGCGAGGGAATTGCCGCGGGATCGTCGGAATTGGAAGCGGAAGGCAGCTGGGGTCTGCCGTGATCGATGGAGCTTGATGCGTTCACTGGCGTGGAGGATGCCACGGCATGGATGCGGTGGAGATGCGGTGAAGGCTGCAGTGGCGGGATTGCAGGCATGCGGTGGTGTTGATGGCGTGGCGGATTTGGAAGCGGGATCGACGGGGAGGAGGATCCGTGGATGATGAGCGCGGAGGAGGGCTGAGTTGGAAGATGAATACGGATGGCTGTGGGTGCTGTGAAGCTTCTGAGATCATGGAAGATGGATCGGATGGCTGTGGGTGCTGCCTTGCTGGAAGGGGGAATTTGATGCGGCTTGCTTATTTGGGAGTCTTGGAAGAGGGGCTGAAGCTGGGGAGAGTTGATCTTGATCATTGGATGCGGACACGGAGATGTTCGCCGATGTTGTGATGTATCGCGGGATGAAGTCAGAATGTGCAGGCCCTGGAAGATGCTGGCTTGACTTGAGCTCGGGCTGCCGGGCATTGGCTCAAACCTAATGTTAGTTGGTTTCTTGGATTACTGCACTCAAACACAAATACCACGTTAATTAGTTAATTTTATTATTAATGATTAGCTAAAATACTAATTAAAATGGTCTGACGATTGCACTTTTGTGCTCTCATCACACCCCCAACCAGCTTATTGCTAGTCTCTAGTAATTTGGGTGCGACAATGATAAAATGAGAGTGCAAAAGTTTTATTTATTATATATATATAAATATACATGAACTAAGATAAATACTCACTTTCCGTAGAGCATTACGATTGCACTTAGCACGTGCAACAAGCCGTTAAACCCCTAGGTTACCCTAGTGGACGAGTGTTGTCTCGTGAGGGTTTGCAGTGAAGTTACCCACAAACTTCAATCCCAAAATAAAATTTGGTTTATGAAATGAAAGTCTAATTTCAAGTAAATAACTGATAAGAATTTCAAAAGCATACAAGGTTTTAATTACTAAGTAGCCCAATTTCTAGGTTAGTATGCAATTTAAGTTGAAGTTATTAAGTTTTCCGTTAGGAAGTTGTAAGACTTATTTATACTCGAGTGCTTAGTGAAGTCTAGACCATGCACCAGCTAAGGTTTCGGATCTCCAAAATATCGCTAATATTAGTAGTTTCCAAGAATTGGTCGGACAAGACCTATTTGCTGATTCAAAATCATCTTATCTACAGGATTTCGAGAGCTGTGGATGTTACTTTAATACCTCATGGGCTTTATCTGTAATATTCCAGTTTACTCGAATTTTTACAACGACGGCTTTCACACTATGTCTTTCTTAAGGTTAATATACATTTTTTTTTTTCATTCATTTTTTTTTGCATTAAAGAGAAATGATAATGTATATATTGTGCACTTTTACTCCTGTGATGATTCCTCCATGTAGCGAGCAATTAGTCGACAATTCTCACACCAGTTGGCATGAGGTGTCGGGCATCAAGACTCCCCTACGGACCTATGCTCGGGTTTCTCATCACAAGCCCGCTGACCTTTGACAATAGGTAGCCCTTTTCGATGTACCTGACTAAATCCACCAAATAGTTTTTTTTTTTTTGATCAGAAAAAGATGGTTCATCAGGATTCGAGGTTGCTACCATATTCTCAACACAATGTCGAACCTATACCTTAGAAAATGCAGGCCAGATGTGTTGTGAAATTCAAAGCACTAATTAGCTTACAACTCACTAAAAGGAACTTAATAAAAGAACTCACTTTGCACTACTTCCAACTAGTCATTGGGCTCTTAGATTTTATATACCTTGTGTGTTGTTTTTTTTTTCAAAAATTTTAACTAAAAAAAATTATTTTTTTATAAAATTCCAAATGCTTAAAAATACCCCCAAACGTAAATCTAACATTGTCCTCAATATTAAATAAAAATTTAAAGCAGTAAGAGGACAGAGGAGAAGTTACCTGATATGGGTAGGTAAATTGAAAATTGGGGCAAAAATCCCCCAAACCTGCATGTTAGTAATTTATTGAATTTATTATTATTATTATTATTATTATATTATTATTTATTATTATTATTATTAGAAGATATTTACATGTTGGGTTGCCTCCCAAGAGCGCTAAGTTTTATATCTTCAGCCAGACAATTCCGATTTACTCATAATAGACAGGGTCAGTCAGAAGTATCTCCTCGACTTCTGGACTCAGATACTCAAGGTATGGTTTTAAAACGATGTCCATTGACTTGAAAGGACCTACCATCCTTGGTATTGCATATTACCACTGCACCATGCGGGTGCACTTTCTCTACTGTGTATAGGCCAGTCCAGCGAGATTTAAGTTTCCCAGGCAATAGATGTAATCGAGAATCATATAAAAGAACTTTTTGTCCTTGGTGAAACTCTTTACGAGTAATCATTTTATCATGCATGACTTTCATGCGATCCTTGTACTTCTTGACACACTCGTAAGCATCGTTCCTAATTTCTTCAAGCTCGTCGAGTTGAAGCTTTCTATGTTCTCCTACCTTGTCGAGATCGAAATTTAGGCGTTTGATTGCCCAATACGCCTTGTGTTCTAACTCGACAGGTAAATGGCAAGCCTTGCCATAGACAATCCTATATGGGGACATTCCAATTGGTGTTTTGTAGGCCGTTCGATATGCCCACAATGCATCTGTTAACCTAAGGGACCAATCCTTTTGAGATGGATTGACAGTTTTTTTAAGGATGGTCTTGATTTCTCTGTTGGAAATCTCAACTTGTCCACTTGTTTGTGGATGATATGGTGTACCGACCTTGTGGGTGATGTTGTACTTCCTCGCAAGGGCTTTAAAAATTCTATTGCAAAAATGTTTCCCCCCATCACTAATGATAGCACGAGGGGTGCCAAAGCGAGCGAAGACAGATTCTTTAAGAAACTTGATTACTACTTTGTGATCATTGGACTTACATGCGACAGCCTCAATCCACTTGGACACATAGTCAACAGCTAGGAGTATGTACTGGTGCCCAAATGACATGGAAAAAGGACCCATAAAATCAATACCCCAAACATCAAAGATTTCTACAATTAAGATCGGGTTCAGGGGCATCTCATTTTTTCTTGAAATTTTTCCTAGTCTTTGACATCGGTCACATGCTTTACAATACTCATGTGAGTCATGAAATAGTGTAGGCCAATAGAATCCGCACTGCAAAACCTTTGCAGCCGTCTTTTTACCACTGAAATGACCACCACAAGCGTGGTCATGACAGAAGGAAAGGACTTTCCTTTGTTCGTATTCAGGGATACACCGTCGGATGATCTGATCAGGGCAATATTTAAATAGGTATGGTTTATCCCAAAAATACCACTTCACACGAGCTAGAAAGCGAAATTGCTCCTGTTTGGTCCAAGAGCTAGGCATTTGTTCAGTAACGAGGTAGTTGACTATGTCAGCATACCATGGAACATTGGTATGGGTAATCATCATTAGTTGTTCATCCGGAAAAGTTTCGGATACAAGTAATGATTCTGCAGATGACTCAACAATCAGTCTGGACAAGTGGTCAGCTACTACATTTTTAGATCCCTTTTTATCTCGAATTTCGAGATCAAATTTCTGGAGCAATAAGATCCAACGAATGAGCCTTGCCTTAGCATCCTTCTTTGTGAGAAGGTACTTAAGGGCGGCATGATCAGAATAAATAAGAACCTTAGATCCTATCAGGTAGGGGCGGAATTTATCTAGAGCAAAAACAACTGCCAACAATTCTTTTTCAGTGGTGGAATAGTTGAGTTGGGCGTCATTTAGAGTTTTGCTTGCATAATAAATAACATGGGGAAGCTTCTCTACTCGCTGACCTAAGACAGCACCTATGGCATAATCGGATGCATCACACATGATTTCAAAAGGACGACTCCAATCAGGACTCCTTATGATGGGTGCTGAACTTAGTTCAGACTTTAGTCTTTCGAAAGCAGTTATACAAATTGGCGAAAAATTAAAAGTAGCATCTTTCGCCAACAAATCGCATAAGGGTTTCGACAATTTACTAAAATCCTTGATAAAGCGGCGGTAAAAACCCGCATGCCCTAAAAAGGATCTGACTTCCCTAACAGTTTTGGGAGGTGACAATTTAGCAATTAATTCTACTTTGGCCTTATCCACCTCAATTCCCCTTTGTGACACAATGTGTCCTAAAACAATACCTGATTCTACCATGAAATGACACTTCTCCCAGTTAAGAACTAAGTTTTTCTATTTACAGCGTTCTACAACAAGTGTCAAGTGGTGTAGACATTCCTCAAAATTGGATCCAAATACAGAAAAATCATCCATGAAAACTTCTAAAAATTTCTCCACCATGTCGGAGAAAATACTCATCATACACCGTTGGAATGTAGCTGGTGCATTGCATAGCCCAAAAGGCATGCGACGATAAGCAAAAGTGCCATAAGGACTGGTGAATGTGGTTTTCTCTTGATCCTCACGTGCGATAGGGACTTGGTTATATCCAGAATAACCATCGAGAAAACAGTAATGGGAGTGGCCAGCTAGCCGTTCTAGCATTTGATCGATGAAGGGTAGAGAAAAGTGGTCTTTCCTAGTCATGGCATTATGCTTCCTATAGTCGATGCATACTCGCCATCCCGTTTGGACTCGAGTAGGGACTAACTCATTGTGATCATTTTTCACCATAGTGATGCCAGACTTTTTAGGTACGACTTGAACTGGGCTTACCCACTGACTATCAGAAATAGGATATATAATCCCTGCATTTAAAAGCTTGATGACCTCGGCTCGAACTATGTCCTTCATGATTGGATTAAGTCGCCTTTGTGGTTCTCTAGAAATTTTTGCATCTTCTTCTAGATGGATTTTATGTTAGACCACAGAAGGACTAATCCCCTTAATATCAGCTATAGACCAACCGATAGCTTCCTGATTCTTCCGAAGGATACTTAACAGCTTCTCTTCCTGTTCTTTAGTTAGATTCGATGCAATTATAACAGGTAAGGTCTTGTTTCTCCAAGAAATGCATACTTCAAGTTTTCGGGAAGGTCTTTGAGTTCTAGTTGTGGAGGTTTGACATTGGATGACACTAGCTGAGATTTCGAAATAGGCAATGATTCAAACTTGGTGGCCCATCTACTAGTATCCATCATAGGAATGGAATCTAACAATGCATTAACCTCTTGACTTGACTCACAATCTTGACCAAAATTAGCCAAACATCTTTCTAATGGGTCAGAATAACTTGACTCTTCAAAAGAACTGCTATCTCAATCATGTGAATTTCTTCCAAATCGTCCATCTCAGTTGACTGACTACTACTATGAAAAACATTGAGCTGGACAGTCATGTTCCCAAAGGCTAGAGTCATTATTCTATTTCGGCAACTAATCACAGCATTTGAAGTGGCCAAAAATGGTCCACCTAGGATCACCGGGATGTGACTTTCTGGATTTTTTACTGGTTCAGTTTCGATGACTACAAAATCCACAGGGTAGTAGAATTCATTAGCTTTTACAATCACATCCTCCACAATTCCTTTGGGATACTTCACAGTCCTATCTGCTAATGACAAGGTAATGTTTGTGGACTTTAATTCTCCCAAACCTAGTTCGGTGTAGACAGAATAGGATAATAGGTTCACACTTGCTCCTAAGTCTAATAGGGCTCTCCGAATGATGGTTTTTCCTATTTTAATTTCAACAGTGGGGCAACCAGGGTCCTTGTATTTTGGGGCAATCTGTTGTTGAATAAGAGATGAGGCTTGTGCCGCCATCACAGCTTGCCTAGGAATACTGGTTTTTCTTTTCACCGTGGTTAGATCTTTTAAGAATTTTGTATAGGAGGGGATCTGTCTGATGGCATCTAGGAAGGGTAAATTTATTTGAACATTTTTAAAGACTTCCATGATTTCATCGTACTGAGATTTTTTCTTTGAGTCTTGTAGTCTACTAGGAAAGGGAGCCTTAGGTGTGTAAGTTTCTATTGGTTTCTCCTCTATTCCTTGTGTTCCCTATTCTTGTGCCTTTTTCTGGGTGGGGTTTGGTTCATGCTTTTCTTCTTTTTCTTGCACAGGAAGTTGGACTTTGTTGTCCACTTGCTTGCCAGACCGTAAAGTGGTAATTGCCTGGACTTCATGGGTAGGGTTTCCATTAGAATCAATCTGAAACTGGCCTCTCGGCCCTTGATTCTGTTGTCTACTAGGGTTAGGTACTAGCTGACTGGCCAATTCACCTCTCTTCCTATCCCCTAGAGAGTTAGCTATTTAGCTCAGAATAACCTCAAGTTTTGCAATCGCTTGCGCATGGAATTGATTAGTCTGGGTTTGAGCTATGTTGGTCTGTTGTTGCTGTTGGATGAAGTCTTGTTGCTGCTTCATCATGTTAGCCATCATGGCTTCTAATGATGTAGTTTGCTGAGGGATAGGGGCACTATAAGTAGGAATAGGTGGAGCCAATGATTGGTTTATTTGTGATGGACCTATCCTGAAAAAATTCTTCTGAAAACCTGGTGGACCACCTTGATGCTGAATAGGTTCATTTTGCTTGTATGAGAAATTTGGGTGGAACCTATTATCAGGGTGGTAGACTGGGCTGAATGAATTGGGAGTGGGCTTCTTGAAGGCACTATATGAGTTTAGAGCATTTGCCTGCTCAGCCTTTATATTGGGTAAACTAGGACAACACTCCACTAGATGCTCAGAACTATTACACAAGATACATAAATTTTGTGACTCGTGATCCACTTTCATGATGGGATTTAACTCTTTATATGAACTCGAGCTAGTGGAAATAGTGAAAGCATCAAACTTTTTGCTTAAGTTGTTCATTCCAGTCACCAGATTGGACATGACATTTTTGAGTGCTGGGTCTGCTTTCATTTCATAATTACCTGGTTTTCTAGATCCGAACTCATCTCTATTTACTTCCTCACCATAGCTACTCCAATTTTGGGCGTTCTCGGCTAAGTCAACAAGAAATTCATAGGCTTGATCCGGGGTTTGGTTCATGAACCTACCCTTGTGCATGGACTCGATCATGTTTCTATGTGCTGGAGGTAGTCCTTTGTAAAAGAAATGTAATAGATCAGCCTTGTCAAGCCCATGGTGTGGGCACTTAACTAAAAGATCATGGAATCTTTTCCAGAGTTGGGAAAATTCCTCCTCAGATTTTCTTCTAAAAGTTCTGATGGCATCCTTAATTTTTTCAGTCTTTACCATGGGATAGAACTTAGCCATGAACTTCCTAGATAGTTGTTCCCATGATGTGATGGAATTTGAAGCAAGGGAATACAGCCATGCAGCAGCACGATCCTCTAAAGTCATGGGAAACAACCTTAATTTAATACCCTCTTCATCTAAGTTTTGATTTCTAAACGTTTGACAGATTGTCAAAAATTTGTTTAGATGAATGTAGGGTTGTTCACTCTCGAACCCATGAAACTTGGGTAACATGTTTATTGTTGCAGCCCGAATCTCGAATTGGGCTGCATTATTGATTGGTAATACTATGCAAGTAGGGGGACCAGCGGATGCGGGTGCAAACAATTCATTTAGGGTTCTAATATGTTCACCCATTATAGAGATCGACGGTTGGTTTACAGTTCGCAAGTTGTGATGAAAAGTTCTGTCAATCTCAGGATCAAATGGGGTTAATTTATCCCTTAATAACCTTCTACCATGCATATATTATCAATAACTTAATTAGACTCGACTCCTAAACGAAATCTTAAAAGAGAAGAGAAGGGCTAGACACAGATGACCACAATCAACACCACACAACAATTTGACCCTATTAGTCTTAGAATTAAGTGAGGTTTAGTAGCTTCTTAAATCTAGTTGCACAGAGATTTATCAGGTTAAAAAATTTCTGAAATTCTCTCCTAGATTAGACAGCTCCTAATCTCCCTTTCAGATTAAGCTTGAGCTTACCAGTTAAGCAATTCAGTAACCAGTGATCAGGAAAGTCCCGGGGTGTGTGGTGGTGCCAGAAGGGATACACCGATACCACAATACCCGTAACAGTTCTCACTGTTGTAAAACTTTCCTAGACATCACCAATTACTAAATTCTCACTGGAGTGGCTTTCAGCCGCTTCTTTCCAAGAGCCTAATTGAGCTCGAAAACCCTAAGGCCAACATCTAATTTGATTTTAATTTAATTTGGCTTAGGATAAGTATGCAAGGTGGTGATTTTTGGGCTAAGGACAGGTAATGACTTCCCGACCTTATCTTTTTTAAGGATTTTGCCCTTAAATTCTTTTATGCAAATGCTTAATACTAAATGCAGCAAATAATCAATGATTTTTTAAAGTTTATGCAATGTCATTAGGTTGTATTGATTGAATGAGCAAGCAATTTTTTTTTATACTTTTACTAAATTTTTTTTATTTTTTTTTATTTTTATAGTAATAACTTGAATGTAAACTAAACAAAATCTTTATGCGTCAGTCAATCTCCGAATGCTCGTTGAATAAGCTCTGGAGATTACTCCGTGAGGAGTCCCAATAGAGGTATGATCACCTCGGAGGATTGCACCCTATCAATTACTAGCAAAAATAATATTTTTTTTTGAATTTTTTTTAATTTAATTAATTTTTTTATTTTTTTTAGAATTTAAATTTCAAATTTCGAATCACAGAATTCAAATTTTGAATTTAAATTTTTGAATTCTTGATTTTTTTTTGAAATTTTTTTCAAAATTTTTTTTACTTTTTTTTAGAAAACTTTAATTTCGAATTTTAAATTTTAGAATTTAATAACTACGAAATTACTAACTAAAAATAATCAAAATAAAGAAAATTAATAAAAACTTACTACCAGAGTGCGTTCACTCCGGGCATCCAAAATCCAATTTGATCTTCGTGATTGTTCTTGCTTCTCGATTTTCGTCCCCGGCAACGGCGCCAAAATTTTGTTCGTCCTTTCCTGTCTACCTAAAAATATGCTAAACAGATCGTTGTTAGAACCGACAAACAAAGTTTAATTAAATTTTACTCTTACCTTTTCTACTTGAAGAATAGCGGTCGTAAGAGGTCGATCCACAGGGAGGCGATTGGAGTTACTTAAAAATTAAAACGTTCACTCGGATTAAAAATCGATTTTTGAATGCTAGAAGAAAAACATTATTTTGAGGATGTTGATAGATTCTCTAGTCTACCGGAGAATATTTTTTAATTGAAATTAACTATAAGACAGGTAGTCAGATTCAAAGAGTATTTATGTATTTAACTAATTAAAGAAAAGCTTTAACATAAATTAAAATGGATGAAAACAGTGTTAGAAAAATTGTAGACTGGAATATAGATTGCATGAAAGAGGATTTAATGGATTGCAGAAGAATAAATATAACTTTCTACCCAAATAAACTCTCAAAAATTAAAACTCAAAACAAAACCTAAAATAAAACTAAAAATAAGAACAATATGCTTTCAAACTCAAAATATACTTCTCAATAAAAACTTTCAACTAAAGTACAACTAAAACAGAAAAAATACATTGCTCTCTTAAATAAAAAAAAAAACTCAAACCGAAAAAAACTGAAAAAAAATTGCAATGCTCTGTTTTCAATGGAGTTGAAAACAGAGCAATGCCATTTTTTCTTTCTCCCTTGTCCGCCTCTTCCCCTGTTTCTTTGGACAAACCGAAGGAGCCAAACTCCTTCTTCTTCCTTCGACCAGCCAGCCACCACCCCAACCGAGCACACCATCATTACTTCTCCTCCCCTCTTCTTATAGCCCCTTGGAGATGCGGTGGAGGCTGGATCAGTCGGGCAGATCGCGGAAGGGAGGCTGAAACTTGCTTCTTTGGGCCACGGATGCGGGATCGCCGGAAGGGGCGGGCTTCCTTCTTCGGGCGCTGCTGGGAGCTGAAGAGGAAGGTGGGGACGCGGGCTTCCTTCTTCGGTTGCTGGGAAGGATGCGGAATCACGGAAGAGCTGGGATCTTCCGTGATCGATGGGAGGAACGCACGGAGGGGCTGTGAGTCGGGCATTGCTGGGATCACGGCGGGCTGGCACGGACGCTTGGATGCAAGGGAATTGCCGCGGGATCGTCGGGATTGGAAGCGGAAGGCAGCTGGGGTCTGCCGTGATCGATGGAGCTTGATGCGTTCGCTGGCGTGGAGGATGCCACGGCATGGATGCAGTGGAGACGCAGTGAAGGCTGCAGTGGCGGGATTGCTGGCATGCGGTGGTGTTGATGGCGTGGCAGATTTGGAAGCGGGATCGACGGGGAGGAGGATCCGTGGATGATGAGCGTGGAGGAGGGCTGAGTTGGAAGATGAATACGGACGGCTGTGGGTGCTGTGAAGCTTCTGGGATCATGGAAGATGGATCGGATGGCTGTGGGTGCTGCCTTGCTGGAAGGGGGAATTTGTTGCGGCTTGCTTATTTGGGAGTCTTGGAAGAGGGGCTGAAGCTGGGGAGAGCTGATCTTGATCATTGGATGCAGACACGGAGATGCTCGCGATGTTGTGATGTATCGTTGGATGAAGTCAGAATGTGCAGGCCCTGGAAGATGCTGGCTTGACTTGAGCTCGGGCTGTCGGGCATTGGGCTCAAACCTAATGTTAGTTGGTTTCTTGGATTACTGCACTCAAACACAAATACCACGTTAATTAGTTAATTTTATTATTAATGATTAGCTAAAATACTAATTAAAATGGTCTGACGATTGCACTTTTGTGCTCTCATCAACTACCTCGGAAAGAAGTATGCAGAGGTACAGAGAGTAGACTCCATGAATAACGTGGTGAACCTATTCACTAAACAGCTGAGTCAGCAGAAGTTAGAAGTCCATCTTGAGAAGATGGGGCTTAGATACATGTTTGATTGGCTTTAGTGCAAGTGGGAGATTGTTAAAAGTATGTCTTATAAGCCAATGTGGCTGACGCATATTTGTAATCTGGGACATAAATTTGTAATTTGACTCTTATTGATTAATAAGATTGGGCAATTTGTTGTTCATTCATGTTTGTATATATCCATGAATCCTCCAAGAAATTAATAAGATGATGACACATATTTTCAAGCAGTTGAGAATTTGAGGCATGTGTCATTAGGGATTAATTTCTAAATGCTCCTGATCGATGGATCCATCACGAGGGCGGTGATCGATCCACTGAGATTAGTGCACAGATCATTTAGTCAGATGGATAAGTCTCGAATCCACAGTGTAGAGACACTGGAGTGATTGTGCAAGTACTTTTTAGAGAATAAGTGTACTGAGCATGATCAAAGAAAGTAGTCACATGGATATCTATCCAATCGTTAGTGACTACTTATGCTGCAGTTGTTGACTGATCCTTTGACCTACGATACCTCAGCTATTCACTATGAGGCTACTGTAGTTTGATGAGCATGTAAACTGGGGCCCTAGCCATTTGGGTCCTTGTGGTGCAGATTGACTGCAGTAGGTTCATTTTGGAATAGAGTTGCATCTAGAAGGGATCTATCGATCTTGATAGATTAGGAGTGATTTTATGTAATTTATGAGACTGAGTTCGATAAATTTCTGGCCAAGTATTTTGGAAAAAGAGTTTTCCATATCTCGAACTGGAAGTTGAATAAATTTGATATATGACGGACGATGGAGTTTGATGAGTTATCCATAACCTCCATCCTGTCGAGATCCATGATAGAGGGACTGTATCATATACTAATTGCACCTAGAGGTTCAAACATTCAATTCTGCTGGATTGCCACCACATACTGCTAGGTGTCACTAGCGAATTGTAAGACTCGAAGGCATGCACTTGGTGATTAGTGAACCCTAAGAGTAGAACTGAAATTATTTCAGTCCACTAAGAAGAGTTTCAATGATATTGAGATAGGTATCTCAATATATCTCACTAGCAGACAGAATAGAACCTACAGGATCACACACATAGAGGATTTGATTAGTCAGACTATCATAATTGTGATTTAGAATCACAATTGATGTCAATTATCAATATGATTGGTGATTGAATTAACCCACTAAGTGTTAGTAAGTTAATGGAAGAAGAATTAAGTGAAATTGATTGCAATTGGGCTGATTTGATGAGCCAAATCAAATTGGATTAGACCCAAATTGGATTGGGTTCATAATTGGGTCAACCTTGATTAGATCAAGGATTAAATTAAATGCCTTAAGTCGTGTTCACACTATGCGGACTCTAAAGTCCACATGGCATTACATGATGCAGCGCCCCACCCTCTCTCCTAATGTGATTAGGATAGGGTTTGGGTTCATCTTTATCCTTTAATCCATGGACACTTGTCATGCAATGGTTGCGTGGCGCCATGGACATATGGATTGGACACTTGTCATGCAATGGTTGCATGGAGCCATGGACACTTGGCATTGATCCAATGGTGGGTGGTTATGAAGAGTTTATCTCTAGTCATGATAAATCTAGGAAAAACCCTAAGCCACCATCTATAAAAGGGGCATTGGAGGCGTGTGAGATGCTTGAATTGGAGCCTGCTTCTCCACGCCTCATCCCTCTCCCTCTCCTTCTCTTCCCACGGCAGCAAGGAGCCATCCTTTCTTCCCCTTCCAAGGCGGCATTGGAAGGAAAGAAGAGAGCCAAGGAGAGAAGCCCACACGCCAAGGAAAGAAGAGTTTTTTCCTCTCCCACGCCCAAAGCTTTCTCCTTCCTCTTCCTCCATCGCGAGCAAGGTTGAAGAAGAAAGAGTTCTTCTTCAAGAAGGTATGTTGCTGATTTTCTTCCAATCTCTTTAATAGTCATGAGAGATCTTTGCAAGGAGCTAGCACTCCGGTAAGATTTGATCTCAGATGATTGAGTCCTCGTTCTAAGATCCACGTGCAAAGCTTCCTCCTTCCTCTTCCTCCATCTCGAGCAAGGTTGAACAAAAAAGAGTTCTTCTTAAAAGAGGTATGTTGCTGATTTTCTTCCAATCTCTTTGATAATCATGAGAGGTCTTTGCAAGGAGCTAGCACTCCGGTAAGATCTGAACTCAGATGATTGAGTCCTCGTGTGGATACCTGTAGAGGCTGGACACTTGTGCGGCTCAAACAAGAACTTATAAAGATCATTAGGCTGCGGTGTCTTTCCACCCGCACAAAGTTTGAAGATGGAATCTTCAAATCTTTGTTTTTGATTTTTGTTTCAGTTTATATAATATTTAATCAACCTCCTTCAGATCCTAATCTCTCCTCCCTCATGAGTTCAAAGGTTTTCTAGATTTGGATCCAAAAAAAATTTTAAACCCTACGATCTGTGGTGTGTTCATACGATGAACGACGTCCCATGCGAAATTCCACTGCGATCGTCGCATTGCACGGAGCGTAACTCAACACTAACAAATTAAATCTAACTAAAAACCTCACATGTTGACATCTACGAGCTCCAGCATTGCTATATTATTGAGTCATTGTACATGGAGCCAATGTGGTTTATACGCTATAGATTGCACCCGTAACATTTGCCTTTTATTATAGACATGTCTTGAGATATTGGATGTCTTGCTAGGATTTGATTGTTTTCATTTTATCAGCTTTTAAAATACTAAATATTATAATTAACATCCAGTTAGTGGATCTCAGTTTAGTATACTAGCAGATTTGCATCTTGATCATTAAATATGATGATTAAACATGTGGCCCCTTGTAGACTCGTGTGTAAGGAAAAAGGGCCTTGGCCGAGACTTTAATTTACGGTCTCTCCACCATGACACATCGCCGTGCATTATGTATTGTAGAGAGGGACCGAGGATTAAAAAGTACATGAGCAGCGAATGTTTGATAAAACAAATGAAGTGGTGCTTTTTGTTAGGATATTTTATTTTTTAACCCTTCTATATATCCAGATAGAGACAAGCTAGCATGTCAATTTCCCTCTTTCTTTTCCAGAAAAAAACGTTAGATAGCCATCTAAATTTCATTGCGACAATAAAATAGAAACATATTAATTCATTTATTTGTTACCATCTGATGCATGAGCCATTGAAAAAGCTTGATTCTCTCCATGAAATAGAAAAGGAGGAAAAAATGGGCTTCATTTCCATCACACTTGTAAGGTTAACTAGTTAAAAATTAAAATTACAAGTAAATATAATGGAAAATTGCCAAAGTTACAGGCAGCTCACATGGAATAGGTTTAGTGCACTGCAAATTGCAACCAAGGTGAAACGCCCTTTGTTGGCAGAAATTTTTAGCTGCCTAAATTATTTCTTGTGGGTAAATGCCTCAGCTGCTCATTAGCCTAGTATTGCTTGAAAGTAATTGAAGGATATCTATGATTCATCCGGCTTAGTTCGAACCTTCTACAAGAAGATGGGATATTTTTACTTCTTTTTTTTTAATTTTCTTTTTGAGGGATTTGGTGAATGCCACTTTTCAGGTTTGGACACGGAACTCTCCACTTCGGTTACAGTGCTAAGGAGAAGAATGAAGGGACCCAAGAAGTGTTGGTTCCCTTTTTATTTCTTGTTTAATAATGGCAAACATGATATTTTCTGCAAAATCCTGAACAAGCAAATCTGAAATTGGTGTTTCATGATATATTCGGAGTGGCAGATAAGGACAAGTTATTCATGTGTGTTATTTACATTTTCACCCACCTATAGTCTTGCAATTAAAATATGCTTTAATAAAATAAAATTACCATCACATGCCTTGGGGTCATCTTGCAAGTCTTGCCTACCTTTTTTCTTGTAGGTTGGATACTAAAGCTGCTTATCCTTAGAAGAATGCCTAGAAACACGAAGGGAAAAGAAATATTAGAACTTTAGAACCTAGCATAGAAGATTTCAACACATAAATGTAAACTTTAATTTTTGAGGGGTAAAGACATAGATGTTAATTTTAGATGGATCTTATGTGATAACCACCCCGTTCCAAAAGAAATGGAAGGGGGCCATTACACCATGGTACAGGCGTCTGTAACGCCTGGTGGTGGACGGTTACAACCGTCCACCTCCCTCGGCGATCGGGGGCTACAAGAAGCCCCGATCGGCTAGGCATTTCACCACCCTTTCCTCCTCCTCTACTGTCTGTCTCCCTCTCTCACAATTCTCCTCGTTTGTCAAGATCCGGTGTTAGACCCACGCCGCCGGAGCAGAAGGCCGCATCGCCGGAGTAGGAGACAAACGACCACCTTCAGAGCAGGTAAAGCCCTTCTTCATAATTTATTTTTGTAGATCTAGCTTAGAGATTAAATCTAAACAAAAAGAAAAGAAGGAAAGGTGGGCGTCGGCCGGGGCGGCCGCGAGTAGCGTCGGCCACAGGCCACGGCGGCTGCAAGCCATCGGCTGCGAGCACCAATTGCAGCCACAGGGGCAGTCGATGCTGCTGACCGGCCGGGGAGCGCTGCCGGCTACGGGACGGGCCCACCCTAGGTCCGATCTCCCCTCTACGGGAGAAGAAAGAAGGGGAGGAAGAAAAAAAAAAAAGAAGAAGAGAGAAAGAGGAAGAAAAATAAAATAACATAAAATAAAATAGAAATATTTACTAGTGGTCGATCCGCGGGCGCCGACCTCCGCCATGGGTCGTCGGCCGTGGGATGCAGGACGCAGACCGTCAGCCGTGGGATGCAGGCCGTGGGACGCGGGACGCCGACGCGGCCACGGGCACGACCGTCGGCACGGCCGCGGGCGCGACCATGGGCGTCGCAGGCCGGACGCCGGGCGCCGTTGGCCGTTGCCCGTCCCTCCCGAGCCTCCGTGCCTCATGGGAGGAGAGGAGAAGAAGAGGGGGAGGCGGTTGAAATGGAAGAAAGGGAGAAGCTTCGGGAAGGAAGAAGAAAGAAGAAGAGAAGGAAAAGAAAAAGAAAAGGAAAGGAAAAAAAAAAAGACCCTTAATGGATCCGCCCTAACGGGTCGGATCCGAGTTCGAGTCCGAACCCGTTAGGCCCAAATAAAAGAAAAAAAAAATGGATTTAGCCAAACCCGAGCCCAATCAGATTGGACTAAGTTCGGACGAACCCAAACTATAAATTGGGTTAAATTCGAACCAAATTAAGCCCAATTGAGTTGGGTCCAAACTCAATTAAGCTGAGTTAGTCTCAGCAGACCCAAATTGAATATGAATCAAGCCCAATTCAAACCCAATTCAACTAAATTGAGACCAAATTGACTTCGGGCTGACCCTGACTCAAGCCCAAATGAGCCACATTGACCCTGGACCAAAATTAAACCTAATTGGACTTGGAACTGAGCCTAATAACCTAATCAGAAAACCAAATTGGCCCGAAAGGGATAGATCTAATCCGGAACCGAGCCCAATTCTATAATTAAAGACCCAATTGATCTACGTGAACCCAATTTGGTTCCAAATCGAGCCTAATGGCTCCAAATTGGGTAAATTAGACTTGAGATCCAAGCAAGTAAATTCATGTTATGATAAATTAGAAAATTATGAAATAAATAGGGATTAATGTGATCCTTATGTAATTAATTTAGGTGATCAAGGATTCATCATTCAGACGTAAGAGATTGGAAAGCAAATTGCTGTAAGTAACCCTGGCACAATCTTATTGATTTCAAATTATTGTTTAATTATAAGTATGAAATTATGAAATTGTATTTGATATGAGATATTTTCTCAAAATTAGGATCAAGTATATGATTGCATATGATTCATGAATTTGATTAAAAGGCATCCTTCATGAATATTTAATAGTGTATGAGTTATGAAATTATGATTATATTAGACTGCATGAAAAATGATATTTGAGGCATGTTTATGCATTTTAGATTATATGATGCCATTTATCATTTTCCAATTTATTTATGATGATTATGATTTATGAAGGAAAAAGTATAATGATTTATGAACTCTCAAATTGCTATGACGGCCCCCGCCAGCGGGTTATAATAGCTCGGCATACGACCCTCGCTGGCGGGTTATAACAGCTTGGTGCAGACCCTGCCAATGGGGAATAATAGTTGGCAAAGATTATGGCCCTCGCCAGCGGGTTATAATAGCTCGGCATACGGCCCTCACCAGCGGGTTATAATAGCTTAGTGACCCTGCCAACGGGAAATAATAGTTGGCAAAGATTATGGCCCTCGCCAGCGGATTATAATAGCTCGCCATATGGCCTCGCCAACGAGTAATAGTAGTTGGTAAATATTACGGCCTTGTCACGGGTAATAATAGTGACCATAGCTGCACTACCATCTGAGAGCATGGTTTTCGAAGCATGAATAATGGCAAGCATGGATTTCAAAACATAAATAATGACGATTATGGATTTTAAAGCATGAATAATGGCAAGAATTTTATATGATGCATATTCATATTTATGAACTTTCATTAATGGAACATGCATTGCTTTATGACCTGATTTGTGTATATCATCTTTTAAATGCTTTATTTTGCCATAACTGTTAGCTTCTTAAGCACTGCATTGGCATAATTATGCTTGATCCAATAAGATAGTACTTGGTTACTTACTGAGCTATGTAGCTCATATCTTTTCATCTATTTTTTTCTACAGATAAATAAGACTACTAGGAGCATAGAGCTTGGTGTTATTCAGGGTTGGGGTAACTGAAAATGTTATGTAATAATCAAATTTTAGAAGCTCTGTACTGTTCCAACTTCATGAATAATGTTATGACATAGTAAATGAAACTATTTATTTTTATTATGAAATTTTAAGTGGCTTCGTGTTATTGTGTGCATAAGATTGCAATAGCACGGCCGTGTCATGATCCGGATTTGGGGCATGACATCTTACATAACATAAACTTTTGTTAATGACTTTGTCATTTCCTCAATTCTTACTCTGGTTGGGGTGGAAGATGAATTGTAGTTTTCTTTCTAAAACAATCCAGCATTAAGAGATTGAAAAATATCTGATTTTGATATGTGCTTTACGTGATTTAGTACTTCCCATCACCAGATGCATTAGTACTTCCACCATTCTTTTCTTCTTCATTAGCAGATTTTAGAAGGTGTTGATATTTTTTGAATTTATACGAAATTTTATCAGCTGCTAAAATTTGGAAACACTACAAGAAACTTGGATATTAGCGACTCTTATTTGCCGACGCTTATTCCAAGCGTCGGCAAAAAATTTTTTCCGTCAACATTTGCCGACGCTTTTTAAAAACGTCGGCTAATAACGACGCTTAAAAGCGTCGTCGAACTTTTAACGACGCTTTTTAGCGTCGTTAAATAACGACGCTTTTTTGCGTCGTTAAATAACGACGCTTTTTTGCGTCGTTAAAAGCATCGTCGGAATCCAAAAAATCACCACATTTTAGTCCCACATCGGCAGATCTGGAAAAAAAAAAAAAACTGTTTATATAGCCAAATCCAACCCCTCCGCACAGATGGAATAAAGGTACTGATCGAGGAGGTTGTTTGTATTTCTGAAGGAAGGAGAAGATGCAGACCGCAATTGATAATTTTCTTGGCAAATGGTAAGTCGCGATGCTTTAAAGCGTCGGTAAAGCGCGACGCTTAAAAACGTCGCTAAATTGGAATTAGCGACGCTTTTAAAAGCGTCGGAAAATATTTTTTCCACTGTAGCATAGGCGACGCTTTACCGACGCTTTGGAAAGCGTCGGGATGGTTTCTACCGACGCTTAAAAGCGTCGCTAATAGCCAAAAAAAGCGTCGCTAATGTCCAAGTTTCTTGTAGTGAAAGATCCTGGAAATCAAATTTACTTGCGAAAAATGTTCAGAATTCTTCATCAATATTTGGAATTTTTCAAATCACACCAGCTATTAAAAATTAGAAGGATTTTGAAAATCAAATTTAGGCAAGGAAAACTTCCAAATTTCTAATTATGATAGTTGAAAAACCTCCAGATTCTTGATTGGGTGAATAATTTAGTAAATTTAATATACCAGTTCTTAGAATTATGTAAACGTTCCAGATTTCTCACATCTGGTTAGTTTTACGAAACTTGAGGCTCGCTGTTAAATTTCTATAAGGCAAGAATATTTGGCAAAATATCTATCTATCTATCTATCTATCTTTCTTTTTTTCTTTCTTTGGTACAAATCTATATATCTATCTATAAGCCAATAATTTTATGGAACTTGAGGCCGGCTGTCTGCATAGGATTTCTACACCGGCTCTTGATCTCATTTTGGAAAACTGAACATTGGCATAAGGTTTTCCATATACATAAGCATGCAGATTTAGCATGCCTTCTATAGGAAGTACAATTATTTGCGCACCTAGCAGGAATACCAGGTATAGGAATCAGACTGTTGACTATTGTAAGAAAATATAAAATATATAAATAAATCAACCTCATTCTATTAGCTTAAGCTTTTAGGAAAGGTGGTGATTTCAACATGGTATCAAAGTCCGGCCCACATGTGAGGAGGAGTGTAAGAAAATATAAAATATATAAATAAATCTACCTCATCCTATTAGCTTAAGCTTTTACAAAAAGTAGTGATTTCAACAATTATTTGTAGTCTAATTCTCTATAATATTATATAGAAAATGCCCTGCATGGTTGCTATACATGTGCATGTAGTGTTGTACACGTAACACTGTAATGACAACTTTGCTGTTCTGCACAAGTAGGGCTTTAGTCTAATGGTTGCACCTCTTTTGTTTTAGGAGGAGGTTCTCTTTCCAGACTGAGTGGGGTATTTTTCTAACCATTTGATATGGATTATTCTTCCATCATTTTTATGAATTTATTGATTCTTAGAATCAAAAAAGTTTACTCTTTAATAGCTATACCCTTTCTTCTTCAAATAATAGAAAAATGAAAAGTATTGAATCAACATCTTTACTATATATATATATATATATATATTGAGAATGAGGGCTTGGAGAGTAAGCATGGGAAACAAATAGATGTCACCAGTATCAGACATCCAACGGCTTTACCAACTGGTGGAATTATAATTCCATTAAATGTTACTTTATCTTGAATAAATCATATACAATTTGCAAACTCATTGATAGTTGACATATAAAGCCTGTTAACTTATCAGGAGAATTTTTATTTGTAAAAAATATCAAGAGAGAGTATCCTCAAGAATAATCGTAAGTTTTCGGCAATTTATATATAACCTTGCGCTTCCATGCATGATATACATAGGCTGATGTAATTCCTACTTCTGAAAGCCGATGGCTTGTTGCCAAAATATGGAGAGCCGACGTCCTGTTTTAGTTAATGGTGTGCATAAGCTCAGGGTAGATTTCAATGATCTCCAAGGCTAGATTTGTACACCATGTCATGATTTGGTCAGGATCAATTCATTAATATCTAGTGTTTCTAATTTAATAATATAAAATCCTTAGAGACCTTTATTTATCAGTATCACAATCACACAGGCACACATAACAACTAGCACTTGTCCCGCTAAACTTTTGATTAGTGATATTTTGAATATCGCAATAGCAGTTACCATGGTCATTCTTTATTGTTATAATAGAAAATAGACAATATAAAAAAAAAATCGCGCGTGGCACCGATTCATTTTTTTTTTTTGAATTAACATGGCATTTTGAATTTAAAATTATATTGTTTCAATCATAATAGTATTAAAGAGCCCATCATTCCTATCGCATAATAGTCATTAACTGTGTTGCATATTTGCATATCAATTCTTGTTGTTTCCCTATTTATATTTTAATATCTAAAGTCTTATAACTTATTGTTTATACATCTCATTAAGTTAACCAGACGAGAATGGAGTACTCTATTTTATTATTCTAACTAGGGGTGCAAATGGGTCGAGTCAGACCGGGTTTTGAGTGACCCCGACCCAACCCGATTTCTTGTTCCGATCCTAATTTTGGATCCAGACCCGACCCAATACAAAATTGGGTCGGGTTGGATCGGATCCACAGCAGACCCAATGGGTCATTCGGGTCGTGATAGTCCCTAGACTCTACCACAAGTGTATGGGTCGTGACAAGTAGAACAGGGCACAAGGAGGCGATTGAAGTACCAATTTATAAATTTCCTATATTATTTAGACAACCCCAAATTGATGTGACCGACTATAATTTCTTAACCTAAAAAATCAAATATGAAAGGTTCCTAGGGCTTGGATTTCATCAATTGAATTCCTTCAATGAATTTAAATTTGATTGTTAATATTCTGCTAATTACAATGACCGAATCCCTTTTTTTTTATGTGATATCTTCTTTCAAGGCATAACACCTATACCTATATTAATCCTATGTCTACTTTCGTGATCATAGAAATTAATATAAATTCATTATAATTTGTGAAATTCTTGAATGTAGGTCATAAGGGTGTGCATTTATTTCTAAACTACACCGCCAATGTTTGATAAATTCACCAACTAATATTGAACTTCAAATTTCATTACTTTATTCAACATCTTAAGCATGCAATTCATGGCTAGTAAATTGCAAGAATGAAAACCGAAATCATCAAATTGCAATTAATAAAGGATATTCAATACAACCATACTCAATTCATATCAAAGATTCAATGAATACGTCCTAGCCCTAGGATAAGAAAACTAGCAAATTATAACTAATAAATCAATCTAATTATTTCTCAAACATAAATTCACATTCAACATCCTTAATAACAATTCAGCAAATAAAAAAAAATATAAGAGAAAGGAAAACAACTCTGTATTTGCAAAAATCCTCCATTCCATTCTTTCTCCCATAATTTCAGCTTTTTTTTTTCTCTTAGAATTTCTAGCTTTTCCTCCTCTCGGAATTTTTGATTCTCTGAGTTTTTTTTCTTCTTACCTGCTTGTCGTCCCCCTCGTATCTGCTGACCCTCCTCTTCTCCAAACCGATTCTCCTTTTTTCGAATTTTAAAACAGATTTCTCCTATATCTGCTGGCTGAAATCCGAAATTCTAGGCTGATTTTATGACTCAACTTCCAGCTGAATTTAGAGAACCAAAACGATACACTTTGGATTTGGACCCTTCATGAAAGTTTTAGATCTCGTTCTCAGATTTCCATCACACCAGGGTTTGCTTTATTCTAACTTATAGAACTTTAGATACAAGCTGAAAACCGAAACAGGGTCTGGGCTACAGTAAACTTCTGAACAGATTCGGACTCCTCCGTTTCGGCTAAGTTTTGGACTTCAAAACGGCAGAACTGGGTTTTGTGCTCTGTATAAATGTTTTAGGCCTACGTCTTGTCTTTCCATCAAGCTAAACAACACATGAAACAGAGGTCTGTAGCTCCAGTTAAAACCCAAAAACCGAACAATATTCTGGGTTGACTAGACCAGCCCAACTAGAACTTGCTTTCTAGGCCTAGCCCGGATTCTGTCTCTTCACATCAGCCCAATTTCAACCTAATTCGGTAATTAAACACCTGCAAAATACCAAGAATTTTCAAGAATTAAATAAATGTAAAAAACACCTAAATTCTAGATAAATGAGCTAAGAATACACAAAATACTCTAAAACAAAACAATTAAGACTAAGAAAATGTGTGAAATAAATTCCCACATTAGGTCGAGTCAGATCTGTGATTGCCCGATCATAACCGAATACGACACCAACTGCGTGCTCCCCATAGCCACCTTTCTCTTCCAAATGGCCTTCTACAGCACCACACCAACTGCGTGCTCCCCATAGCCACCTTTCTCTTCCAAATGGCCTTCTACAGCACCACCCCCAACACGTGCTTCGTGGTCTCGTGCGAATTTAGAGACGAGACTGCACATGCTTCCTCACGTGAATGCTTCGATACAGGACAGCTACAGTCGCAGCAGCGGTCACATGGCTTTGGCGCCCCTTTTGTTCACAAGAACCTCTCCTGTCACATGTTTTGTGTTACTTGCTGGATTTGGTGCACCGAGGGAGAGGCAACATTAAAGAGATGGAAGGCACTAGAGAAGGGGGGAGGGGGAGGGAGCGAGACGGGGTTGTTGGGGGCGATCATGGAACACCTGGAGGATTTGTATGCATTGGTGAAGCTGAAGATGGCATCGGATCGAATCAAGATGCAGATCCTGGTGGAGCCGCACTGGGGCTCCTCATACACCATGCTTCAGAAGATCTCTCAGAGCTTCACCCTCGTCATCCAGCAGCTCGGCCCCAAGCTCCGAAATGCACCACTCGCTCCGTGTCCACCTTCCGCTGGGTCTGGGAGGCCGCCTCATCCGCATGGGCACCACCCGCTCCGAGTCCGCCCCAACTGCAGCCGCCCCGTCCATCCGTGAGAACGCCACCTCCTAATGGGCACCACCCGCTCCGAGTCGCCGAGGATGATATGTGTGTCGCCTGCTCATATCTCACATCTATTCTGTCGCCTGCCTATCTTTCACGTCTCTGAGAGCGAGCACTGACACGCTGCGCTAGCTGTGTCTACGAGGGCCGGCTCTGGTCTCTACCCATGGTCCCATAACCACAATATTTATTATATTACGTATTTACATGTATTAGAACTTGGAACTAGCGTTGAATAGCAGACTCTTGAAAGCAAATTTATTTATTATTTATAGTAATATTTTAATATTTTATATACATGTTAGTCGGGTCGGATCAGATTTGAATTCAGTAAACCCAGATCCAACCAGAAAATAAAACAAGTCCAATTTTAGGACCTGACCTGCCACACGGGTCCTTTAATTCTGGTTCGGGTCGGGTCTAACTAGGGCGGGGCGGATCATGGGTCAATCCGACTCATTTACAACCCTAATTCTAACAGCATTAATTTCATGTCTTATTGTTCTTTTTGGCCCAAGCTCTCAAACTTATTTGATTCTTTGACCTGCGCTCCTTCACTATTAGTACCATAGTTGCCAAGTCCTAACCAAGAAGAGAGCGAAAAGAATAAGAATTAGCTAACTCTCAAGGTATCAAGGTAAAGACAAGTTATCCTTATGTTACCCTTGTTAACCTTAACTAGGGTTTGATCAACGAAAATTAGTAGGAGGATCATTTTGTAGACAAATTGACAACTTTACAAGAATTTAATTTTATATCTAATTTCTAACATATAAAGCAAACTTTGGAGTTTTTATGATGAGATGCATCATGTTATTAGCTTCTCCATGTTTCTTAGGATATTTCTTACTTTTCCCCAGCCATATCACATCAATATCTTGAATCATTTCTCCCTACAAAATATTTAAAATTTTTCTGGTATGAACTTGTCTCAAACCCATGCACGTGCATTGCATGTGCTATACACTTAAATATAAACAATGAAAATATGAAAAATTTTAAGGACTAATATGCAAAAAAAAACACTTATTTGAAATGATTCCTTTTGCTTGACTGAAAGAAGAAAGTAAAAAAGAGGAAAGAAAAATTTTGCTAGCATGCACCAATAATCCTGGTTGGAAAATACTTTTCGGCAACCATCATGCAAACATGAAAAGTACACTGGGCCTACAGTTGCTGATTCGGTAACTTCACAATCAACCAACCCTCAACTTTCGCAACAAATTCTACGGATTGTACCAATCCCCTCTTGCCATATGGCAAGAGAATTATTGATGTGGATATTAGGCAATTGTCCCGTCACTACAAAAAAAAAAAAAAAAATTCGACTGTGATCCGCCGACCCTAGAAAGAAATGTTGGCAATTAAGTCATCACGAAAAAATTTGCTGACACTTCTTAACAACATCATTAGAAATTAAACTAAAATAATGCTTATAAATGTCGTCGATAGTAATTAAGACGATGCTTATAAGCATTGTCGGAAGCTAAGGATTGGATTAAGACAAAGCTTATAAGCATCATCAGAAGAAAATGAGCTAGGATATAAGCGTCGTCGGAAGCCAAATCCAAGATTAAGACGATGCTTGTAAGCATCGTTGGAAGCCAGAAACCAAGATTAAGACGACACTTATAAGCGTCGTTCGAAGCCATATTAAACCCGAAACGCCCGACCCAGCACCACTAGCATCCCGATTTCAGTCCCTTTCCTCTCTAGCGCGGACCGATCGACCCCCCAGAGCTTCGCTACAAAACCATTTGCGCAGCTCTCCTTCTCCTCCTCCTCCCTCTTCGGCACCTCCTTCTCCTTTGCCAGCTTCCTAGCTCCCCCTCCTTGCTGCCCGTACCAACTGCAAATCCATGATGTTCTTTGAAGATCTGGCCGACCACCTTCCTTCGGTCCACTGCCTCCTGCATTGCAGATCTCGGTCGGCCTTCACCAACGCTGGTAAGTTTCTATATCCAGAATATTTTATTTATTTGGATTTTGGCCTAAAATTTTATTCTATGCATATTTAAAAATTATGTATTTCTATATAATAGCAATTTTCTAAATTATATACGCCACTGCAAGAAATAATCTTCTATTCTATCATGACTTCAGGCTTAGGGACATGCCTGCTATCAAAGCAAAGTCATCTCCATTCATTAACGAGATTGGATATTTTTCCGTTTGTTGGAGATTGAATGGGATGACACTACTTCCTTATCACAAGTTGCATGTGTATTACGAGTTGGTTCATGATTGAGCGGGTAAGGACATCATGATACATACTCCTTGTGAGTCCCTTTTAATCATTAGATACCTCACAATAGAGAAGTCCGTTAAGTTCACACCATGTTAACTAACTAATCTATTGCAAAAGCTTAACCTAATAAGGTCACTCAATGTATATCAAACTTGATGAACTCATAACCACCAATAAATTAACCTAGGCTCTGATACCATGTTAACTAACTCTTTGGCTCCAAAATCTTAAATTTATAAGAAAAGGATCAACAACATATTTTAGCCTCAATAGATAAGAGACTAAATATCTCTATTAAATCTTTGCCAACCAAGGTTTCAACTACAACTTTATTTCTCTATAAAGAACCCACTGGAATTTTGATTGATTATTTCAAAATAATGGTCGTTATTCCCGGCTTCAATGAAATTTAAAGTTATCTAACACTACAAAAATAACTCACATAGCGCATCTCCTCTCTGAGCGCTATACACTAGTTTCTTTAGGCACCCTGTGCAACTGTTAGAGTTGCAAGTTAACCGAGTTGTTTGTGAACAAATCCAACTTGATTTGCTCATGGTCTGTTAAGCTCGATTTAGTTAAGAAACAAGCTAAATTTGAACAACTTCTCCAGCTTGGCTCATGCATGAGCAGAGCCTGGATACCCAAAATTTAAATTTCACTTCAAAAAAAATTTGGTTCGATTCGATGGGTTCAAATGATAAACAAATCAAGCTTGAACGTTCTGGCTCGAGCTTGCTGGCCACTTGCTTATAGCAAGTCAAGTCTAGTGGCCCACATCTGTGCCTGGCTCAGCTTATTTACACCTCCAGCCACTCTATTTATGGTATTTGATTGACAGAGTAGTGCAGGGGAAGTGCATACCTTGCGGAGTTTTACACTAGAAAGGGGCCTTAATCCAGTAGATCATAATTTAGGACATCAGCTTCGTACCAACCTCCGGAGGGTTGCTTTGTGTGGAACCTCCCAAGAGGTACGAGGTAACTGTCTTATCTTTCCAAGAGAATGTTTCTTTAAAAAAGGATAAAAATCAAATTGGAAGTAGGGTAACCTCTCGAGCTATAATTCCAAGAGAATGTTCCTTTGAAAAAAAAGGATAAAAGTCAAAGGAAGCAGGGCATCCTCTTAGAAGGTATAAGGTTCTTGTCTTTATCTTTCCTAAATAATGTTTCTTTTTAAAAAGAAAAAAAAATCAAATTGGAAGCAGGATAACTTGCAACGGAGGGAGTTAGTACTTCCAGCCAATCCTAAAGGTTGATGGTCTGATTCCACTATTAAATTCAAATCTAACTACTAGTGGCAGCAAAAATGTGTTCAGGGACTTTGTGAAATGATATTCCAAAGTTTATGCTTCATGCTAAAATTTTGTCTGTTACTTTTTGAACAAATGCTTCCTGTGAAGTTTAAGGATTGTATTTCTTCCACAATCTCATGAAATAAATGATGGGTAAACTAGAAGTGAGGCAACTTGATTGTTATCGGGGTCTAATTTCTTTCACAATCTAAATTAGAAGTGATGGGTTATTAAGTTTTGATCCGACCCAACCTGATTGTTATCAGGGTCTAATTTAGATTTCTTAACCTATTAGCAAACACGACTCGATCTGAACCTAGAATACCCATTAACATGAGATGGGATGGGGGTATTAAGCACCTAAACCTATCGGTGCTTAGAGGGTGAGAAGAGAAAACAATTTGGTCTTCCAACTTTGTTTGACAAAAAAAGTATTTGATTCAATGGATGCTGTTTTTATATGTGGACCTACCTCGATCTGAATGACCCATTGGGTTAAAAAAATTTGGCCATGAACCCCACCCGATATTATATTGGGTTGGATTTGGGTCCAACATTAGGACATAAACAATGAATCGAATCAAGTCAAGATCACTCATGACCCGATCTGACCCAACCCATTTGCACCCGTACTCGATCAGGTAGATCTTCTCTTCCAAGCCCTCTTTACTCCTCTCTATTATCTTCTCCTTACTCTCCTATATTGCCACCTACTTCAGTGCCCTCTCTGTCACGATCCAGCTAGTCCTTGACTTGTATTGTTCCCATTCTTACCTTTTTACTTCTAGCCTCTACCTAGTGTCGTCTCTAGGTCCATATAACCACTGCCTTCTCTCCCGCCATCTCCATGAACCTGAGGTTAGTCCGGTGCTTAAACCCATTTAAATTCCCTCCATCTTCCTTGCTCCTAATCCTTGTCTATTTAACCACAAAAGAAGGTTTTCATATGTTCCAAACTCACCACACCAAAAAAATGTTTAAAAAATTTAATCATTTTGATTGCATGCCGAACTCCACTCCTTATTATCCTAAAATAAAACTAAAGAAAAGTAGTAGAGAAAGCATAGCACAACTAAAGTATTCCATAATGTAGAGAGCCTAAACTTCTCGGCAAATCGAATTAGCCCTGAAATTTTACAATTAAGCTATTGCACAATACTTCAGTAACCCAAGCTGGCAAGCACTTGAAAGTTGAAAGAATTTAAGTAACCTAGAGATGCAGCCAAAAAGGATTACGTGATGCAAAAAGGATTAGGTGATGCAATTTTTTGTAAGTTTTTGTTAGTTTTTGTAATGCATAATGCATTAGTTTTTGTAAGTTTCCCTTCCGTCCAAAAAGGATTAGGTGATGCAAACTGGAATGCCAACTCTGATGTAACCAAATCCATATATAGTAGATGCAAAAATAAATAGTAAGATGGCTATGGACCTAACACAAATAGCAAGCCCACCCAAGGGTTCTAGAAAAATTGTGGTATCCCATTTTTAGATATAAACATTTTGAATTTGCAAAGCAATTACAAATTTACTGTTAGAAGTATACCGTAGAAGCCAACGTAGCTGACGCATATTTGTAATCTCGGATATAAATTTGTAATTTGACACTTATTAATAAATAAGATTGGATAATTTGTTTTTCATTCATGTTTGTATGTGTCCACGAATCGTCCAAGAAATTAATAGATGATGCCACATATTCTGAAGGAGTTGAGAATTTGAGGCATATGTCATTAGAGATTAATTTCTAAATGCTCCTGATCGATCCGCTGAGATTAGTGCACAGATCACTTAGTCAGATGGACGAGTCTAGAGTCCACGGTGTAGAGACACTGGAGTGATTATGCAAATACTTGTTAGATAACAAAGTACTGAGCGTGACCAAAAATAGTAGTCACGTGGATATCTATCCACTCGTCAGTGACTACTTATGCTGCAGTTGTATGATTGGTCCTTTGACCTGCGATGCCTCAGCTATTCACTGTGAGTTTACTGTAGTTTGACGAGCATGTGAACTTGGGCCCTAGCCATTCGGGTCCTTGTAGTGCGGATTGGCTACAGTAGGTTCATTTTGGAATAGAGTTGCATCTAGATGGGATCTATCGACCTTGATAGATTAGGAGTGATCCTATGTGATTTATGAGACTGAGTTCGATAGATTCCTGGCCAGGTATTTTGGAAAAAGAGTTTTCCATATCTCGAACTGGAAGTCGTATAAATTTGACCTATGACGGACGATGGAGTTTGACGAGATATCCATAACCTCCGTCACGTCGGGATCCATGATAGAGGAACTGTATCATACGCTAACTACACCTAAAGGTTTAGACATTCCATTCTGCTGGGTTGCCACTATATACTGCTAAGTGTCACAAGTGGATTGTGAGACTCGAAGGCATTCACTTGGTGATTAGTGAACCCTGAGAGTAGAACTGAAATTGTTTCAGTCCACTGAAAGGAGTTTCAGTAATATTGAGATGGAGATCTCAATATGTCTCACTACCAGTCAGAATAGAACCTACGGGGTCACACATATAGAGAATTTAATTAGTCAGACTATTATAATTATGATTTGGAATCACAATAGAAATCAATCATCAATATGATTGGTGACTGAATTAACCTACTAAGTGTTAGTAAATTAATGAAAGAAGAATTAAGTGGAATTGATTGCAATTGGGCTGATTTAATGAGCCAAATCAAATTGGGTTCGATCCAAATTGATTTGGGTTCATGATTGGGTCAATTTAATTAAACCAAGATTTGTGCGGATTTTAAAGACCACATATCGTCGTAAGATGAATATGACTTAAGTCATGTTCACACTATATGGACTTTAAAGTTCACATGGCGTCGTAGGATGCATGTTCCCAAAATAATTAATTCTCCTAATGAGATTAGGAATGCTAATGTGATTAGAAAATTAATCAATTGATTAAGTGGACACATGTCATGCATCTATAAGCACAAAGATTGGATACTTGGCATTAATCCAAGGATGAATTATAGTCCCATACTCCTAATAAGATTAGGAGAGGCCCTAAACCCAATATATAAAAGGGTAGCAAGGGAGACATTATGAATTAATTCTCTCTTCTTCCTCTCCACGCCTCCTCTTCTTTCTTCCTCCTTCTCCACGGCAGCAAGGGGTCTTCATCCCCCTCTTCTTCCATAGTAGCAAGGCAAGGAAGATCCACGTGCAAGGTTCTTCCTTCCTCTTCCTCCATTGCGAGTAAGATCAAAGAAGAAAGGGTTCTTCTTCAAAGAGGTATGTTGCAGATTTCTTCCAATCTATTTGATAGTCATGAGAGGTCTTTGCAAGGAGCTAGCATTCCGGTAAGATCCTATCTCAGATGATTAGATCCTCGTGTGGATACCTGTAGAGGCCGGATACATATGCGGCTTAACCAGGAACCTAGAAAGAACATCAAGCTGCGGTGTTCTACATCTGCAGAATTTTTGAAGATGAGATCTTCAAATTATTTACTTCTGATTTTTGTTTTAGTTATATGAATCTTAATCAGCCCTCCTCAGATCCTAATCTTCCTTTTCTAATGAGTTCAAAGATCTTCTGGATTTGGATCCAGAAAATTTTTTGAATTCTACGATCCGAGGCGCGTTCATACGATGAACGACGTCCCGTTCGAGTTCCGCTGCGAACGTCGCATCGAACGGGGCGTAACTTAGCAGTGGTATCAGAGCCATGGTTCTAGGGAGCCTGATTAGGACTTAAGAATTGATTACCACATTTTTAATCTGATTTTTAAGGGAATTATGCTTACTGGATTTTTTGCGTACTGAAATTTCAGGTTGCTAAAATTTTCAGCATGCAAATTTTTATTTGCTATGATTTTGCAAATTATTTTAGAATTGCAATTACATTATAATATTTTAAATCAAGTAATGCATGATCTGAAATTCAGAGAATAGCATAATAGGTTTAAAGTTTCAGATCTGAAAATATACATGAGATGCATGTGGTAATCATAATGTTCATACTTGTTTAAGGTTATGTTTAAAATAATGTATGCATGAGATGTATGTATTAGTTAAACAAAAATTTATTTGCATGAGATGTAAATAAAATTCTTAAACAATATGACATTTACATAAGATGTAAACTGAAACAATTATGTCATTTACATAAGATATAATCATATAATATATGAAAAGATTTCATAATTACATAGGATGTAAACCTGAACCAATGTGACATTTACATAAGATGTAAATCGAATGACATATGGTATGGGGTAGATGGTTACATTAGATGTAAATCCCAAGAGACCTAAAACCTTCCTAAATCAATCGAGAGTGAACGATACATTGAGCTAGCCATATTTGATTAATTGATCTAATTAGTGTCTAGGCAAGCTCAAAGATGATTACTTAATTAGGACCTTACTCTCTGAGTAAGGGGAGCCTCCCACCTGCTTACCTGGCCAATTGATCGATTACCCCCTATGGAAAGCTCAAAGTTGGAATCACTAAGATCTGATTACCCAATATTAAGTCGATTGGTCTTTCACCGTAGTAGAGTTGCTAAGATCTTTCCGGCATTGATTAGTCTCGGCTGGATACAGTGGGCTAGTTGCATCGGAGGATTGGACCTCTCTATTAACATGAGATGTTGTGGGAGAAAGATGGGGTTGGGCTCCAATAACTATTAGGTGAGGATCCAATCACAGCTTTATTTTCGCGGGATATACGGTGGGTCTTACTTAACCAAGGAACGGGTCCAATAACTGTTAGGTGAGGTCCTTATGACTTGGAGACCAGGTTAGCTCAATATGCTTATGAAGCATTGTACAAGAGTTTTACACTCATCGTCTATGTATCTCCAATAACTACTAGGTGAGGTGACATATAGATTGGTGGGACCGCAGCACCCCACTCGAAACCCTAAGTCGCAGGTTTCCGTATCTTTACCAGGAAAGTGTGAGAGATCCAAAAAATAGTGGGAGGATTTGATCCAATTTTATTTTAAAAGTTCCTAAAACAAATTAATGTCAAATACAAATTTCTAATTAGAATCTTTACTCTCTGCAGATGTCAATGGCTTCCAACCCGATAGTTCGAATTCTAGATAACAATAGGTTGATCGGACCAAACTATAAAGATTGGCTCCGCAACTTGAAGATTGTCTTGAGTTGTGAAAAGATAGTTTATGTTCTTGACCATGAACTCCCGGTGTTACCAACCCGTGCAACCAATGAGCAGCATGAGACGCATGCAAAATGGTTGGATGACGACAATAAGGTTAGGTGCTACATTTTGGCATCCATGTCCAACGAATTGCAGTGCCAGCATGAGAGCATAAAGACTGCTAAAGACATACTTGATCACCTACAAGAGTTGTATGGTGAACAGAGTCGCGCAGCGAGGTTTGAAGTGTCCAAGCGGCTCTTCAAAGCCAAGATGCACGATAGGCAGTCCGTCCATGAACATGGTTTGACCATGCTCAAGGATCTTGAGGAGCTTGAGAAGCTTGGCATGACCATGCACAAGGATTTGCAAACGGATTTGATCCTACAATCGTTGCCATGTTCATGTGGGCAGTTTATTGTAAACTACCATATGAATAAAATTGAATGCACCAAACTTAAATTGTTGAATATGTTGGTAACAACTGAAGGAGCTTTGAAAGGTTCAAGGGGCACAGTTCTCACTGTTGAGCTAGCTTCTACTTCCAAGAGAAAGTTTACTGGAAAGAAGAAGAAGCCTACGAAAAAGCAGAAGACCGAGAAAAAGCCGAAGAAGGAAGTTCCTAAGAAGAAGGCCGAATCCAAAGGAAAATATTTCCATTGCAATGAAGACGGCCATTGGAAAAGAAACTGTCCGATCTACATGGAAAACATAAAGAGCAAGAAGGGTGACACGCCTTCTAAAGGTATGTCTAATATGCTCACTATTGAAACTAATCTAACGGTTTCTTCTATTTCCAGTTGGGTTATAAACTCTAGTTCTAGTGTTCACTTGTGCACTACCATGTAGGATCTAAAGAAAAGTAGAAGGCTTACGGAAGGTGCGATAACCCTACGGGTTGGCGATTGAGCAAAAGTTGCTGCTGTTGCTGTGGGCACATTCCCTTTGCATTTACCGTCATGATTTAGTTTGATACTTAGAGATTGTTATTTTGTACCTAATGCTAGCAGAAATCTGATTTCTGTATCTTGTCTAGCATAGGAACATTATGAATTCAATTTCAATAAAGATTACGTTTCCATTTATTTGCGAAACAAACTGTTTGGACGTGGTTTTATGATTGACGGTCTCTATCACTTACATATGTATGTATCTGTGAACGTATCTGAGCATACAGTGAGTACCATAAGATCTAAAAGATCTAGAGATTAGATAAATCAAAAGTATTTGTGGCACTTCAGACTTGGTCATATAGGAGAAGATAGAATTAACAAATTGGAGAAACATGGGCTTTTGAGTTCATTGACTTCTGAGTCATATCCGATTTGTGAATTCTGCCTTCAAGAAAAAATAGTCAAATTACCCTTTGTAGGACACGGGGAGAGATCCGCTGAAATACTTGCCCTAGTACACACTGATGTGTGTGGCCCATTCGATGTGCAGGCTAGGGGTCAATTTTTCTACTTTATTACTTTTACCGATAATTTCTCACGGTATGGTTATGTCTATCTTATAAGACATAAATCTGAAGCATTTGAAAGGTTCAAAGAATTCAGATTTGAAGTAGAAAAACAGACAGAAAAACTCATTAAGGTTCTTCGATCAGATCAAGGAGGAGAATACCTTAGTGGAGAGTTTCGCGATTATTTCAAACAAAATGGTATAGTTTCATAATGGACACCTTCTGAAACATCTCAACTCAATGGAGTGTCAGAAAGGAGGAATCGGATCCTATTGGATATGGTCAGGTCCATGATGAGCTTCACTAACTTACCCTTATTCTTGTGGGGAGATGCCCTACTTACAGCTATCTACATATTGAATAGAGTTTCCTCTAAGTCCGTTCCTACCACACCGTATGAGATATGGCATGGTAAGAAACCAAGTCTTGGTTATAGACTAAAGCAAGCATCTCGGAGTTGGAACATTCATTTCGATGATGTGATCAAATTGTTTGATTTCATCAAAAACGAAGGGGAACTATGTGTGTACAAAAAGGTCAGTGGGAGGGCTATAATATTTCTCGTATTGTACGTGGATGATATACTCCTGATTGGGAATGATATTCCCATGCTCACATCGGTCAAGTTATGGTTGTCTAAGAAGTTCTCCATGAAAGACCTAGGTGAAGCATCTTATATTTTGGGGATTAAGGTCTATCAAGATAGATCTAAGAGGATGATTGGGCTATCACAGAAAATATACATAGAGGAAGTGCTGAAGAAGTTTAGCATGGAAAACTCTAAGAGGGGATTGTTACTCCTAAGGCATGGGATAAATCTATCCAAAAAGATGTGCCCTAAAATATCTGAAGAGATTCAGTGCATGAGTAGGATCCCTTATGCTTCGGCAATAGGAAGCTTCATGTATGCCATGCTATATACTTGACCTGATACAGCACATGCTGTGAGTGTCACGAGCAGATATCAGTCAAATCCAGACGAGGAGCACTGGATAGCTGTGAAAAATATCCTTAAGTACTTGAGAAGGACTAAGGATATATTTTTGGTCTTTGGAGGAGGCACAGAGTTAAAGGTAGAAGGATATACTGATTCAGACTTTATGACTGATCCTGATGATAGAAAGTCTACATCAGGATATGTATTCTTATGTAATAGAGGATCGGTAAATTGGAAGAGTTCCAAGCAACCGATATTGCAGATTCTACCATGGAAGCAGAGTATATTACTGCATCGGATGCTGCAAAGGAAGCATTCTGGTATAAGAAGTTTGTCGAAGAGCTAGGAGTCATGTCATCAGATGCCATAACCCTTTTCTGCGACAACAATGGCACCATAGCACTGGCTAAGGAGCCAAGGTCTCACCAGAAGTCCAAGCACATAGAGCGGCGATTTCATCTAATTCGCGACTATCTCGAAAAGAAGTATGTAGAGGTGCAGAGAGTAGACTCCACTGATAATGTGGCGGACCCATTCACTAAGCAGTTGAGTCAGAAGAAATTAGAAGTCCATCTTAAAAAATTGGGACTTAAATACATGTCTGATTGGATTTAGTAAAAGTGGGAGATTGTTAGAAGTATGCCCTAGAAGCCAACGTGCCTGACGCATATTTATAATTTGACACTTATTAATAAATAAGATTGGGCAATTTATTTTTCATTGATGTTTGTATGTGTCCACGAATCGTCCAAGAAATTAATAGATGATGACACATATTCTCAAGAAGTTGAGAATTTGAGGCATATGTGATTAGGGATTAATTTCTAAATGCTCCTGATTGATGGATCCATCACGAGGGACGGTGATCGATCCGCTGAGATTAGTGCACAGATCACTTAGTTAGATGGACGAGTCTCGAGTCTACGGTATAGAGACACTGGAGTGATTATGCAAGTACTTATTAGAGAACAATGTACTGAGCATGACCAAAGATAGTAGTCACATGGATGTCTATCCACTTGTCAATGACTACTTATGCTGCAGTTGTATGACTGGTCCTTTGACCTACGATGCCTCAGCTATTCACTGTGAGGTTGCTGTAGTTTGACGAGCATGTGAACTTGGACCCTAGCCATTCGGATCCTTGTAGTGTGGATTGGCTATAGTAGGTTCCTTTTGAAATAGAGATGCATCTAGATGGGATCTATCGACCTTAATAGATTAGGAGTGATCCTATGTGATTTATGAGACTGAGTTCGATAAATTTCTAGTCAGGTATTTTGGAAAAAGAGTTTTCCATATCTCGAACTGGAAGTCGTATAAATTTGACACATGACGGACGATGGGGTTTGACGAGATATCCATAACCTCCGTCACGTCGGGATCCATGATAGAGGTTCAGACATTTCATTCTGCTGGGTTGCCACCATATACTGCTAGGTGTCACTAGTGGATTGTGAGACTTGAAGGCATTCACTTGGTGATCAGTGAACTCTGAGAGTAGAACTGAAATCGTTTCAGTCCGCTGAAAGGAGTTTCAGTGATATTGAGATGGAGATCTCAATATGTCTCACTACCAGTCAGAATAGAACCTACGGGATCACACACATAGAGGATTTAATTAGTCAGACTATCATAATTGTGATTTGGAATCATAATAGAAATCAATCATCAATATGATAGGTGATTGAATTAACCCACTAAGTGTTAGTAAGTTAATGAAAGAAGAATTAAGTGGAATTGATTGCAATTGGAATGCAATTGGACTGATTTAATAAGCCAAATCAAATTGGGTTCGACCCAAATTGATTTGGGTTCATGATTGGGTCAATTTGATTAAACCAAGGTTTGTGCGGATTTTAAAGACCACATGTCGTCGTAGGATGAATATAACTTAAGTCATGTTCATACTATGCGGACTTTAAAGTCCACATGGCATCGTAGGATGCATGCTCCCCAATCAATTAATTCTCCTAATGAGATTAGGAATCCTAATGTGATTAGAAAATTAATTAATTGATTAAGTGGACACATGTTATGCATCTATGAGCACAAAGATTGGATACTTGACATTAATCCATGGGTGGGTTATAGTCTCATACTCCTAATAAGATTAGGAGAGGCCCTGAACCCAATCTATAAAAGGGTAGCAAGGGAGACATTATGAATTAATTCTCTCCTCTTCCTCTCCACGCCTCCTCTTCTTTCTTCCTCCTTCTCCACGGCAGCAAGGGGTCTTCATCCTCCTCTTCTTCCACGGTAGCAAGGCAAGGAAGATCCACGTGCAAGGTTTCTCCTTCCTCTTCCTCCATTGCGAGTAAGATCAAAGAATAAAGGGTTCTTCTTCAAAGAGGCATGTTGCAAATTTCTTCCAATCTATTTGATAGTCATGAGAGGTCTCTGCAAGGAGCTAGCACTCCGGTAAAACCCTATCTCAGATGATTAAATCCTCGTGTGGATACCTGTAGAGGTCGGACACATGTGCGGCTTAACCAGGAACCTAGAAAGATCATCAGGCTGCGGTGTTCTACACTTGCAGAATTTTTGAAGATAAGATTTTCAAATTATTAACTTTTGATTTTTGTTTCAGTTTTATGAATCTTAATTAACCCTCCTCAGACCCTAATCTTTCCTTCCTAATGAGTTCAAAGATCTTCTGGATTTGGATTGAGAAAAATTTTTGAATTCTACGATCCGAGGCGCGTTCATACGATGAACGATGTCCCGTTCGAATTTCGTTGCGAACGTCGCATCGAACGAGGCATAACTCAGCATTTACTACCTCTTCCACATTTTTCTATTTACATCACACCATGCATGCAATAATATGGGTGCATTTCTCCTATTGAAGGAGATTCTCATGAGGCCAAAATTATCCCGTGGGAAGAGATCAACTATTTCCCATACAAGAATCACTGTCTTGGTAGTGTCCTAGAAGTTTAGGGTTATTCTATGTTCATCGATGAAATGGAAGGGCATTTCTACCTATGGTTTGGTGTCATAGAGCTGGGATGGATCTAGGCAATCAGCTCTTCTAAAGCTGGGGTCAGTGCCAAAATATTCGATCCCGACCTCGAGAGTTGTAAAACTAGGCTTATAATTGGGCCTAGATATCTCATCATACAAATCCTAGCCCTTGCCTTTGTCCACATTCACTTTTGGTGTCTTAAAGGCCAAGCCTTGCTTGAGGGCTTGTTTGGCGAACCTGACTGGACTTTCCAAGAGTTGGCTCCACCTATTGGCATATCCAACAAAAGATTGATCATGAATTAGAATGCTCGAGAAAAGGAATGTTATACTCGTAAATTTGGGGATGCTTACAAGGATTACTCCCTTTGAAACCAAGTGATGTAAACTGTGGGTTCGATATCACCCAAAGTGCATGCAAAATCTATCAAGTATACCACAAACATCTCTTCGAAATTAAGTGATGCAAACTATGGGGTGGATATTACCAGAAGCGCATGCAAAATCTACCAAGCAGACCATAAACACGGTCAGATCAAGAAGAAAACCTCTACATCAAATGTTGGAAATCTAAAATATCCGAACACACAAAATGATGTCCACAAACAACGTCAAAGTGGTCGGGAGAACCCATACTTACGGCAGAGAAGCAAACAAGATATGAAGGATCTAGCAAAAGTCACAGCACAAGCCAAAAAATTCACACTCAGTAAAGCAAATATGAGAAATGCCATCATGCAGGATAATTCAAAGAGGATGCAACTTCTGGGGGCGCTGTGGCACCATGCCGAAGTTAGCCTTTAAGAGGTCGATGTAGAATGGGATCTGCGCCAGAGCAAAGAATGATACGAGCAGGCCAATAGCTGCATATATTGGATATATCGCATACTTTAGCTTCTGCTCAATAATAAGAAAATTGCCGGCACAGAAGGAGGCGAGGTTTGCAACAATGGATAGGAATAGGGTGGTGAGGCCGAGGATCAGCTTCATAGGGAGTATCCTCTTGAAATGTGGCTCCTGATGGTGGGAGGTGAGGATAGAAAGGAACGTTATCAGAGAGGTAATCGAGAAGAAGAGGGCTATGAGCGAAGAGAGGGCAAACACTTGGAAGGCACGCTTGCCCTCGAAGATGGGGAAGCCTGAATTCTGGTCGACACCCCCGGGCACGGTGGTTGCAGAGGCGAAGGCCACCGTCGCGATGAATACGGCAACCACGGAGCCCGCCTGCGAGGTATCGTTGATCCACTTGCCAGCGTTCTTCACTAGAGGCTCGTGAGTGTTGGTGAAGATTTCGCGAGCGGTCTCGCCCTTTGCATTGTGATGCATAAAGAATTTGGATCCCGTAGATTTCTTCACATACTGAAAAGTCCGGAGCAATACATGCAAGCAGGCATTATATTAGCCAGATAGCAACAAAATATATATCATTGATCCAATGAGCAGGGAGTATTCATCAAATGGATAGGGGGCATTTTATCAAAAGATATTTATAGTTGTTAACTATCTCTAACATACCCCTACAAATGATATTCCAAATAATGAGGTTTAGGGACTATAGCCATCCACTGGTGCGTGCGTGCGTGTGTGCGAGCACGAGAGAGAGAGAGAGAGAGAGAGAGAGAGAGAGAGACCTTGTACCATTTGATCTCCCATTGCATTTGAAGGGCTGCTACAGGGATGGGCCAAGGCCTATTAGAGCCGAGCATGGCAGCCAAATGTAGCGCGCTATTGCCGTCCTTGTCCACGGCGCCAAACACAATCTCCTGCATTAAATGCATTAATTTCCTCTTCATTATAAGTTCATATACTTGGGATTGCCGGTTCTCCGCTGCTATTAGTACTATGTTCTTCTCATCTTGATCCAGTTCAACTGCTGCCACCGGCGTCTCCTCCAGAATTTTCTCCACCATCTCTGTGATGCCCCTCTTTGCTGCAACTAGGATTGGTGCCGCTGCCAAAAATTTGAATTTATAGAGGGAAAGAAAATGTTAGGCTCCCAGATATTTGAATACATCATATCGATGTCATCTATTTGACTGAATATTTTTGTCAACTCAAAGGGGCATATGACTGTGAGAACACTACTGAACAAAATGATCTAGGTCAAATATTTGAAAAACAACACCATCAAGATTTGAATCCACTAGGCCATGGCATCGTTTGCTTATCTTTAAAATTGTTGACCAATAGAACTACAGTGATTAACTTTCAGAATAAAGCTTGAGATACCTCGAACTGGTTTTTGTTTTGAGTCATCTTCAACTTGTTTGCAGCAACATTTTTCAAGTTTTTTGAGAATTTCATCTTGAATTTGTTGAGAATTGGGTTGCTTTGATCCATCGTTAACATCTGGTGGACTCGTGGTTGGAGGCTTCTGATCTCCTTGTGCCGTGCCGCGCTTCGTTCCGTCTTTAGCATAATTCCATAACCTGTGTTGGCGAAGAAGTTCTTCCATGATCTGGAATGCATGTGTATTCGTTTGCTTCTTCTTTTTTATTTTCTGGACCTTCCATAGCCCTACAATTGCAGTAACTGACAAAGTTTAACAACACACAAATGTTTTTTAAGTGGTAAATATAATTGTATACATATCACTAATAACAAGCTTGCTGCATTAAAATCAGCCCATTGATATTTTCTCTTAGAGAGATTTAGCCAGTAGGATGTCTTTTCTTGTTATATTTAGAGTTTTTTTAATGAACTTCTTTTTTTCGGGCTGGCTACAGCGCCGTATTTCAGACAGGCCTTATTGAAAATTTTAGAATCCCTTGGCTAATTTGAATCCCTACTTTCCTTGTGGTTTTCTGCTTTTCAAAAAATTGATTCTAGTAACTTGCAATGGTTGTTAGAGATGCTAATGGACTGGCCTACAGAGTACTTTAAATTGTTTGGGCCAGGTTATCAGGCTGGCCATGTGAAAAATTTTGCAAGCCCTTTCCCAGACCCGGCCCATTTGTTTCCTTAAATGGCTATGGTCATGTATGCCCCATCTCGAAAGCTACAAAAGTTATTGAAATCAAATCCTTTCTAGTTTGCGGTTAGACATGAGAGGTCTGATCTCTCAAGGATGACAGTATATGTATTGCATGATAGAGTTGACTGGGAGAGCCTCACCTAGCTAATACATGAGATAGCAGGGTATTGGATACTATCTTGTTTTCTCCTCATCAATAGCTGTTGCGATTGAGAGGCTGGATGTTATATCGCTTGCTCCAATCTATAATTAAACAAACTTGGAACTCAAAATTATTTTTGTCAGGAGCCCAACTTCTGAAAAGCTTGGGTTATTTAGATTTTTGAAAAGTTCAATTTTACAATTTACTTAATTAAATGCTCTAGATCTAGTTCTGTGCCATGCCCTTATGCCACATGCAGGGGAGCTCTCCATGTGCACAAAATGGGCCACTCTTGGTATGCCACTCTTTTGTATTGTGAAGATTATTATTCTAGTTCGCTCTGGTGCCCAAAATGACTGTCTCATGATGAACATCCAAAGTTCATAGATGCTTATGGGTTCGTAACATATTAAAATGTTTTGAGATCTTCGAGTTCATGTTGACATATCGATTTTAGGTATACTAAAAGTAAAGCATATAATATAGAGGCTAATGGTGCTACTTGGATGAGGCCAAGTTACGGCAGGCTACATGCTCGGACTCAAGAGCCTTTATATAGAAGAGAAAAAGGCATAACTCAAACAATAATCTTTCACTACCCAATTTCATATATTAAAAAAAGAGCATTTGTAATGAGATGAGTAATGGAAAAAAAAATCATAAAATCAAGCTAGAGTACGAACCAATTCTAGTGATAATTAGCAAGAACTTCACTACAAGCTTGAAGAAATAATCGAAGCATGTGCAGTACTTGTTTGGATATCTTCGACGATTTTGCGAGCCATTTTGTCGTTCTGTTACACCGTTCTCTGCCAAGATAAATAAAGAAAAATGCGATCAGGGCAATTAGCCTAGCAACAACTTTTCAAATGAGTGGTGGAATTAATAACCCTATGTACTATCTATAGTATGATGGCAATTATTTCAACCACTATTGTCATTGTATACTTCTGCCAGAGGTTTTAACAATGGTTTCTCAAAAAAGGGGAAAAAAACTTTTACCTCTATGAGTTGTACTGTTTGTCTTTGGTCAATCCTAAAGGCCACCTTTTTTGTCGAACAATGCTCTTGCAAGCCATTGTTCTTGGTCTCAAAAAGTATATGTAGAATATATGACACTCCAAGCATCAGTGGGCAGTCAATCTGAAGAATATATTTGGGTGCCTAGCATAAAGCCCATAGTTCAAAGTTTCAAATTGTGCATGGTGTTATGGAAAGTCTCCAGGAAAGATAGGTTACATCTTTTGCAAGAAGACAGTGATGCAATTAACCAGCCAAAAAAAAAAAATCTCGGAATCGAACGAAAATTGAAGAAGTTTCAGCTTAGCTTGATGAGCTCCTTTCCTATCTATTTTTCCCTTTCAGAAAAAGCTTATAACTAAATAAAACTTCTTTAAATATTGACTTCTCCCACACGTTTACTTCCTATGACCTCAGGCTTCCTGTTTACCCTAATGATGAAAGGAATAATTTTACAAACTATGCATGCCATATTCTCTTAAAGAATAAGTGGGGACTTTTTTCAAGACTTTTTTCGGTGACCATTTGTGTGTGTGTGTGTTTTTTTTTTTTTTTTTTGGGGGGGGGGGGGGGGGGGGGGGGTTGAAGTGATGCTGTTGTTGGGGCATGAGACAAAAGCAAGATGATATACAGAGGAAGTTCAGCTTAGCTTAGCAAGGTCCTTCACCAATTTCTGTTCATTTTTTCAGGGTTTGAAATCCTTCAAGATATATTGATTTTAAATAAAGGCCATCTTTGTTCATAAGTTCAAGTCATCGACAGAAGAAGCCACAAATGTATGGGACAACAGTAATCTGTCGCTCCTAGGTTGTGCATACCCAAGTTTTCCTGCATCCATAGAGGAAAAAGAAAGGAGAAAACTAAAACCAAGTACGTGTGTGTGCACATGTGGCTACAACAAAATAATCCATCTGTTGCTCGATCTACTACTATGCTTTTGCAAGAATTTACCTGGGTCTCTTTTATCCGTTGTGCGGATGCTACGAACTGCATCTGAAAATAAGAACTCACCATTGTCAGTTTTGCAGAAATGCTAGATAAATCCAAATAAAAAACCTATAAAGGGAAAGAGAATAATCGCTGAAATATTTAATATAAAAAAACAGAAGCTAATAAGTAACCAAAAATATTGAAAACAATATTATATATTTATAATAAATTTGACTTGCGCTTTGCTCCTCTAAACTTGCTGCAATTCTATATGACCAACTACCTACCTAAGAAGAGGCACAAAACGCTCATGAAGACAACATTTTAAAATAATGACCCAATAATGTCGCCTCAAATAAAATAAATAAATAAATTGAATCTACCACATGATTGGCCATGTTACTGAGAAAGGTTTTTAAAACAAAAACAATTGAGTCAAGTTATAATTCTGAAGGCATCAAATATCTGAGTTGGTTATTTTGGAAATGGTTTATGATGGCAAGAATGGTGGTACCCAATATTAAGACTACAGGTAATGTCAATGTAAAGAATAATTTTAGTAAAAAGCGATGCCCAATTTTTATGTGGGGCAAAAGATCCTCTCCAGTCGTCTCTCTATCGTCCCCTTCAACTCCTCACTTCTGTAACTCCTCACTTTTATTTTCACTCTTTTTTGAAATCAATAAATCTTTGCTACCAAAATCTCTAAATATTTTACAAACAATTTCAAAAACCAAAAAGGCTTCATCATGAATGTTTTTCAATTTATTCTTTTTTTTTGTCTTGGGTTTTGAAAAGATTAGACAAATGAATCTTGAGATTAGTAAACCTAGGAATGTGATTAGCCAATACTCTTAAATAGTCCCAAAAGTAGGCCGGGGAAGAACATATGACACCTCAAGCTTTACAATTTAAAAGATAATCAAATGGCAAGCATATAACTTGGCTGATACGTACATACCTACATATATACATTCATAGACAAATACATACATATATTACCTGAGATTTCAATTACAACATCTATACTATGCCTGGGCCTATCATTATCATCATCATCATTGGTCAAAGGTGCTGCAAGAAAAAAAGATAAATCATCTTTTCAACTTAATTAATAGGAATCTGTTTGATAGTTCTAATTGATCTATATAAATTGGATAATTAAATATTTCAAGGAATTATTTCAACAATCCAAAAACAGATCATCTACTTCCCTAACTAGTTCTACAGGATCTTAATTCTTTTTCTAACATAAGAATCACAAGAACTTTTACATACATAGATACGTACATACATACATACATACACAGATACGTACATATATGCGTATGTATGTACATATGTATGTACGTACATAGATACATAAATACATACATATATGTATGAATGTGTATGTGTATGTATATATATACGTATATGTATATATGTATTACCTGGCATTTGGATTTCAACATCTGTAATGTGCTTGGACTTACCATCCTCACCACTGGTCCAAGGACCTACAAGGAAAAAAGAATGAGAACTCATCATTTCAACCAAAATCTCTAAATATTTCACAAACAATTTCAAAAACCAAAAAGGCTTCATCATGAATGTTCTTCAATTTATTCCTTTTTGCCGTCTTGGGTTTTGAAAAGATTAGGAAAAATGAATCGTGAAATTAGTAAACCTAGGAATGTGATTAGCCATTACTCTTAAATTGTCCCAAAAGCAAGGGTAGAACACATGACACCTCAAGCTTTCCAATTTAAAACATAATCAAATGGCAAGCATATAACTTGGTTGATACGTACATACCTACATATACACATTCACAGATAAATACATACATACAAACATGCACATAAATACATAACATACTACCTGAGATTTCAACATCTATACTATGCTTGGGCTTGTCATCATCATCATCGGTCCAAGGTGCTGCAAGAAAAAATGAGAATTCATCATCTCAACTTAATTAGTAGGAATCCATTTTATAGTTTTGATTGATCTATATCAATTCGATAATTAAATTTTTCGAGGAGTCATTTCAGCAATCCAAACAAGGATTATCTACTCTCCTAGCTAGTTCTACAAAATCTTCTTTTACTAAGATAAGAATCACAAGAAACTCTACATACATACACACATGCATACATATATGCGTATTTAATTACATATGTTTGCATGTATGTACATACATGTCTACATATATACATACATAACATATATAAATAAATCCATACATGTATGTATGTATGTATATATGTATGTGTGTAAGTATATGTATGTATGTATGTTTGTGTTACCTGGGATTTCGATTTCAATTTCTATAATGTGCTTGGACTTATCATCTTCATCACTGGTCCAACAAGTGCAAGAAAAAAAATGGGAACTTAATTGATCTATATCATTTGGATAATTAAATAATTCAAATTAGAATTATTTACTCTCCTAGCTAGTTCTACAAAATCTAATTTTACTAGGATGTGAATCATGATTACCTTAATAGTTTTAGTCCTGGTTTCTTTTGTTAATATACTCTGGAAATCCAAGAAAAATAAATGTCTTTCATATCTATGAAGCCCTACTTGATTCCTCTCTTCCCTTTTTCTTTGGGCTCATACAAGTGTGGTAACAATTCTTTAGAAGTTTTGTGTATATGATGTGTGCATATATATGTGCGTGTGAAGTAGCAATTCTTTAGAAGTTTGTTGTGATATAATTGAATCCATGCAGTAATTTTTTAAAGGGTTTCTGAATTTTGATTTAGAGTGTGACTATAATAAAGTTGATATAACAAATTATTGCTTTTTCAGTAACTAGAGAATACCCAGATGGCAAGGTGTGAAAAGTAGCCTTAGATATTAGTAGAGACTACAATCCATGACATGGTTACTACATCACTAGGTATTTGTCTCATTCTTCTTTTTAGGGAAAAAATAGCAAATTGATAGATGGTCCTTCCATTGATCAGACTATAACTATTAGTCCCTATTGACTGGAACTTTTATACCCACCTCAAGTTTCAAAGTTTCTTTAATTTTGGGTCCCTAGTGGTTGTATACACTTATTCCCCAATACATACACAATTGCATAAGTATATGCAAGGTTAATATAACTATTTGCAAGAAGAATATAATTGTGTACAAAAATAATTTTTAACTATGTGCACAAAGAATATAAGTGTTTGTTGGACTAAAAATTAAATAATCATGGTCAAGAGATCTCATGTTAAAGTCCAGTCAAAAAAATGACTAGGTGTTAAGTTCACCCCCCAAAAGAATGGTTCGGTGGATTGCTAGCAAATATAGTTGTTCCATATAAATATCTACTACTTGTAAGCATCCTTGACTAGCCTCTCATTATTATTATCTATTATTTTTGTGTTATAAATGTTATTGTATTCATATATAACAATGTGACCCTTGATTTATGTTGTATCTTTGAGCATTAACTATTATGCTCCCTTCCCTTAAAAAAAAAGTTGAGGAATAAATGTTCAATCTCTATTCTATTTTTCCCTTACAGAAGCACTTAGTTTATTAATATGATAGTCATTTTGCTCAAAATAAAAGATGATAATCATCACCTATTGATGATGATGCAAAATAAGCTATCATGATTATTTCCTAAGACCTCAGGCTTCCTATTTAATTTAATGAAAGGAATAATTTTACAAATGATGTATGCCATATTCTCTTGAAGATTAAATGGAGACATGTTACAGTTTGTTGACTATTTGTGTGTGTGTGTGTGTGTGTGTGTGTGTGTGTGTGTGATGCTGTTATTGGGGTATGAGACCTAAGTAAGAATATATTTAGATTAAGTTCAACTTAGCCAGCAAGAACTATTTCGACTATTTGGAACCAGCAATGCAAGTCCTTCAACAATTTTATTTTTTTTAGGGCTCAAAATTCTTCATCACATATTTCGTACGTATGTACATATGTATGCATGTATATACACACATACACACATATAGAGAAATACATACATATATGTTGGGATTTGTATCCTAAATGTCAATCGTCAGCATGTTGATGATTGAATTTTGTAAATAAATTGACAAATTAATAAAGTGTTATTTGGCATTATTCATCATTTCATTATACATCTTCAAATAAACTCTGATATGATGAAGTTCTTAATACTTATTTTATGATAAAGAAGAATTTATCTTCAAGTTCTTAAACCTATTTGCGACCAAATGATATGGTATTTCTAGGACGACAGCATTATCGAGATTAGGTCGTTGTGTGACATATACGTTAGTTGTTCTTTTAACCAAGGAGTGTGGAGACACTGATATGTCACACAAGTAAAGTGTAAGAGTACATTTCACTAAACGTGATCAATTTCGAAACGCTTTACTGTCAAGAGATGTTCCAAGTGGATATGGGTGTAAGTATCCCTCAGACCTGAGATCACCACAGTGATTAACAAGCAACTCACTGTACTTTGGTACCGGACTAACAGAATTTCTAATTCTACGACGGAAGGTTACTGGGTGTAGTCAAGTACTTACAAAAATTGGTGCATGAGTCAAGATAGAATTGACCCCTCCTGAAAACAGGAGATAATGCTTTGTGTTCAATTTAGCAAAATCTTGGCCAGGGTAATCCTTGTGATAAGTCACAGGATTTCTAAAGTTGATTACATAGTGGATGTACTAATTACAGAGTTGACAGAACTCAGGTACCATTGCTAGATGGTCATATCGATTAGTACAGAAAGTTGTTTCTGTACTGCCGTCTTAGGTTCGAATCTATGAGGTCACACGCATAGAAGTTTCTTGATTGATCAAGATGGCTGATGGATAATTAAGAATCATTCAGGGGCAAATTGGTCAATTTGATTGGCAAATTATCATATAAAATAATTAAAGTAATTATTGAAGGATTAATTAGTAATTAGATTACTAATAAACTCAATTTGATTGAGTAATTGGACTAAGGATGAGCCAAATTGAATTGGATTCAATTTTGGGCTCAATCAGGGTTTTGACCTGATTTGATTAGGTCTGAACCAAGAGGACTTAAGTTGACCAAATTGAATTAGATTCAATTTGTGCTTAATTAGGGTTTGACCTAATTGGATTAGGTTCAACCCAAGGAGATTGGACTTCCCTAATTGTTAGGATTTGATCGAATGAGAATGGGTTTGATCTGAATTGTTCGGATCTCGAAATCCACATGTCACATGCTCATTCATGGTGCCATGAATTAAATTTTAATATGATTAAAAATTTATTTAAATTGTTTAATGGCACCATGTGACACGTGGAAGGGACTTTTCATTTGATGGGGCGACATGAAGAGATGAAATCATGAAATAAATTTGGATGAGATCAAACATCATCTCTTCATGGCACCATGACACATGTCATGCACTTCACTCACCCATTTCCATTTGAGTTTGAATTTTGAATTCAAACTCCACCCACCTCCACATGATCCTCTAACCATCAGATTGTGGACATGGGAGGTGGAATGGGATGAGGGAAGAGGCGACATGATGGAGGGTTTGGATGAGATCAACCCTTCATCATGTGATGGCGCATGACACTAGGTTTGAATTTTGAATTCAAATCCCTACTAAACTCCACAAAATCCTCCCAAAATATTGGATGGTTGGCGTGTGAAGAGGAGTGGAGTTAGGAGGTGGGGCGACAATAAGAGGGGGTTCATCTCGCTGGTGGTCGAAGGCAAGGAAAAAGAAAGGAAGCCTAGTTCATGCATGGGAAAAATTTAGCCTTCCATCTAGCCGACTTCATCCTCTTCTAAGTCCATCTCGCCATAGCTGATAGGGGTTCCTGAAAAGAGCTTTTAGATCAGATCTAAGTCCTCTTTAATTCCTATAAACCATTCCTCTAAGTTCTTCCAAGAAGGCAAATCAAAAGTTGATAGCGTCGGGAAGAACGATTTTCAGTAATAAGGAAGATCCTACGCAAGCTAGCACTTCCGCGGGATTGGATCTCTCCAGAAGCTTCACGTGGACTACTTATAGAGGCCAGACGACTATGTGGCTACGAAGCTCGAGTATCAAATCCATTATCTTCTGATTTCATAAAGGTATGAATCTAGATCTAGTTTTAAATCTTATAGGATCCAATCCCCGAGGGTTAAACCTCTTTTAGGGCTCCTTACAGAGTAATCTCTAGAGCCTATTCGATGGGCATTCGGAGATTAGTTGGGTCATACATTAATTGATTAAGAACTTAATAATAATTATATTTCAGATCTGATATTAATCGTGCAATAATGCTTAGCATAATCGTTTGAATGATCCCGGCATATTGATCATGAATTCTTGTGGTGATATTTAGAGATTTGATTTCTTGTGCATGCTAGAATTAAAATGTTTAATTCGATTTTTTCGCTGCAATTTTCAAAATTAAAAGAACTACGTATGGCTTGATCCCCCTTGTGAAGGGGTACGTAGGCAACCCGAACAGGTATAGCCATTGATTTTGAAAAATTCTAAAATTTTAGCATATTATCACTACTAGACTGCATAGATTACTTTCAGCATATAGAGAAATACATACATATATGTATGTATGTATGTATGTATTACCTGAGATTTCATTTTCAACGTCTGTAATGTGCTTGGACTTATCATCTTCACTACTAGTCCAAGGAGCTGCAAGAAGAAAAATGAGAAGTCATCATCTCAACTTAATTTGTAGAGATCATTTGATAATTCTAATAGATGGATATCATTTGGATAATTAAATGTTTAAAGGAATCGTTCTAATAATTCAAACAAGAATTATTTACTTTCCAAGCAAGTTCTACAAAACCTTCTTTTACTAAGATGTGAATCACGATTACCTTAATGGCATTAATCCTAGTTTCTTTTGTTAATATACTCTAGAAATCCAAGAAAAAGAGAAGTCTCTCATATCTATGAAGCCCTACTTGATTCCTCTTTCCCCCTTTTCTATGGGCTTATGCAGGTGTAGTAACAATTTTTTAGAGGTTTTGTGTATGTGACATACGTGCATATATTCAAATGAAGTAGCATTTGTTTAGAAGTTTGAAGTGGTATAATTGAATCTATGTAATAGCATTTAAAGGGTTTCTGTATTCGGATTTAGAGTGTGACTATAATGAAGTGGATATGACAAACTGTTATTTTTCAAGATCCCATGAGAAAGGTTATACGTTGAAGCAATAGTATTTGAAATAATAGATATTATGCTGCTTTTTCATGTTTCCATGAGATAAAAATTCCATGCTTAGCCATTTTCTAATTTTTGCTAGGTCCAGAATATATAGACCTCTACATGTCTGATCAACTTATTCTGCTAACTAAACAACTTCATGACCATTGACTAGGATATCATCTCAATCTTAATTCTCCAATCAAAAATCAGAAATTTTTTATCCCATAGAATAACTTTCAAACTATTTATAGTACCTAGATGGCTATTCCTCATTCCCCCATATTTGCTCTACACCCAAATAGCACCTAAAAATAATTGTATGATATGTGAATACATGTAAAGGATAAATACAGATAGTTGAAAAAACAAGTCCATCAAAATTTGTTTAAACCAATTGAAACTAATTCTATAGAAAAAAAAAATATCTTTTTGCAAATGCTTTCAATAAAGAAACATTATTACCAATTATTGAATGGTACTAATATTTATATGTGTTATGTAGCCTTTTGCACCTACCAATATTCTTGAAGGCATGCTTTAGCAGAGTAAAGATGTTGTAGTATGCTTTGTAATTATCTGGTAATTTGTCATTTCCATCATGCGAAACCTTTTCAAAATCAATGCCTTCATTTTTGCGGAATTTCTTCTTGTAACTTAGATATTCGACTTTGAGTTGATCCACAAATATACCTACACATGAAGGAAAAGGGAAGAAATTTAAAAACATCAATGCAAAAATTGCTACTTTGCAAGCTAAGGCTTTAGGCCTTAAAATATAAAACTGCAAGCAATAATTAAAAGCTTATCAAAAAATATACTTCCATTGATACTTGTGTATCGTTGGTACTTTAGGGTTCACCACCATAGTTGCTCTACATTTTTTAAATCAAAGGAACTATAGTTTTGATATTTTAAATAGACAAATCAATTATATTTTTGACTTTCACCATTTTGCAAATTAACAATCATTCGCTATCAAAAAAATTATGTTTTCTAAATTATAATCACTAAATTTATGTGTTGTTTTTCAAGAGAAAATTAATTCATAAATTTAATGATTATAGTAAATTTATGCATTAATTTTGTCATTTGTATAAATTTCATATATGATACAAGACCAAATTCCTTAGCTAGCTATATATTATATTTTTATTTTAGAGGATATATTGGGATCTTCCAACTTAGAACTACAATCCATTAGGGTTTGGATTGAGGGATTTGTGTTAGGATGATCTCTTTATTTTGGGAATTTGAAATGTGGCATCATCAAGAGATTTGTATTGTGATTTCTTTTCACTTTCTAGATATCTACCATTGGCAAGCTTTCTTTGATAGCATCTATCTTTGGACATAAGTCCGAGATCAAATTGTTGGATATATTCAAATTATTTAATAATTATAAATATTTTTCAGATTTTTTATGATTTTTAAATGATTTTTAATTGGTATTTGTCGTTTGGCAAAATATTAGATCTAAATGGAAGAGCTCAAATATTAGAGAACTAAAAAGAACTCTTTATTGATCTTTATTTAGTCCTATATTAAATTTGTTTATGCATGTCTACTTGTATTTATACCATCCCTAACTAGGAGAGCCTAGTAGGGCACATAGATTTTCAGGTTAATTATGACATGCACCTGTGTTTGCAGGGCTTGGCTTAGTGCAACTAGCCATGCACATTCATGACCCATGTAGTATACTTTGTTAGTATTCTATATTATATTGGTTTTTTTTTGGGTAACCGCAACATTAATATGCATTCAATCTATTAACCGTTGGAGGCTCTTTAGGGCGTGTTTGGTATGGGTGATCATCCCAAGATCAAAGATGATATAGATGAAGGTGATGAGGATAAAAGGGATGAGATCACCGATTTGGTTGCACTATGGTAATTCTATACGACGGTAATTGCAAATCATTTCTACTCTTCAAATCACCACCCACCTTGGTGATGGGATACCTATTTTTGAGGTTGAAAATTCAAATCAGCCCAGAGCAATGATCTCAGGCTGAAAGTTGAGAACAAAAATATCCTTTAGTCCCACAAAAAAAATTGGTATATCAATATACCGTTAATATAATACATCAATATTATACATATGATATTATATTATATTGATATTATGCATTATATTTATGATATATTATATTATAATATATTATTAATCATATTATTGTCATGTTATTATTCGATGATAATTTTAAATTATAGTAGAAATATATTATTATACTAATATTAATATAATGAAAGTATTTAATATATTACTTCCATTTGCCTGATTTTCCTAATCAAAATAATTATTAGTATTAAAAAGATATATAAGTATAAATAAGAATATTGATTCTATAATAACAATTAATATATATTTATAGAATTAATAAGTTATAGGACTAATAAATATATTTTATGAAATATATTATTAATTAATATATTGATATTTTATTATAATATATTATATATGATTAATAAATGTATTGTTATGGAATATATTAGGGGCAGTTTTGGTATTATATGGTCAACAATCTAAAATTTTTATGGAATACCAAACAGATTAGTTGTGGATATCTGTGAATCTTTAATTACTAGAATATATATAGCATACCAAACACAGTAATCATGAATCATTGAAGACCATATTATTTCGAGATATGAATTATCAGTGATCTACGATCACCTCGGTGATCCTATTTGGATCACCAAATGCCACCTTTCATTTGATAGGCAAACTATTAGCAACCCATGGCGGTTCCTTTTGAGATGTAACTACTTATATGTAGTAAGAACTTTGATAGGCTTGTATCTCTAATATGAACTTTGATAAGCTTGTCTTCTAGTAGCCATGGCGGTTCTTCTTATTCCTTTTCCTCCATTTTCTTCCATCAATTTCTCATTGCTTGTGTACTTATTTTATTCCTCGAGAAAGGAGTCATCTGCCCATCATTATTTTTTTTTTTCAATTACCAATTTTTCAAGATATTTTGGTGTTATCCACCTATACAGGATAGCTATAACTGTGCCATCTTCCACCGCCAACCCCTCTATCTTTCATATCTCTACTGATGGACCATAGACCACTAGCAAGTTCTTGATATCCCTCTCCTTCCTACCACTATCGCCTCTATATCCAGCTCTCCACCAACCATCACCACCCTCTCTCTCTCCACATCTCTACCAAGACATCAACTAGCAGATTAACATAGCTCTTGTGAGAACACCCCACCACAAACAACACCAAACGCGTTAGTAGATGGGTCGGATTTGGAGCTCGAATCCACTTGACCCACATACTGTCACCCGTCAAATAAGATTCTAACACAATCTTTAAATAGTAAAAACAGTTATAGTAGCTTAAATAAATATTCTACACTATCTTTATAAATAATGTAGATAAATGTAATTACATGATTTATTGTCGGTAACTATAATTTTTTTGATAATTAATTATCAATGATTTTTTTATGATCGATTTGATCATTCATTAACAATAATTATTTTATAATTGCTCTGATAATTAGTAATGATAATTCTTTTGTGACCCTTGATATGATTTGACAATAAAAGTGCTGAAAATTGCTAGAGAGTACTAAGAGATATATTGATCTAGTACTTATATATAAGTAACGAATATTTGAATATTTTTATGTTCTCATGATGTCATCACTTGAAGCTGGTAAATCCATCAATTGAACTGGCGACCCGTGTTTCGGTCCATCTTTTGATTTATTGAATGATCCAAGTTTTAAAATATAAGCCTGCCTTCTCCACGCAGCAACGATACTGAGAGATGAAAACACTAGCAATTCCTGTTTAAAACAAGTTGAAGAAGTAATACTTCCATTGCAAGTTCGGATCCTCTACCATGTTTTGCCCCAAGAGGACTATTCAGCCCTTGCCGCATCATCCTATTGTGAGAGAAGTAGAATTTTCTGCCATACGATTTTTGCACAATAGAGTTCTATACCACTGTCAATAGCTAGCATATCATTCAAAGATGGAGTTATATTTCAAAAATAAACGAGAATAAGCTGTCTCTATGATGGATGATGTGGTAGCAATCCACGATGGCAAAGTTGGACATATATGAACTTTCAACTTTCGCATCTTGAAAGATACTAAGTTTATAGAGAAAAACGAGCATTTACTTATTCTATCCCATCTCATAATCACAGAACAAGGTTCCATTTGGCACTATGTCCCAGCAATAAATCCAATACGGTAATATAGGATCTATGGTTTTGAAAATTTTGGATGAGCTTCGAAAGTACGGATCGAGAGATACGCGCGCGCGCAGAGAGAGAGAGAGAGAGAGAGAGAGAGAGAGAGAGAGAGAGTTACCATGGCAGATTACACTCTCAAGTAGGCTGAAACGGGTTCCACTTTTGAAAACAGACGGCTTGTTGGCCAGGACATGAAGAGGCGACTCCCCCTTCTCGTTCACGTAGTCCACCAAATCTGGATAGCGTTTTATGATCTCCAAGGCCAGATCTATGCACCACATGAGCAGGACTCAAAATTAGGAACAAGGCTTCAATAATGTCGGCAATCCCGAGCTAGTTATTTTTGCACATGCACCCACAATGATAAAGGAGGTATATGATCTTCAAAAAAGACATGGCTATAGTGCTTTGTAATTTTGGGAGGATATTCCAATATTTCTGACTGCAGCTAATTAAATCTACCATTAAGTGGTACTTACCAAAACGCTCCGCGAAAATGGCCTCGTGGAGGATGGTGTCGCCACGTACCCTCCTGACACCAGGGGTTGGCTTAATATTTAATTTCTCCTCCACGACAGACTGCAGGGCGAAGAAGACTTCCTTCTGGCCGTGGCGCACAGCCTTGAAGAGGGGCGTCTCTTGCCACCGGTTGTAAATCTCGACCACCATTTTGGGGTGCAACCTGGCCATGGCCAAACACACACCCACCATCCCAAGAGCGGCGGCGATGTGGAGCGCCGTATCACCCCTATCGTTCTGGATCGCCAGAATCTCCTGTCTACGTTTGTCGAGCACGCTCTTTTCCAGGCAGCCCACGAGAAGCTTCACGTTGCTCTCTTTGCCGCTCGATACGGCCAAGTGCAGCAAGGTATCCCCAGCCCAGGTTATCTGGGTTTCGCGGACCTTCTCGTTCTCGGAGTAGGAGCGCGCCACGTCTTGCCACCTGCTCTGCATGGCCTTCCTGAACAAGTCTTCCTTGACGGCGTCGGGGACGTCCTGCGTCTTCTCATCTTCCGCTTGGGGATGGATATCAAAGTGTGGCGAGCTCATTGGGAATGTCTAAGTGTGTAGTGGTGGCCTGTGGGGGATGGTCGTTGCAGCAGCCTGAATACATTTAATAGCCGATGCTTGCCGGGCCCTATTTATAGGAGGGGGCAGCAGTATCAAACTACCCTGGCTCCTGAATCCGGATCCTATAATTAATGCACCCGTGTGCTTGCTCTTGAAGGCAAAAAGTTTCATCAAGTTACCCTGAGCTCTAGGTTGTGCACGTACCATATGTGGGTGAATGATACGTTAATACAGTATCTGACCAGCAAATATCAAATAAGAATAGAACATAGGAGAGTTGTCTGCGTTATCATCAATAAGACGCGGCCCAAAGCTCAAAGCCTGCTGCAAAACCTACTGTACAACTCGAACTTTGTTTAGACAATCAAGATTAATTCATTAGTTAATTACTGTCATTTTCAAGTCCCTGCTACCAGAATTTAAGAGCGCTGTATTTTGATCGAAGAAGCAAAGCATGGAAGGTATTTTGCTGCTGCTTCGATTCAGTGGGAACTTTATTTCCAAGTCCATCTGCGATGCTTGGTGGGCGAAAACATTGGTGTTTTGCAGATGCTGCAAGAAATTAAAAATTTAACATGGGCTACGCATTAGTTAGAATGTGCCTGCATTGAACTCAATGCTACGAGGAAAACCCTGATACAAGCAGCGAGAGGAATCAACCAAGTGCGACGTTTATCACTTGAACTCTACTCTGACTTGTCAAGTTCAAGCACTCATTGCGTCATCCCTCATTTACTAAACTGTTGTAAGCCGGAAGTGGAGGCGCCGAATGTTTGAATTTTGGCAAGGAATGTTACATACGTCACCTTTTGGTGAATGCAATACTGCACTCCATTCTCCGTAATGAAATGTAATTCCAAACACCTTAATGTGGTCCTCTAGGATAAAGGTCGCTGGTCACGCTTCGCGAGAAGTTACTTTTGAACATGCAACCTCCTACAAGCTGGGAGGTTATTTATCTACCACGAGCATTTTTCTTTGGCAAAAGATTAATAAAGGAAAATTCAAAGCAACATAGAATAACGCAAAATAGTGGCAAGAAGCGCTTTAAGCTACCGAGCTTGTCGGTGATGCAAGTGATTCGTCATTCCAAAGCAAAACTATACTTCTATTTTTTTTGGAAGGAACGTTTCCAAAGCATAGCTTACTATTTAAGAAATGGACATGTAGCGCTTGAAGCAAGTGAATGTACGCATATGGGACCATATATGATCGATGGTCCAATAAAGCATGAGCCCTTGGATCATACATGGTAAGTGGCCCACCTGCGATGCACATGATAGGACATCAAAAACCATGCTTTCATACATCTCGAAGTGTGATGCGAGTACCCAAACTTCATCAGGTTGGACAGAACCCTTGTGCTATCACACTAGTGCAACAGGTGGTTCCAAAATGAAAGATTATGACGGAGCGATGAAATAGTGATGCCGGACCAAATTTTAAATGGAAGCAGGAGAAGAGGGGAAGAGAAGGAGGAAGAAGAAGAGAAGAAGGAGAAGGGAGGAGAAGAGAAGAAGAGGAAACGTGGGGAAAAGAAATCTTTAATTCTTCATTAAACCCTAATCAAGAAAATAGTTCCCTATATATAGGGCCCAAATACACAATTTGCATGAAACCCCCCTTACACAAAAATAACTCCTAATAAGCCCACAAATAACACAAATAAGCCCTAAAATGCAAATGAACCCAGAAATAAAATAAACCACAAATAAATTCCTAAATGCAAATAAACCCAGAAATAAAATAAAATAAATATGCAAATAAACGAGTCTGATTCAATCCGGGGGCTCAGGATCATCTGGATGAAGTGCGGACCAAATTTTAAATGGAAGCAGGAGAAGAGGGGAAGAGAAGGAGGAAGAAGAAGAGAGGAAGGAGAAGGGAGGAGAAGAGAAGAAGAGGAAACGTGGGAGAAAGAAATCTTTAATTCTTCATTAAACCCTAATCAAGAAAATAGTTCCCTATATATAGGGCCCAAATACACAATTTGCATGAAACCCCCCTTACACAAAAATAACTCCTAATAAGCCCACAAATAACACAAATAAGCCCTAAAATGCAAATGAACCCAGAAATAAAATAAACCACAAATAAATCCCTAAATGCAAATAAACCCAGAAATAAAATAAAATAAATATGCAAATAAACGGGTCTGATTCAATCCGGGGGCTCAGGATCATCTGGATGAAGTGCTCTGATGTCCCCATCAACTCCTCCCGAGTGAGAAAAACTTGACCCCGTCGAGTACAGGTCTGGCCGGCTGTCGTACTGCTCCAGAAGATCGGGGTCGAGGCGCTGCAACTGTGCTCTGGAAATCCACGTCACATCAGACTTTGGTCGACCTTTCCACCGAACAAGGTAACGTTGGTAACCACCGTTCCTGGTTGAAATAACCTGCTCATCCAATATATGTTCTATTTGTTCTCTGCGTGCATGAACTGTCGTGACGTAGGCGACCAGGATGTGTGCTTCTGGGCTGGGCGACGATCGGTGCGCGGTTGTAGCTGATGGACCCTTTCAATTGGCTTCTATTTGGATCTGATCACAGCACCTTGGCTAGTCTGCTGGGCTTGTAAAATGGAGGAGAGTGGACCTGCTGAGTTCGTGAGATGGGATCAGGCCTCAGTAGTGAGGGCCTGCTGGCTTGGGCCTGTGAGGAGGCAGTGGGTGGCCCGGCCCAAAAGGGGCCTGTCTGGGGTCGATGGAGAGGTGCTCGGGTGAGTTGCAATGGGCGAAGAAGAAAGGGATGAGGGCCAGGGGAAAGGGAGGGCGGCGAGCTGTGGGCGAGGAAGCGGTGGTGAGTGGTGGAGGGGTGCGGCAGTGGTGCAAAAGATGGGGAGAGGAACACGGCGGGGCAGTCGGACCGTGAGGAGGAGAGGGCGGCGGGCGGCCTGTGGAGTCGGCCGGTGGTGAGGAAAATGGGAGGGAATGTACGATGAGGCCGTCGGCGTCAGCTCGGGCCCCGGCGGGATGGTGGCGTCGGCTCGGGCCCCGGCGGGATGGTGGCGTTGGCTCGGGCACCGGCGGCTCGGGCGGTGGACGACGGAGGAGAAGGAGGGGCTCGGAGGCGACGGCGCTCGGCGAGGGGGAAGCACCGTGAGGGAGCGGCGGCACCTCGGCGGTTCGGCGAAGATGGCGGCGGAGGAGTCACGACGACGGCAGCGGCGGCGGGGCGACGACAACAGCGGCGGGCAGACGATCGGGGAAGATGAACAGGTACCCTTTCTTCTTCTTTTTTTTTTTTTTTTTTTGTGAACCCTTTCGGGTTCGGATTATCGGATTCGGGTTTTTAGAACGCAACCCGCTCCGATACCCGTTAACGACAGCAAGTGCAATTCACGTGCACGGTTTTTTTTCTTTTTCTTTTTTTTTTTTTTTTGGGACCCGGGTTACCGGGTTGTGGGTTAACGGTGTTGCCCAAGGTGACAAGCCAAGAGGGGGGGGTGAATTGGTTTCTTCTAAATTTTGGTGCTTTAAATGTTTTCTTAATTAAGTGCGGTGGATGCTTCCTTAAACTATTTGAATGATTTAAACTAGTGCAAAGATAGAAGATGATGCAAGAATAAACGTAAGCACAAGCACAACACAAACACAACAATATATAGTGGTTCGGTGCTCTCCTTAGCACCTACGTCCACTCCCCAAGCGTCCCCTTGGGAATTCACTATAATCCCGCGGATTACAGTTGGATTGTTTTCCGGGCTCACAATCCAAAAACCTTTGTTGGTTTTACGGGCTCACCAACGAACCTATACATTTGGTTTTCCGGGTTCACCAAAAACCTTTGTTGGTTTTGCGGGCTCACCAACGAACCTTTACACTTTGGTTTTCCGGGTTCACCAAAAACCTTTGTTGGTTTTGCGGGCTAACCAACGAACCTTTACAAAGTGTTTGACAAACCAAAAGAAAAGATTCAAACTCCTAAATGAGCATATGAAACAATATAAACTACAAAGAAGAGTTAGAAAGTATTTATCGCTTTGAAGTGGCTTTGCTCTTCTTTGTCAAGGATGCTTCACTCTTCAAGGGAGGATGGAGCTCTTGATGCCTCTTTGAATCTGCTCAATCCCTTTCTTTGATTCTTGAATGAAGCACTTGGATGAAGCTTGCCTTGCTAGGGTTCTCTCTTGAATGCACTTAATGTATTTTTCCAAAAGCTTGCTTCCTCTGATGAATACTCCCTCTTAAATACTTCTCCAACCTCCAAATAGTCCTTTCTGACTGTTGGATTGAAGAAACTAGCCGTTTATAGCCGTTGGGAGTCCAAAAAGCATTTCTGCACAACTAGCCGTTATGTTCAGCCCGTGTTTGGGTCGGCTCAACCTGTCCTTGGGTCGACCCAACCTTCACTTGGGTCGACTCAAACATTTCTTGGGTCGACCCTCTCAGAAAACACAGAAACTTGAAATTCAGCCTTCCTTTCCTTGGGTCGACCCAACCTTTCTTTGGGTCGACTCAACCTTGGGTCAGCTCAAACTTTTCTTGGGTCGACTCAACCTTGGGTCAGTTCAAACTTTTCTTGGGTCGACCCAACTTTCAGAAAATTCAGAATCTTGAATTTCAGCCTTTCTTCACTTGGGTCGACTCAACCTTTCTTTGGGTCGACTCAAGGTTTACTTGGGTCGACTCAACTTCTTCTTGGGTCGACCCTCTCAGTAAATCCAGAGAACCATTTTCTGAGTTGTTTGAGGATCTGGATGTTTGGGTCGACTCATGCTTTCCTTGGGTCGACCCAACTCACTGTTCATCTGTGCCATTTTTGCAGAAGTGTGCCAAATGATTTCTTGATGTGCCGGGGTCGACCTAATCATCCTTTGGGTCGACTCAATCCACACTTTGCTGCATTCTCAAGGTTAGATTCATTCAAATGAACAAAGTCATGTATCTATTTTCAATTAACCAAATATACTGAGAGTAATGAACTTATAAATGAAGTATCAATTTAACTTATAGCATACTCTAGATAATTGCTTGTTAATCATCAAAATAACACTATCATCCTCAATCTCCCCCTTTTTGATGATTACAAAATAAAGAGTATAAGTCTATTGATACTTGTCTTTAAAATCAGTTTATAAAAGAGATTAAATTGCTGAATTTCAGCTTTTCATATATACTTGTGAAATCTCCCCCTATATCATTCAAATATTGCCAATTTGACTTTTTGAATTGCTCCCCCTTTCATTTATAATTCATTAGCAATGAAACTTCAAAAATTGGAGATAAACTCTGAGTTTCAGGTTATGTATCGGGGTGCGAGAGGTGCGTGCCAAATTCTGAATTTATATGTGCCAAATTCTGAACTTTGATGGAAATTTTTGATTTAGTCAATTTCATTGTTACAAATTGCTCCCCCTTAGATGTATAAGCTTTCTTATATGATTTTCAATTTGTTTGCCCATTTATTTCTCTTTTCTTTATATAACTTTTATCTTTATTTCTCCCCTTTTTGTTATATTTCTTTACTTCTCCCAAAATTAATACTCTTTCTTTACTTCTTAAATAAAATACTCTTTCTTTACTTAAATTGAATACTCTTTCTTTTCTTAATACTCTTTCTTTTCTTAAATACTCTTTCTTTTCTTCTCCCCCTTTTTGTTATCATCAAAAATATATATATGTGAAAAGATGCAATAAATAATAAACTTCAAACTTCATTGATCAAAATAGGAACATTTTCATACATTCATGTCAAAAACAAAGACAGATACAATGTTCCTTAATCAAAGTTTAAGATACATGATAAACACAAAATAAATATGAGAACTAGATACATATCCTAGGCTTTAAAGAAAGATCGTGAGACTCTCCCGGATAGCTTGACTACGGCTCTCTTGGGTCCCATTTCTCCAAGATCTTGAAGTATTCTACTATTTGGAGATGATTGGAGAAGATTTGAGAGTGGGGAATAGGGTTTTCAGAAGAGGACAAAGGGTAAACAGTGCCCTAGATATGCTCTCAGGTCCCCTTTTAACAGTGGGGTCCCGACGTTGGGTCGACTCAAGATTTTTCTTGGGTCGACTCAACGTTGGGTCGACCCTGTTCTGGGTTGGGTCGACCCAAGTGCAGAATTTTCCTTTTCTCTTCCTTTTTGCTTCTAAAAATTTTCCTTGCTTCCAATCCTTATAAATTCTTTCTGGGACAATGATACATGAGTAAGAAATCTATAGATAACACGTTTGACTCATGTTTCATGGATTTTTAGAAATTGGAGGAATGTATCATGAGACTACTTGCTCCCTTTTATATTTCTTCAATAAAAAAGGATCACATATGCCTAATTCCCTCCTTAGCGTGCAGAATCTATCTTCACTCAAGGGTTTTGTGAATATGTCGTCTAATTGTTTTTCAGTGCATATATGCTTAATACATATGTTTCTATTTTGCACATGATCCCTAATAAAATGATATCTTATTTCTATGTGTTTGGCTTTAGGAATGAGATATTAAGGATGTAAGCCAGAAGTGATCTCTAAATGTAGATTCCAAAGATATTTTTCAAATCAAGTGTAGATGGAATCTTTTTCAAGTTATTTCAAGGAGTATCAAGAATAATATTCAAAGAAGGCACGAATGAAAACTCAACATCTTTATATATATATATATATATATATATTAAGTATATAACAAGATGAGAGCAATCTAATTAATTTTCAGAGTATAGTATAAGAACAAATAAAGATCAAAACTTATATACTCAAAAAACATAAGATTATGTTGAATCCTTAATTCTTAATGACTTCAAAGTTCTTTCATGATATAAAAGTATTGGAGCATAGATACCAAAATATGAATTTATGCAATGTAGGATATAAAATTCAAGGCTTTGAAAGTTCTTTTAGAGCTCTCTTAAAAACTTTCTTTTACTCCTTTAAAGATCATAGCATCAAAATCAATTAAAATGAATTGGCTCATGATTGAAACACTAAAGTGCAAGCCAATAAGAGCTCATTAGTAGATTCCAAAGTAAATTTCCAATACTAAGACAAATGGAATCCTTTTCACTTAGTTTTCAAAACAAGTGATTTACCAATTAAGTACAGATAAAAATCCAACTTTCAAAAGATATTCAATGAAGCACAAAGTTTAATACCACTTTACATTTAGTATTCTTTCTCTTATCTTTAGTTGAATTTCAGATTTTAATGATAAACGTAAATAAAACTGAACCTTTATGATATCAAGAATGTAGAGTGATCTAGAATTATTCAAAATTTATAACAATCACTCTTTTTAATCTTTTAAGAACAAGTTATGCTTCCTCTTAATCTTTGAGAAAATGTACTGAAATATTAATCAGAAAATGATTCATTTGAAGCTCAAATTCTTTCAAAAGCATTTACATTTTCTTTCTTTTAAGAATCATTTGAGTGAGCTGAAATATTTCTAGACTTGAGATCATTCACTCTTTTAATAATATATATACATATATATTTTGATGAAAGTCTTTAACAATGTAGGAGAGAAAAAAATATATAGATGATCATTGAAGTATATGTATTTATAGAACTCAATTTCTTAATCAAGGTTTTTCAGCAATGTATATATGAAGCACAATAAATCTTTTCAATATCAAAATAAAATCATATATTAAAAATATTTGTTTGCAATCAAGATCATCAAAAGACACATCATTCAGACCAATATTAGTACACTTTGAAGATAAGAAATGATATGTTTCAGATGCGTATCGGGACAAGCAATCAAGGCATCAGAATTATTCTATTTTTCTTAAGCTGTAATTTTATCTAGAAATTCATATTGAGTTTAAGCTTTTATATAAAATCAGATTCTGAATTTCATAAAGATTCTCAAGGAGGCTTTCAAAGTTGTAATTTGAGATATGTATCTTCTCATTGTAGCTCATCTTAAATCATTACGATTGAAAATACATATTTCAAGAACATTAGAGCACATCCAGAATCTTTGTAATTCATATTGAATTTTGGTACAAATTGGAGGACATGATGTTCTAATGTTAGGCAAGATAAAAGATAAATCAGAATCAATTCATTTTGCCTAATTTGCAAATTCAAATTATGCTTTTCTTTTATTTTTCAAAATATATTCATTAAAACAGAATGATGTTGTTGTTGGTAATACCATGTTTCAATCAAATTTTATAGGCCTGAAGCATTACCAGTTATATTTAGGAAAGATCTTTGTTATTTGAATATTGAAGACACATAATTCAAAATATCATGTCACATGCAAAACATAATGTGCATTAAGTCATAACATCATGTATTAAAACATTAAGAGCAAGCATGTCAAAGATCAAAATTTATTCTTTTCAAATAAACTCTCCCTATTTATATATAATTCTACACTGATTTTATCCTTAAGGTGTGTTTTCAAGTGATCGAAACTTCATTTGGCTTTTCACAAGCTTTTTATATACTTTCATTTATCTTGTCATTCATTTCCTTATTTTTGAATTTCTTTCTTTAACCATTTAGTGAACATTCTAATCTTCATTTCTTTTGGTATTACTTTTCTATGCTCTATACTCTATTTGCTCCCTATCCGGTGGAGTTGGAAGGGGCACGAGGTACTACCACTAGCCTCCCTCTTGTGCCGTCCCTAATATGCCCTACACCGAATAGTTGGGTCAAATAGTGTCGGGTACTACCACTAGCCTCCCCATTGACACCATCCCTATGATGAGCAATATAGAAGGTTTAAAATGTTCACTTCAAACTTTTTTCTGTAATTAATTACGGATTTTATCTCTTCCAAAGGAATGTTCATATTAGTCTCACAATTATGCCGAATGTATTATGCTTGTTTTGCTTTTTCTTAAGATTGAAGTATTTGTCTTTACTTAGATTTTACTTCTCTTGAATAATATCCATTCTCTTTTCTTTATCTCTCTCTCTTTTTGTTATTCTCAAGTAATTTACATGAAAGAGCAGAATAAAGAAATAATCTTATATGCTGCATATGCATGTATATCATGCAAACAGCATTTTCATTATGCCCAATGATTCATAGCTTATCACAAGTTATTTTGAATTAGAGATTTGAGGCATAAACTTGTGTATTTCATGGTTATGCATTATATAGGAAAAAGTAAACTTCAATTTAATCACACCATGAAACAATCATCACTAGCATGAGAATGAAGCATGATATCAAGATGATCAGCAATTAAGGGTTTAATCATGCTACCATATAATTTCAGACTATTGATTTTGCTCAACTAACTCATAAGAGAAGAGTTTAGATTACCCGTGCATTTAGCATTCTTCAAGCCAAATACCTTTTAGATTCTTTACACCCTTGGCTGAAGAAAATCTTCCTCTTTTTTTTTGTTTCCAAGAGAATGTTTATTGTATCTTTCATCGAGGTGTCCTCCAAGTTGAAATTTCTTGCTCACAAATCCTGTATCATTAGCAAAATCTTTTTCTTTTCTTGAAGGCAATTCATTAGGTTCTCTAGGATACAAAAACATTCATACAACATATTTCTTAACTAGATGACTTAACATAAGATATGACAATAATTGAATATTAAGTCACTTCACTCAAGAGATTGTCTAAATATAAGCAAGCACAAGTCACTTGAACTAAAGAGATAACTTCATTAAGTAAAATGGTTCAAGGACAAGCATATGAGGTAATAGAAGGATTCATCAAGGTCAAATCAATTTTTTTTTATTTTCAGAATTAATTTAGCTTAGATTCTATTTGCTTAAGATAATTATCAATAAGATATACAAGTTGAGTTTTAATCAAATTATTTTAAACAATTGTTTCTATCAAAATTCAGATTGTTACATAGAATCAAAGTGATAAACTATATTCTCAATAAAAGATCTAGTTTTAATAAGAATAATATAAATTGATCTTTCTACAACTAGTATCTTTTCATTGAATATTCTATATGCATTGTTCAAAGAGTAATATCCAAAGAAATACTTGTTTTATCAGATTTGGCATATATTTCATTCTTGAGAACATAATATGTATAACTGAAAAACATGAAGGTATGCAACATTTGATTCTCTGTTTTTCATGAGTTCACATGGGGTTTTCTTTAAAAATAGATTTAATAGAAACCTTATAATATGACAAGCTGTGATGATAGTATTAATCAACTGCTATCACAAAGCATTGTCCTTACACAACAAAGGTTCTATATTTATTTTTTTTATATATATTTTTATAACCCCTATATGCAATAGTGTTCTTGGTGCAAGCACAATTGTATTCAATACCATTTTATCAACAAATTGGTTTTCAAGGCTGTGCCATGAATTTTCACAGTTTGCAAACCTTTTTCATTTGAAACCTTTTGTAAGTTTGTGCCAAAGCAGAAAATATTTCAATTTAAGTGCCAAGAGTAAAACCAACATTAGCTTTGAGAAATCATCCATAATTACAAAATTAGAGAGCTTATCTCCTAGGTTCACAATCCTAGAGATCCAAATAAGTTCTTATGAAGAGTTTTCAAAGGCTAAAAGGTGAAAACAATATTTTCATATTTAGAAATGAATCTAGTTTGTTTTTCTAGATGACATACATAGCAAACTTTGACCTTGCAAAGAATAATCTAAGTGAACCAATGACAAGGTCTTTTGAGATCAAGTCCATACTAGTATGAGTTGATTTTATATGCCAAAACTAGACTCTTTAATCTTGGTATTCTTAATGCATATATTTAAAAAAAAATTATACCAAGTAGACATTCTTATGTTTGTGATCAATAGAAGATAATGTCATGGATAAGACCTCTCAATCAAGCATATAGAGAATTTAAAGAGTTATTCTAAGAGTATTGATTAAGCAAGTTATCCATCAATAACTGAAGCATAATATAGAAAGATGGAGTGATTTGGATATATTTTCTTTTCATGCCAAAAGTATCACTTATATCACAGAAATGATTAATACCTGCAATTTATGTTTTAATTGGATACTAAGGCAAAGAGAATGATGATATGCAAGGATTACTAATTTCATTATTCTTTTCATTTCAATTACTTTTCTTAAGTATATTTTAAGTTTCATTCTTTAATATATGTCTAGAGCACCCAATGTCTAAATTAACATCTTTTGGTTGGAGCCTTGAGTGCTAGATACACTTACAGAAAATATTCAGATTTTCAACTTAGAACCCAAGCTCTTTTGGGTCCTTGTAGGTTAGCTATTATTGTTCCTTTTGGAACCCATATTTTCTTAATAGCTATTTTGTCCATAGACTTGCAAATTTTAGGATTACAAGGAGTGAATTTCTGCATCATCTTGTTAAATTTAACAAACATAGATTTAACATGAGTAGTAGATAAACTTACAATTTTCTGTTTTTGCCTATTAGGTTCATCAGATAAATTAGAATCTGTTTTAGGACAGATAGTAGAGGATTTAACACACATGTCATTAAGGGATTTTTGTGTGTACCAAGATTGATATCCTAATCCATCCTTTTCAAATTCAGCTCTTTGATTATTTATCATTAAGTTCAGCTTTTCAGAGCTAATAGTAAATTTTTCAACTATAGGCTTAAATTTGTTAACTTCTTTAGTTAACCTTTCATTGTCTTCTGAAAGCAATTTGTTATTTTTCTTAAGTTTATCATAGCTTTCAGTGAGAAGTTGGTTTTTCTGATTTAGTTCTTTATTTTTCTCAATTAAGATTTTAGTTTCATTAGTATGTTTCTTAATTAGTGTTTCATAATGATTAGACAGTTTCATTTTTTCATTTACTAGGATTTTCTTTTCATTCTTCAGGTTCTTATTTTTACAAATGAGTTTCTTATGTTCTTTCATTAGATCAAGAAATGCATCATGTAACTCATTAAGTGTAAAATCATCTTCAGTTTTATCATATACTTCATATTCAGAAGAGAAGACACTTTGTGTTTCAACACATACCTCGTTCTTGTGTGCCACAAGGCATAGGTTTTCAATATCTGCTTGCCTCTCATCTTCTTCAAAGCTAATTTTTGATTTGCTAAAAATGTTAGTGCTTTCATATTTAACCTCAAGCATATTCCATATGTCTTTAGCAGTTATGCAAGAAGATATGTAATTAAATTCACTATCATCTAATGCACAAAATAGAATATTCATGGCTTTTGCATTTTGCTGAGCCCTTTCTTTATCATGATTAGTGTTTGTGTGTAGCCCATTGACTATGATACTCCATAAATCGTAGTCATGTGCTTGAATGAAAATGCGCATGCGTGCTTTCCAATATGTGTAGTTTATACCATCAAATAGTGGAGGTCTATCAATTAATTGTCCCTCACTCATAGAACATCCCACTTGGGTTGTCATGATCTTTAACTCTTGATTGTGAGATCAATGAGTACTATTAGAGCACCTTGCTCTGATACCACTTGTTGCCCCAAGGTGACAAGCCAAGAGGGGGGGGTGAATTGGTTTCTTCTAAATTTTGGTGCTTTAAATGTTTCTTAATTAAGTGCGGTGGATGCTTCCTTAAACTATTTGAATGATTTAAACTAGTGCAAAGATAGAAGATGATGCAAGAATAAACGTAAGCACAAGCACAACACAAACACAACAATATATAGTGGTTCGGTGCTCTCCTTAGCACCTACGTCCTCTCCCCAAGCGTCTCCTTGGGAATTCACTATAATCCCGCGGATTACAGTTGGATTGTTTTCCGGGCTCACAATCCAAAAACCTTTGTTGGTTTTACGGGCTCACCAACGAACCTATACACTTGGTTTTCCGGGTTCACCAAAAACCTTTGTTGGTTTTGCGGGCTCACCAACGAACCTTTACACTTTGGTTTTCCGGGTTCACCAAAAACCTTTGTTGGTTTTGCGGGCTAACCAACGAACCTTTACAAAGTGTTTGACAAACAAAAAGAAAAGATTCAAACTCCTAAATGAGCATATGAAACAATATAAACTACAAAGAAGAGTTAGAAAGTATTTATCGCTTTGAAGTGGCTTTGCTCTTCTTTGTCAAGGATGCTTCACTCTTCAAGGGAGGATGGAGCTCTTGATGCCTCTTTGAATCTGCTCAATCCCTTTCTTTGATTCTTGAATGAAGCACTTGGATGAAGCTTGCCTTGCTAGGGTTCTCTCTTGAATGCATTTAATGTATTTTCCCAAAAGCTTGCTTCCTCTGATGAAATACTCCCTCTTAAATACTTCTCCAACCTCCAAATAGTCCTTTCTGACCGTTGGATTGAAGAAACTAGCCGTTTATAGCCGTTGGGAGTCCAAAAAGCATTTCTGCACAACTAGCCGTTATGTTCAGCCCGTGTTTGGGTCGGCTCAACCTGTCCTTGGGTCGACCCAACCTTCACTTGGGTCGACTCAAACATTTCTTGGGTCGACCCTCTCAGAAACACAGAAACTTGAAAATTCAGCCTTCCTTTCCTTGGGTCGACCCAACCTTTCTTTGGGTCGACTCAACCTTGGGTCAGCTCAAACTTTTCTTGGGTCGACTCAACCTTGGGTCAGCTCAAACTTTTTTTGGGTCGACCCAACTTTCAGAAAATTCAGAATCTTGAATTTCAGCCTTTCTTCACTTGGGTCGACTCAACCTTTCTTTGGGTCGACTCAAGGTTTACTTGGGTCGACTCAACTTCTTCTTGGGTCGACCCTCTCAGTAAATCCAGAGAACCATTTTCTGAGTTGTTTGAGGATCTTGATGTTTGGGTCGACTCATGCTTTCCTTGGGTCGACCCAACTCACTGTTCATTCTGTGCCATTTTTGCAGAAGTGTGCCAAATGATTTCTTGATGTGCCGGGGTCGACCTAATCATCCTTTGGGTCGACTCAATCCACACTTTGCTGCATTCTCAAGGTTAGATTCATTCAAATGAACAAGGTCATGTATCTATTTTCAATTAACCAAATATACTGAGAGTAATGAACTTATAAATGAAGTATCAATTTAACTTATAGCATACTCTAGATAATTGCTTGTTAATCATCAAAATAACACTATCATCCTCAAACGGGTTGAGAACTTACCCGTTACCCTGATTCTTTCTTCAACCTCCCGACGAATTCGGGAGGGCGTCGATCTTCGCGGCAGCGGCTGCGGGCGGGGCGGAGGTCGCGGCCGCGGCTCGGCGGCGACGGTGGCAGCCGATCTCGGGTTTCCCGGCGGCGGTCTTCTCTGTGGGCCCGATGCAGGCGGTTGGCGGCAGACACGGGCGGCTCGGGTTGTAGCAGCGGAGGGAGGCGTTAGGGCGGCGACGGAGAGGGAGAGCGGTGTCCCACTCCCGAATCTGGCCACGGACGGCGGCCACAGGGGTCGCGGCCGAAAACTTCCTCCGTCAGGACCGTTGCCGCACGGTTGACACCAGGACGGCGGGTTTCCGTGGGGTCACGGTGACCTCCGGCAGCGAATCAAAGCGGCGGTGCTGGTGTTGTCGGCGGCGAGGGGTAGAAGCGGTGGCCGCGAGCGTGGTGACGGGTGGCCATGGGAACAGGGTACTGCAAAGGGTTTTTTTTTTTTTTTTTTTTTTTTTTTTTGCTCTGGTGAAAACACAGACCGAGAGAGAGGGAGGGTCGGATGCGGATGGGCGGCGATCTGGGCCTTCACAGACTCAGCGGTGATTTTTTTTTTTTTTTTTTTTTTTTTGAGCAGACTGACAGAGGGAAAGGCCCTGTTCTCCTTGAAGCACCGTGAGAACCAATGGGAAAGGAAGGCTGTTGTTGGATCGGGGCTTTGGCAGCAGGGGCAAAACCAGCCTTGCTCTGATACCAAGTTGATGCCGGACCAAATTTTAAATGGAAGCAGGAGAAGAGGGGAAGAGAAGGAGGAAGAAGAAGAGAAGAAGGAGAAGGGAGGAGAAGAGAAGAAGAGGAAACGTGGGGGAAAGAAATCTTTAATTCTTCATTAAACCCTAATCAAGAAAATAGTTCCCTATATATAGGGCCCAAATACACAATTTGCATGAAACACCCCTTACACAAAAATAACTCCTAATAAGCCCACAAATAACACAAATAAGCCCTAAAATGCAAATGAACTCAGAAATAAAATAAACCACAAATAAATCCCTAAATGCAAATAAACCCAGAAATAAAATAAAATAAATATGCAAATAAACGGGTCTGATTCAATCCGAGGGCTCAGGATCATCTGGATGAAGTGTTCTGATGTCCCCATCAAATAGCTTTAAGTTGATGCATAGTTTAGAGGCGTCAAAGTTGATTTTGTTTTAAATTCTTGTTGTTCAGAAATGTCAAAATCATGATAGCAGACCCAACATTTTAAAACGTATATGACGTGACGTACGTAGACCAATATTTTCTAACCATTAGAATAACCTATTGCCTTCCTATTAAATTCTCTCCCTATACCCATTTATGCGCACACTCACAGACACATATGCATTTAGACAATCATAAAATATTGGAAAAAAATTAAAAAATATTAAAGAAATTAGCTCTAGGAATATAAAATATATAGGGCATGCAGAAATATTGTCATATAAAAAAATGCAGGGCCTCATAATTTCTTTGGCTTTTATTTCCATGGAGAAAAAACTCCCTTAACGTAGGGTTGTTTCAAAAATTTAGTTAGAATGAAAAAAGAGTATCTTGTGAACTAGTTGATCCTTTTTCTTGCCCCAAACCAAACGTAGCCCAATGTTAACGGATTAAGTAAAAAAATCCAAGAAAAATAAATAAATAATTCCAAGCATCACTCTTTCTCCTATCTTTGCTTCCTCCTATGTTAAGTTCCAAGCTTTCTGCCGCAGTCCTCGTTTGCTGTAGGCACGGGCCCACTCTCACAGCCAACAATGAATTTCCAAGTATTCCTTCTAGAGAGGTTTAAGTTGGACCAATCCGAAAAAAAAAAAGTGTCCTAGTGCACGAGACTCCCGCCTATACAAGACTTGAGGAGGATACCCCATTATATAAAAAGGTTATTTCTATGTCTTGAACTTGTAACTCTCATGTCACAAACTCATAATAGCAATCTTACCATTGTTCGAAGTCTTACCCTCTCTAAGCTATGGTGTCCTCAAGCAACTCAGAAATCACATATGTTTGATCACTCAGTTTCTTGATAAACCTATAGAACAATAATCTAATCAGGAATAAAGAAGATTTTTCTCAATCTATTTAACTTGAATCTCTCAAAAAAAATTTAGAAAAAGATAAAAAAAATTGATGGTTAAAAATCCGAGATGCATAGACCCTATTATAACAGTGAGGTTTGTCCTTACATAATTTAGGCAGATTTATCTTTTTAATTCTAATAGGACTTTCTTTCCTAAAATAAACATCCTAGTAGAAATATTCTAAAAAAGATAAAATTCTTAAGGAGGTAGATCTCGACTGGCAGCTCTAACGGCTATATTTTCATAAGAACAGTACGGAGGGAAAATGTTAGTAACGGTTATATTTTTGTGTCTAACGGCTAGTTATGTATTCCCTCCTACTTAGAGACTATAAATACAAGGGAACCAAGTGGATTAAAAAAGTGCTCAACGACCAAACTTCAAGACATCAATTGGAGAGCCCAAAATCTAGAGTATTGAAGTAAGCAAAACCATTGGAAGCATCAACCTCAATCATTCTACATCAATCCTCATTTCTGGAAGTTGGTGAAGCATTCAAGACATCCTTCTACACCAACGACTTCTCTATTGGTCCTATCACTGTTTGCATTTACTCTTTTATTGTCTGAGCAATAGTGTATTTAAATTCTTTCCATCTTATTTGTTCAAGTTTCAGAGGGTTCTGAAACTTGGGGAAAAGTCTTGTCCCAACCTTAATTGGACTGTGTAAGGTTGTGGTTGGTGAGTCGGAAAAAATCAACTGGGTTCGTTTGTGATCCCGGAAAACAACAAGTTGGTTGTAAACTAATAAAACAACCGGGTAGGTTCTAGTCGGTGAGCCTGTGAAAACCGATCGGGTTCATTGTGCACCGGAAAACAACAAGTTGGTTGTGAGCTTGTAAAACAACTGGACTGTAATCCAAGAGATTATAGTGAAATTCTCAAGAGGTCTTGGGGAGTGGATGTAGGTGCAAGGTTGGCACCAAACCACTACAAAACTCTATGTTTGTGATTGTTTTGTTTTACATTGTTTCTATTATGTATTTACTGCTTTATCTTAGATCTATTTCAAGTGCACTTACATTAGCAATCACATTCCTTCTTGCTAAACCTTTGGATTGAATTCAAGCCTTGCACCTAAAGAGCTTTAGCAAGATATCTTTCCGCTGCACTTAACTCTAAAACTGATTAAGTTTAAATATGTTAAGATTAATTTTTTTTTAATTACCCAATTCACCCCTCCTCTTGGGCTGCATATCTGGGCAACATAGAGATCTTCAGACATTGATCAGCAGGGAGCCTGTCTAGCAGATTGACTGGGGGTGGATTTGGAGATTGAGAATTCACCCTTGTGTTGGTGCTCTTCCTTTGGAAGGTGGCTTGGTGATGCCTACCGACCAGGAGTTTGTTAGCTAGGCGAGGTGTGAAAACTACTTCGTATTGCGAGGTATGCTCGGATGTCGAGGAGACCATCTGCCATGTTCTTCTTCGGTGCCCCAGGGCGGTGCAGATCTGGCGGTGTTTACCTACTCTTCCGATGAGGTGGGGGTCGGCTAAGGACCTACTACATCATCTGAGGGAATCCATGTGGAGTCCTAGCACCATGAGGAGGGAATTATGAGAGCATACCTGGCCTATCACATTTGGTTGGACAGAAATGCCCGCTTGTTCGAGGGCAAGAGGATGTCTTCGCGGTTAGTGATGGAGAGAGCTCTGATTCATGCTGTGGAGGTTTCCACAGTGACCACTTCGATTTCCTTTAGGACCTCTAGGGACACCTGGGGTACTCATACCTCTTTCACAATGCCTGGGTTCGCTTTTTTCTTTTGGGTACCCCCACCCCTGATCATTTCAAAGTGAATTCGATGGTGGTATGTTGATGGATAGAGACTTGGAAGGTGTGGGGTTTGTAATCAGAGACTATGCTGGCAAATTGATTGCGACTGGGGGCCGGTGGACCCCAGGCCTGTCTGTCATCGAGGCGGAGTTACAGGCAGCCTGGGAAGGTATCTCCTATGCAAGACACGTTCTGGGAGCCGACAGGGTGTATCCTGAGGGAGACTCCTCCACGATGATTGTTTAGAATCAGGGAGTGGATAGGTATGGGGATGACCATCCAGTGATTTGGGAGTTCCGCAAACTGGCCCGAGAGTTTATCTTTTTTCAGGCTGCACATGTGTTTCGAGAGGCGAACAGAGCAGCAGTTTGGGTCGCCTCATTTGTAGCCCAACACTCTGGAGAGTTCATATGGTCGACATTGACAGTTCTACCCCCACCCTTGGATCTTTTACTCTTTTTGACTTGGCAGGATGTACTCATGTTAGAGATATATGAAATGCCATTTTTCACCCAAAAAAAAAAGCTATCCAATTTTTAAAAACAAATTATTTTAATCGGACGTCGTATGACTAAGTGATGGCTTCCAAAAAATTTGGTCTACGATCTAACTTCTCAATGTAGCTGATTTTGCACCTAGAACCTATCCAACTCTATTCATACTGGACAAAATAATTTACATCGAGTCAGAAATTTAATTTACACCGAGTCAGAATTTTTTTTGGATCAAAGAATCTAACTAGTGGAACGATAGCAATGGATGCAGTTTAGATCCTGGAAGTGGAAAATATCGCATGACATGTAGCCTTTTATGATTCCAACTTTGATGAGACATGATAGAAGATAGGGGATTTTAATCTTATTACTGCAGAAGTCCTGAATGCCCTCATTGTTGTCTGGTCCTATACCCGATGCGCCACCATCACTACAGGAAAATGGGCCTTTCCCGACTCTTTTTTCAGTAGCGTTGGAAAAAAAGCGTACCGTGTCGAACTTCACGGACGCTTCAATTTAGCATCGGTAATTCTCAGGAATAGATGACGCTTAAAAGTGTCGTCATAATCCTACAGAAAAAACCCACACTTTTTAAAAAGGGTTGGTAATAGACGACGCTTATTAGGGTCGTCGTACTTTGAGTGGTTAAGACAATGCTTATAAGCGTCGTCCTATGTCCAATTCCCAAACAAAACCAGCGGCCGACCCCCCTCCTCATTCTGCATCCCGATCTAGCCCTGGCTCCTCTCCTCCTCCCTCCTCTCTGACGACCAGCGACAGACCCGTGTGCTCTCCAGCCGGCTTCGAGCGACGTCCGACGCCAAGCTCCTCTCTTCCTCCCTCCTCTGCGGCGTCGTGCTACCACGCGTCCGCAACCTCCTCTCCTCCTTCCTCCTCTGCGGCACCGACCGGCCAATCTCATCCTTCTCCGCTCGAGAAAGAGGTATCATTTGATAACCCCACCGAATAGAAAATTTCTTGATAATTTATTGGTGGATGTGTGTAATCCGAATGCTTTTGGTTGTAGTTATGCATTCTTTGTACTTTACATTGATAAAAAAATGTTCTATTGTCTGGTAGAAGCAAGTGAATTAGATTTTTCGTTCGTGGTTGGGAGCATTGAGAAATATTTTGATAACCAAATTACATGATGGAAGCTGTGATAGTAACATCCGAGTGTTCTTCCCAATTTTCTTGTTCTTATTCGCCTGCTTTATTCTTTTATGTCCGGTAGTATGTCGTCTGTTGTCAAATTGCTAGTAAAGGTAATTTCTAATATATTCTCCCCCATAAGGTTTGCACGGTGCTACACTTAAAATTATCATAATGTACATGAAATCATTTAAAGGTTTGCACGGTGCTCCTACTACTGAACAGAATAGTGCAAATCCAATACACACTTCTCTTGTAGTGCAAACCCAATACCTAATCTAGTCATTGTTTACTGGCCTTTCCAAGATTCTTACATGCCATATGCTTGAAAGATGATAAGAAGCCAAAAGCAAGTTAGTTATGTTTTGTGATTATAGAAAACTACAACTTATGAAATGCATGGATTATTTTTTTCATCTCCTTCACATCACAGCTCAATGAATGCTTCCCCAGTTGTGTTGGCTCAGAGTTTTAAAATACTTATCAGGCAGCTCTAAAAGAATTCCAACTTGTCCTATAAATGGATTTCCATAGTGTCTTCTTCTCTCTCTTTTTTATGTATTTATAGCTGGGAGGGTCAATATCCCTTGAACAGTTTGAATACATAAGTTACACTGTGACTCCTCTAACTCTAACAACACATTGTCCTGCCTATCTAGTTATAAGAGAAGATTAGATTACAGGGGATCATTTTTAGATCATGAGAAGTGCCGACAATCTTTCTAGTCCCAAGTAAATGTTGATTAGATGGCTTGATCAAAACTGGCTGATCGATCTGTTATATTATAATTGGTAACACAAGAAACGGAGTGATTTCACCTGATAAGAAGAGCCCAATGAGTGATGATTATTACATCAAAATAGTTTAAATTAATCAATATTCCGTAGTGGGATTCAATAAAATAGAGCATGCCAAAGCAGTTTCGACCACGAATTAAGTACCTCGATTTTGACAGGTGCTCAAATAGTGTTGAATGTTCATTTCTCTTTTGACTGAATGGGAGAAGTTATGTTGGATGTTCATTTCATAAGCCATTTCACTCCAAATTAAGAGCATTTTTTTTCTTCTATATATCAGAAAGCTTTGTATATAACTTGGTTTGGATAGAATGTGAACTATAAATGCATTAGTTAAAAAGGAGCACCTCAGCGCTCCGTATGATTTCCACGAATTGATGGAACCGCATACGATGTCTCAATTCCTTAGAAGGTACAGTATGAAACTTTTAATCCTTTAAATACTCAGTATTTATTATTTAACTAATATTGCTTCTTTTTGTGCATACTAGGTAACAACATGCCGCGAGAAAAAACGATTCAGAGATGTTGAGTTTCAGCACACATCCGTGGGATCTTCTTCCGATCAGTCCCTACGGTCCCAGCAGCCCGACGAGCCCCAGCAGCCCGACGAGCCCCAGCAGCATAAGTCTCAGTCTGAGCACGTGCCACCTGTTGATTGTCTAGATATGGATGACGTGCACATCCAGGATAATTTGATTTACATTTTTTATATTAATTTTTCTTACAATCCATGGATTTTTATTTTATTTTTTATAGATGGACTGGAGAGAGTGAGGAGGACACGAGGACCCACTCAAGCATGGAACGTGTGGAGCCTACGTGAGGATGAGAAGATCGTCGTCCAATGCAATGAACTGGGGCAGCCTATCAAGAGGGCTGCAAGCATTTTATCGGTTTTTTTGGGATCGGTTGCGCGAAAGGGTCAGTTATGTCCGCTCAACTATATGAAATGGAATGAAATGTTTCATTTGTATAAGGTTGAGCTTCTTAAAGTTATTGAGGTAAAGAATTGAATTTACTTACTATCATAATTTTATTTTTTGATTTATCATTGCTATAATATTCTTAACTTTGGTATAAAAAAGTTTGTCCTTCCTGCAAATAGCCATGATTGGGTGCTGAAGTCCGTCAACCACAAATGGAAAGAATATAAGGCGAAGCTAAAGGCGGACTGGAAGCACATGGAAATGACTGAAGAGGAGGTGGCCCGTGTTTGTCCTCCTGATGTAATCCCTCATCAATGGAGGGAGCTTGTCCACTACTGGTTTTCAGAGAAAGCTCAGGTTGTGTATATTTTTTCAATACCTTACATTGTATTTACTAATAATATAGATTACAAATTTATATATTAAATATATTATATTATTTATTCTTTTTTGGGAAGACATATTTCAACTTTGGTAGAGCTGCACGAGCCTCTCAGACTGTTCCTCATACTTCAGGCTCGATGAGTTATGCTAGGCGTAGAGCTGAATTCGTAAGTTTTTTTGAAACTCTTTGAAACTATTTTAAACTGTTCTATTATATAGTATGTATCATGATAACTAGCTTATCAATATACTTTTTGTTGTAGATGAATGATAATGGGAGGGAGCCTAGTAAGGTGGAATTTTATAAGATGACTCACACCCACCAAGATGGCAGTTTTGTTCGGAAGGAGGCAAGAGATATATTTGTATGTATTCATCTTTGAATCTTTCAACGATATTATTATTAATTCTATTATTGCCATATATTAATATGACTTTTTCTTTTGAGAGATATAGGACAGGGCAACAATTCTTATTTCAGAGCGTGTCGGGGAGTCATCATCATCCAACGCGACCAGTCATGTCGAAGCTCAGGTGCTCGCGAATTATTGGGCCAGAGCGTTATGGTCGAGTGAGGGATTATGGCGTTGGAGTTATCCCCACTCAGATGTCTGCAGTAGAAAGTATACAAGAAATGCTGGAGAAGGTAGTAGCAATGCAGAAGTTAGTAGACTTCAAGCAACAATTGAAGATATGAAGGATCGCCATCAAGCAGAGTTGGTAGAGCTGAAGCAAAACCAACAAACTTTGCAGTCTCAGCTTAAACATATTTTATCTATGTTGCAGCAATTTCTTCCTCCTCAGGTAAATAACTATATATATTGATGACTTTACATAATTATCGCTTATTTTGATGAGTTAATGATTTTATATTCCTAACTTCTAAAGTTTTTCTTTTTTTTTTGTAGATTTCTGATACTTCAATAGCTCGTAGAGATGATGATGGTGTTGAATCCGGTCCCTGATATTTTTGAGATTGTTATCTAAGGACTTTTATATGTATCTTTCTTATATTTTTCAAAATACATTGTAATTCTAAACTTATTATGTAAATTTCATCATATATGACAATATGAATTTTTTGAATGATCTGAATGTTTGTTTTGATGTAAATGTAATGCAGGTTCATATTGCTATAATATGTTTCTTAATATGTATTTGTTTTTCGAAATTTTTTTCTTAAAAAAATCCACTCCCGACGTTTTAAAGCGTCGTTAAAAAACTCCTCTGGCACGGGCTGGCACGCTTTCGCTGACACTCAGAAAGCGTCGGTAAAAATGTTTAAGCGATGCTAATAAGCATCAGTAAAAACCTGCTATAACCGTTGGAAACAATCCCGCCACTATCCGCCACGCCCAATTTCTAGTTTATGCCGACGTGTTTTTGCGTCGGAAAAACCCCATACATCGATGCTTTGTTTAGCGTTGGTAAAGCTAGACTTTTGCCAACGCTTTTTCTTAGCATCGGCAAAAAACGCCCCAATTTCTAGTTTATGCCGACGCATTTTTGCATCCGGAAAAACCCCATACGTCGATGCTTTGTTTAGCGTTGGTAAAGCTAGACTTTTGCCGACGCTTTTTCTTAGCGTCTGCAAAAACTTTTTCCACTCAGGTATCGCCGATGCTTTTTGCGACGCTTTGTTTAGCGTCGGCTGGGTTTTCACCGACGCTTATTAAGCGCGATAAAGGCTATAAAAAAACACCGAAAAAGGCCTATTTTCCTATAGTGTATTACAGTCACCTTCTTCTCTCTCCATATTCATCACTCTAAATCCACCTCCCCCCATCACCTTTTGAGGCTTTCTCTCCCCATCTCTCCCTCATCTGCCTAAGTCTAACTCTAAATTTAGAGGTAATGGAGGAAGTAATCTCCACCCTTGCCACCTTCTAGGTGGAGCACCTAAGGCATCCATCTTGTCCACCCATTCCCACCAGTATGTAGCAACCCCCTCCCATCCAACCCCCCTCCCCCTCCCCCCCCCCCCCCCCCCCCCCCCCCCCCCCCCCCCCCCCCCCCCCCCCCGGCAAGTCTACAAGACCATTTTCTTGGCTCCTCTGCCTCCCTCCATCTAAATGTGCCACCAAGCCCACTTGGCGCCCCAACGTCCTCACCATCTTCGAGAACCTCCTCCGCGACTTCCAAGCCACCCCTCCCCCTAACTACTCAAGCTTTCGCAACCTAATCAGCATCGGCATCCTTAACAGCAGCGTTTGGCCAGCATGCTGCAACTTCTCTGACAATAGCCTCGGCCTCTCCCCTCCCGCTGTGTGGCGCATGCAAAACTGGCCCTGGCTTTTGTGCCTCCCTCTATAGTCGGCAAGCTCATCGACACTCGCTCCTCCAAAGGCTGCAACTCCTACTACAACAAAAAAGGTTTTTGCCGACTTTGTATTGCCGACGCTAGTTAAAAGCGTCGGCGATTTTTTTTTTGGAGACAGTAACCGCCGACGCTTCTGAGAATAAAAAAGCTTCCAGCGACGCTTCTTTTAAGCGTCGGCGTCTGGGTACATTACCGACGCTTATAAGCGTCGGAATATTTAATCACAGACGCTTATAAGCGTCGGCATAACGGAAGAACACGACGATGCTTATAAGCGTCGTCGGACTTCATTCCTCCCACAACAAAACCCGATCGACCCCCTCCCTCTAAAGCCCTAAATCCCCATCTTACGCCGACCAACTCCCTCTCTTCTCAACCCTTTTCACCGATTCATCCATTCTCCTCCGCCGAGCACTCTTCGTCGTCGCGATGGGGGGAGTCGCTGCTGATGCGGGCGTTGAGAAAGCGGCGGACGTGGGTCTTCCTCTTCCTCGTCGTCTACTCCCTCCTCCTCTCCTCTTCCTGGAACCTCCTCCTCTCCATCCGCTCCTGGTACAACTCGGCGGCCGCCTCCGCCTCCTCCCGCGCCGCCACCGGCTGGAAGGCCCTCTACGCCTCCGTGCTCTACGGAGGGGTCTTCGGCCTGCTCCCCATGGGGGCGGCGCTGGCCGTGGTGGTGCCGGCCACGTTGGTCACTTGGATCACGATCCTCCGTGCTGCTCGCCTTCGCCGGAAAGCCCCGACGGGCGGTCGTCGCCGACGGCCGTCGGATCACCGCCGACATCACCGGTTTCGCGCCTCAAGATCCTCCTCCAAGAGGGAAACCTCGTCGCCGTCGTCGGCGCCGTCCTCAGCTTCGTTGCCCTCCTCCTCCGACGGAGACGAGGCGGAGGTGAGGACCAAGATTTGTAGTCCTTCTATCGCCCTTTTTTTTAGGGGTTTGTAATTTGGATAGTTTTGGTGTAATTTTGGAAGGAGGATTTTTCCCCCCTTTTCTTGTTTAATAGCATCTATATCACGGAGGCCAAACAAATTAGTTAGAAATTTTTGCCCTGAAAATTTTAGGATCCATAGGTTCTTTATCGGTTCCTTTGATCATCCACATCTTTTAAGTAGCACTCCTCTCTCCCTCCGAACCCCCTCACTGCCTCCTAGTATCTCCAAGTTTGGGATCTCCGACCATTCGAGCCTATGGCAGAGAAGGTGCTTGATCTTACTCTCTCTCTTAAACCTCCTTCTCATTAGAGACATTCTTTTCTATGTGATGGTACTCAATTTGTGATGCTTTGTCTTCTTTTCTACATAATAGTACTCATTTTGTGATGCTTTGTCTTCTTTTTTTTTTCTAGTTTTTGTTCTATCATTGCATCTCCAGAGTCTTTCAGAATATTTCATCTAAATCATTACATTTTTTTTCATAATCTATAAAATTTGGATTTATAGTTGTACCTTGTCTATTTTGTGTTAAATGCTTTTTGGTGGATAGCTATATTCTTCCTTAATTCCTGGGATTTTCTTCATTTACTTCTTGCTGTTATCACTAGAATCCGAGGATAAAGTATGGGCTTGGATGTCTCTCATCTAATTCTATGTAATTCTCTTTTTCTTGGAGTTAACCTTTCTTTTGTTGCTTTTTATTGACCGAAATTGGTCCATTGCATTGTTATTGCTTGAAGGTCTTTCCTCTGCTCTTTTGGTGTGCTTTTGAGGTTTTAATTGTTTTTGGGTGGGAAAAATTGTGTTACAAGCTCATGATTAATAGATAACAAGATTGTTCTCTTGTAATTCCCTCCTTCCCACCATTTGTGTTACTCGATCTATTGTTCTGCTTCTTTGTGTAGCTGACTGAGCTCTTTTTGCTTATTTTTCACTGAAATTGTGCCTCCCGTTATTATCTTGTTTAAAGCATTACTGAATATTTTGAACTCTGATTTGATAACTCACTGGTGATATGGAACATTGAATGGAGATTTGTAGGAGATTTTTGGCCCAACACATACTCGTATGTTGACAGGGCTTTACACATATGGTGTCTTTTTATCCTTATGTTTGCACCAATAATGTGGCTTACATGTTCTTCATGTGATCTAAGAACTAGATCAGTTTCATATCATCTCCAACATGGCAATCATGATGTCATGCAGACAGCTTTACAAGCTGATTCATTACATTCAATGCTATTGTGCCTTTTCCTTGTCTTCTTTTTTTCAAGGAAATTGCTTCTTAGTACTATGACTTTATCTATAATCATATGTTTACATGTGTTCTCTTATGTTTATTGATCACTTCCAATTGGACTCTATCATCTAGGTACCCTATCATACTGTCGACCAAATATATGGCCTTCCATTTTCTTTGCCTGAGCTTGAACAAGGTACATGGGCATCTCTCTCTGAATCCATATATGTGAATTAATACTGGAGAAGGTTCTTCAGTTGTTGTGTAAATTGTATATTATCATCTTCATGAGATTCCTAAGAGGAAGTTATATCCATCACTGTGAGAACTTTGAGAATATGGTCCCTTCCAATTCTCATTTGAAATGCTTCTGAAATGTTGAGTGATTCATGTTGGTAGAATTAATTGGGTGATTCTCATAATAAATTTTCCTGTAATTTCTTTCTCTGATTATTTTAACTCATTCTTTTATAGATCCAAGATTCTTCACGCTTATTCTCTGATTCAAATTCTAGCATCCATCACTCCAAGTTCTTGACCCAAAGATTCATCAACACCTAGGTATATTTTCAATTTTTGTGATTATGTATCACCGTCTTTATAATTAAAAATTTAACTTTGTTATCAAGATATAACCATATTTTCTTTATTTCTTTTTTTCTTGTCCTCCAGCTTCTTTTTTTCAGTCAAAGTTTGTTCTGTTATGAATGACATAGAATTGTGCCATTCTAACATTTGTTAAATGCTTGATCATGTAACTTTTAGTAATATCTGTTTGGGTGATAATGGACAGTGATCCAAGTTCAATCTCTCCTACTTTTGTTCTTTATATATTTTTATTCTAGGTTTCTGGGTTCAACTACGGATTGTGACATTGCCTCCTCAGATAAATTACTACATCTACTTGTACATTTTATATAAGTATCATATTTTTTTTTGAAGAGGCTTAAATAAATTTTGGTATTCTTAACTTCTTAAGGTTTTTTATTACAGGTTCTTGATACTTCATCTGCGCGTAGAAATGATGGACCCCATTGATCCCTGAAGCTTTTATTTTGGAGTTTATATGTATTTTTTTTATGCTTTTCGAAGTACATTGCAAATGTAAATTGACAGTATGAATGTAATTTGACAATATGAATGTAATTTGACAATATGAATGTTTAATAAATATGTTTGATTGTGCTATGAGTATAATCTCGTTTAGTGTGAATACCTTTGATTTTGTAAACCAGAGTTTTAAAAAAAAAATTAAATTTTTTTTAAAAAAAAATTATACTCTAACGGACGCTTTAAAGCGTCGTTAAAATCACGGACGTTATCTATTACCGACGCTTTCAAGCGTCAGTAGGTTTGACTTTAACGACGTTTTAAAGTGTCGCTAGTTACCGATGCTAAAAAAGCGTCTCTAAATTTGCAATTAGCGACGCTTTGTTTGCGTCGCTAAATTGTACGTTACCGACGCTAAAAAGTGTCGCTAATGACCGACGTTTTTGGAAAGCGTCGGAAAATGTTTTATCCATTGTAGCATAGGCGACGCTTTACCGACGCTTGGGATAGCGTCAGGATAATTTTTTCCGACGCTTAAAAGCGTCGCTAATGGCCAAAAAAAGCGTCGCTATGCCCCAATTTTCTTGTAGTGTCAATGCCATGGTTGTGGCATTGCATCACCGATGTCGTCTAGTTCCGCTCTCTCTATGATGCCAATGTCACAACACTATGTAAAATAGTAAGCTTTCAATATAGATCGAATGTCCTAGTCTAGTTTCCACACATAATCAAAAAAAAATTGGGAAGGAAAAAATAAATTTATTTAAAAAATAAAAACCAAATAAGAATTTCAGCTCACCCAAGACAATCTTACCTCACCAAAAAACATTTTCTTGTTATCGTAAAGACACTCTCACCAAAACTCTCCTCTACCGATTTTTAGAGTAACTCTCTCCTCCTCTTAATAAAAACTATGACAAAAAAACAGCACTGTTTTCTACTAAAAAAAAAAAACATCACTATCCCACTTGAACTAAAATACAACTTTAAATATAGGAGATTGATAACCTACTCTCGTTATAGTAGGTTATCAATCTACCCATTTTTCATTGGACAAAAAAATGATCCTTACTTTTTATAACTTTAAGGGTTATTTATGTCTTTTACATCCCACATAATTCACCCTCTCAACCCCCTAATTAATACCTTCTCCCTCTCTCTCATACATATATATAATATATATAGTATACACATATATATATATATATACACACACACACACATATATGCACATGATACATATACATATATGTGTGTGTGCATGTGTATATATATATATATATGCATACATATATATATATATGTATACATGTATATATATGTATACATATATATACATATATGTATACCGGAGAGAGAGAGAGAGGGAGAGAGTATTAATTAGAGGGTTGAGAGGGTGAGTTAATATGGGAGTGTAAAAAGACATAAAATACCCTTAAGAGTTATAAAACTAAGAATTTTTGTCTACAAAAAAATGGGTAGATTGATAACCTACCATAAACAGAGAGTAGGTTATCAATCCCGTTAAATATATTATACCTAAGACATAACTTCACTTAACAATTGATCCGAACTACATTAATATTAAGGCTGGGCAATAAATCTTAACATATTAATACCCTCTCCATGGTAGCCAATGGCTATGCCCTACTCTCTGGCAAGGTTGGTTACTCCTGCGGACCGGTGAGGCGACGGAGGCTGCCAATCGCTGATGATTGCATAAAAACTAAATAGAAAATTAATTGAATAAAGCAAGAAATCATGAAATGATTTGGGAAATCTGATAAAAGCGCCGCACGCCCATAAAGATTTTCCTTAGAAAAAAAAGATCTTGTCCACCTGAGTGCATGGGGCCGCTGACAGTCTTCTTCTTCTTCTTCTTCTTCTTCTTCTTTTTTGACGGGTTCTTCATATTATGCGTATACGAATACACCCAAGAAAATCAAAAAACACCAAGCTCAGCGGAGTGCCAGTGGCCAGCTCCCCCTCGCCTGAACCACAGGACATATCCTGAGTGTGGGGCGCATAAGCAGCCACCCAGTCAGCTGCCCGGTTGGCCACTCTAAATACATGCTTGGCCCGTCGAAAGCCACACCATCCCTTACCATCATCCCAATATCTCGGATCAGGGGGTGTCTGGGCTCTCACCACTCGGATCCCTCTGAATTCACCTAATGACCGTAGCCGAATCGCCCTCCCAGGATGATCGAGCCGGCCCGCAGCACCTGCCGCGCATGACGAAAGACCCTGCCTAGGCAGCTCGTAACTCCGCTTCCGGAACTGATGTGTCGAACAACTGGCAACCGCCCGCTGCCACTATCCTGGAGTGAGGGTCCCGTATAAACATAGCCGCCCCGCCTCGCGTACCTCCATCCAGCACCGACCGTCAAAGATTGACCTTGAGGAAACTCAGAGGTTGGGGCTCCCAGGTGAAAAACCACTGTCCGAGGAGCTACGCTGAGCAGAAAATGAACCCCAGGTGTCCTGAGCTATCAAGGGTGTATCTGAAGGGTGGGTGGGTCTGGACTCCATCGCCAGTGCTCGACCGGACTCCGCCAACAAAACCTCGGCGAACATCCTGCGCTCGCGAAGGTGCGAGCGTTTCTTGCCAGCCAGATTTGATCGGGTTATGCAAGTCGCTCTGATGGCCTCCTGACATGTCCAAGACTAGCCAACCACCGTCGATCATCTGTAGGAAGAGTCGCCTCTCACGCCATGCCTCTTCTGAGATCCCTGACCACTGGCCATGTCGACCTCGCCCATGCGCACTGGAATAGCACATGGTCCACTGACTCCTCTGCCCCGCATGCCCCACACTCCTTAGGGATCCCCAAACCACGCCTGCGCAGCACTGCTCTCATTGGTAGGCGGTCCCACGTCACCTTCCATAAAAAGAGTGCTGCCCTCGGGTGGAGCCCGGATCTCCAGATCTAAGTGCAGTCCGGCCCCCGCTCATGCTCCCGCTGGATAACCCGGGATAGATCTCCCAGTCTGACACTAGCCCTGCATGATGTGCCCCAAACCCTGACGTTTGGCCCCTCACATCCTGGTACTGGAAGGGATCGGATCCTCTCAGCAAAGAGTACCCCGAAAAACTATAGCAGTCTGGCCTCATCCCACTCTGCCCTCCCTGGTGCTAGGAGTCACACACTGGAGCCCCTCTGCTGCCTCAGTATCTACCATGGTTGGCCAACGCCTCAAAAAAATGGTATCCACCCACAGATCTGAAAGTGAATCCTAGGTTCTTCGGTGTTTAGCATGCTGATTTTTTTTTTTTTTTGAAAACCATGGCTGAACCTGATCGGGTTGCCTACGTACCCCTTCACAAGGGGATCAAGCCATACGTAGTTCTTTTTAATTTCAAAACAGCGGAAAAATGAATCAAACAATTTAATTCATGCATGCTTACAAGATCAAATCTAGAAATCAGCACATTAAGAACACATAGGATTATGCCGAATCGTTTAAACAATTATGCTAAAACTTTTATGCATGATTAACTATCAGATCTGAAACTTAAGAACTCTATTCCAATTAATCTCCGAATATCCATCGAATGGATTCTGGAGATATCTCCGTGAGGAGCCCAAAAGAGGTAAAACCTCGGAGGAATCGGACCTGAACCTTGACACCATAATAAATGATTAATGCTAGATTAATACCTTTTATGATGGATGAAAGTTGTGAATCTGATTCTTGACTTCACAGCTACGCACACGAATGGCCTCTACGAGAAGTACACGCGAAGTCCTGAAGGATCTTCTTCCGCAACAGTGCTAGCAGTTGCGAACACTTGAAAGCTGAAATCTTGCCCGTCGGGATTCAATCAACTCTTGATCAATCATCCTTGAAGCAGATGAGATGAGGTTGTAAGGAAAGTAGAGAACTCAGATCTGATCTTGAATCTTCTAGATATTCACCCTGAAAATCCTATCTAAAATGGAGAAGAAAGAGGAAGAGGAGGCGGGTGAGGAAGAAGGCTGCAATGGATGTGTTTTTGGTGCCCATGTTTGATCCCTTTTAATGGCCTCCGAATTTTCATTCAAAATTCAAAATTTATTTTCAGAAAACCTCTTTTAGTTGGCACTGCAAAGGAATAGGAACAACCCAAATCAGATCTCAACCAAATCTGATTTAAATTCAAATTTTAAACACATGTGCAAGAGGGAAGGAATTTGAAATCCATGCGGCAAGGTAAAACACTTCATAATTTCGAAATCACCTCTTGAAATTTGAATTTATACCATTCAAAAACTCATACGCCACCTTGGTTGATGGTTTGAGTGATTAAAATCATTTAACACATTGCTTAATGTTTGAATTTAAATTCAAATAACAACAATGTCGCCATGTGTCAAGCAATGGGTCCATGTGCCATGCAATAATTTGGTTTATTTAAAATTCATGAAATCCAATTCCATGTCGCTAATAATTGCCACATCATCTGAGCCTAATCCCCTTGGGTTGCACCTAATCAAATTTGGTCAAACCCGAATTAAACAAAGCAATTTGGTTGAACCCAATCTAATCAGGTCAGACCCTGATTGAGCTCAAATTGAATCCAATTCAATTTTGGCTCATGGCAAACTCAATCAAATTGAATTAATTACTTTGTGTTGGACCTAATCCAATTAGGTCAATCCCCAATTAGAATAATTAATTTAAAATAATTGATCAGCTTAAGTCCTTTTTGGTTCTAACCTAATCCAATCAGGTCAAAATCCTGATTGAGCACAAACTTGAATCCAATTCAATTTGGCTCATCCTTAGCACAATTACTCATCAAATTGAGTTTATTTGTATTTAATTACTAATTAATCTTTCATAATTACTTTAATTATTTTATAAGATAATTTGCCAATCAAATTGACCAAATTATTCCTGAATGATTCTTAATCATTCATCAGCCTTTCTTGATCAATCAGGAATCTTCTATGCGTGTGACCTCATAGGTTCGAACCCTAAGCCGATAGTATAGGAACAATTTCCTACACTAATTGATGTGACCATCTAGCAATGTACCCAACATCCAGATAGACTGAATATATGCGAAGCAAATATTCTGAACCCTGAACTATGGTTTACTGTATAATTCAATTCCTTTGACTCCTAATGCCAGGATGACTTAGAGCTCACTGTCAAACCCTATAATTAGTACATCCATTATGTGATTAACTTTAGATATCCCGTGATTCCTCACTGGGATTACTCTGGCCAAGGTTTTGCTAATTAATCACAAGACATTATCTCCTGTTTTCAGGAGGGGTCCAAGTCCATCTTGACTCACAACTGACTACGCAAGTACTTGACTGCACCCAGTGACCTTCCGTCACTGAATTAGAAATTCAGGTAGTCCGGTACCAAAGTACAGTGAGTTGCTTGCTAGTCACAGGTTGCGGTCTCAGGTCAGAGGGCCAAATTTATACCCATATCCACTCGAACTCTCTCGACAGTAGATGTTCCGAAATTCTGTCGAGAGATGTTCCGAAATTGGTCACGTTCAGTGAAATGTACTCCTACACTTCACCTGGTGTGGCATACCAGTGTCTCCACACTCCTTGGTTAAGAGGACAACCAATGTATATGTCACACAACACCTAATCTCGATAATGCTGTCGTCCTAGGTAACAACATATCATTTGGTCGCAAACAAGTTTAAGGACTCAAGATAAATCTCCTTTATCATAACATAAGTCCTAAGGACTTCATCATATAAGAGTTCATTTGAAGATGAAATGATGAATAATGCCCAATAACACTTTATTAATTTGTCAATTCATTTACAAAATTCAATCATCAATATGCTGACGATTGACATTTAGGATAACAATTCCAACAACTCCCACTTAGCCTAATGCCAATCGGACAGTATCTAATACCCATCTTCGACTTGTGTTCGTCGAACTCTTTGATGCCGAGACTTTGGTAAATGGGTCAGCCAGATTTTTTTTGTGTCAATCTTCTGAAGATCAATATCACCTCGATCAATGATCTCTCGAACCAGGTGGTAGCGACGTAGAATATGCTTGGTCCGCTGATGTGCTTTAGGTTCCTTGCTTGAGCTATGGCCCCAGTATTGTCACAAAATACAGGCACTGGACCATCAATGGAGGGTGTCACTCCAAGCTCGGTGATGAACTTCCGCAACCATACAGCTTCCTTGGCAGCATCAGATGCTGCGATATATTCTGGCTTCACATGTAGAATCTGCCACTGTATGCTGCTTGAAACTCTTCCAGCAGATGGCCCCACCCTTAAGAGTGAAGATATATCCTGACACACTCTTGCTATCATCTTGATCTGACTGAAACTGAATCAGTATATCCTTTAAGTTTTAAGCCAGAATCACCATAGACAAGCCACTGATCTTTAGTATTTCTCAAATACTTAAAGATGGTTTTTACAACCTTCAGTGGTTGCTACCTGGATCAGACTGGTATCTGCTCACTACTCCTAGTGAGTATGCCACGTCTGGTCTAGTACATGTCATGGCATACATTATAGATCTCACTGCCGAAGCATATGGAATTCTATCCATACTCTCTCTTTCTTGAGGGTTGTCGGACAATCCCTTTTAGAGAGGTTAATTCCATAGCCCATCGGAAAGATAGCCTTTCTTGGAATTAGTCATACTGAACCTCTTCAGTATAGTATCAATGTATGTGGATTGGGATAATCCAAGCAATCTTCTACATCTATCTCTATAGATCTTCATCCCTAGGATGTAAGATGCTTCTCCCAAATCCTTCATAGCAAATTGAGATGATAGCCAAACCTTTATTCCTTGTAATGCAGGAATGTCATTCCCGATTAAAAGAATGTCATCCACATACAAAATAAGGAATATAATAACTGAACCATTTGCCCATTTATAAATGCAAGGTTCCTCTTCATTCTTAATGAAGCCATATGTTTTGATTACCTTATCAAAACGTATATTCCAACTCCGTGAAGCTTGCTTTAATCCATAAATGGATTTTTGAAGCTTGCACACTTTAGACTCATCTGCAGATGTAAAACCTTCAGGTTGTATCATATACACTTCTTCTTCTAAATCTCCATTTAGAAATGCGGTCTTTATATCCATTTGCCAGATTTCATAGTCTAAATGTGCTGCTATCGGCAAGCACAATCCGAATGGACTTGAGCATTGCCATAGGAGAAAACGTCTCGTCATAGTCAATACCATAACGTTGACCGATAACCCTTGGCAACCAGACGGGCTTTATAGGTCTCTACCTTTCCGTCTGCGCCTCATTTCCTTTGAATATCCACTTACACCCTATGGGTTTAATTCCTTCGGGTGGGTCAACTAATGTCCAAAACATCATTGACCTTCATGGATTCCATTTTGGATTGCATGGCTCCAAGCCATTTATCAGAGTCATACCTCTGCATTGCATCTATATATGTGATCGGATCCTCATCGTTTTCATCAAGTTCGATAGGATCCCCATCCCGGACCAAGAAACCGTAGTATTTGGTCCGGCTGACGTGGTACTCTACCCGATCGCCTTAATAGTGCATCTATTATGGGTTCTGAATCTGATCTAATCAAATCCGACTCAAGTGGTTCAATAGATGGTGTCGGATCTTCTACATGTTGAACTTCTCTAAACTCAACATTAGAGCTATTTGTTCCTTCACCAAGGAATTCCTTTCTAAGAAAATTGCTCTATTGCTTACGAACAATTTTTGTTCTTCAGCAAAGTAGAAGTAATATCCTTTAGTTTCTTTAGGGTAACCAACAAAGAAACATTTGTCAGACTTGGGTTCAAGTTTGTCTGTCTTCAAACGTTTGAACGTACGCCGGACACCCCCAAATCCTAAGGTGAGAGAGCATCGGTTTGCGTCCAGTCCACATCTCATTGGTGTTTTATTTACAGACTTACTTGGAACCTTATTTAGAATATAGCAGGCTGACTCAAGAGCAAATCCCCAAAAGGATATGGGCAGATTAGCAAACCCCATCATGGATCGAACCATGTCTAACAGAGCTCGATTTCCCTTTCTGACACACCATTATATTGTGGGTGTACCAGGAGGAGTCCATTGAGAGAGAATCCCATTTTCTCCTAGATATGTCAAAAATTCACTAGAGAGGTATTCACCTCCTCGATCTGCTCGAAGAGTTTTAATACTCTTTCCAGTTTGTTTTTCTACTTCATTACGATATAATTTGAACATTTCAAATGATTCAGATTTATGTCTCATTAAATAGACATAACCATACCTTGAAAGGTCGCCTGTAAAACGTAATGAAAATATGAATACCCACCTCTAGCATCTGTGCTCATTGGCCCACATACATCAGAATGTACAAGGGTCAATAAATCACTGGCTCGTTCACCTTTTCGGTAAAAGGTGATTTGGTCATTTTACCAAGAAGACATGATTCACAGGTTGTCAATGATTCACAATCATTAACATCAAGGATTCCTTCTTTACTTAACCCTGTTCATCCTATTTCTTGTTAATATGACCTAGCCTATGATGCCAAAGGTAGACATCCGTGACATTATCTATTCTAGGGCGCTTATTGGATTTATACATTACATGAACAGGCTGTGACAAAATGTAAATGCCATTACTCATAATTCCATTCATTACAACAACACCATCCAAATGACATTGCAATAATCCTTTTTTATTGATATTTCATAACCATTTTTGGCCCAAAAGGCCTACAGAAATGATATTCAATAGAAAACTTGGACAATAGTGACAATCACTAAGGACATTTACATGAGAGCTGAATTTAAGTTTAAGAATTTCTAAAGCTAGAACTGGAACTGGGTCTTCCATCTCCAACATTCAGGAACCTTTCTCCTTCTTCAAATCTCTTACAGACTTGTAGCCCCTGCAACAAATTGCAAATATTAAAAGGACTACTGGTATCCAAAACCCAGGTCGAATTATCATAAATAGAAAAATTCCAAGGTGTTATCATATAAGTACCTTGATTGGCAACTGATTGCCCACTTTTCTTAGGCCGGTTCGGATCGAGGGATGCAATGTAAAGAGGACAGTTCCTCTTCCAATGTCCTTGCCTTCTTGCAGAAGAAGCACTCCGCCTTTCTCTGATCAGTCTTTTTATTATTTTTCTGACTAGGCTGAGCATGGTGCAACTGTTTCTTTTGGATTTTATTTTTCTTTTTCCCTTTCTTAAAGGAGCGACCCTTGGATGAACCTTCCACTAAGTTCACCGTCTTCTTAAGAAGTTGGTGATCATTCTCAAACGTCTGTAGTAACCCCAACAATTGGTGATAATTCACTACAGGTTTTGTCATACGAAAATGAGTGAGAAAAGGACGGTAATGATCTAGGCCAAATGAGTTTAGTATGGGGGCATCCTCCCAATTGATCATGAAGGGAAAGCCAAAAGAGCTTAGACGCTCGATCAACTCAATCATGTACAGTACATGATCAGTTACCGAGGTCCCATCTTTCATTCGGGGCGCTGAAGATGGCACAACTAGTTTTGTGCCTCTCAACATCGTCAGGAACGCCGAATGATTCATTCAAACACTTGAATGATATCTTCCGGCTGCGTATTCTCAAAATGCCTACTAAACTCATCACTCATTGCTGCCCAATCATGATGCATCGAACAGTGATCCCGGTCACTGAGCCACTTCTGATAAGTGTCTCTGGCCGATCTTGAGCATTAGCAGCGGGCTGCTCAGGTGCTTGATCCGTTATCACATAAGGCTCCTCATGCTCTAGCACTATTTTCAGTTCCTATGCCAATTATTGAAATTGGACCAGTCAACTTGTCATTGTCCAACAATGAGCGAAGTGACAAATTAGTGGCCATTTCTGCATAAAAAGAAAATTTGGCTATTAGTATATGAATTGACTAAACTCAATAGACTTGGACTTTAGTCTAAAGGTATTCCCACTATTTTATACAAATTGGTAGTGTCGGGGGAAAAACCCCAAGTCATACCGCCACGGAGGCGCTCGGCCAAAAAGCGCCGACCGGAAAGGCGCTCGGCCAAAGAGTGCCGACCAGAGAGCACCAACCAGAGGGGTGCCCGGCTAGAGAGCGCCGATCCGAATAGATGCTCGGCCCAAAAGTGCCGACCGGAGCGCCAAGAGGCGCTCGGACCAACCAACGACCAAGTAGGGATGCTCGGCTAGAAAGAGCCGACCAAAGGACGCCGACCAGAAAAGCGCTCGATTAGAAGGCGCTGACCAGAGAGGAAAGAGCGCGAAATAAAGGCGCTCGGCTAGAAGGCGCTCGACCAAAGGGCGCCGACCAGGAGCATTAGAAGCGACCCCGCCACAGGGCGCCCCATTGGGCGACCAGCTCGGCTTGGCACCCCTGCCGAGCCGATTGCCTTGACCAGATGTTCAACTCCTACCTAACCCCCTGAGGGACTTGACAACTCCACTACAACCTGCCGCTATCTCCAAGCCGTCAAGGCATAGGATCCCCGCAGGTATTTGGCACGACCTGCCATTAACGCATGAGACCCCCTCAAGTCTCTGATGCGCTCAGTCATTTAATGAACACGGCTCAAGACGATCTCCGGATCACTGAACCATCAAAACGTATGGCTCTCCCTGACCGCCGGTTCATTCGGTAATAAATGCGCTTACCATCCATGGACCCCGGGCCTACCACGGCCGGCGGTTCAACCACTCCAACAGGTCCGATCGACCGTGACAACTCCCTGGTTCCGGTCTGAGTCGGCCTTATTTTCCACTACGCCATTAATGGGCCAAATCGTGCCCAATTATTACAAAAGAGGACAAACTCCCTGTCACCTCCCGGGCAACATAAAATCCCTCTATAAAAGGGAGCCTGGGAGGAAAGAAGAAAAGGGAGGGAACACAAGTAAACAGCACAGACAATTAAGCACCAATATCCTCTTCATCTTCTTCACCCTCTGGCTTGCTCTCTCCACATATTTGCCCCCTCTGTAAGCATCGGAGGGCCGGCGTCGGGGAGCCCGGCCACCGGCTTTTTTGCAGGACGGGACAGGACAGGACGCACTCTCCTCTTCGCTCTCTCACACCCCCAGGAGGGCACAGGAGGACGCAGCCGGCCGGCGCACCGCCGTCCGCCCCCCCCGCGGCGGAGCTCCTCCTTCCCCGGCTTCGCGGCGGCCCCCGGGTTCAATTTCCAGCAACAGTTGGCGCTAGAGGAAGGGCCCGAGTTCGCTGCCATGAAGCTAAGAAGCAAAGGGGCTTCCAACGCCTCTCGACGTCCTCCACCCAGCCCTGAGCATTCCGTCCGAAACTCACCATCTCCGGCTGAGCCAGTTCATCAAGTTCGGCCGGAGCAGTTTGATGCCCTGGTGCAACAGGTGCAGGCCCTGGCTACCGCTGTCCAAAGCCTGCAGCCCAGGGGCATCCCAACGGCACCGCCTCCTCCGGCTCCAGTTCAACCGGAGCCCCCTACAAGCGGACTTCCCCTTCGAGGTCAGGACTCCCAAGTCCAGGCCTCCCTCTGGAGAGAGCACCCAGCCAGGGGCTACGGAGGCTGGCCACAGCCTTCAGAAGCTGAGTCGGTTCCAGGGCAACCTGCGCTCGAACGAACCACTGCAGCGATCTTCCAGAATGACGAACTCGACAAGAAGGTCGAGAAGCTGGAGCGCCAAATCCAGGCACTCCACGGGAGAAAATCAGGACGTGACGACGACTTCGAGTTCACTACGAAGTCCCCTTTCTCCCCGGAGATCGAAGATGAACCGGTTCCGCTACGGTTCAAGATGCCCCAGGTGGAGCCCTATAACGGCAAGGCTGATCCCCTTGACCACCTAGAAAGCTACCGGGTCTTAATGGCCCTACAAGGAGCCTTGGAGGCTATGATGTGCAAGGCTTTTCCGGCGACACTCCGAGGACCAGCCCGGCTGTGGTTTACCGGGCTGAAGCCGAGTACTGTCTCCTCCTTTGAGCAGCTCGGCAGACAGTTTGCCGGCAACTTTGCCGCCAGCCAGCCCCAGCGATGGACGTCCGACTCCCTCCTAGACATTAAGCAAAAGGAGGGAGAGTCCTTCAGGGAGTATTTGGACCGGTTCACCGCCGCAACATGGGAGGTCCGGGAGCTTGACCAGTCAATCGCAATGTCAGCACTGAAGACTGGATCCCGGTCTTACAGGTTCCTCTTCTCAATCGAGAAGAGTTTCCCCTCGGACCTCACCGAAACGTTCGCTCGGGCGCGGAAGTACGCCAAGGCGGAAGAGGCCGTGGCAGTTAGGCGGGGCGGGACCGAGCAGAACCCCAAGAAGAGACGCTGCGAGGAGCGCGGCCAGCCCAGAAGCCCGTCTCCGCGACGAGCTAAGAATCCGCCCCGCCCGAAGAGTCCACCCCGGTTGAGGGGACCGCCACAGCAGAGGTCACCACTCCGCCCGAAGTTCCAACTGCGGGCCCATGCACCCGAGGAGAGGTATGAAAAATACACTCCCCTCAATGCTCCTCGGGCTGAAATCCTCATGGAGATTGAGAGTCGGGATTGCATCCGGCTCCCACCTCCGAAGCCAGACACTAGAATCCGGCGTGATCTCCGGAAGTATTGCCGTTTCCACCGGGATCACGGCCATGATACCGAGGAGTGTTACCAGCTCCGAAATGAGATCGAAGCACTCATCCGCCGAGGGGTGCTCGATCGGTTTGTGCAAGGCCGGCGGGAAGGGAAGAAGCCCGCCGAAGGAGCAGCACAGCCTGAAGGTTCAAATGCCAACAGGCCCATCGCCGGCGTCATCAGCACTATCCGAGGCGGGACTTCGGCTGGGGGGGCCTCAGGGGAAGAAGCCTCCTCGAAGCGCCCGCGCACCTCTGAAGCCGTCTCCTTCTCAGATGATGATCTAGAGGGAGTCGAAACTCCCCATGATGATGCCGTGGTCATCTCCATGATCATAAATAAATTCGATGTAAAACGCATCCTGGTTGATAATGGAAGCTCGGCGAATGTTTTGTATTTTGGTGCTTATTGTAAAATGGGGATGACAAAAGAGCAACTACGGAGGATGAATGCTCCGTTGATTGGATTCACTGGGGATTCAGTCCCAGTAGAGGGCGAGATCGACCTTCTGGTCACAGCCGGGCTCGCCCCTCGTGAAAGTACCGTGGGTATGAGCTTCCTTGTAATACGCCTGCCCTCGGTCTACAACGCCATCCTCGGAAGGCCAGGACTCAACGCCCTCCGAGCGGTGGTCTCGACTCACCACCTGCTGATGCGATTCCCCACCAACCAGGGAGTCGGCGAAGTTCGAGGAGACCAAATGATGGCAAGGCGATGCTACCTAGCGACCCACGAGACAAGACGACCAGCCGAGGTACCTGCCGCAACAACTGACCAGCCCTCAACTGAAGTTATGGAGGCACGGATCAACCCCCAGAAAGAGCGGGTAGAGCCTGGTGAGTTGTTAATTCAAGTTCCCTTACGAGAGAACTTTCCCGAGCAAACCGTGCAGGTCGGCTCTGGCCTCGGCGAACACGAGAGGAGTCGCCTCGTCAACTTCCTACGAGACAATATGGATGTCTTCGCATGGTCGCCTGCAGACATGCCGGGGATAGACCCGGAGATCATGGTCCACCGGCTCCAAGTGAAGCCAACCAGCAAGCCCGTGCGACAAAAGAAACGAGGCGCTGCCCCTGAACGACAACGAGCAGCAGCCGAGGAGGTCGGCAAGCTCCTTGAAGCTGGCTTCATCCGGGAAGATATCCTACCCGGAATGGCTCGCCAACGTGGTCCTCGTCAAGAAAGCTAGCAGGAAAGTGGCGTATGTGCGTGGACTACACCGACCTGAATAAAGCCTGCCCAAAGGACAGCTTTCCACTCCCCAGCATCGACCAGCTCGTGGACTCCACCTCGGGTCACGAGCTGCTGGCATTCATGGACGCCTTTTCCGGATACAACCAGATCCGCATGGCACCAGAAGATGAGGAAAAGACAGCCTTCATCACCGACGGGAGAACTTACTGCTACAAGGTAATGCCATTCGGCTTGAAAAATGCCGGGGCAACTTATCAAAGGCTGGTCAGCCGAATCTTCAAAGACCAAATAGGCCGAAACATGGAGGTCTACGTGGATGACATGCTGGTGAAAAGCAAGGTGGCGCAAGACCACATAGCCGACCTCAATGAAGCATTCTCCACACTCCGAAAGTACCAGATGAAGCTCAATCCAGCTAAATGTGCATTCGGGGTCACCTCCGGCAAATTCCTCGGCTTCATCATTACACAACGAGGAATTGAGGCCAATCCAGAGAAGATCCGAGCCCTCCAAGAGATGGCGCCTCCCAGGACGGTCAAGGAGGTACAACGGCTCACAGGCCGAGTCGCCGCCCTCGGGAGATTCATCTCCCGCTCGGCCGAGCGCTGCCTTCCATTCTTTGCAGCCCTCAAGAAGCCGAAGAATTTTTGTGGTCGGACAAGTGCCAGCAATCTTTTGAGGAGCTCAAGCATCTACTGGCTTCCCCTCCCCTGCTCACAAAGCCTCAACAGGGAGAGCTTCTCTATCTATATCTAGCTGTCTCCCCTGTAGCGGTAAGCTCGGTCTTGGTCCGAGAGGAGGGTAAACTCCAAAAACCAGTATATTACACCAGCCGGGTCTTGAGGGACGCCGAGACCCGATACTCCAAGCTGGAGAAGACTGTCTATGCCCTGGTCATCTCAGCTCGAAGGCTCCGACCCTACTTCCAAGCCCACACAGTGGCCGTACTGACCGATCAACCGGTCAAGCAGATCTTGCAGAGATCAGACCGTGCGGGCCGAATCACTAAATGGGCCATCGAGCTCGGGGAATTCGACCTCGAGTACCGATCCAGACCGGCGATCAAAGCACAAGCGCTCGCAGACTTTATAGTCGAGTGCATCATACCGGACGAGGCCGAGCCCGAGCCTGAGCCACCAACGGAGCCGACCCCGAGTTTGACATAGACTCTGCATGTCGATGGCTCTTCAAACTCGGGGGGTAGTGGAGCGGGACTTATCCTCACCAGCCCGGAGGGGGTGGTCGCCGAGCAAGCCTTGCGCCTCGAGTTTTCCCGCTTCCAATAATATGGCGGAGTACGAAGCGCTTGTCGCCGCGCTCAAGCTAACCAAAGAGCTAGGAGTGAAGGACTTAAAAGGCCTTCAGCGATTCTCAGCTCGTCGTCAGCCAAATTATGGGCGACTTTGAAGCCAGAGACACGACCATGCAGAAGTATCTTCAGAAGGTACGGGATCTCACCTCGACCCTTGGATTCTTTTCACATTCAACATGTTACCAGGTCGGAGAATCTCAGGGCCGACCAGCTATCAAAGCTGGCGTCCTCTCGCATGAGCGAGCTTCCCAAAACGGTAGTACTGGAGTATCTCCAAAAGCCCAGTACAGACGAGCCTGAGCAGACCCTCTGCACTGAGTTCGAGCCAAGCTGGATGGATGAACTCACCAGCTACCTGCAAGACGAAGTCCTCCCCACCGATGAACGAGAGGCTCGCCGAATCAAGCGCTCCGCCACCCGATACATACTATATGAGGGAAGGCTCTATCGGAGATCTTTCACATCTCCCCTCCTCAGATGCCTCCGCCCAACGGAGGCTGATTACGCCATGCGCGAAGTCCATGAAGGAATCTGTGGAAATCATCTGGGAGGGCGAGCATTGGCCCACAAAATTCTACGCCAAGGATACTATTGGCCGACACTCCAGAAGGATGCTATGGGCTTCGTCCAAAGATGTGACCGGTGCCAAAGGAACGCCAATATTCAGCGCCGGCCCTCGGCTCCTTTGACTTCTATCAGCTCCCCTTGGCCTTTTGTCCAGTGGGGAATTGACATCCTCGGGCCATTTCCACTGGCCACCGGGCAAAGGAAGTTCCTGGTCGTCTCCATCGACTATTTCACAAAGTGGGTGGAAGCTGAGCCCCTCGCCCGGATCACCGAGCAGAAGATGCGTGATTTCGTCTGGAAGTCCATTATCTGCAGATTCGGGCTTTCCCGCATCCTTATCTCTGACAACGGTCGCCAATTCGACAACATCCACTTCAGGGAGTTCTGCTCCGAGCTTGGCATTGACCATCGCTTCACCTCGGTCGCGCACCCTCAGACGAACGGAGAAACCGAGGTAACTAACCGTACTATTTTGCAGGGTCTCAAAGCCAGGCTCGACAAATCCAAAGGACAATGGGTCGAAGACCTATACAATGTCCTGTGGGCTTACCGGACCACGTTCCGCATCCTCACCGGCGAGACTCCCTTCAACCTGACATACGGGACGGAGGCTGTCATCCCACTGGAGATTGGGATTCCTTCTCCAAGAGTCGAGCATCACGACGCCAGCTCCAACTCTTTGTAGCTCAGAAGCAACCTTGACCTAGTCGAGGAAACGAGGGAGGCCGCCCGAGTTCGTATGGCGAGGTACCAGCAAAAGACAGCTCAGTACTACAACGCCAGGGTCAAAGTCAAATCTTTCAAACCAGGGGACCTTGTCCTCAGAAGAGCTGAGGCCTCCCGACCAACTGAGCAAGGAAAGCTGGCCCCAAACTGGGAAGGACCATACCGAGTCACGCGCATCCGCCGACCCGGAACTTACAAATTGGAGTCTCTAGATGGGACTCCCATTCCGCGGAGCTGGAGCTCTGAAAACCTCCGCGTGTACCACCAGTAGAACCCCAAGGGGTCCCTCATTATTCAACTATTGAATTTCATTCTGTGGATTTCATTTCATAATAAACTTATGATCTGCATACTCATTTCAAGCTCACCGATTTTTCTGGTTATCTCATGATCCCAGGTTTATTTCTCCTCCCCTGACCACGGTTGGGATGCCCCGATATCTCGGGATGATAGAGTACCCACGTGGACTTCCCTGAAGATGGTTCGTGAGTTCGTGATGCGCTCTCCATCGGCCAACGAGCTCGGCTCGTTCTCCTACCCTGACCACGGTCAGGATGCCCTATCACAACGGGATGCCCCGATCCGTCGGGATGGCTCGAGACGTCGAGATACGGTCTTAAGTGACCGACGAGCTCGGCTCGTCCTCCATCGACTTCCACTGACGAGCTCGGCTCGTGCTCCATCGGCCAACGAGCTCGGCTCGTTCTCCTACCCTGAACACGGTCAGGATGCCCCGAGACGTCGGGATGCCCCGATCCGTCGGGATGCCCTGAGACGTCAGGATGCCCTAATATATTGGGATGCCCTGCCACAACGGGATGCCCCGATCCGTCGGGATGGCTCGAGACGTCGAGATACGGTCTTAAGTGACCGACGAGCTCGGCTCGTCCTCCATCGACTTCCACCGACGAGCTCGGCTCGTGCTCCATCAGCCAACGAGCTCGGCTCGTTCTCCTACCCTGACCACGGTCAGGATGCCCCGAGACGTCGGGATGCCCCGAGACGTCGGGATGCCCCGGCTATAGGGATGCTCGAGACGTCGAGATATGAGTTGCGGTCCTCTCTGACCAGACGAGCTCGGCTCGTTCTCCATCGACTTCCACCGACGAGCTCGGCTCGTGCTCCATCAGCCAACGAGCTCGGCTCGTTCTCCTACCCTGGCCACGGTCAGGATGCCCCGAGACGTCGGGATGCCCCGGTTATAGGAAAGCTCGAGACGTCGAGATATGAGTTGCGGTCCTCTCTGACCAGACGAGCTCGGCTCGTTCTCCATCGACTTCCATCGACGAGCTCGGCTCGTGCTCCATCAGCCAACGAGCTCGGCTCGTTCTCCTACCCTGGCCACGGTCAGGATGCCCCGAGACGTCGGGATGCCCCGGTTATAGGGAAGCTCGAGACGTCGAGATATGAGTTGCGGTCCTCTCTGACCAGACGAGCTCGGCTCGTTCTCCATCGACTTCCACCGACGAGCTCGGCTCGTGCTCCATCAGCCAACGAGCTCGGCTCGTTCTCCTACTCTGGCCACGGTCAGGATGCCCCGAGACGTCGGGATGCCCCGGTTATAGAGAAGCTCGAGACGTCGAGATATGAGTTGCGGTCCTCTCTGACCAGACGAGCTCGGCTCGTTCTCCATCGACTTCCACCGACGAGCTCGGCTCGTGCTCCATCAGCCAACGAGCTCGGCTCGTTCTCCTACCCCGACCTCGGTCGGGATGCCTCGAGACGTCGAGATGCCCCGATTTATCGGGATGCCCCGATGCGTTGGGATGCGGTCTTCATTGACCAAGACGAGCTCAGCTCGTTGTCCGCCGACTTCAGCCAACGAGCTCGGCTCGCTCTCTATTCTTGGATTTCTCTGCCGACGTCTCCAAAAAATGGAGTCCGAGCAGAGAAGCGTCTTCAGTCGCCTCGGCGCCAGGACGCACACGGTACAAGGTACCCATTTAATTAATGTTTCCACATTAATGTCTCTATATTGTCTATTCTATTCTTGGATTTCTCTGCCGACGTCCCCAAAAAAACGGAGTCCGAGCAGAGAAGCGTCTTCAGTCGCCTCGGCGCCAGGACGCACACGGTACAAGGTACCCATTTAATTAATGTTTCCACATTAATGTCTCTATATTGTCTATTCTATTCTTGGATTTCTCTGCCGACGTCCCCAAAGAACGGAGTCCGAGCAGAGAAGCGTCTTCAGTCGCCTCGGCGCAGGGACGCACACGGTACAAGGTACCCATTTATTTAATGTTTTTACATTATCTATTCTGCTTTTGGATTTCTCTCTGCCGACGTCCTCAAAGAACGGACACCGAGCAGAGGAGCATTTTCAATCGCCTCGGTGAAGGGGTGCTCACTACACCAGCACAATTATACAAGCCCGGTGAATCCCCGTCACGAGCTGACGAGCATTCGACCCATTCGCTGGAAAAGAATCCGACCCGCCCCGGCAATGTGGGGCTCGGACCCAAAGTTTACTAACTTTGCTAAAAAGTTGTCCCAGTGACCGCTTTAGGGCTTGGTCGAAATCTGGGCTAGGCTCGAAAAGACTCTCCGAGCCCAAATCCCTTAAGCACAAGTGTTGCTATACCACTGGTCAAAGGGCCGAGTAATGGAGCTCGGCAAGCCGAACCTAAAACCAAACCCTGTGGCAGGTAAAGCTGAGGCCCTAGAGCCCATACCCTCGGAACCTAAAATGGATCCGAGCAGAGAAACTTAGCAGACGAGTTTTCAAGAAAGTATATTCATTTCAAAAAGCCCGTAGGCTGAGTACAAAAATTCGGGTTCGGCCCTTACAAGTATGGGGGACCATCCCGACTTTACAAAATAACAAAAATTACACTAAGGCTCGAGCTCGACCACTTCGGCATCGGCAGTATCGGGAGCGGTAGGCTCAGCAGTCGGAGCTTCAGTAGCCTCGGCAGCAATGGAAGTAGCCTCAGGGGCGGCTTCGGGGGCGGCTTCGGTCGCCTCGGCTGGACCTCCCTGGTCGGCCCCCGGAGTTTCTGCCTCCGCCTCCGGCCTCTCAACCCCTGCTCCCGGTTGGAGCAGGTTTATATCGAAATCCGGGAGAAGCCGCCGCAGTTGGTTGCGGAAGTCCCGGAAGCCTTGGATTAGCCCATTCACGCCCTCCTCTGCTAGGAGGTCGTGAAACTCCTCCGACTCGCGGAAGAGCCTCACCGCGTTCTGAGCTTGCTCCCGAGCCTCATGATATGCGGCCTTCCGCTCGAGGTTATTCAATCCCCGCTCGAGCTCTAAGTGGCGAAGGCGGGCGTTCTCCACCTCCTGCTCGCGGGAGGCCAGCGCCAGTTCGGCGGCAGCCAGACGAGCTTCCGCGGCTTCGCCAACGTATGCGCGCCCTTTTCTTCATCGAGCTCGGCGGTCAGAGCTCGAATTCTTTCCTCGGATGCTCCAATTCTCTCTTGGAGCACCTGACGTTCGGCCTCGGAGGCCTGGTACCTCGCCTCGGCGGCCAGGTACCTCGCCTGGGCCTCCTCGTAACCGCGCTGGCACCTCCGGGCCCGCTCCCGGTAGTCTTGGACTATGCGCATCAGCATTTCCGTCTCGTGCAAGTGCTGTAAAAGAGACGAAAAGAAAGACATAAGGCGCTGCGAGTAAAAATTTTTTACAAATTACACAGACAAAAATTTTACTTACCCGGACGGCGTTGCAGCGGGTAGCGTCCATGAAGGCATTATAGCTCATGGACTGTATCGTGGCCCGGTCGGCCGGGAGCAGCGCGACCCGGAATACTTCGCGCGCCACTCGAGGGTTTTCGAGGGCTGAATCACCCTCGAATACCGACCAGGTGAGTGCAAGAGGCACTCGCTCCCCCGAGCCGGATGGGCCCGGAAGGCCAGCATCGGCTGGCCTAGGCGGAGCCGACCCCGAGGCTCCGTGACTGCTCCCCGGCTCGGAGCTAGGGGGCTGGGGTCGGACAAGCGGCCGATCCGACTGCCGCACGACTGAGGCGGGGCGCGCAAGCACGGGACCCGCAGGACTCTTCCCCTGGTCGGCAACTGGAGCGTCCTGCCGACCAGGAACTTGTGCCAGGGGCACCGGGCATGGGAGCACTGCTGAAGCTCCCCGGAAGCCCGAGCCCCTGGAATCCGCGCCCTCCCTCTGACCCACATCGGAATGCGCGGGGCGAGAAGGACCCGCCTCGGCCACTGCTGTCGCCGGGGTCGCTGAGGTCGCCGAGACCTTCTGCTTCTTCCTCGGCTCGGCGGGCTCGCCTGAGAGCTCGGCTGCCCTCTTCTGGAAGCGAGCATAGAGGACTTCGCTTTTAGTCACCATCTTTGCGATATCTGCAAAGGCAAACAGGATTAGAACATTAGAACAGTAAGGAAATAAAAAGAGACACTGTAACTATCCTTACCATGGGGACGTGCCGAGCTCAAGCCCACGTTCACCAAAGCGTCCTCACATATGAGGCCGTTCAGTAAGATGCCGTCCCCGAGGCTGCGGATGGCGTCGAGGATCCCCTGCTCACGTGGAGAAAGTCTGGGGGATTTGTTGATGGACTTGAGCTGAGCCGGTCCCCACCTGGGGTCAAACCCCCAGGACTGTGCAGAACCAAGGAAGAAGAATTTCTCCTTCTAGCCATGAATGGATGAGGGGGCACCATGAAAAAGTGGCCGACCCGCCCGAAGGGCAATGTAGAGCCACTCACCGTCTCCCGGATTCGACTTAAAAATAAAAAGTCGCCGGAAAACGTTGACAGAGGTCGGAATCCCGTGCAGTAGGCACAGTGACAGGAAACCGATCACTGTCCTCCAGGCATTCGGAGCGAGCTGCGCCGGAACCAGCCGGCATACCATCAGCAACTCATTCACGAAGCCGTGAAAAGGAAATCGGAGACCGGCCCAGAGTGACTCTAGGTACACTCCAATCCGGCCTACCGGAGGATCGGTTACCCGATCCCCACGCCTGGCGGGTTCCAAACGGAACTCGTGAAGAGGGAAAAACCACTCTTCGGTCATTTTGACCTCCAGGACGCTCATGGTAGATACAACCTCACTGGGAAGAGAACCCATTGAGAAAGAGAGATTAAAAAGAAAAAGGGGGACCTGGGGAAGACGCCGGAGAAAAGAACTTCGGACTGTAAAAAGCTGGGGAAAGAAAAGCTAGAAGCAGAAGGTAATAGGAAGGGGACGGAGGGCCAGGGAAGAGTTTATATAAACCTCCCCAACGGCCCCGATCGGCAAAAGAAAAGCCGCACCCCGTTGAGATGACCACACGTGTCGGTCCAAAAGACAGAACGACGCATTTAATTAGGGCTAACGCTTCGAACGCCGAAGCGCCCCATCGGATCGTGCGGCCCCATCATGAGCCCACGGCGCGAGGACGCCTCGCAAAAGGTGTCCCAATAATGAGGATTTTCGGAAAAGAAGAGACGCCGCCTATTAAAGGCATCTCGAAGCGTCCGATAATTCAAAATGCGCAATAAATTAAAATTTTCGGAATTCGTAACGGTCCAACTAAAGCTACTTCCCGCGCTCCAGCTGGTAGCCAACTGGAACTCGGAAGTCGGGGGGTAGTGTTGGGGGAAAAACTCCAAGTCATACCGCCACGGAGGCGCTCGGCCAAAAAGCGCCGACCGGAAAGGCGCTCGGCCAAAGAGTGCCGACCAGAGAGCACCAACCAGAGGGGTGCCCGGCTAGAGAGCGCCGATCCGAAAAGATGCTCGGCCCAAAAGTACCGACCGGAGCGCCAAGAGGCGCTCGGACCAACCAACGACCAAGTAGGGATGCTCGGCTAGAAAGAGCCGACTAGAGGACGCCGACCAGAAAAGCGCTCGATTAGAAGGCGCTGACCAGAAAGGAAAGAGCGCGAAATAAAGGCGCTCGGCTAGAAGGCGCTCGACCAAAGGGCGCCGACCAGGAGCATTAGAAGCGACCCCGCCACAGGGCGCCCCATTGGGCGACCAGCTCGGCTCGGCACCCCTGCCGAGCCGATTGCCTTGACCAGATGTTCAACCCCTGCCTAACCCCCTGAGGGACTTGACAACTCCACTACAACCTGCCGCTATCTCCAAGCCGTCAAGGCATAAGATCTCCGCAGGTATTTGGCACGACCTACCATTAATGCATGAGACCCCCTCAAGTCTCTGATGCGCTCAGTCATTTAATGAACACGGCTCAAGACGATCTCCGGATCACTGAACCATCAAAGCGTATGGCTCTCCCTGACCGCCGGTTCATTCGGTAATAAATGCGCTTACCATCCATGGACCCCGGGCCTACCACGGCCGGCGGTTCAACCACTCCAACAGGTCCGATCGACCGTGACAACTCCCTGGTTCCGGTCTGAGTCGGCCTTATTTTTCACTACGCCATTAATGGGCCAAATCGTGCCCAATTATTACAAAAGAGGACAAACTCCCCTGTCACCTCCCGGGCAACATAAAATCCCTCTATAAAAGGGAGCCTGGGAGGAAAGAAGGGGGGAGGGAACACAAGTAAACAGCACAGACACAATTAAGCACAATATCCTCTTCATCTTCTTCACCCTCTGGCTTGCTCTTTCCACATATTTGCCCCCTCTGACTTAAGCATCGGAGGGCCGGCGCCGGGGAGCCCGGCCACCGGCTTTTTTGCAGGACGGGACAGGACAGGACGCACTCTCCTCTCCGCTCTCTCACACCCCCCAGGAGGGCACAGGAGGACGCAGCCGGCCGGCGCACCGCCGTCCGCCCTCCCCGCGGCGGAGCTCCTCCTTCCCCGGCTTCGTGGCGGCCCCCGGGTCCAATTTCCAGCAACAGGTAGCCTCTACCTCTAATTCGAAAAATTACTCCTAATTCTTTAGTGGGCACTAGAACCCAATAGATCACATATAGGCCCGAGTGTGGCTCGGCCAACCCATATGCACCTATTGTTAGGTTCTTAACCAATTGCTTCACCAAGCAACTTCTAGTGATGATTTTGCCCTAAGTTTTCCGGCAGGCGTGTGGCGCCTCCACCGAATACCCTAGTCAGGTCCAACCATTAAATGATAGGGTTAAGTCTAATCAACTAATAGACGACCAAGCCCGAGTGTGGCTCGGCTCACCTGACCGCCTATTGAAGGTACACTTAACTCATCATATATTGAATGACAATTCCAATGCTTGATAAGTACCAGGCGTGTGGCGCCTCCAATAATTATCAAAACATTGGACCCATTATCACCCAACTTAATGGGAGGCTATGACCTAGTTATCCCCATAACCATTTTATTTTAAGGACCTAATAATTTTAGAGGATTTCATAATTAGGATAGATGAGAAGATCCGGTTAGTCTAATTTCTCCCACTGACTTCACCAAATCAGATTAGACTCAAACCGGTTAAGAAGACACCTAAATCAGTCATACTGATTTTTCTTAAGGCATGGGCTAACTCGAATCATTAAGTGATCCAATCAAAATGTGATTGACCATGTCGGCCAGGTAAGTGAGATCGGTGGAAGGGATATATCATTAACTCGACAAAGACGAATCAGTGCGAGTAGCTCCCAATTAAAAACCACCGGTCAAAACTGCCAAACTTACCTTAGACACCGACTGGTTAATCAATTTTAATTTGATTACTCAAATGACTCGGGCTACACCTCTGAGTCTAAATCAAGTTCCATCTTGGTCTAATCAAAGACATGGAATTGATCAATCTACAACTATTGTATTTAACCTAGAGTTTCCTTGACCTAATCTAGTTACTACTTAATTAGATTTGATCAATTAACTCTAATTAGACCATGTTTGATTCTAACCTTAGGTCTAACCCAATCCTAAGAACTTGATTCAAGCTAACCCATATGCCCAAAGAATTATGCAATGCCAATTAATTGAGTTATAATTCTATTTCATAACACTTAATTCTCAATTAAGTTTAGACTTATGAAAGTTTTGATCATTGCATATTTCTTTTTAATTACATATTAATTACAATCTTTCAGTTCTTAAAACATATTTTCAGATCTGAGTTTTTGTAATTAATCACATGTAATCAGATTTAATTCATGTTTAAGTCATTATGTTTTATGTTAATGCATCACATATACATAACAACATGAATTAATACAAACAACATACATCTTATGTATTTGTTTTTTCACTTTTATTTTCAGATCTGATTTGTTCATTAAAATCATAGATCATATGAATCATAAACTTTATTTAGATCTAATCTAAACAATATTATGATTTCAGATTTATTCATGTTACTAATCCTAACACAAACATGCATCATATGCATCCAAAATTTCAGATCTACTTAATCATGCATAATCAGCAATTAAATCAATCATAAAAAGTACTTTAGATCTAATCTAAACATATTAATGATTTTAGATTTAATTGCAAGAATTAAAACATAAAAGTTTAAACATAAACCTCGCTCTGATACACTGAAAGTGAATCCTAGGTTCTTCGGTGTTTAGCATGCTGAATTTTTTTTTTTTTTGAAAATCATGGCTGAACCTGATCGGGTTGCCTACGTACCCCTTCACAAGGAAAATCAAGCCACACGTAGTTCTTTTAAAATTTCAAAAATACAGCGGAAAAATGAATCAAACAATTTAATTTATGCATGCTTACAAGATCAAATCTAGAAATCAGCACATTAAGAACACATAGGATTATGCCGGAATCGTTTAAACAATTATGCTAAAACTTTTATGCATGATTAACTATCAGATCTGAAACTTAAGAACTCTATTCCAATTAATCTCCGAATATCCATCGAATGGATTCTGGAGATATCTCCGTGAGGAGCTCCAAAAGAGGGTAAAACCTCGGGGAATCGGACCTAGACCTTGACACCATAATAAATGATTAATGCTAGATTAATACCTTTTATGATGGATGAAAGTTATGAACCTGATTCTTGACTTCGCAGCCACGCACACAATGGCCTCTACGAGAAGTACACGCGAAGTCCTGAAGGATCTTCCGCAACAGTGCTAGCAGTTGCAGAACACTTGAAAGCTGATTCAATCAACTCTTGATCAATCATCTTGAAGCAGATGGAGATGAGGTTTTTAAGGAAAGTAGAGGACTCAGATCTGATCTTGAATCTTCTAGATATTCACCCTGAAAACCCTATCTAAAATGGAGAAGAAGAGGAAGAGGAGGCGGGTGAGGAAGAAGGCTGCAATGGATGTGTTTTTGGTGCCCATGTTTGACCCCTTTTAATGGCCTCCGAATTTTCATTCAAAATTCGAAATTTATTTTCAGAAAACCTCTTTTCGTTGGCACATGCAAAGAAATAAGAACAACCCAAATCAGATCTCAACCAAATCTGATTTAAATTCAAATTTTAAACACATGTGCAAGAGGGAAGGAATTTGAAATCCATGCGGCAAGGTAAAACATTTCATAATTTTGAAATCACCTCTTGAAATTTGAATTTAATCCATTCAAAAACTCATACGCCACCTTGGCTGATGGTTTGAGTGATTAAAATCATTTAACACATTGCTTAATGTTTGAATTTAAATTCAAATAACAAACAATGTCGCCATGTGTCAAGCAATGGGTCCATGTGCCATGCAATAATTTTGGTTTATTTAAAATTCAAGAAATCCAATTCCATGTCACCAATAATTGCCACATCATCTGAGCCTAATCCCCTTGGGTTGCACCTAATCAAATTTGGTCAAACCCGAATTAAAACAAAGCAATTTGGTTGAACCCAATCTAATCAGGTCAGACCCTGATTGAGCTCAAATTGAATCCAATTCAATTTTGGCTCATGCAAACTCAATCAAATTGAATTAATTACTTTGTGTTGGACCTAATCCAATTAGGTCAATCCCCAATTAAGAACAAATTAATTTAAAATTAATTTGATCAGCTGAAGTCATTTTTGGTTCTGTTGCTGGTGGTCCAAACCGAGAACGATTGGCACAGCGGTGTGAACGGGGTTCCGTTTGAGTTGCCTTGGTTGGTGTTGATTGCGCTCCACCTTCCACCAGAAAACCTGCAAGCAAGCCTCGCACCACCACTGGGGTAGTGGGGGCCCTCCGATGATCAAGTCAGAGGAGATTGGAGGAGAAGGAGAGATAATAGTAGCAAGTAAGAGAATGCACTGGAAGTTCTTGCTTACCCCCCCTCCTCCCCCCAGCTGCATATATACCAGGCTGGGGGGTCTTTCAGGGGGGTTCGTCATCGTGGGGCACGATGGAGCTGCCACTGACACGGCCGTTACAGGGCGTCGTGGGGCAGCGCTGGGTACGGCCATGACAGGGCGTAGTGGAGCTCCGCCTTGTACGGCTGTTACAGGGGATCGTGGAGCAGCGCCAGATACAACCGTTGCAGGGAGTAGTGGAGCAGGAGGCTGCGGCGTGCCTCTGGGGAATAGCCTGTCGTTGTCGAGAGGTGTCCGACTCGGGGTCGGGCTGCGGAGACGAAGATGTCCGACTCGAGGTCGGATTGCTGGATCAAGGGGCAGCCGACTCGGGGTCGGGCTGCGGAGCCGAAGATGTCCGACTGGGGGTCGGATTGCTGGATCAAGGGGCTGCCGACTCGGGGTCGGGCTGCGGAGCCGAAGATGTCCGACTCGGGGTCGGATTGCTGGATCAAGGGGCTGCCGTAGTCTTCCTGGGCGCGCGTGCCGGTCACGTGGGGCATGGTGGCTAAGTTCCCCCGTAACAGTAGCCCCCCACTTCCGAGCCCGGAACCAGAAGGGGAACGGGTGAAGGGAGTGATGCTTCGAGATTGCCGCCATCCCTCGGAGAGGCGCGCGCGCTTCGAGCTCCCCGCCTTCTTTATGGCGTATGGCGGTTGTTGCTGACCTGGCAGTCTGAGGATTTCGGCGGACATCCTTCCTTAATGGCGTCGATTCGCCTTTGGGGCGCGAGCGACCCTTCGGCAGCCAGGCGTCCTCTGGCGTCACCGAGGCGTCACCCACCTTTCCGCCTATTTAACCGGGGGCCCTCCTCCGTCCGCCTTTCTCTTTACAGACATCTTCGAATTTCTCCTTTGCGCTGCCATCATTGCCGTCGGACTGTTCGCTTGCTCCTCCTTTGACGCTCTCGGAGCCGTTCTTCCTTCTTTTCCGGTGAGTTGCCCCATTCTTCAATTTAAGGCTCTCCATACTTTCTCCTTTTGTATTAGTGTACTCCAGTCGTTCCGGTCCTTTCCCCCTTCTTGACCCCGTCCTGACCGTAGATTCACTGGCCATTAGGGATGGGCGAAGTGAGAGCAGACCGCATTAAGTCGGAGCTGGTCGCCGAAGACCTAGATCGGTTCGTGGCTCGATACCACCTTCCCGAGGCCTGCAATGTTACGCTCCCGGGGCCTGAGGAGAGGATGTCCCATCCTCCTCCAGGGAAGGTTGCCATCAATGAGGGCATTCTTCAGGCCGGGTTCCGCTTTCCCCCCTCGGACTTAGTTGTGCAGGTGCTTCGGGGTTTAAGAGTGGCGCCGACGCAACTGGTGCCGAACTCATGGCGCGCCCTGACGGCCTTCCAGGTTCTCTGCCGCATGCACGAGGTTCCCGCCACCCTGAATGTCTTTTGGGAATGCTACGGCCTGAACGGCCACCCCCAGGACAGAGGGTGGTGGTGCTTTGCGGCGCGGCGAGTGTACGGCCTCGTCAAGGAGGCTCCTTCCTCCATTCACGGCTGGAAGGAGCGTTTCTTTTTCATTGACGTAGATCCCTCTTGGGGAATCAGGGCAACCTGGGAGACGCCGATGAAGTCCCCGATTGGCCTATCGAGGTTGTCGAGGGAGGAATCCGATGGCGTCGCCGTCTTGAAGGGGTTGGTTGCCGAGGGCCGGCTCCCCCCGGTGGCTCGCCTTATTTCCGAGGATACCTTGGTGAACGTCGGTCTGAGCTCGGTCCCCGCTGACCGTGAGCCCGCCACCATTTCTTTTTTAGCTCTTTTCTCCTCTTTCGTCTCGTTCTTTCCTTTAGTTTCTCAACCTCCGACCACCTCGTCCTTTTTGCAGAGATCGACGACGTCATGCGGTCGGACAAGGCAACGGCTGTTGGTAGGACGTCCCTACTGGAAGCAGTCCGGAGGAAGAAACGAGCTCCTCCGAGCGGGGCCCCACCGGCGAAGAAGTCCCGCCAGCCGGCGACTCCGACACCGACAGACGGGTCCGGACCCACCGATCAGGGGGACGCCGCGGGCGCGGACCGAGAGTTGACGCTGTATCAGCCCTCCGATGCCGAGACTACCGTTTCTCCGAAGGCATCACCCGGGCGCGCCCGAGATGGACGGGTCGGACGTGATCGGTCCCCAGCCCAGCCTTCGACTCGGTCGGCTCCGGATGATACGAGGAGGGACGCGCCAAGGCCCCGGCCGAGCGGGACCCTGTCAATTCCAGGGGCGGTCCCCGCCCCGAGCATGGTCAGCATGACTCTTCCCCAAGCGATGGGTAAGGGTAAGGCTGCAGAACCACCGTCCGACTCCGGGGAGAAGTCGGGGTCGGCCTTCACTTTCGCCGGCGCCCGAAACCTCATCGAGACGGTGCTGCTGGAGAAGGACCGCAGGCAGGTCCGGGAGATGAGGGTCCCTGACATTGGGGCTGCCAGCTGCGTCTGTCTCATGTCGGTGAGTGTTCTTTTGGTCGCTTTCATCATTTATAGGCTTTGTTGATCCCCGCCTGACGCCCTCGTTTTTCCTATCTCTTAGCTCGCCCAGTACATGATCCGCCTGGAGGAGTGCTACGAGGAACAGGCGAGGCTTCTGGCGAGGGCCGAGAGCCAACTGAAGGCAGTAGAGGAGGGAGGTCAGGCTGCGGCGGGGAGGACGACCAGGGACCTCGAGATGAGGCTCCAGGTGGCCGAAGAGCGGGCACTCGGCTTCGTCACCCTCGAGAAGCAACTGTTGGAGGCTCAGGAGCAACTCAAGGTTGCCTCGGGTCTCGAGGGCGAGATCAAGAAGGCGGAGGAGCGGGCCGAGAAGCAGTCCCGGAAGGCTGCCGACTACCGGGAGAGGTGGGAGAAGGCCCAGCGGTCAGCCGACAACGCCCGCAACCGAATCCGGTCTCTTGAAGCCAAGCTGGGCGAATTGGAGTCGGCCTTGGAGAAGTCCCGCGCGAGCGACCAGGAGCTTCATTCGCGCCTGGAGGAGGCTGAGGCTGCTCGCATTGCTGCCGAGGCGAAGCACAAGGAGGCTCAGGCTGATCTGCTGAGGGTCTCCTCCGAGGCGGACGACCGGATTGTGGCGAAGGTCTTGGAGGCGAAAGCTCAGATTATGGAGCGGGCAGAGGCGGCGCTGGCCGAGAAGAGTGCGGAAATCGGGCGTCAGGCGGTACAGGCTTATCGTCAGTCCGCCGAGTTCACCCGTGATATGTCGGAGGCGGTACAGGCCTATCGTCAGTCTGACGAGTTCGTCCGTGACATGTCGGACGCGGGGTCCGACTCCTTTATCTTAGGCTTCGAGGAAGGCCTGACAAGGGTGTCGGCTAAGTACTCCGAAATTGACCTGAGTGGGATCTCTCTTCTAGACTCCTCTCCGGCGCCATTGCCTGCTGATTCTCCAACCGCCTCCCTACCCCCTGCGGACGTGCCCGGCGTTCCCGACCCGGGGGTTCCTCCAAGCTGACCTTCTGTATTTTTGTTCTTTTCTTTGTGTGTTGGCGTTTTGCCAAGTTGTATGGGTCTCGGCCCTGAAACAATGAAAGTTAATGCAAATAGAGTTTCTTCATTTCACTTTCGTCCTTCTTCTTTTTAACTCTTGGTAGCGTCTCGCTGACTCCCGACTCTTGAAATTCTTCTGGCGCTAGGCCAGGTATCTGAGGGTTAGGCCTCAGGGAATTCTTCCGGCGCTAAGCCAGGCATCCGAGGGTTAGGCCTCAGGAACTTCTTCCGGCGCTAAGCCAGGCATCCGAGGGTTAGGCCTCAGGAACTTCTTCCGGCGCTAAGCCAGGCATCCGAGGGTTAGGCCTCAGGAAATTCTTCTGGCGCTAGGCCAGGCATCCGAGGGTTAGGCCTCAGGGAATTCTTCCGGCGCTAAGCCAGGCATCCGAGGGTTAGGCCTCAGGAACTTTTTCCGGCGCTAAGCCAGGCATCCGAGGGTTAGGCCTCAGGAACTTCTTCCGGCGCTAAGCCAGGCATCCGAGGGTTAAGCCTCAGGAACTTCTTCCGGCGCTAAGCCAGGCATCCGAGGGTTAGGCCTCAGGAACTTTTTCCGGCGCTAAGCCAGGCATCCGAGGGTTAGGCCTCAGGAACTTCTTCCGGCGCTAAGCCAGGCATCCGAGGGTTAGGCCTCAGGAACTTCTTCCGGCACTAAGCCAGGCATCCGAGGGTTAGGCCTCAGGAAATTCTTCTGGCGCTAAGCCAGGCATCCGAGGGTTAGGCCTCAGGAACTTCTTCCGGCGCTAAGCCAGGCATCCGAGGGTTAGGCCTCAGGAACTTCTTCCGGCGCTAAGCCAGGCATCCGAGGGTTAGGCCTCAGGAAATTCTTCTGGCGCTAAGCCAGGCATCCGAGGGTTAGGCCTCAGGAACTTCTTCCGGCGCTAAGCCAGGCATCCGAGGGTTAGGCCTCAGGAAATTCCGCTCGTTGGTCGGCCAAGGCTGGCGCAAGCCGAGGCGACCGGTCGGGGCTTCAGGCTAGTTTGCTCCCGGGATGATCATCGGGTTAGCCTGGCATCCGAGGGCCAAGCCTCGGGAGATTCCGCTCGTTGGTCGGCCAAGGCTGGCGCAAGCCGAGGCGACCGGTCGGGGCTTCAGGCTAGTCTGCTCCCGGGATGATTATCGGGTTAGCCTGGCATCCGAGGGCCGAGCCTCGGGAGATTCCGCTCGTTGGTCGGCCAAGGCTGGCGCAAGCCGAGGCGACCGGTCGGGGCTTCAGGCTAGTCTGCTCCCGGGATGACCATCGGGTTAGCCTGGCATCCAAGACTAAATTCGGGTGCACCCCCCCCCCCCCCCCACAACAGGTTCTAACCTAATCCAATCAGGTCAAAATCCTGATTGAGCCCAAACTTGAATCCAATTCAATTTGGCTCATCCTTAGCACAATTACTCAATCAAATTGAGTTTATTTGTAATTTAATTACTAATTAATCCTTCAATAATTACTTTAATTATTTTATAAGATAATTTGTCAATCAAATTGACAAAATTATCCCTGAATGATTCTTAATCATTCATCAGCTTTCTTGATCAATCAGGAATCTTCTATGCGTGTGACCTCATAGGTTCGAACCTAAGCCGGTAGTATAGAAACAATTTCCTACACTAATTGATGTGACCATCTAGCAATGGTACCCAACGTCCGGATAGGCCGAATATATGTGAAGCAAATATTCTGGAATCCTGAACTATGGTTACTGTATAATTCAATCCCTTTGACTCCTAATGCCAGGATGACTTAGAGCTCACTATCAACCCTATAATTAGTACATCCATTATGTGATTAACTTTAGATATTCCGTGACTCCTCACTGGGATTACTCTGGCCAAGGTTTTGCTAAATTAATCACAAGACATTATCTCCTGTTTTCAGGAGGGGTCAATTCCATCTTGACTCACAACTGACTACGCAAGTACTTGACTGCACCCAGTGACCTTCCGTCACTGAATTAGAAATTCAGGTAGTCCGGTACCAAAGTACAGTGAGTTGCTTGCTAGTCACAGGTTGCGGTCTCAGGTCAGAGGGCCAAACTTATACCCATATCCACTCGGAACATCTCGCGACAGTAGAGTGTTTCGGAATTGGTCACATTCAGTGAAATGTACTCCTACACTTCACCTGTGTGGCATACCAGTGTCTCCACACTCCTTGGTTACGAGGACAACCAATGTATATGTCACACAACAACCTAATCTCGATAATGCTATCGTCCTAGTTACAACATATCATTTGGTCGCGAACAAGTTTAAGGACTCAAAGATAAATCCTCCTTTATCATAACATAAGTCCTAAGGACTTCATCATATAAGAGTTCATTTGAAGATGAAATGATGAATAATGCCAAATAACACTTTATTAATTTGTCAATTCATTTACAAAATTCAATCATCAATATGCTGACGATTGACATTTAGGATACAAATTCCAACAGGATCACCAATCACATCGATGCTCCGTCCATCGGCAATCAGCCACCTCGTGTTTGCCGACACAGTCGGCGAGTATCTCCCAATCTCGCGCCACATAAAGGAGATTCGGCGGCCACTCCGTACCACCTCAGAATCTCCTCGACCATATCTGGCTGCCATCACCCGACTCCAGAGCCCGTGTGGCTCCAACAAGAAGCGAGCTACATGCCGAGCAATAAAAGCCTCTCGCCTCTCTAGGAGGGACTGCACTCTCAGACCGCCCTCGCTGATGGGAAGACAGACCTGCTCCCAGACCACCAGATGAACCCCATGGCCACCTCCGTAAGACCCCCACAAGAAGCTACAAAGAAGACGCTCAATCCTCAACAGAGTCATCTTTGGTACCACAGTATTGGCTATGAGATATACCGGCGTAGACCCTAACACTGATCTGACCAATATCAGTCTCCCTATCATGGATAGAGATGACGACCCCCATCCCTCCAACCTGCTCTCGACCCGCTGTACCAACCCCGAGCACTCTGCCACACGTAATCTCCGGCCTGTGATAGGCACTCTCAGGTAGATCAGTGTCCCCTCCTACTCTGGTATCTGCAGAATCCTCTGGATCTCCTGTCTGACTCTGCTTCTTCAATATATGATTTCACTCTCTTGAATGATACGTACGCTCAAAGTCAGTCTCCATGGTGCATAGCAGTAGCCCCAAGAGACAAACTACTGATAGTATTTAGAAAATTAAAGAGCCCTTTTTGGCTGAGAAGGGTTTTTTTTCTATGATGCTCTCCAAGGATGGCCGAAATAAATATGAGTTTTTGCATGTATATCCTCGTAAAACTCTGTTATTGTTCAAATGTCCATAATATAATAGTTGTTCTAACGGTGTTAAAAACATTATTCTAACGGTGTTAAAAACAATTATATTTATATTAATTAAAAATAAAATAAAATTTTAAAATTATGCTATTGTTATTGTCTTATTTTTCTGCTATCGGAATCATGATCTATTTGTATGTCTATCCATTAAGAGTATTTTAATCATTTTAATTTGAAACCATTAATTTTTTAATGTCGTTAGATAGCATGGGTATATATGCAAAAATAAAAATGAAAAAAAGATACAATGACAAAACAAGTGTTTTATGAGGGTATACATGCAAATATTAATTTTAGAAGGATATTTATGCAAAAATTGATATTTAGGAGAGTATTCATGCAAAAAATCTAATAAATATTAGCTCCAAATGTTCTAATTACCCACCCCCGTCGAATCACGAGTTGGCAGAGGCATGTTTGGATAATGTTAAAAAAATATCTCAACAAGATAAAAGATAGAGTCAGTAATCCAATAAATCATTATGATAAAAGTAAAGAAAAAAAATAAAAAATGTTAAAATAACTAAAATTTGTTTTGAAAAAATAAGTTTTAGCAATGATGAAGAAAGGCGGAGGAGGTGAGATAGGCCAGTAGGGGTGGTGCGGTTGGGAGCGAGATCCGCCAGAAAAGGTATCGGAAGTTCCAGCAATAATAGGATTAAATTTTTTTTCTTTCGCTATATCTCATTCATGGGATCATAAAAGGCCACATGTCATCTTCTGATTGTATAAAGTGGAAACTTATGTTTCCATTTTGGAGGGGATCTAAACCACGCCCAGCGAAAATAAAAAATTATTGTACTACGTGGCCGTGCATGCAGCCAATCACCGATGCTTCATTATGGAGACCTCAAGCGCTCATTTTGATGCATAACTATAAAAAAGAGCGGTTGTGATTGGCTATATATATGGTGATATGGTGCATGCCCTGTTCCGCCATTCCTTTTGTTTGGGTGGCGCTCTCTCTGGGCGAAGTACATACCAGATAAATCGATCCGCTGCGCTTCACCCAAAAGCAAATGGCCCTCAAAGATTCACCATCCCCGGGCCCACATTGATCTGCACACCTGTAGCCACTCCATTTGGCTAATTATCTATCCGCTGTTCCAAACCCGACCGTAAACTAATGCACCTGGCCGACTATGTGGACTGTGATCCATGATGATTCTTTCTTGGAATTGTAGGGGGCGGCCAAGCCGTCCTTCATGTCTTCGTTCAAACGATTGGTGCAGATCCATTGTCCAGAGATCTGTCTCCTTTGTGAGACCCGATTATCTGGTGAGGGGCTTAGCCGGTTGAGGCGGCGTATGGAGAGGGATTGGGAGACCTATGCAGTTGATTCCCAGGGGTTGTCAGGAGGGATTTTGGTTCTATGGAGGCGGTGTGTGGCGACGATTGATGTCTTCCACAACTGCTCTCAACAAGTAATCATGGTCATATCAAGACCCGACGCTGCTCCATGGGTACTGTGCTGTGTATACGCTAGCACGGACCACCAGGTTAGGAGAATCCTTTGGCAGGAGATTACCAACCTGACCGCCCAGGGTATTCCGGCGGTAGTGATTGGTGACTTCAACTGTATTCTGAGTGAGGATGAGAAGCGAGGGGGCGCTGCCTTTACGGATCGAGTGGACAGGAGAGAGTTCCGTGACCTTGTGTCGCGGAACGGCCTGGTAGACTTAGGTTTCTCTGGACCACAGTTTACTTGGTGCAATAATCAGCAGGGCAGTGCTCGGGTTTGGGAACGATTAGACAGGGCTTTTGCATCCCCTGATTGGATCCTCCGATTCCCCTCTGGCCGAGTCAGCCACCTACCTCGGATAGCCTCGGACCATTGCCCATTGCTACTCTCCACCTCACCGGGTCTTACGCATCACAGCCCCTTCCGCTTCGAGAAGGTTTGGCTATCGTATCCCTAGTCTTGGGATATTGTTCGTGATGCGTGGCGGGTTCCTGTGCATGGCGATCCCATGCAACGGGTCTCACGCAAACTCGAGTTGACTAAAAGACGCCTTCGTCGATGGAACCGTGAGGTTGTGGGTAATATTTTCCGGCGACTGGAGGGCGTAGAGTCCTCGATCGCCGAGTTGCAAAGGAAGGAAGACCTAGAGGGTATGCTCCCAGAGGACGATATGGCTGATCTCCGGGGACTGCTCGCGACTCACCACTCGTTGTTACGTCAACATGAGATTTTCTGGCGTCAGAAATCCCGCGTGCAGTGGGTAAGCGAGGGGGATCGTAATACTAGGTTCTTCCATCGGACTACGGTTATACGGAGATGGAGGAGCATGATTCACTCTCTGCGAGATGGGTCCGGACATCAAGTAGAGAGCGAGCCTGCCATCCGTCAGTCCTTACTTGACTTTTTTCGTACTAGATGGACGGCGGATGAGGAGGCCAGTGATGGGGACCGCCCTTTGAGGGTGGATGTGGGTATTCGTGACGCTGAGAGTATAGCCTTGATCCGGCCGATGTCGGCGCTGGAGGTACAGGAGGCAGTCTGGGCCTTGACTCCGGACAAGGCTCCTGGACCTGATGGTCTTCCCCCTTTCTTCTTTCGACAGTACTGGAGTATTATCCGACTGGCGGTGGTGGAGGCTATTCAGTGCTTCTTTACCCAGGCAGCCATGCCTGTGGGCTGGAAGGCCACCTTCATTACGCTTATTCCTAAGCGTCAGAATGCGACTGAGCCTTGTCACTTTCGTCCTATTAGCTTGTGCACAACCTTATACAAGGTTGTGGCAAGAATTATGGTGGGTAGAATGAAGCCCCTCTTACCGGGCATCATTAGCCAGGAGCAGGGGGCCTTTGTGGCCGGCAGAAATATTTCTCACAATGTTATGTTGGCCCAGGAAATGCTTTGGGATCTTCGGCGAGCTTCGAAGCGGCACAGCCTAATGGCAGTCAAGTTGGATATGGAGCGGGCTTATGATAGGATTAGGTGGAGGTTTCTTCAGCGGGCGTTGGAGGCTTACGGTTTCCCGAGGCAGTGGATTGATTGATGGGGTGTGTCCGTGGGCCAAAATTTTCTATCTTGGTCAACGGCACACCGTCATCCTTCTTTGAGTCCACCTTAGGATTACGACTGGGATGTCCCTTATCCCCTTATTTGTTTATTATCTGTGCTGATATCTTGTCTCGGTCCTCGGAGAGGGTGTGCGCTAGCCGGGAGCTGGAGGCTTATACCCCAGCCCCGGGGGCTCGACCTATCTCCCATTTACTTTTTGCTGATGATTGTCTTCTTTTGACCAGGGCACGGACTTCAGACGCTCGGGTTCTCCGCAGGGTGGTGGCAGACTATTGCGCGGCATCTGGCCAGAGAGTGAACTTGCTTAAGTCCACCATCTCTTTCAGCCCCAGCACGGAGAGCAGAGTCAGACAGGAGATCAGAGGGATACTGCAGATACCAGAGCAGGAGGGGGGCTCACCTACCTAGGTGTTCCCATTACTGGCCGTAGGCTACGGGTGGCGGAGTGCTCCGGTCTGGTGCAGCGAGTCCAGAGCAGGTTGGAGGGATGGAGGGCGTCTTCCCTATCTATGATGGGGAGAGTGACACTGGTTAGAGCGGTGCTGGGATCCATACCGGTGTATCTTATGGCCAACACAGTGGTTCCAAAGACGATTCTGTTGAGGATCGAGCGCCTTCTTCGGAGCTTTTTGTGGGGGTCATACGGTGGAGGTCACGGAGTGCACCTAGCGGCATGAGAGCAGGTGTGCCTTCCTACCGGCGAGGGTGGCTTGGGGGTGCAGTCCCTCATAGTGAGGCGCGAGGCGCTCCTTGCTCGGCACGCGGCTCGATTCTTGTTAGAGCCACATGGCCTCTGGAGCCAGGTGATGGCAGCTAGATATGGTCGGGGGGTTTCAGTGGCGGCGGGGGGAGGGGGGCGCCGAGTCTCCTTCATGTGGCGTGAGATCAGGAGGTACATGCCATCTGTATTGGCGCATACCAGATGTTTGATTGGAGACGGCCGGAGTATCGATGTGACCGGCGATTCATGGGTGGACTCCCTTCCCCTGAGTTGCTGGCCGACTATGGTTCACACCGAGGCAGTGGAGGGGTTACGGGTGTGTGACCTACTAGTCCCAGGAGGGGCAGAGTGGGATAAGGCCAGACTCAGGTTGTTGTTTGGGGCACACCTAGCTGCGAGGATTCGGTCCCTCCCGTTACCCGGTTGTGGGGGGCCGGACGTCAGGGTCTGGGGCACCTCGAGCCGGGCCAGTGTCAGATTAGGTGATCTCTCCCGCATTATTTCGGCGGGGCACGAGCCGGGGCCGGACTGCACCTGGACTTGGAGGTCGGGTCTTCACCCGAGGGTAGCTTTCTTCCTATGGAAGATATGTTGGGACCGCCTTCCGACGAGAGCCGAGTTGAGCAGGCGTGGCTGGGGGGTTCCGGCAGAGTGTGAGACGTGTGGAGCTGAGAAGTCAGTGGACCATGTGCTCTTCCAGTGTACATGGGCGAGGGCGACATGGCAGTGGACTGGGATCCAGCAGGGGGCGTGGAGTGCGCGATTACAGTTTCTCAGAGTGATACGACAGTGGTTAGCCAGTTCACAAACTCGCGATGAGGGTATCAGAGCGAGTTGCACAGCATATCAGATTTGGTTGGCTAGGAACGCTCGTACTCTTGGCGAGCGTAGGATGTCACCGAGGTTTGTGGCAGAGCTTGCTCGGGCACAGGCCACAGAGATCAGGGCCACCCTACCTACGGACAGACCTTTGACAACTTGGGACACCTGGGGCTCCTCTCTTGCTTCGGCAACTCCTCAGATGGTGTTTTTCACCTGGGAGCCCCCACCCCCGAGCTTCCTCAAGGTCAACTTCGATGGGTCGGTTTTGGATGGCGGCACTCGTGGCGGTGCAGGCTTTATCATACGGGACCTGCACGCTAGGGCTGTAGCTGCAGGTGGCTGCCACTTGTTTGATACATCGGTTCCCGGAGCAGAGCTGCGTGCAGCCTGGGCAGGTCTTCGTCATGCACGGATTGTTCTGCGGCCAGCTCAATTATGTTAGAGGGTGACTTGGCCACTGTCATCCGGTGGATTCAGAGGGGGTTGAGGGGCGGGGACACAGACCACCCCTTGATCCGCAATATTGTGGCGATGATGAGAGATGGGATGGCCATCCAGGCCAAGCATGTATTTAGGGAGGCCAACGGGGCAGCCGATTGGGTAGCTGCCTTCGTGGCCCACCATTCGGGGTATGCTCTTTGGTCAGGGGAGGGAGAGTTGCCATCGGCACTCCGTGAGTTACTGTATTTTGATGTTATTGGGTGTATTCACACACGTACTGTATGAAGCACCTATTTTAAGCAAAAAAAAATAATAATAATAATGCACCTCAAGATGCCACGCGTGCAAATGTCAATGGGCCCATCTTCTTTCCGCTCTCCTTGCTGCCATTGTCGTCCTTGTTTCCCCATCTTTCCTTGCGCCCCATTCCCCAATCCAAAACCCGAACCCTAAGATCGGAATCTTCGCCGATCAGTGAGCGAAACCCTCATCTTCTTCGAATTCGTGATTGCTTTGGTTTCTATCTCCAGCGAGTCGATGTGGCATCGACAGCCGTATGGAAAGGATGGGGACGTGGAGGCTGGGCTGCGGCCGTTGTACCCGATGATGTTGGAGAGCCCGGAGCTCCAGTGGGCATTCATCAGGAAGATCTATGTGATCTTGACGGCCCAGCTGGCGCTCACCGTCGCCGTCGCCTCCGTCGTCATCGCCGTCTGCCCCATCAGGAGATCTCTGCAAATCAGATTTAAGCTTATCTCAAGTGCTTAAGCTTATCTTAAGTGCAAAGAGGGTAAGCATTTTCTGCACACCAGTTGTTTGATAAAATCTTGAGAAGGCAAACATGGCAGCAAATGGTAATCTCATGTCTATTTCTCAACCTTCCCTTCCTATTTTCAAAGGTGATTGTTATGAGTTTTGGAGCATTAAAATGAAAACCTTATTTATGTCTCAAGACTTATGGGATTTGATTGAGTATGGTTACATAGAAGGGGATCTAGAGCAAATGACTGCAGCTCAGAGGAATCAATTGAGAGAAGCCAAAAAGAAGGACTCAAAAGCATTGTTCTTCATTCAGTAAGCTGTGCATGAGACAATTTTTTCCAGAATTGCAGTAGCAACTACTTCAAGGAAAGCATGGATGATATTGCAAAGGGAGTTTTAAGGCTCGTCGAAGGTAATTGCTGTGAAACTTCAATCCATTCGTCGAAGCTTTGAAACATTGCTTATGAAAAATAATGAATCCATACAAGAGTTTCTATCTCGAGCCTCTGCTTTAGTTAGCCAAATGCAAGCATGTGGTGAGAAGATTTCTGATCAAACTATTGTAGAAAATGTCTTAAGAAGCTTAACTCCAAAGTTTGATCATGTTGTTGCTGCAATAGAGGAATCTAAAGACTTATCTGTTTTTTCATTTGATGAACTAATGGGTTCTTTGCAAGCTCATGAACAGAGGTTGAATAGGCCAACTGAAAAGTCTTAGAAGAAAGCATTCCAGGTGAAAGATGAATCATCTACTCAAAAAGACAAGCATGAAAATTCAGCAGGAAGAAAACGTGGTAGAGGTGGCTTTCGAGGTAGAGGCCGTGGCAGAAGCAGAGGAAGAGGACGGTTCGATGGGCAAGCTGAAACTAGGCAGTTTTCCAATGAGCAGAGAAGCTATAAAAATGGTGTTCAATGCTATCATTGCAAGAAATTCGGACATGTACAAGCAGATTGCTGGCATAGAGAGAAGCAAGTGAACTATGCAGAAGAAAATGAAGCAGAAACCAGGTTGTTCATGGCCCATGTTGATGCCGATGAGGTTTCAAATGATATTTGGTTTGTGGATAGCGGTTGCTCCAATCATATGTGTGGCATGAAGTCAATGTTCAAGGAGCTTGATGAAACTCAAAAGAAGACAGTAAGGCTTGGCGATGATAAGCAAATTTAAGTTGAAGGAAAAGGAACTGTTGCAGTCAAGACTAGCCATGGTAAAGTAAAAGTACTTTATAATGTTCATTTTGTTCCTGGTTTGGCACATAATTTGTTAAGTATTGGGCAACTAATGGCTAGTGGATATTCAATATTGTTTGATGATGAGTCATGTGTTATTAAAGATAAAAATTCAGGATAGGTATTGGTAAATGTTCGCATGGTAAAAAAATAACATGTTTCCGCTTGAAGTTTCAAATGTGGAGAATTATGCTCTTGTTGTTGGTCAAAAGGCTGAATCAAAATTATGGCATGTACGGTATGGGCATTTGAACTTAAAAGGTATGAAATTGTTGAGTCAGAAAGGTATGGTTCTTGGACCGCCCAAAATTGATTCTTTGGATTTATGTGAAGAATGCATTTATGGTAAACAAACAAGAAAATCATTTCCAGATAGAAAATCTTGGAGGGTTTCTAGTTGCCTTGAATTAATACATGCTGATTTGTGTGGGCCTACGAACACCCAATCATTTGGTGGGAGTTGGTATTTTTTGCTTTTCACTGATGATTGCAGTCGTATGAGTTGGGTGTATTTTTTGAAGTACAAATCAGAAACTTTTGAGAATTTTAAGAAGTTTAAGGCCTTGGTTGAGAAGCAAAATGATACTAGCATAAAGACTTTTCGCACGGATAGGGGCGGTAAGTTTTTGTCTAATGAATTTAACCATTTTTGTGAGGAACATGGCATTCACAGGGAGTTGACAGCACCCTACACGCCGGAGCAAAATGGAGTTGCTGAGTGCAAGAATTGCACCGTTGTTGAAATGGCAAGGTGCTTACTAAAAGCCAAGGAGCTTCCAAATCAGTTTTGGGCAGAAGCAGTTGCTACAGCAGTTTATCTTTTGAATATTTCACCAACAAAGGTTGTTCTAAACCAAATGCCATATGAAGCTTGGAGAGGTACAAAGCCTTTTGTAAGCCACTTAAGAATTTTTGGTTGTATTGCCTATGCTTTGGTAAATTTACAGAGTCATCATAAGCTAGATAAAAAAATTAGAAAAATGCATTTTTATTGGTTATTGTTCACAATCCAAAGCATGCCGGTTATATAACCCAATTAGTGGCAAAGTGATTATCAACAGAAATGTAGTGTTTGATGAAGATGCAAGCTGGAATTGGCATGGCAGCAATGAGGAAGCTCAAATTTAGAAAAGAGTGGAGAGTCCATCAAATGAAACAGCAGATCCAGCTTCTTCCTTGTCAACCTCAAGCACTAACAGCCCCACGGATTCACCTGTCTTATCTCCTTCGACTTGCAGCATCAGCAATTTGTCTCCTCCAGTAGAATCTTTAGATGGGACACTTCCAAAAAAATATAGATCTTTGAAAGAAATCTAGGAGACTTGCACATTTGCTTTGTATCTTGCAGATCCTACAACTTTTGAAGAAGCAGCAAAAATGCAATGAAATGAAGGAAGAGCCTATGGCAATTGAGAAAAATGAAACTTGGGAGTTAGTAGACCTGCCTGAAGGAAGAAATGCTATCGGTTTGAAATGGGTGTTTAAGACAAAGTATGATGCTGATGGAAGGATACAAAAGCACAAAGCAAGACTTATGGCAAAGGGGTACTCACAGCAGCAAGGTATTGATTTTGAAGAAACATTTTCTCCAGTTGCTCCATTTGAAACGGTGAGAATTATCTTAGCCTTGGCTGCCCAATTACATTGGCCTATTTATCAATTTGATGTTAAATCTGCCTTTTTGAATGGTAAATTGGAAGAGGAAATTTATGTTTCTCAACCTGAAGGCTTCATTATTCATGGCAAGGAAGAAAAGGTGTACAAATTGAAAAAGGCACTCTATGGGTTAAAACAGGCTCCACGGGCATAATACCGTAAAATTGATTCCTACTTTCGAGAGAATGGGTTTGATAGAAGTGAGAATGAGCCTACTCTTTATTTGAAGAAGCAAGGTAACATTGATTTGCTTATAGTCTGTCTTTATGTTGATGATATAATCTATTTGGGCTCATCTAACTCTCTCATAGCAGAATTTAAAGCCAGTATGATGAGAAAGTTTGAAATGTCAGATTTAGGTTTGTTGCATTATTTTCTTGGCCTTGAGGACGGGACAGAAAAGGCAGATGCAGGAAACTTCAGGAGCCTGGTTGGTGGTTTAATTTATTTAACTCATACTAGGCCTGATGTAGCTGTTAGATGTATGCCCTAGAAGCCAATCTGGATGACACATTATTAATTCTAGGGACATAATTTTGTACTTGACTATTTATTATTGAATAAATAAAAGGCATCTTTTCATTCATATTATTTATGTGTCTATGAATCATCCAAGAAATTAATAAGATGATGATACATATTCTCAAGAGTTGAGAATTTGAGCCATGTATCATTGGTGATTAATTTCTAAATGCTCCTGATCAATGGATCATCACGAGGACGGTGATCGATCCGATCAGTGCACAGATCACTTTTCTTCTGGATGGACGAGACTTGAGTCCACAGTGTAGGGACACTGAAGTGATAGTGCAGGTGCTTGTTAGAGAACAAGGGTACTAAGCGTGACCAATACAAGAAGTCACTTGGATGTCTATCCACTCGTCAGTGACTTGCTTGATGTTGCAGTAGTGTGACTGGTCCTTTGACCTGCGGTGTTTCGGCTACTCACAGTGAGGTTATTGTAGTTTGACTGCACACATACATGGTCTCTAGCCATATGGGTCCATACAGTGTAGATTGGCTGCAGTAAGTTCACTGTAGGAGTAGGGTATGCACCTATAAGGAATCTATCGACCTTGATAGATAAGGAGAGATCCTATGTGATTTATAAGACTGAGTTCGTAAGACCTCGGCCGGGGCAGTATGCACAGTGGAGAAAGAGTTTTCCACTCTCGAACTTAAGTCGAATAAATCTTCACATATGACAGACGATGGGGTTTGACGAGTTATCCATGACCTCCGTCCTGTAGGGATCCACGATAGTAGGACTGTATCACATGATAACTGCACCTAGAGGTTCATCATTCTATTCTACTGGGTAGCCACCACATGCTGCTAGGTGTCACTGGTGGATGGTGGGACTCACAGGAATTATCTCGATGATCGATAAACCCTAATGAGTAGAGTTGGAATCGTTCCAATCCATTGAAAGGAGTTTTTTCAATGATATCATGATAGAGATCATGATATATCTCACTACCAGTCAGAGTAGAACCTATGGGGTCACACACACTAGAAGTATTGACCGATCCGATGGTTGAATCGTGATTAGGAATCACAAGTAATCAATTCGATTGATATTCAGCTGAAGAAGGAACAAAGGAAATTAATTAATTGGACTTGAGACAAGAGTCCTACTTCGAGTAGGATTCCTAGAGTCCTAATTGGATTAGGACTGGGAATTCTAGTTGGAGTAGGACTGGAATTCCTACTTAGAATAGGATTCCTATAATCCTAATGAGATTAGGAGTTTTGAATTAAAATCGGATTCCTACTTGGAGTAGGATTCCTAGAGTCCTAATTGGATTAGGACTTCGGATTCAAATAGAGTCCTAATTGGATTAGGACTAAAATTAAAATGTCCTAATTTGGATTAGGGTTTCTTAAGTCACAATTAATTATTAATCTAATGAATCAATAAGACTCCTAATTGGATTAGGATTGAAGAGTTCAATTGAGTCAAAATTGATTTAAGTTCTAATTGGATTAGGACTTACCTAGATTGGATCCAAATTGGTTCACCCTTGGGCTAAGCCTAATTGGATTAAGGCTTGACCACATTAGGGCATTCCAAACCCTACTTATGTGGATTAGGGTTTACCATGAGGAGGGGCATAAGCCCCTCCCCTTTCCATGTGGTGAAGGGAGAAGAGAGGGGGGCCGGCGCCCCCTCTTAGGAAATAAGTCTAGGGCTCCTAGATTGTAGGAGCCCTAGATGGCTATAAAAGAGGGCATGGGGCCGGCGCCCTAACAAGGTGAATCCCTCTTCCTCCAAGCCGTGGCCCTCTCCTCTCCCCTTGGTGTTCAGCCGCAAGCAAGGTTGAAGAGATCAAGTGCTTGGCGTCATCCTTCTTCCTCTCTTCCTTCTTCCAACGCAAGAAAGGAAAAGGCTGCAGGCAGGCTTTGGCTCTTCATCAAGTCTTCATCCTTCTTCTTCCTCCTTCCAAGCACAATCAAGGGTTGATTGAAAGGGAAGACATCAGCCATCAAAGCTATCTCTGCAAGGGAGCTAGCACTCCGGTGAGATAGAGAGCTTGGATCGGATCCTGCTTCGTGTGGATACCCGTAGAGGCCGGACACTTGAACGGCTTCAAGCGAACCTTCATCCTAGACCACGAACTTCAGTTTGCGGTGATCATCTATCCGCACAAGGTGAAGATCTGATCTTCTAATGTATTTAAAAGTTTTTAATCCTTACCTAACTACGAACGGTTCATGAAACAACGTTCATGCGATGAACGTCGATCCCGCACATGCCTCTTCTGCTGCCATCTGATTTTTTTCAAAATATCAGTGGCATGGGCGGGTTCCCAACAGTGGTATCAGAGCCTAGGCTTCATAGATTAAGGTAAGAATTAATTATCTAAAGGCTTATTAGATCTGAAAATTGAATGATCATGCATGCTGAAAATTTCTGCATGCAGATTTTTCAGGGGTGCTGATTTTTGCATGCTGATTTTTATGTGATAAGATGATGATTCTAATTGCATTGTTAATGAGATTACAAAGTTTAGAATCATGATTAGCATGATCAGCAACCTATGTCATGATATAATCAGTTAGTTTTCAGATCTGAAAATTATAATTATTGCATATGGTGATGATCATAGGATTCAAACCCTTTTGGTATCAAATGTAATGACCTGCGATGTGATCTGTGATGTCATGTAATTTTTCAGATGCTTGCATGCATCTTATTTGATGTTTTGAGAGGCCTGCGTGCCTCCTAAAAGGAGATATAATTTATTATTATTTTTATTTTACATCTGGTTGTATTTCTATGATGTGATGTACGTCAACGATCAAGTTCAAGACAAGGCATGAGATGAACAGGTGGTCTAAGCGGTTGATGGCGATTGGATCCAGAGTTGATCAAGGATCGAATCAAGGAGGCTTAGAACCAATTCAAGAGTTGAAGACCAATTGATCGATTGACGTGCATGTGCTTGTAATACGACCTAACTAGAATCCATGATCATCACCTATTTAAAGTTTAGCTTTAATTATTGCTGCGATTATAACTGCCTGCAATGTGCCATTTGCATGTGATGTGAATGAGAGTCGGGTAGATAGGTTTACATGTGATGTAGCAAACCCAATTGAGACCTAAAACTAAAACCTCCTCAATCAAGTCGAGAGTGAACCGACATGAGCAAGTCCTATTAGATTAATTGATCTAATTGGTGTCTAGGAAAGCATGAAAGGTGGTTACTTAATTAGGACCTTATTCTCTGAGTAAGGGGAGCCTCCCACCTGCTTACCTGGCCAATTGTTTGATTACCTCTTATGAAGAGCTCAAGTTGCAAACACTAAGACCTGATTAACCAATATTAAGTCAATAGGTCTTCCACTGTAGTAGAGCTGCTAAGGTCTTTCTGATGTTGATTTGTCTCGGCTGGACACAGTGGGCAAGTTGCATCGGGGGCTGGACCTCTCTATAGACATAAGATGTTGTAGGGTAAAGGTAGGGTTGGGCACCAATAACTGTTAGGTGAGGACCCAATGACGACTTTATTCCTACGGTTATACGGTGGGTCTGACTTAACTAAGAAATGGGACCAATAACTGTTAGGTGAGGTTTTCATGGCTTAGAGACCAAGTTGCACTGCAACATGCTTGAGAAGCATTGTACAAGAGTTGTACATTCATCAATCTATGTGTCACCAATAACTGTTAGGTGAGGTGGCATGTAAATCGGTGGGACCGCAGTACCCACTAGAAATCCTAGTCGTGTGGGATTTCCGTTTTCCTACCAGGGGAGTGTGAGGGATTCGAGAAAATAGTGGGAGTTACATTTGTTCTAAAAGACCTTAGAACAGATTAATGATCAAGTACAAAAGTCTAATTAGAATCTTTACTCTCTGCAGATACAATGTCAGCTTCAATCCCTTTGACCCGTATTCTTGCGACCAACCGACTGACTGGAACCAATTACAAGGACTGGCTTAGAAACCTCAAAATTGTTTTGGACTGTGAGAAAATAGGCTACATACTCGATTCAGATAGCCCCACACTACCAACACGTCCTACTGATGTTCAGCGACAGATGCATCAAAAGTGGATGGATGATGACATTAGAGTTAAATGCTATATGATGGCATCCATGTCAAATGAACTCCAATGCCAGCATGAAAATATGAAGACTGCTAGGGACATACTGGCACACCTGCAAGAGTTTATGGTGAGCAGAGTCACACAGTTCGTTTTGAAGTGTCCAAGAGGCTCTTCAAGACAAAGATGTGCGAAGGGCAGTCTGTCCATGATCATGGTCTGACTATGATCAAGGACCTAGAGGAGCTTGAGAAGCTCGGAATGAACATGCACAAGGAATTGCAAGTGGATTTGATCTACAGTCACTTCCTGATTCATTTGGTCAGTTTATAGTAAACTACCACATGAATAAGATTGAATGCACTAAGACTGAACTGATCAACATGTTGGTAACTGCTGAGGGAGCCTTGAAAGGTTCAAGGGGCAATGTCCTTGCTGCTGAGTTGACTTCTGGTTCCAAGAGAAAGTCTACTTGGAAGAAAAAGAAGCCTGCTAAGAAGCAGAAGAAAGACAAGAAGCCAAAGAAAGGAAGTTCAAAAGAAAAAGGCTAACGACAAAGGAAAATATTTCCACTGCAATGTCGACGACCACTGGAAGAGAAACTGTCCTTGCATACCTCGAGAGCCTGAAGAACAAGAAAGGTGACACACCTTCAGAAGGTATAGACTTGCTCATAATTGAAACTAATCTAACGGTTTCTTCTACTTCTAGTTGGGTTATAGATTCTGGTTCTAGTGCTCATTTGTGCACTACCATACAGGGTCTAAAGGAAAGTAGAAGGCTGGCGGAAGGTGCGGTAACCCTTCGGGTTGGCAACGGGGCAAAAATTGCTGCTGTAGCTGTGGGCACCTACCATCTGCGACTACCGTCTGGTTTTTAGTTTATTACTTAGAGACTGCTATTAATGTACTTGCTGCTAGCAGAAATTTGATTTCTATTTCATGTCTAGCACAGGAAGGTCATGTTTTTACATTTGACAAAGACTGCTGTTCTGTTTATTTCAGAAATAAAATAGTCGCACGTGGTTTTATGATTGACAGTCTCTATCATTTGCATATGGATGTATCTGTAAATGTGTCTGAGCAAGAAGTGAGTGCCAGAGGATCCAAAAGATTCAGAGATGAGATAAACCAAAAATATTTGTGGCACCTCAGACTTGGCCAAATTGGAGAGGATAGGATGAACAAAATGGATAAAGATGGGCTTCTCGGCTCATTGACTTCTGAGTCATATCCAGTTTGCAAATTCCTGTCTTCAAGGAAAAATGGCTAGATTGCCCTTTGTAGGACATGGGGAGAGGACCACTAAAATACTTACCCTAGTACATACAGATGTATGTGGCCCATTCGATGTGCTAGCCAGGGGACATTATTCGTACTTCATTACCTTTACCGATGACTATTCACGGTATGGGTATGTGTATCTTATGAAACACAAGTCTGAATCTTTTGAAAAGTTCAAAGAGTTCAAGAATAAAGTAGAAAACAAACTGGAAAACCTCTTAAGGCTCTTCGATCAGATCGAGGAGGAGAATACCTTAGTGGAGAATTTCGGGACTATCTCAAAGAAAATGGCATAGTCTCACAGTGGACACTCCGGGTACACCTCAACTCAACGGGGTGTCAGAGAGGAGGAATCGGACCCTATTGGATATGGTCAGGTCCATGATGAGCTTCATTGATTTACCTATGTTCCTTTGGGGAGATGCCTTACTCACCAGCGATTTATTTATTGAATAGAGTTCCCTCTAAATTAGTTCCTACCACACCGTATGAGATATGGCATGGTAAGAAACCAAGTCTTGGTCATCTCAAGATTTGGGGATGTCCGCCCACGTCAAGAGACTACAGGCGGACAAACAGAGGCTAGGACCATAAGTGCTCGTTTTATAGGATATCCTAAAGAGTCATTAGGATACATTTGTACGTCTCAGAGGATCACAATGTGTTTGTGAGCCGTCACGCCCATCTTCTGGAAAACCAGTTTATCCTTGATAGAGACAGTGGGAGGAAAATTGAGCTTGAAGAGAAAGTCTCTGAAAAGCAATGAGTCACGGATCCTATTGAATCCATTCATACAGAGCCAGTACACGATGCCTCTCGACCACCTCATAGATCTAGTAGGGTCTCCCATCCTCCCGATAGATACTTAGGTATACTAGAAGAGGATACCGAGGAATATTCTAGTGGGAGATAGGGATCACATACAGAATCCGAAACCTACAACGAGGCGATATCTGATGTTCGATTCTGAGAAATGGTTGGAAGCTATGAAGTCAGAATTAGACTCCATGCATTCCAACCAAGTCTGGACCTTAGTAGACCCACCAGAAGGTATTGTACCTATTGGATGCAAATGGATCTACAAAAGAAAGATAGGTTCGGATGGAGAGGTAGAGACCTATAAGGCAAAGGCTTGTGGCGAAAGGGTATCAGCGCGAAGGCATTGACTATCAGGAGACCTTTTCACCTGTAGCCATGCTAAAATCCATCCGAACATTGCTTGCCATTGCAGCATTTCATGATTATGAAATCTGGCAGATGGATGTGAAAACTGCTTTTCTGAATGGATTATTTTGATGAAGATATCTATATGGAACAGCCTTTGGGTTCACTTCCAGTGATGGAGATCACAAGGTTTGTAAGCTGCAAAGGTCCATCTATGGACTAAAGCAAGCATCTCGGAGTTGGAACACTCGTTTCGATGACGCAATCAAAACGTTTGATTTCATCAAAACGAAGAGGAACCGTGTGTTTACAAAAAGGTTAGTGGGAGCGCTATCGTATTTCTCGTACTGTACGTGGACGACATCCTCCTGATAGGGAATGATATTCCCATGCTAACCTCGGTCAAGGTCTGGTTGTCAAAAGAAGTTCTCCATGAAAGACCTTGGGGAAGCATCCTATATTTTGGGAATAAAGGTCTATAGAGATAGATCTAAAAGGATGCTTGGCCTATCACAGAAATGTATATAGAGGAAGTGCCTGACAAGGTTAAGCATGGAAAACTCCAAGAGGGGTCTCTTATCCCTAAGGCATGGAATTCATCTCTCCAAAAGATATGCCCCAACACATTCTGAAGAGATTCAACGCATGAGCAAGATACCCTATGCATCGGCAATAGGAGCCTCATGTATGCATGCTATGTACACGACCTGATATAGCCCTTGCTGTGAGTGTCACAAGCAGATATCAGTCGATATCCAGGTGAAGAACACTGGACAGCTGTGAAAAATATTCTTAAGTACTTGAGAAGAACTAAATATTTATTCTTAGGTTTTTGGAGGATCATCAGAGTTAAAGGTAGAAGGGTATACAGATTCAGACTTCATGACTGATGTCGATGATAGGAAATCAACATCTAGATATGTGTTCTTGTGCAATGGTGGTACGGTGAAATTGGAAGAGTTCTAAACAACCGATCATTGCTGATTCTACTATGGAAGCTGAATACATCGCCGCCTCTGAAGCTGCTAAGGAAGGCTTCTGGTTCAAGAAAATTCATTGCAGAATTGGATGTAATGTCATCAAATGCCATAACACTCTACTGCGATAATAATGGCGCATAGCTCTTGCTAAGGAGCCAAGGTTCTCATCAGAAGTCCAAGCATATAGAGCGGCGCTTCCATCTCATACGCGACTATGTTGAGAAGAAGTATGTCGAAGTGCAGAGAGTAGACTCCGCGGATAATGTGGCAGACCCGTTCACTAAGCAGCTGAGTCAGCAGAAGACTGAAGCCCACCTTGAGAAGATGGGCCTAAGATATATGACCAATTGCTTTAGTGCAAGTGGGAGATTGTTAGATGTATGCCCTAGAAGCCAATCTGGCTGACACATTATTAATTCTAAGGGACATAATTTTGTACTTGACTATTTATTATTGAATAAATAAAAGGCATCTTTTCATTCATATTATTTATGTGTCTATGAATCATCCAAGAAATTAATAAGATGATGATACATATTCTCAAGAGTTGAGAATTTGAGCCATGTATCATTGGTGATTAATTTCTAAATGCTCCTGATCAATGGATCATCACGAGGACGGTGATTGATCCGATCAGTGCACAGATCACTTTTCTTCTGGATGGACGAGACTTGAGTCCACAGTGTAGGGACACTGAAGTGATAGTGCAGGTGCTTGTTAGAGACAGGGTACTAAGCGTGACAATACAAGAAGTCACTTGGATGTCTATCCCACTCGTCAGTGACTTGCTTGATGTTGCAGTAGTGTGACTGGTCCTTTGACCTGCGGTGCTGTCGGCTACTCACAGTGAGGTTATTGTAGTTTGACTGCACACATATATGGTCTCTAGCCATATGGGTCCATGCAGTGGTAGATTGGTTGCAGTAAGTTCACTGTAGGAGTAGGGTATGCACCTATAAGGAATCTATCGACCTTGATAGATAAGGAGAGATTCTATGTAATTTATAAGACTGAGTTCGTAACGACCTCGCCAGGGGCAGTATGCACAGTGGACGAAAGAGTTTTCCACTCTCGAACTTAAGTCGAATAAAATCTTCACATATGACAAACGATGGGGTTTGACGAGTTGTCCATGACCTCCGTCTGTAGGGATCCACGATAGTAGGACTGTATCACATGATAACTGCACCTAGAGGTTCATCATTCTATTCTACTGGGTAGCCACCACATGCTGCTAGGTGTCACTGGTGGATGGTGGGACTCACGAGGAATTATCTCGATGATCGATACAACCCTAATGAGTAGAGTTGGAATCGTTCCAATCCATTGAAAGGAGTTTTTTTCAATGATATCATGATAGAGATCATGATATATCTCACTACCAGTCAGAGTAGAACCTATGGGGTCACACACACTAGAAGTATTGACCGATCTGATGTTGAATCGTGAATTAGGAATCACAAGTAATCAATTCGATTGATATTCAGTTGAAGAAGGAACAAAGGGAATTAATTAATTGGACTTGAGACAAGAGTCCTACTTCGAGTAGGATTCCTAGAGTCCTCATTGGATTAGGACTGGAAATCCTAGTTGGAGTAGGACTGGAATTCCTACTTAGAATAGGATTCCTACAATCCTAATGAGATTAGGAGTTTTGAATTAAATCGGATTCCTACTTGGAGTAGGATTCCTAGAGTCCTAATTGGATTAGGACTTCGGATTCAAATAGAGTCCTAATTGGATTAGGACTAAAAATTAAAATGTCCTAATTTGATTAGGGTTTCTTAAGTCACAATTAATTATTAATCTAATGAATCAATAAGACTCCTAATTGGATTAGGATTGAAGAGTTCAATTGAGTCAAAATTGATTTAAGTTCTAATTGGATTAGGACTTACCTAGATTGGATCCAAATTGGTTCACCCTTGGGCTAAGCCTAATTGGATTAGGGCTTGACCACATTAAGGCATTCCAAACCCTACTTAATGTGGATTAGGGTTTACCATGAGGAGGGGCATAAAGCCCCTCCCCTTTCCATGTGGTGAAGGGAGAAGAGAGGGGGGCCGGCGCCCCCTCTTAGGAAATAAGTCTAGGGCTCCTAGATTGTAGGAGCCCTAGATGGCTTATAAAAGAGGGCATAGGGGCCGGCGCCCTAACAAGGTGAATCCCTCTTCCTCCAAGCCGTGGCCCTCTCCTCTCCCCTTGGTGTTCAGCCGCAAGCAAGGTTGAAGAGATCAAGTGCTTGGCGTCATCCTTCTTCCTCTCTTTCTTCTTCCAACACAAGAAAGGAAAAGGCTGCAGGCAGGCTTTGGCTCTTCATCAAGTCTTCATCCTTCTTCTTCCTCCTTCCAAGCACAATCAAGGGTTGATGAAAGGGAGGACATCAGCCATCAAAGCTATCTCTGCAAGGGAGCTAGCACCCCGGTGAGATAGAGAGCTTGGATCGGATCCTACTTCGTGTGGATACCCGTAGAGGCCGGACACTTGAACGGCTTCAAGCGAACCTTCATCCTAGACCACGAACTTCAGTTTTGCGGTGATCATCTACCCGCACAAGGTGAAGATCTGATCTTCTAATGTATTTAAAAGTTTTTAATCCTTACCTAACTACGAACGTTCATGAAACAACGTTCATGCGATGAACGTCGATCCCGCACATGCCTCTTCCCGCTGCCATCTGATTTTTTTGAAATATCAGCGGCATGGGCGGGTTCCCAACAGTAGCATTCTCTGTTGGTATGGTTTCTAGGTTTATGCATAGTCCCCCACGAAGCAACATTTTGGTGCAGCTAAAAGGATGTTGCGTTACATTGCTGGCACTGTGGATTATGGAATCTGGTATTTTCATGTTCCTAATTTCAGATTATTTGGCTTCACTGATAGCGATTGGGCAGGGTCACTTGATGATAGAAGAAGCACTTCAGAAAGCATTTTTTAGTCTTGGATCAGGTGCTATCACTTGGAGTTCAAGAAAACAAGCAACAATTGCATTATCTTCTTCAAAGGCAGAATATATGGCGGCAACTTCTTCAGCATGTCAAGCCATATGGCTAAGAAGACTTCTTGCAGATCTTAATCAAAAACCAAGAGAAGCACTGAAATCTTTTGTGACAACAATCTACAATGTCAATGACTAAAAATCCTGCATTCCATGGAAGAACAAAGCATATTGACATTCGTTCCATTTCATTCGGGACCTAGTTGCAAATGGTTTGATAACCTTAAAGTTCTATAGCACAATGAGCAAGTGGCAAATATATTCACAAGTCACTCCTTTGTGAGAAGCATGTGTACTTCAGATATAGCTTGGCATGGGCAATTTTGAATCAAGGGGGGCTGTTGAAGACTGATTCAAATTTTGACAGCATGTTTACAGAAGACTTATCTCTTTGTTACTTGGTTTCTAGGCGAAACTTATCTCTTTGCTAGTTTGTTCTAGATAGGACTTATCCCTTAGTTTTCTGGTTTATTGGTTCTTATCTGGTTGTTTAGTGTTTTCGTTGGTTGTAAGCCTATAAAGAGGCATCCATCTGTTATGAAGTTTGTGTGCTGAAAACCATTCTCTGTTTTTCTCTGTTTCCAGAAAATAAACAAGTCTTTCCATTCATATTTGTTATCTATCACTCCTTCTTCCCAACAAGAATTGGGCCTAGATAGCTCATCATAAAAATCCTAGCCCTTGCCTTTTGTCCAAATTCACTTGTTGTGTCTTAAGGCCAAGCTGCCTGCGGGTGAACCTGTCTGGAGTTTTTAAGAGTGGCTCAACCTATTGGCATAGTCCAACAAAAGATTGATCATGAATTAGAACGCTCGAGAAAAGGATGTTATGCCTCATAATTTTGGGGATGTCTATGAGGATTACTCCCTTTGAAATCAAGTGATGTAAACTATGGGTTCGATATCACCCGAAGTGCATGCCAAAATCTACCAAGCAACCACAAACATCTCTTCAAAATTAAGTGATGCAAACTGTGGGGTCGATATTACCAGAAGCGTATGCAAAATCTACCAAGCAGACCATAAACACGGTTAGATCTAGAAGAAACCTCTACATCAAATGCTGAAAATCTAAATATCCGAGCACACAGAATGACGTCCACATACCAATGTCAAAAGGTCGGGAGAACCCACACTTATGGCATAGAAGCAAACAAGATGCGAAGTATCTAGAAGAGGTCACAACACAAGCCAAGAAATCCACACTCGGAGAAGCAAACATGAAAAATGCCTCATGCCGGATAATTCAGGAAGGATGCAACTTCTGGGTGCGCTGTGGCTTCCTCGGCAAGGGTGGCCTTTAAGAAGTCGATGTAGAGTGGGAACTGCACCACAGCAAATAATGATACGAGCAGGCCAAGAGCTGCATATATTGGATATGCTGCATTCTTTAGCTTCTGCTCGATGACAAGAAAATGGCCGGCACAGAAGGAGACGAGGTTTGCAATGACAGACAGGAAGAGGGTGGTGAGGCCGAGGATTAGCTTCACAGGGAGTTTCATCGCGAAGTCTCGCTCCTGAAGGTGGGAGGTGAGGATAGAGAGGAACGCAATCAGGGAGTAATCGAGAAGAAGAGGGCTATGAGCGAAGAGGAGGGCAACACTTGGAAGGCACGCTTGCCCTCGAAGATGGGGAAGCCTGAATTTTGGTCGACACCCCGGGCACGGTGGTTGCAGAGGCGAAGGCCACCGTCGCGATGAATACGGCAACCACGGAGCTCCACTGTGAGATATCGTTGAGCACTTGCCGGCTTCCTTCACACAGATTATTGTGAGTGTTGGTGAAGATTTCCTGAGCAGATCTCGCCTTTCTTATTGTGCTGCAGGAAGAATTGGGATCCCGAAATTTCTTCACATACTGAGATGTCGGAGCAACACATGCAAGCAGCAATATTAGCTAGATAGCAACAAATATATATCATTGTTCCAATGACCAGGGAGTACTCATCGAATGGATAGGTGGCATCTCATCAAAAGATATTTTATAGTTGTTTAACTCTCTCTAACATACCCCTACAATTGATATTCCAAATAATGAGGTTTAGAGACTATCGCCATCCGCTAGTGATGCGTGTGTGCGGGCGTGTGCGTGCGCGTGTGTGTGTGTGAGAGAGAGAGAGAGAGAAAACCTTGTACACATGCTCTCGTATTGCATTTGAATTGCTGCTCCAGGGATGGGCCAGGGGTTATTAGGGCAGAGCCTGGCAGCCAAATGTAGCGCGCTATTGCCGTACTTGTCCACGGCGCCAAACACAAGCTCCTGCATTGATTCCCTCGTCATCATAAGTTCATATACAAGGAATTGTCGATTCTCCGCAGCTATTAGTGCTATGTTCTTATAATCTTGATCCGGTCAAAAGCTGCCACCGGCATGTCCTTCAGAATTTTCTCCACCATCTCTATGACGCCACTCTTTGCTGCAACTAGGATTGGTGTCACTGCCAAAAAAATTCATTTACAGAGGGAAAGAAAATTATCTAGGTCAAATATTTGACTGAATATTTTTGACTACATCATATCGATGCCATCTATTTGACTGAATATTTTTGTCAACTCAAAGTGGGGTATGACTGTGAGAACACTACGTAACAAAATTATCTAGGTCAAATATTGGGAAAAGAACACCATCAAGATTTGAATCCACTACGCCATAGCTTTGTTTGCTTATCTTTAAAATTGTTGACAAGAAACTACAACGATTAACTTTCAAAATAAAGCTTGGGATACCTCCATCTGGTTTTTGTTTTGAATCATCTTCAACTTGTTTGCAGCAACATTTCACAAGTTTTTTAATTTCATCTTGAATTTGTTGAAATTGGGCTGCTTTGATCCATCGTTAACATCTGGTGGCGTCAAAGCTGGAGGCTTTTGATCTCCTTGTGCCATTCCGGGCTTCCTTCCGTCTTTAGCATAATGCCATGACTTGTGTTGGTGAAGAAGTTCTTCCATGATCTGGCATGCATGTGTATTCATTTGCTTCATCTTTTTTATTGCCGGGACCTCCATAGCCCTACAATTGCAATAACTGACAAAGTTTTAGAACACACAAATGTTTTTTAAGTAGTAAATATAATTGTATAAATATCACTATTAACAAGTTTGCCACGGTAAAATCGGCCCATTGATATTTAACTTAGAGAGATTTAGCCAGTAGGATGTGTTTTCATGTTATATTTAGAGATTTTTAAATGAACTTTTTTGGGGGCTAGCTAGAGCGCCGAGTTTTACATTGTTTGGGCCGGATTTTCAGACAGCCCTTATTGAACATTTTAGAAACCCTTGGTCGAGCCGGCTAATTTGTTTCCCTACTTTCCTTGTGGTTTTCTGCTATTCAAAATATTGATTATAGTAACTTGCACTGGCTGTTTAGAGATGCAAATGGACTGGCCCACAGACTAGTTGTTTAAGTTGTTTGGGCCAGATTATCAGGCTGGCCATGTGGAAAATTTTGCAAACCTTGCCCAGACCTGGCCAATTTGTATCCTTAAATGGCTGTGGTCATATATGCTCCATTTCGAAAGTTACAAAAGTTATTGAAATCAAATCCTTTCTAGTTTGGGGTTAGACCCGAGAATTCTGATCTCTCAAGGATGACAATATGTGTATTGCATGACAGAGTATGATTGGGAGAGCCTCGCACAATACATTGAGATAGCGGGGGTATTTGATACTATCTAGTGTTCTCCTCATCAATAGCAGTCGCAATTGAGTGGTTGGGTGCCATATCGTCTGCTCCTATCTATAATTAAACAAACATTGGATTCATGTGAGGGGATGGTTTCCCCCTTCCATTTAAGGAATGATACCCCCTACCCCCCTCGGGGAGGGGGATGTTCGTAGCAATCCGAAATGTGGTTGTCACTAAACTTCGAAACAGAAAAATGAGCCCAACTTCTGAAAAACTTGGGTATTTAGATTTTTGAAAAGTTCAATTTTACAATTTACTTAATTAAATGCTTTAGTCTAATTCTGTGCCATGCCCTTATCCGCCCATGCAGAGGGCTCTCCGATGGGCACAAATTGGCCACCCCCTGGTATGTCACTCTTTATGTTATGAAGATTATTATTCTAGTTCACTCTAGTGGCTACAAAATGACTATGTCTCATGAGAAACATCCAAAGTTCATGCTTATGGGTTTGTAACATATTAAAGTATTTTGAGATCTTCGCGTTCTTGTTGACATATTGATTTTAGGTAGACTAAAAGCAAAGCATATAACATAGAGGCTAATGGTGCTACTTGGATGAGGCCAAGTCACGGCAAGCTGCATCTCGGACTCAAAGTCTTTATATAAAAGAAAAAAAAGGCATAAATCAAACAATAATCTTTCACTACCCAATTTCATATATTAAAAAAAGAACATTTGTAATGAGATGACTAATGGAAAAAAAATCATAAAATCAAGCTAGAATACGAACCGATTCCAATGATAATTAGCAGAAACTCCACTACAAACTTGATGAAATCGAAGTATGTGTAGTAATTTTTGGATATCCTGGACGATTTTGCGAGCCATTTTGTTGTTCTGTTACACCGTTCTCTGCCAAGCTCAATGAAGAAAAACATGATCAGGGCAATTAGCCTAGCAACAACCTTGCAAATGAGTAGTGGAATTAATAATCGTATGTACTATTACAGTATGATGGCAATTATTTCAACCAGTATCGTCATTGTTTACTTCCCCAGTGGTTTTAACAATGTGTCATTGCCATGGGCTCCCTCACTCACGACACAGGTGGTTTCTCAAAAATGATGAGCTGTACTGTTTGTCTTTGTCAACCTATTCACATGATTATTTCTCAAAAATGATGTCAATGACTTCTCCCACATGATTATTCCTCAGACCTCAGGCCTCCTGTTTATCCTAATGAAAGGAATAATTTTACAAACTACATATGCCACATTCTCTTAAAGAGTATTAACTGGGGACATTTTTCAAGACTTTTTTTGGTGGACCATTTGTGTGTGTGTGTGTGTGTGGGGGGGGGGGGGGGGTGATGCTATTGTTGGGGCATGAGACAAAAGGAAGATGATATACAGGGGAACTTCAGCTTAGCCAGTCAAGGTCTGTTTCAAATATTTGCAACCAGCAATGAAAGTCCTTCACCAATTTCTTTTCATTTTTTGGGGTTTGAAATCCTTCAAGACATATTGATTTTAAATAAAGGCCATCTTTGTTCATAAGTCAAGTCATCGACAGAAGAAGCCACAAATGTATGGGAAAACAAAATAACCCATCTGTTGCTCGATCTATTATTATGCATTTGCAGGAATTTACCTGGGTCTCTTTTACCCTGCATCTGAAAATGAGAACTCACCATGTGAGTTTTGCAGAAATGCTATGGAAATCCAAAGAAAAAACTATATAAAGGGAAAGAGAATAATCACAGATAATATTAATATTAAAAACTAGAAAGCTAATAAGTAGCCAAAATGTTGAAAACGAATATTAACATATTTATAATAAATTTGACTTTCGCTTTGCTCCTCTAAACTTGCCGCAATTCTAGATGACCAACTACCTACCTAGGAAGAGGTACCAAACGCTCATAAAGAAACGTTTTAAAAATAATGACCGAATAATGTCGCCTCAAATAAAAATATATAAATAAATTCAATCTACCACATGATTGGCCATGTTACTCAGAAAGGTTTTTAAAACAAAAACAATTGAGTCAAGTTATAATTCTGAAAGCATCAAATATTTGAGTTGGTTATTTTTGGGAAATGTTTATGATTGCAAGAATGGGGGTACCCAATATTAAGACTACAGGTAATGTCAATGTAAGAATAATTTTAGTAAACAAGTGATGCCCATTTTTTATGTGGGGCGAAAGATCCTCTCCAGTCCTCTCTCTATCGTCCCCTTCAAATTTAAAGATGATAAAAAGCCATCAAATCAACTATGGATCTATTTGGCATCCTCATTTTTTGTATTTTTGTTTTTCTATAAATTAGTGAAATACCATATGGAAATTGCCGTTGAAGATATATAACATTTGCATAAAACTTCTGGAACTCCTCCACTTTTATTTTTTACTCTTTTTAGAAATCAATAACTCTTTGCTACCCAAAGTCTCTAAATATTTTACAAACAATTTCAAAAACCAAAAAGGCTTCATCATGAATGTTCTTCAATTTATTCCTTTTTTTCATCTTGGGTTTTGAAAAGATTAGACAAATGAATCTTGAGATTAGTAAACCTAGGAATGTGATTAGCCATTACTCTTAAATAGTCCCAAAAGTAGGGGTAGAACATATGACACCTCAAGCTTTACAATTTAAAAGATAATCAAATGGCAAGCATATAACTTGGTTGATACGTACATACCTACATATATATAACATTTATAGACAAATACATACATACATACACGCACAAAAATACATACATATATTACCTGAGATTTCAATTACAACATCTATACTATGCCCTGGGCCTATCATCATCATCATCATTGGTCAAAGGTGCTGCAAGAAAAAAAGAGAATTCATCATTTCAACTTATTAGTAAGAATCCGTTTGACTAGTTCTAATTGATCTATATAAATTGGATAATTAAATATTTCAAGGAATTATTTCAACAATCCAAACAAGGATCCTCTACTTTCCCTAACTAGTTCTACAAGATCTTAATTCTTTTTCTAACATAAGAATCACAAGAACTTTTACATACATACATACATACATAAACAGATACGTACATATATGTGTATGTATGTACGTACATAGATACATACATGCATGCATATATGTATGAATGTGTATGTGTATGTTTATATATATGTATATGTATGTATGTATTACGTGGCATTTGGATTTCAACATCTGTAATGTACTTGGACTTATCATCCTCGCCACTAGTCCAAGGAGCTATAAGGAAAAAGAATGAGAACTCATCACTTCAACTTAATTGATCTATATCATTTGGATAATTAAATATTTAAAGGAATTGTTTTAATAATTCAAACAGGAATTATTTACTCTCCTAGCTAGTTCTACAAAATCTTAATATACTAAGATGCGAATCACGATTACCTTAATGGTATTAGTCTGATTTCTTTTGTTAATATACTTTGGAAATCCAAGAAAAAGAAACATCTCTCATATCTATGAAGCCCTACTTGATTCCTCTTTCTCCTTTTTCTTTGGGCTCATTAAAGTTGTGGTCACAATTCTTTAAAAAGTTTGGCATGTGTGCATATGTGCGCGTGACGTAGCAATTCTTTAGAAGTTTGTAGTGATATAATTGAATCCATACAATAGCATTTTAAAGGGTTCCTGAATTCTGATTTAGAGTGTGACTATAATAAAGTGGATATGACAAATTGTTGTTTTTTCAGCAACTAAAGCAGACCCCATATGGCAAGGTGTGAAAAGTAGCCTTAGATACAAGTGGAGACTGCAATCTACGACATGGTTACCACATCACTAGGTATTTGTCTCATTCTTCTTTTCAAAAAAAAAAAGTAAATTGATAGTTGGTCTTTCCATTAATCAAATTATAACTTTTTAATCCCTATTGACTGGAACTTTAACACCCACCTCAATTTTCAAAGTTTCTTTAATTCTGGTCCCCTAGTGGTTGTAAACACTTATTCTCCAATACATACACAATTGCATAAGTATATGTGGGGATAATATAACTGTTTGCAAGGAGAATAGAACTGCGCACGAAAATATTTTTTAACTATGTGAATGGAGAATATAAGTGTACGCTAGACTAAAAATTAAATGATCATGGTCAAGGGTTCTCATGTTAAAGTCCAGTCAAAAAAATAGCTGGGTATCAAGTTTCACCGCCCCCAAAAAAATGGTTCGGCAGATTGCTAGCATACATGGTTGTTCCATATAAACATCTACTACTTGTTAAGCATCGTTGACTAGCCTCTCATTATTATTATCTATTATTTTTGGGTTATAAATGTTATTGTATTCATATATAACAATGTGGCCTTGATTTTATGCTGTATCTTTGAGCATTAACTATTATGCCCCCTTCCCTTAAACAAAAGTTGAGGAACAAATGTTCAATCCCTAATTCTATTTTTGCCCTAGCAAAAGCATTTAGTTTATTAATATGACAGTCATTTCTTTCAAAATAAAAGATGATGAATCACCTATTGATGATGATGCAAAATTTAGCAATCATGATTATTTCACTAAGACCTCAAGCCTCCTATTTAATTTAATGAAAGGAATAATTTTACAAATGATGTATGCCATATTCTCTTAAAGATTAAGTGGAGACATGTTTAGGACTTTTTTTGTCGACCATTTGTGTGTGCATATCTGTGTGCGATGCTGTTACTAGGGCATGAGACCTAAGTAAGAAGATATTTAGATTAAGTTCAACTTAGCCAACAAGGTCTATTTCAACTATTTGGAACCAATAATGCAAGTCCTTCACCAATTTTAAAAATTTTTTTTAGGGTTCAAAATCCTTCATCACATATTTCATATGTATGTTTGCATGTAATGTACATACATATATACATATATACACACATACACACATATAAAGAAATACATACATATATGTATGTATGTATGTATATGTATGTATGTATATATGTATGTATGTATTACCTGAGGTTTGGTTTTCAACGTCTCTAATGTGCTCGGACTTATCATCTTCACCACTGGTCCAAGAGCTGCAAGAAAAAAATGAGAAACTCATCATCTCAACTTAATTAGTAGAAATCATTTGATAATTCCAATAGATGGATATCATTTGGATAATTAAATGTTTAAAGGAATTGTTTTAATCCTTCATACAAGAATTATTTACTTTCCAAGCATGTTCTAACAAAATCTTCTTTTACTAAGTTGTGAATCACGATTACCCTTAATGGCATTAGTCCTGGTTTTCCTTTGTTAATATACTCTAGAAATCCAAGAAAAAGAGAAGTCTCTCATATCTATGAAGCCCTACTTGATTCCTCTTTCCCCCTTTTCTATGGGCTTATGCAGGTGTAGTAACAATTCTTTAGAAGTTTTGTGTATGTGACATATATGCACATATGCAAATGAAGTAGTATTTGTTTACAAGTTTGCAGTGATATAATTGAATCTATGTAATAGCATGTTAAAGAGTTTCTGAACTCTGAGATTTCATGTTCAAAATCCATCATCACATAATTTGTATGTTTGTATGCATGTATTACATACATATATAAATATATCCATATATACACACATAGAGAAATACATACATATATGTATGTATGTATTACCTGAGATTTTGTTTTCAACGTCTGTAATGTGCTTGGACTTTTCATCTTCACCACTGGTCCAAGGAGCTGCAAGAAGAAAATAAGAACTCATCATCTCAACTTAATTAATGGGAAATCATTTGATAATTCTAATAGATGGATATCATTTGGATAATTAAATTTTAAAGGAATTATTTTAATAATTCAAACAAAAATTATTTACTTTCCAAGCAAGTTCTACAAAATCTTCTTTTACTAAGATGTGAATCACGATTACCTTAATGACATTAATCCTGATTTCTTTTGTAAATATACTCTAAAAATCCAAGAAAAAGAGAAGTCTCTCATATCTATGAAGCCCTACTTGATTTTTCTTTTCCCCTTTCTATAGGCTTATGCAGGTGTAAGTAACAATTCTTTAGAAGTTTGTGTATGTGACATACGTGCATATATGCAAATGAACGTAGCATTTGTTTTAAAAAATTTACAGTAATATAATTGAATTTAATATATGGGATCTCATTTTAATATACTACCAACTGTTTTGCATCTTAATCATTAAAAAAATGGATGTTTTGAGATGCAGCCTCTCCATGGAACTTATGTATGGAAAAGGGCTATTGGCCGAGGATTTAATTTACGATCCCCTCCTCTATGCCATATCACTGTGCACCCTCCTCTTAGCATGTCGAAATTAGGTAGGGATAGGTTTCCAATGTTGACGTGGAGTAGCTAACCATTTGAAACTAAGATAACATCTAATGTAGCAATATCGACATGACACTTGTGACATTATAGTTGATGGGGCGATTGAGATCGTTGTTGGAAGTTGACCAAGGCACTACTGACATGTCATGTTCTAAGAGTTAGATTAGTTGAAAAAGGTTGGATCTGGGTTTGGCCCAGATCGAAAGATGCCCTAACAGTCTCATTTTTCGCTTGCTGGAGCAACGATAGAGGACTTCTCATAGTGCTAAGTGAAGGACTTCTCACAGCAATGATCCTCAAATGGGATCTCAGTGGAGGACTGCACGCAGTAGCGTGCCAAGATTCATCCTCTTAGTCTAGCTAGGGTCTCTTCAGGGCGTCAAGGACTCACCAGAGTCCCACCCCTAATCGCAGGGGTCGTCGACATCAATGGAGATGAAGTGATAGCTCATGTAGTGAGAGAATGACCGAGGCAGCCGATGACCCCTCTTGGAGGTTGCAACCAAGGGAGAAGGCCGACGACAGTGAGTAGGATGGCCCCTCTTGGAGGTCCAAGGCTGCAAGAGGGCAGCTGAGGGTGCTCAACCTTACCGTGTGGAGGCTGCCTTCTACTCTAGTCTTGGTGGCAAGTAGGGGTATCAGTAGCAACAACTCCATCTAAAAAAATAAAGAAAATAAAGGAAACAGTAGTATAAACAAGGGCTGGTGTGGCGATAGAATCCTAGTAGTCGCTCAACAAGATCCTGGCTAGCAAACAGTGGCCCAATGCAATGATGAGGTCGGGGAAGAGAGTGACAGAACCCTAGACTTCAAAAAGACATCAAGAAGGGCGAACACAATCTAGAGGGGAACATTGCTGGTGATCATGTTGTTGAAGAGAAGGACGGTGGCATGCAGAATTATGGGTGCCTATAGGATCTATCACCGAGTCCAGGAATGGGTCAATGAATTTTGACCAAAATATAAAAAAGAATACCCTATCTATCTAATATAAAATCCAAAATTATATGGGGCTTGAACCCTTAACATTTAGTGGGTTGCGACGTTGGCGAACTAACTATAGGTCAAGTTCTGGTCAGGGCAATTTCTGCCCCACCAGTGGGTCAGGGTGTATTCAAATTAGGCCTATCAATCTTGATATGTGTCCCAAACCTGATCACCGGACTTGCTAATTACCACCCTTAATTTTGATCACCATAACCACCACCACCACCCCTTGTTCAAGCCCAAACCTGCTTCTCTCTCCTTCAACTGCCAAAGCTTTCTCCGCATCCAAGGCAATGGATTCCATTTGTAATCCCAACTTGCATGAGAAGACGAACAATGAGTGATAGCAAAGCAGAGGTGCATGGGAAGGCGAAGGACATGCCAAGTTTCTATGTCAGATTGTAATTATTTTCAAATGAGGGTCGTGCGATAGGAATTTTCCTATCTTCTGATCGCTCCCATCTTAAAAATAGCAAGTTCGATCCAATGGTCACCCTGTCCATCGAACCATCAAGTGTTCCAATGACTTTTGGGTCTAACCTAGACCCTTATTTCAATTGCATAAACTAATATGCTTGAGACATTCAAGGGTGTTATATAGTAATAAGATTTGTCATAGTCTTTCCTTTACTATCTTGGAGTTTTTCGGTTGTTGAATATTAAAATCAGATTCCAAGCTAGCAGTAAATCATGTTTCTAGTATTCTAACTAGTATTTTGATGTCGTGTCCATTATAAATTGCATGGATGAGATACCAAGTTGCTTTTGTTTTTCTAATAGTTCTCCAACCTCCATTTTGGCCAAGATAATGTCTTAGCTCATCTCAATGTCACTTTTTGAATTAGATAGTCATGATTTTTAAGTAGCTTGCTTCCCACCATGCAAGGGCAACATTAAAAACTAGTAAGACTATGAACAGTTTTGATTGCAGCATAAGTGGAGGTATCTCTCCACTTCCCCAAGTTGTTTTGCCAAATACTATTTTGGCAGCCATGAAATAGGTTTATTCTGCCTCACGGGATATCCAATCTTCCCACATCATAAACCTATTCCACCATAGGTTTATACCATGGAATTGGGTAGAAGCTTATTTCGTCCAATCACCTTTGTAATGCTGATAGAATGAATGCCTAATACAGGAGGAATAAAGAGATAAGGAAATGGCTTCACCTTTTCCTTTCTCCTTATTTCTCCTCCCTCTCTTTCTTTCCTCCCAATCTCCGAACCATAAGCCTCTAACAGCAAGAGAGTAGAACACCCTTTGTGTACGGCACACTATTGGCTATTCTCCAAACTTCGTCTACCCAAGCAACTTCTTTGTCATTCTTGGCCTCATCGCCCTCTTCTTCAGCACTATTTTTGAGCGCACGAGCTACACCTCTTGACATCCTCTACTTCAGCTTCTCCAACTCTTCGGGGTCCCATTCTTCCTCTCCCATAATAGCATTATTGTGCCCACCTCACACCTCCTTCATCAGCATCGTCATCACTTTACTTTTCTTCAGCAAGAAGTCAAATCCACCATCTTCTCTTATTTTTGGAATCTTGTGATCTATAAATCTAAAGTTTTATTGAGATATTTCGATTCTACTTCAAGAATTCTTAGATCTAATGACTTGTTCTCAGACATGACAATAAGATCTCACATGGATCTAAGTTATCGGTGCATAAATTTCAAAGATTTATTGGTTTGCAAGGTAAAGTTAGGACATTTTTCTAAGTAGGGTTTTTTTATTTTTTTTAGGAAAAAAATTATGGTTACTTGCTATACTATACTATGATTATGCATCCTATTACACTTGAAGTAGTTTATTATTTATAGTAGAGTTTCAAGTATAGTAAAGCCTAGCTGAGATCTATGATTTATTTAAAAAATAAAAAATTAATAATTTTGAGTTTTTAGATGTTTTGTTCCACTTACATGAGTCTCTTTTTGTGGTTTATAATTCTTCATATGGATCTTTGACATTTACATTGGTCTCCTAGTTATAGAAAATTTTTATTTGTAATGAAACTCACTGGCAAAAAATACGTTGAGGCAATAGTATTTGAAATAATAGATATTATGCTGGTTTTTCATGTTTCCATAAGATAAAATTTTCATGCTTAGCCATTTCCTATTTTTTTCTAGAGAGACTATTCTATCCAAAATATATAGATCTCTAGATGTCTAATCAACTTAGACATACCATTTACAATACCATTTACAATACCTAGATGGCTATTCCTTATTCCCCCATTTTTGCTCTGCACCCAAATAGAACCTCAAAAAAGAATTGTATGATATGTGCATACATGTAAAGGATAAATACAGATAGTTGAAAAAACAAGTCCATCAAAATTTGTTGAAACCAATTGAAACTATAGGGAAAAAGACCTTTTGCAAATACTTTCAATAAAGCAACATTGGTACCAATTATTGAATGGTACTAATATTTATATGTGTTATTTAGGTTTTTGCACCTACCAATATTCGTGAAGACAAGCTTTAGCAAAGTAAAAATTTTGAAGATGTTGTAGCATGCTTGGTAATTATCTGGTAATTTGTAATTTCCATCATGCAAGATATTTTCATAATCAATGCCTTCATTTTTGACTTTCTTCTCGTAACTTGGATATTCGACTTTGAGTGGATCCACAGATATACCTACACATGAAGGAAAAGAGAAGAAATTTATAAATGTCAATACAAATAGTGCTACTTTGCAAACTAAGGCTTCAGGCTTTAAACTATAAAATTGCAAGCAATAATTAAAAGCTTAGTAAAAGATATACTCCCATCGATACTTGTGTATCGTTGGTACTTTAGGGTTCACCACCATAGTTTTCTACAATTTTTAAATCAAAATAACTATAGTTTTGATATTAAATAGACAAATCAATTATATTTTTGACTTTCACCATTTTGCAAAGTAACAATCATTTGCTTTCAAAAAATTAACAATCATTTGCTATCAAAAAATTAAGTTTTTTAAATTATAATCACTAAATTTATGTGTTATTTTTCAAGAGAAAACTAATACATAAATTTAATGATTATAGTAAATTTATGCGTTAGTTTTGTCATTTGTATAAATTTCATATATGATCCAAGACCAAATTCCTTAGCTAGCTATAAATTATATGATCTATTTAAAGGATATATTGGGATCTTCCACCTTTGAACTACAATCCATTAGGGTTTGGACTGAGGGATTTGTATTGGGACAACCTCTTTATTTTGGAAATTTGAAAGATAGCGGCATCAAGGGATTTGTATTGTGATTTCTCTTCACTTTCAAGATATCTACAATTAGCAAGCTTTCTTTGATTATATCTATCTATGGACATAAGTCCGAGATCAAATTATTTGATATATTCAAATTATTTAATAATTAAAGATATTGTTTAGATTTTCCTGATTTTTAAAGAATTTTTAGTTGGTATTTGTCGTTTGGCAAAATATTAAATCTAAATGGAAGAGCTCAGATATTAGAGCACTAAAAAGAACTATTTATTGTTCTTCATTTAGTCCTATATTAAATTTGTTTATGCATGTCTACTTGTATTTATACCATCCCTAACTAGGGGAGCCTAGTAGGGCACATAGATTTTCAGATTAAATATGACATGCACCTATGCTTGCGGGGCTTGGCTTAGTGCAACTAGCCATGCACATCCATGACCCATGTAGTTTACTTTGCTAGTATTCTATATTATATTGGTTTGGTTTTGGGTAACCGCAAGCGTTAATATGCATTCAATCTATTAACCATTGCAGGCCCTTTAGGGGTTGTCTAGTATGGGTGAACATCCCAAGATCAAAGGTGGCATGGATGAAAGTGATGAGATCACCGATGATTGCACCATGGTGATCCTACGTGATGGTAACCACAAATCACCCCCACTTCTCAAATCACCTCCCAACTCGGTGATGAAATATCTGTCCTTGAAGTCAAAAAACCAAAATCACCGTAGAGCAGTGATCTTAGGCTGAAAGTTAAGGACAAAAATATCTTAGTCCTACAAAAAAATAGTATATCAGTATACCGTTAATATAATACATCAATATTATAATATTATATTGTATTAATATAATGTATTAGATTTATGATATATTATATTATAATATATTACTAATCATATTATTGCAATGTTATTATTCAATGATAATTTTAAATTATATTAGAAATATATTATTGTACTTATATTTATATAATAAAAGTATTATATATTACTTTTATTTGCTTTATTTTTCCAATCAAAATAATTATTAGTATTAAAAATAGATTATAAGTATAAATAAAAATATTGATTCTATAATAATAATTAATATATATTTATAGGATTAATAATTTATAGGACTAATAAATATATTTTTATGAAATATATTAGGGGTAGTTTTCGTATTATATGGTGAGCAATTTTGAATTTTATGGAATACCAAACAATTTACTCATGGATACTTGTGAATCTTTAATCACTGGCATATAGCATACCAAACATGGTAGTCTTAAATCATTCAAGATCATATTATTCTGAGATAAGAATTACTAGTGATCTTACATCACCTAGGTGATCCTATTTGGGTCACCAAATGCCATCTTTGATTTGATAGGCAAAACTATTAGCAGCCCATGGCGGTTCTTTTGAGATGTAACTACCTATATTTAGTAAGAACTTTGATAGGCTTGTATCCTCTAATAGGAAGTTTGATAGGCTTGTGTCTCTAATAAGAGCTTTGATAAGCTTGTCTTCTACTAGCCATGGCGGTTCTTCTTGTTTCTTTTCCTCCATTTTCTCCCACCAATTTTTCATTGCTTATGTACTTATTTTATTCCTCGCAAAAGGAGTCATCTGCCTATCGTCATAGTTTTTTTTCAATACCAAGTTTTCAAGGTATTTTGGTGTTATCCACCTATATAGGATTGCTATATCTGTGCCCTCTTCCCACCGCCAACCCCTCCATCTTTTATATCTCTGCTGATGGACCCCATACCACAAGCAAGTTCTTGATATCCCTCTCCTTCCTACCACCATCACCTCTATATCCACCTCTCTACCAACCACCACCACCCTCTCTCTCTCTCCACATCTATACCAAGACAGCAACATCCAGATTGACATAGCTCTTGTGAGAACACTCCACCACAAACAACACCAAATGCGTCAGTAGATGGTTGGATTTAAGCTTGAATCCATGTGACCCACATACTGTCAACCGTCAGATAAGATTCGAACACGATCTTTAAATAGCAAAAACATTTATAGTAGCTTAAATAAATATTCTACACTATCTTTATAAATGATGTAGATATATGTAATTACATGATTTAATGTCAATAACTATATTTTTTGATAATTAATTATCAATAATTATTTTATGATTGATTTGATAAGTGATTATCAACAATTATTTTATAATTGCTTTGATAATTAGTAATGATAATTCTTTGTGACCCTTGATATCAATTGACAATAAAAGTGCTGAAAATTGCAAGAGAGTACTACCAGATATATTGATCTAGTAATTATATATAAGTGACGAATATTTAAATTTTATATGTTGTCATGATGTCATGACTTGAAGCTGGTAAATCCATCAGTTGAACTGGCAACCCGTGTTTTGGCCCATCTTTTGATTGTTGAATGATCCAGGTTTTAAAATATTGCTAGAGAGATCTTTATGGCATAGCTAGATAGACATTGACCATCCATACATTATGGATGGAAAGATTACCATCCAATGTCAGTTCATTTATGACCGACCAACCACAACTTGGTGTAGCTTGGCAATCCACGAAACTCGCTTGCCTCCCTAGAAGATGTATAAGCCTGCCTTCCCCGCCCGTCAACCATGCTAAGAGATGAAAACACTAGCGATTCTTGTCTAAAACAAGTTAAAGAAAAAATGCTTCCATTGCAAGTTTGGATCCTCTACCATGTTTGCCGCAAGAAACTGTTCAGCCCTTGCCGCATCATCCAATTGTGGGAGAATCAAGATATTCTGCTGCCACGATTTGTGTACTACAGAGTTCTATACCACTGTCGACAGCCATCATATCATTCAAAGATAGAGTTGTATTTCATAAATAAATGAGAGTTAGCTGTCTCCAAGATCGATGATGTGGTATCTATCAACTATATGAACTTCCAACTTTCACAGCTTGAAACATACTAAGCTTATAGAGAAAAACGAGCATTTGCTTTTTCTATCCCATCTCGTAATCAAAGCGACTGTAAAGAGAACAATGTTCCATTTGGCGGTAGGTCCCGAGAATAAATCCAATACCGTAATACAGGAGCCGTGGTTTTGAAAATTTTGGATGAGGTTTGAAAGTACAGATGGAGAGATACACGCGCGCAGAGAGAGAGAGAGAGAGAGAGAGAGAGAGAGAGAGAGAGAGACTTACCATGGTAGATTATACTCTCAGTAGGCTGAAACGGGTTCCACTTTTGAAAGCTGACGGCTTGTTGGCCAGGACATGAAGAGGCGACTCCCCCTTCTCGTTCCTGTAGTCCACCAAATCTGGATAGCAGTGTATGATCTCCAAGGCCAGATCTATGCACCAGATGAGCGCAGGACTCAAAATTAGGAACAAGGCTTCAATAATGTCGGCAATCTCGAGCTACTTATTTTGCACATGCACCCACATGGCCTAATCAACCATTAAGCAGTACTTACCAAAATGCTCCGCGAAAATGGCATTGTGGAGGATGGTGTCGCCACCTTCCCCCCTGGCACCAGCGGTCTCGCCCACAACATACCGCAGGGCGAAGAAGGCTTTCTTCTGGCCGTGGCGCACAGCCGTGAAGAGGGGGGTCTCTTTCCATCCCTCGCGAATCTCGACCACCATTTCGGGGTACAACCTAGCCATGGCCAAGCACACGTCCACCATCCCAAGAGCGGCGGCGATGTGGAGCGCCGTGTCACCCGTATCGTTCTGGATTGCCAGAATCTTCCGTATACGTTGCTCGTTCTCTGCCTTTCTCAGGCAGCCCACGAGAAGCTTCACGTTGCTCTCTTTGCCGCTCGATACGGCCAAGTGCAGCAAGGTATCCCCAGCCCAGGTTATCTGGGTTTCGCGGACCTTCTCGTTCTCGGAGTAGGAGCGCGCCACGTCTTGCCACCTGCTCTGCATGGCCTTCCTGAACAAGTCTTCCTTGACGGCGTCGGGGACGTCCTGCGTCTTCTCATCTTCCGCTTGGGATGGATATCAAAGTGTGGCGAGCTCATTGGGAATGTCTAAGTGTGTAGTGGTGGCCTGTGGGGGATGGTCGTTGCAGCAGCCTGAATACATTTAATAGCCGATGCTTGCCGGGCCCTATTTATAGGAGGGGGCAGCAGTATCAAACTACCCTGGCTCCTGAATCCGGATCCTATAATTAATGCACCCGTGTGCTTGCTCTTGAAGGCAAAAAGTTTCATCAAGTTACCCTGAGCTCTAGGTTGTGCACGTACCATATGTGGGTGAATGATACGTTAATACAGTATCTGACCAGCAAATATCAAATAAGAATAGAACATAGGAGAGTTGTCTGCGTTATCATCAATAAGACGCGGCCCAAAGCTCAAAGCCTGCTGCAAAACCTACTGTACAACTCGAACTTTGTTTAGACAATCAAGATTAATTCATTAGTTAATTACTGTCATTTTCAAGTCCTGCTACCAGAATTTAAGAGCGCTGTATTTTGATCGAAGAAGCAAAGCATGGAAGGTATTTTGCTGCTGCTTCGATTCAGTGGGAACTTTATTTCCAAGTCCATCTGCGATGCTTGGTGGCGAAAACATTGGTGTTTTGCAGATGCTGCAAGAAATTAAAAATTTAACATGGGCTACGCATTAGTTAGAATGTGCCTGCATTGAACTCAATGCTACGAGGAAAACCCTGAATTTAGGGCTGTTAATGAGCCGAGCTGCTCAGGCTCGGCTCGGTAAAAAGCCCGGCTCGGGCTCGGCTCGTAGTCAAACGAGCCCGAGCCCCAATATGAGGCTCGTTTACATCCCGAGCTCGAGCCCGAGCTTGAGCCCGAGCAGCTCATGAGCCCAAATGAGCTCTAGTCTTCCGCTGAAAGATCTTATTTCAGCACCATAATTCATAAAAATCTGACCACATAGAGAAAAAATAGCCCTGTTATCGAACCAGAGCCCGAGCTCGAGCCCGATTACGAGCCGGAGCTCGAGCTCGGGCTCGTTCTGAAAGTCGTAATTGAAAACAAACTTTACGAGCTCAAGCCCGAGCCTTTGCTTTGCCAAGCAAGCCCCGAGCTCGAACTCAATACAGAGCTCGTTGCCAAGTCCGAGCTTCTGTAAAACAAAGCCGAGCCAAGCTCTCCCAGGCTCGAGCTCGGCTCGGCTCGTTAACAACCCTAACCCTGATACAAGCAACGAGAGGAATCAACCAAGTGCGACGTTTAATCACTTGAAACTCTACTTTTGACTTGTCAAGTTCAAGCACTCATTGCGTCATCCCTCATTGCCTAAACTGTTGTAAGCCGGAAGTGGAGGCGCCCGAATGTTTTGAATTTTGGCAAGGAATGTTACATACGTCACCTTTTGGTGAATGCAATACTGCACTCCATTCTCCGTAAATGAACTGTAATACTAAACACCTTAATGTGGTCTTCTAGGATAAAGGTCGCCGGTCACGCTTCGCGAGAAGTTGCTTTTGAACATGCAAACCTCCTACAAGCTGGGAGGTTCTTTATCTACCACGAGCATTTTCTTTGGCAAAAGATTAATAAAGGAAAATTCAAAGCAACATAGAATTAAGAATGCAAAATAGGGGCAAATAGCGCTTTAAGCTACCGAGCTTGTCGGTGATGCAGCTGTTATATAATGGCAATAAAATAGTGAGTTTGAAGTCCTTTTGCAAGTGATTCGTCATTCCAAAGCAAAACCATACTTATTGCTTTTGGAAGGAACGTTCCAACGCGAAACTTACCATTCAGGTACGTAGCTCTTTAAGCAAGTGATGTGCGCTTATGGGGACCATTTGATCGATGGTCCAATAAAGCATGAGTCATTGGACAATCCATGATAAGGGGCCCACTTGCGATGTACATGATAGGACATCAAAACAATGCTTTCATACATCTCGAAGTGTAATGCGAGACCCAAACTTCATCAGGTTGGACCGAACCCCTGTCCTATCACACTTGTGCAACAGCTGGTTCCAAAATGAAAGATTATATATAACAGAGTGACGAATAGCTTTAATTTGATGCATAGTTTAGAGGCGTCAAGTTGATTTTGTTCTAAATTATTAATTGTTGTTCAGGAACGTCAAATCGTGATAGCAGACCCAACATTTTTAACGTATGTGACGTGCCGTGGGCCAATATTTTCTAACCATTAACATAACCTATTGCCTTCCTATTAATTCCATCCCTCTACTCATTTGTGCGCACACTCATGGACACAAATGCATGCAGACAATCATAAATATTAAAAAATAGATTTTAAAAATTAAAAGAAATTAGCTGTAGGAATACCAAATATGTAGTGCATGCATAAATATTGTCATATGAAAAAAATTCAGGACCTTATAATTTCTTTGGCTTATATTTCCATGGAGAAAAAACCCCCTTGACCGAGGGTTGTTTCAAAAATTTAGTTAGAACAACATAAGAGTATCTTGTAAAATAGTTGATATCCTTTTTCTTGCCCCAAATCAAACGTAGCCTAATGTTACCAGATTAAGTGAAAAAATCCAAGAAAATAATGGAATCCAATTTTTCATGAGTAACCTTGAAGATGCAATGATGGTACTCAAATAGTAATATTTAGTGTTTTTCGTAAAACATCTATAGAATTATTGATCTTGCAAGAAGAAATGAATTCATTTTTTGTTGTAAAAAATACATATTTAGGGATCCTCCTATATTTTACCTCTAGATCTAAGTACGAAGCTAATAATACAAATTTACTAAACATCTTGTGCACATTTGTTGAATGCCCAATGCGTATGCTTTGAATATCTCATGTATATTTTGTTTGGACTATAACTAGCCTCATTCATATAACCATGTGAAATTAAAAATTTAACATGGGCTACGCATCAGTTAGAATGTGCCTGCATTGAACTCAATGCTACGAGGAAAACCCTGAGACAAGCAGCGAGAGGAATCAACCAGTGTGCGACGTAAAATGTCAGAAAAACGACAACATTAATTTAAGGTAGCCAATCATAATTTTATCACTTGAACTCTACTCTGACTTGTCAAGTTCCAACCTCTCATTGCGTCATCCCTCATTTACTAAACTGTTGTAAGCCGGAAGTGGAGGCGCCGAATGCTTGAATTTTGGCAAGGAATGATGCATACGTCACCTTTTGGTAAATGCAATACTGCACTTCATTCTCCGCAATGAAATGTAATACTAAACACATTAATGTGACCATCTAGGATGCTTCGCGACAAGTTGCTTTTGAGCCTGCAACCTCCTACAAGCTGGGAGGTTCTTTATCATCTACCACGTACATCTTTCTTTGGCAAAAGATTAATAAAGGAAAATTCAAAGCAACATAGAATAACGCAAAATGGTGGCAGGTAGTGCTTTAAGCAACCGAGCTTGCCGGTGATGCAAGTGATTCGCCATTCCAATGCAAAACTATGCTTATATGTTTTTTGGAAGGAACGTTCCAAAGCATAACTTACTATTTAAGAAATGGATAGGTAGTGCTTTAAGCAAGTGAATGTGCGCTTATGGGACCATATGATTGATGGTCCAATAAAGCATGAGCCCTTGGATCACGATAAGAGGAACACTTGCGATGTACATGATAGGACATTAAAACCGTGCTTTCATACATCTCCAAGTGTGATGCGAGGACCCGAACTTCATCAGGTTGGACCGAACCGTTGTCCTATCACACTTGTGCAACAGGTGGTTCCAAAATGAAAGATTATAACAGAGCGATGAAATAGCTTTAATTTGATGCATTGTTTAGAAGCCGTCAAAGTTGATTATGTTTTAGATTCTTGTTGTGCAGGAATCTCAAAATCGTGATAGCAGACCCAACATTTTTAACGTAAATTATCTCCCTATACGTTTCGTGCGCACACTCACAGACACAAATGCGTGCAGACAATCATAAAATATCAAAAAATAAATTTTAAAAAAATTAAAGAAATTAGCTGTAGGATTATCAAATATGTTAGTGCATGCATAACTATTGTCATATGAAAAAATATGCAGGACCTTATAATTTTCCTTTGGCTTATATTCCCAAGGAGAAAAAATTCCTTAACCTAGGGTTGTTTCAAAAGCTTAGTTAGAATGACATAAGAGTATCTTGTGAAATAGTTGATATCCTTTTTCTTGCCCCAAACCAAACGTAGCCTAATGCTACCGGATTAAGTGAAAAAATCCAAGAAAATTAAATAAATAATTCCAAGCATCACTCTTTCTCCCATCTTTGCTTCCTCCTATGCTGAGTTCCAAGCTTTCTGCCACAGTCCTCGTCTGCTGTAGGCACGGGCCCACTCTCACAGCCAACAATGAAGCTTGCTCAATATTCCTTCTAGAGAGGTTTAAGTTGCACCATTCCAAAAAAAAAAAAAAAAAAAGTATCCTAGTGCACGAGACTCCCGCCTATACAAGAGTTGAGGAGGATACCCCATTATATAAAAAGGCTATTTCTATGTCTTGAACCTATAACTCTCATGTCACAATAGCAATCTTACCATTGTTCAAAGTCTCACCCTCTCTAAGCTATGGTGTCCTCAAGCAACTCAGAAATCACATATGCCTGATCAACTCAATTTCTGGATTAAGAAACCATAAACAATGATTTTGATCAGGAACAAGAAGATTTTTTTCTCAAGCCATTCAAATTGAAGTTCTCAAAAAAACAATTAGAAAAAGATAAAAAAAAATTTGATGATTTAAAAAACCAAGGTGCATAGGACTTTTTTTTTTTCTATTTATAAAAACCCGGTTTGGAAGGGGTTTTTGGGTTTTCCCTACATACATTGGAAGGATTTATCTTTCTAATTCTAATAGGACAATTATTCCTAAAATAACAATCACTAGTAGAAATATTTTTAAAAAATGAAAAATTCGTTAGGAGGTAGATCTCGAACTTTTATTCAACTCTGATTCTGTCGCTTCCACTTAATTCTTTCCGGATAAAAAAGCTTCGGTCCAATCAAAGTCTTACGTGAAAAGAAAATTTTCTATTTGACCAGCCCGTTTCAGACTCCAAAAGATAGAATTGCTCATCGCAGCCCCTAAAGAGCATGGCATCAATGTTATAGATTTTGAAAAACTATCTAATTTTAAAAAAAAAAATCATTTCAATCGGACGTCGTATGACCAAGTGATGGCCTCCATAAATTTAGTCTACGATCTGACTTCTCAATGTAGCTGATTTTGCGCCTAGAAACCCATCCAACTCCATTGATACTAGACAAAATAATTTACATCGAGTCAGAAATTTAATTTACACCGAGTCAGAATTTTTTTTTGGATCAAAGAATCTAACTAGTGGAACGATAGCACTAGGAATGGATGCGGTTTAGACCCTCGAAGTGGAAAATATCGCATGACATGTGGCCTTTTGTTGATCATTGTATTGATCCCCTATTTGATTTTAATGAGCCCAAACATATGAGTATATTTCTTATTATGCTAATAAATTTAAGTGAGTGTTTCAGGAGAAAATACATAAAAACTAAAGAGAAATTCATTAGAAAATGGTTCAAAGGAATTAATGCATGAGTTAAACACTTAGAATAAACCTGAGTTGCAATTGGACAGTCCACGAGATGTCTCCCACTGTGGACGAGATATCTCTGGCACTTAGAAAATAGTTTGGCACATTCTCGAGTCGACTCATGACTAAGACGAGTCGACTCGAGCAAAAAGACAGAAGACTGTCTCAACGTGCTAGTGCGCGAGGACGTCTCCAGCTTAGTACGAGCCGTCTCCCACAGGAAAAGACAGAAAGTAAATTTTGAAGAGCCCGAGCGCGAGTCGACTCCCGATTATCGCGAGCCGTCTCCTGCAAAGAATGATAGAAAGTTATTTTTGAAGAGCCCGATCTCGAGCCGATTCCCAACAGGCGCGAGACGGCCTCCGACCTCAGGCGAAGCCGTCTCCCAGAATGGCCGGGTCAACTCCAAATTCTGCTGGAAGGCATAACGGCTAGTTTTCACTGCATTTACATTACATCTATTTACTTTAAATTATTTTATTGAGCTCATTTATCCGCTGCTTAATAATTTTAATCTTGACTAGATACGAATTAATTTGCTGCTAAGTTTAAATTCCACCGTGCATCTATATAACTTAGTTTAATTAACGCAAAGTTTAGAAGTAATTAAAAAAGATTTAAAAGCCCAATTCAACCCGTCACCCCCACCCCCTTTCAGGCTGCATATCTGGGCAACAAGTGGTATTAGAGCAGGTGCTCTATAATTTTTTGAATTTGACCTAACCATCAAAGAGGCCAAAGATCTATGACAGTCCGTTGTAGGAATATTGATGGCCGAAGGTCAATCCATAAGCAGACCCCCACTGTTTGCTGGATTGAACTATAGTCATCGAAAGATTAGAATGAAAATTTATATTCAAGCACAAAGCTATGATTTAAAGAATCTCATAATACATGGTCCCACACACACTCACTAACACTAAAAATGAAAAGAAAGTAGTTCAATCAAATGCTATAGCTATGAATATACTTTATTGTGCTCTTAGTAAAAATGAATTTAACAAAAATCTCTACATGCTCTTCTGCTAAAAAAATTTGAGACAAATTAGAAATAATTTATGAAGGAACTAGTAATATCAAAGAAACAAAAATTAATTTGTTAACACAAGATTTTGAAATGTTTAAAATGCAATCTTATGAATCCATTTCTGAAATGTTTTCAAGTGTTTTCCATTATCATTAATGATTTGAATTCTTTAGGAAAATCATGTACTAATGCTGATCTTGTGATGAAGATTCTTAGATCTTTGGCCTAAGTCTTGGGAAGCGAAGGTGGCAGCCATTCAAGAGGCAAAATATCTAAACAAGCTATCCTTGGATGAGCTCTTAGGATTCCTCATGACCCATGAGATGAGCATGATGACCCAAGAAGAAGATAGCAATGGAGGCAAGAGATACTCAGCATTTAAGTCCTCCAATCAGAAAGAAAGCTCAAAAAGTGAAGAATCCGGTGATGAAGACCAAGACTTATCATCAATCACCAAGAAAATCACGAACTTCCTGAACAAAGAAAGAAAGAAGGTATAAGAAGAAAGAAAGCCTTTGCCAAGGGGGAGCCAAGCAAAAATAAGAAAAAGAAGTCGAAAACTTGGAGCAAACAATGAAGAATTGAGCTCCAAAGAAGAAGAAATTGAGGTAAACAACTTGTGCCTTACGACACATGATGATAAGGTAAAACCTGAACTCCTTGATTTTACTAATAGATAAATTACAAGATGAAGCTCTATATTATGAACTAAAATAATCACAAAAGAAAAATAAAAGAACTTAGGAAAATAAACTATCTGAAGAAAAAGAATTAGTTTCAAAAACAAAAGGATCCAATTAATTATTGAAAATAATGTTCTAGAGTTAAAAGGTAGAAGACTTGAACGCTAAGACTTCAAAATTCACATAAATAGAAAAAAATTTAGATACAATAGTTACTAATTCTAATCATGTCTTCATAAAATGTAATTACCTTGGAAGGAAGGAATACTTGGCACATTCATGTCTATTTAAAAACAATATGACTAGAGGAATTAAGAAAATTTCAGTTCCTAAATAATTACTTGTCAACCAGGATCAAAAATTTTGGATACCCAAATCTAAAACTTGATTTAAATCAACACTAGGATATTTTGTTTTAAAGCTTGAAATTATTATAAAAGCTGAAAATTAATTCATGCATATATAAAAGAAACAAAACCCTAAGATGGTAGAACATAAGCTTATAAAAATGAATAAGTGATTCTGAAGTTGAAAGTTTGACCATAACTATGATTATTTGAAAGAAACATAACTCAACAAAAATTTTACAAATGAATGAACGAATCTAAATCTGCAAATTAGAAAGAATGGATTGATTTTTGATGAACCTCCTTGTGTTGTCTTACTTGCCTTAGTTATGTAATAGCTTATACTTTGAGTTTAGCTCTATAGACCTTTTCTTATCTCAAATGAATATGATTTGATATTTAGAAATATGCTCTCAATTATTTAAGTTATGCTGAAACTCATAGAAACATATTTCTGAAATTGACAATTTGAATGTTTTATTGAAAATTATCTTTCAAATTTTAAACTCTTAAATTAGATGATCAATTAAGGAAAAGAAAGAAAATTTTAGAGGGAGAGATCATATAAAAATTAAATCGTATAAATCCATAAGTAAAGGAGAGAGAAAGAATACTAAATAAGAAGTGATCCTAATACTCTCTAATATGTATCATCTAAAATTTAAATCTGAAAATCTTTGTGATACACCTTGAGGCTTGTTATTTGGTTAATACACTCTTGTGCATCAATCATAAACCAAATTACAATTCAAATAGTTTGTTGCCCAGATAGACAACCCAAGAGGGGGGGTGAATTGGGGTTTTTAAAATAATTTGCAACTAAAATATTTGTGGAAGACTAATTAGGACTTTAGCAAGATGATTAGTTAGTTGCTATGTGCTGTGACGTGAGATGAGAGTAAGAGAAAGGAACAAACAATCACAAACACAAGGTTTTTATAGTGGTTCGGAGCTAACCCTTGCTCCTACGTCCACTCCCCAAGTCTCACTGGGAATTCCACTATAACCCCCTGGATTATAGTCGGTTGTTTTACAAGCTCACAACCAAACTTGTTGTTTTACGAGCTCACAACGAACTCGGTCGATTTTTCCTGGCTCACCGACTAGAACCACCCCGATTGTTTTTCCGGGATCACAAATCGAACCCTTACACGTTAGTTTTAACCTAGGCCTCACCAACCAACCTCTACACTCTTGATTCAATCCCCCGATTGAACCAAGCTAAGACAATATGCTAATAATGAGGACAAACAGAAAAACAGAGCTTCTCAAAAGCAAATATACAGCAATATTAATAAAAGCAAAGTTAAGAGCCCTCAAACGTGTTTAAGTTGGAGAAGAGAAAGGGCTTCTTGAACTTCGGGTCTCCTCTTGAAATTCTGGACGACTTGAAGGCAGGAGGAGATCTCTTTCAATGTTGGGAAGATGTGGTTGGAAGGAGTTAATGGCGCTCTTCTCTCTTTTCGTTGAAAAACCACTTGCAGAGAATGAATGCTTGATCTTTTTGAATGGAATGGTAGTTCTCTGCCTTGCTACAGTCCTCTGTGGCTATTTAACCCATCCCCCACGGAAACTAGCCGTTAGACACCTTTTTCTGCCCGTTCTGCACACTCTGCACAACCTGACAATATGTCCGTTGGGGGTCGGGAGTCGACTCGCGCGATCTGGAGTCGACTCGGCTGTAGCGGGAGTCGACTCATGCTTTTCTGGAGTCGGCTCGGCAACTGTTCCGGATTTGAATAAAGTGAACTCCTCGACTGGGAGTCGACTCGACTTAACCTGGAGTCGACTCGCCAACTTCTGGAGCTGACTTGGCATTCTCGGAGTCGGCTCATCCCATGAAGTCCATGGAGCTAATTTTCAACTTGGCCCACTCGAGTCGACTCGACAGTCCTGGGAGTCGACTCGGCGCTCAGAGCCCGAACTCCCGATCTTCTGTCATTCGCCTCGTCCAGTCTTGGAGTCGACTCGGACTGTTCCGGAGTCGACTCGGCTCTCAGTTTCCGAAACATACCCTTCTGCCTTGGAGTCGACTCGAGCTGTCTGGGAGTCGACTCGGCTCTCAGAGACAATAATTTGGTCTTCTGTCTTTTTGGGATCGCGCTGTCTCGGAGTCGACTCGCGCATTGCGGGAGTCGACTCGAATCTCAGAGTCCGAAAACTGCTCTCTGACTTTTGCCTTGTGAACCACTGAGAGTCGACTCTCGCTTTCTTTGGAGTCGACCTGCCAACCATCGGAGTCGACTCGCGTTCCACAGGAGTCGACTCGAATCTCAGGGTCGAAAATCGCTCTCTGACTTTTCTGTCTGTAACTCCTTGTCGACTCATATTACTCCGGAGTCGACTCGGTAAGCATCGGAGTCGACTCGCGCACTTCAGGAGTCGACTCGCTGACAGATTTTGAGTTGATGCTTTCTGTTCGTCTGTCTGTTCTCAGTCGGAGTCGACTCGTAATGATCCGGAGTCGACTCGAGCCCGTGCCAGTGATTCTGATACGCTTGGAGTCGACTCGTAATATTCTGGAGTCGACTCGAGTCTCAGACTTCGGTTCAAATTGACTTCTTAACTTATCCAAACTATCTTGAACCAAATCTGGAGACACTTAGACAAGATTTTCACTGAAACACTCAATTGAATTCATTAGTAAACAAAAGATATACTCAAATGCTTTGAGCTCATCAAAATCAAATAGGGTTTTAATCAATCACTCCACAATCTCCCCCTTTTTGATGATGACAAAACATTGAGTATATGTAAAGTGAATTGCTCAATAAACAGAAAAATAAAATCCATAAATAAATTCAAGTGTCTGGTTATTTAATTTATCCAAGCTTGAAAGGTGTGAAACAATAAATTTTGGAGTTAAAGCTCCCCCTTTCATTTGGAATTATATAAGCCTTCATATCATGCAAACAATTGTTTGGCTTATATATATTTAATGATTTAGCTTTCTTAAGAAAATTCAGATTCTCCCCCTCAACATATGCATTCATCTTTGTTTTGGTTCTCTGAATTTCCTTTTAATGCATTGAAGTTTTTGGACTGAAATTTTTGGTTTTTAGAGGGAAAATCTGTCAATTTGTTCTTGAGTTGGATTCAACTAATCTCCGAATATCCCTTAAATAGATTCTGGAGATTACTCCATTAGGAGCCCCAACAGAGAGATAATGAGCCTCGAGGTACCAAATCCACTAAGAACAAATTTTATTTTGATTCTTTTATGTTGATTTCATTTACATATCTATTAAGTATTTCTCTCCCTTTTTGTCATCGTATCAAAAAGGAGGTAAGCAGAACACACAATCAATCATAGATCAAATTGCACAAAATTGAAGATAATATGTCTACTCATTGTATTGATTTGTATGTAAAGACATTTTAGAATACAATAAGTAAAACAAAAAAAACATGTCAAAATAACACAAAATGATCTAAGGCTTCCTCGAGGAGGATGCGGGTCCCCGAGGCATGCGCTCTGCAAGTAGTGTGACTGCATTGGTGACGTGCTCGAGCTGTCGGATAATGGCCGAGGTGGCCCTGCTATGTGTCGTATCGAGCTCGGTCACCGACTTCTAAAGTGTGTCCAGCTTGTCGATGAGCACATTCGCCAAGCGCTCGGCCCCCTGGGTAGTGGTGCCCATATCCTGTCGGACGTTATCGCGCATCTTCCGAGTGGTGCTCGAGACTTCGCTCATGCTATGGAACTGGGCTTGGACCAGGAACCTTACATTGTCGATCTCTTCCCGCACATGGGCCGTCATCTCAGCCACGGCGGACAGGGAAGGGACCAACGCTGAAGAAGGTGCAGGAGAAGGAGCAGACACTGAACCCCGGAGCTCCCTAAGTAGGTCGTCCCGGAGATCTCTAACTATCTCCTGCCGCAACTCCCGGAGCTGCTCAGGAGCGATCCGGACCTCCATGGGCTGAGTAGGTGGAGCTGAGGAGGAGGGTCCGGCTGAGGTGGAGGGTACTGGAGTGGAAGGCTGAGTGGGATAATCAGAATCAGGGTCTGGACTAGAAGAATGTCTGGTGGTATGTGTGGAGGTAGAAGACTTCCTAACCCATGTCCCCTCTACCTTCCGAAAGCCCATCCTGTGCAGGGTTCCCGTTCGCGTGCGATCTGTCCATCGCAATGCACGAGAGGGTTCCCCCTCAGGAATAGGGATCTCGGCCTCCCTAAACAACAGGGTGAACATCATGCCGTAGGGGAGGGTGAGCCTAGGTCTATCTAGTGGCTCACATAGATATCTATAAATAAGTTTTGGGAAGTTGACTGGGGTGTCCTGGAGAATATAGAACATAAGGGCGAGGTTCCTCTCAGAAACAAAATCGCGGCCAGTCTTCGGGAGAGGGACCTAGACAGGATGCTCAAGAGGATCCGCACCTCAACTGGAAGTGAGCTAGCGGATACCTCAACTAAGGGGACTGAGGTGGATAACCTAGAATGGCCGTAAGGGCCTCAGTCCTATCCTCGGGTGTGTGGGAGCCACCCCTACTTGTGGAAGGTGGAGGATTTGGGCAATGATATCCTCCGAGACGAACAAAGGGACACCGGCTACCGTGCCCTCTATACCCCCATCTCCCCTATGGACGGTACCATAAAACTCTCTAACTAGTCCAGGGTATGTGGGGAGATCTAGGGTAAGGAAATACTCTAGTCCCTGGACTCGCAACCTCTCTCCTATCGTAAAGCCCTCCCGGGAGAGATAGTCGAAATCGACGTATCTCCCGGTGGAGACCGCCTTCCCGGCACACGGCCTCGAGGGAACGGCCCTCGGCGGGGAACGAGCCATAGGTTGTGGCCTCACGGGGTCGTTCCGGGCCTTGGAACGCCGCTCGGCACCAGTCGCGGAATGGGGCCTCTTCCGGCTTGGGACAGTGGTTTTGCGAGGCATGGTTGACCTAGAACGGGATGAAAACCTAATGGATGATGAAAAATCGACGGGAAAAGGACCTAGAGGCGGCCGGAGACGTTCTAGGAGTCGACTCTAGGGTTTTGAACAGTGGCGGCGGTGAAAAGATGTGTTTTCTAAATGATGGAGTTAGGGTTAAAAAAGTCGGATTCCGACTGCGAGTCGACTCCACTGAGTCGCGAGTCGACTCGACCTCGAGTCGACTCCAAAATATGCGCGAGTCGACTCTCCTTATGCGCCTGTTTACCTCGAGTCGACTTCCGACTGTATGCGAGTCGACTCCCCCTCTGCTGCCATCGTTCTCGAGTCGACTCCCGTAAATGTGCGAGTCGACTCCCCCTTACGAGCCGACTCTGAAACTTGCTCGAGTCGTCTCGAACTCTGGCACGCACCTAAAAATCATGCTATGTTCGTGCCGAATGAGGGAAAATCACTAAGTTATGATCTGATTTGATGATCATTGTAAAGAAACTCTAAATTAACCATGATCTAATCATCAAAATCAATGATCTAGTGGAAAATACCACTAGGATGGATCAATCACTCCTAATCCCCTCCTAAGCACACTAAATCTCTCTTCACTTAGGGGTTTTGTAAAAATGTCAGCTAATTGATCATCAGTGCAAACAAATTGTAGTGTCACATCACCATTCAGTACATGATCTCTTATGAAGTGATGTCTTATCTCAATATGTTTAGTTCTTGAATGCTGAATTGGATTTTTAGTTAGATTAATGGCACTTGTATTATCATAATTAATGGATATTTTATCTTATTTAATGCCATAATCTTCTAATTGTTGTTTGATCCACAAGATTTGAGCACAACAACTCCCGGCTGCAACATATTCAGCTTCAGCAGTAGATAATGTAACCGAGTTTTGTTTCTTGCTAAACCATGATATTAAGTTTTCTCCTAGGAATTGACATGACCCGCTGGTGCTTTTTCTATCAAGTTTACATCCAGCAAAGTCTGAATCTGTATATCCTATTAAGATCAGGCTAGATTCTTTAGGATACCATAAACCTATATTCTTAGTTCCTATTAGGTATTTAAAGATTCTCTTAACTGCAATTAGATGTGATTCCTTAGGATTAGACTGATATCTAGCACACATGCAAACACTAAACATGATATCAGGTCTACTTGCAGTAAGATACAATAAAGATCCTATCATACCTCTATATAGTTTCTGATCTACAGATTTACCTGATTCATCTTGGTCTAATTTGCATGAAGAGCTCATGGGGGTGCTGATTGACTTGTTCCCCTCCATATCAAACTTTTTAAGTATCTCCTTGATATATTTGGCTTGATTGATGAAGATGCCTCCTTCAGACTGTTTGATTTGAAGCCCGAGGAAGTAGTTCAGCTCTCCCATCATGCTCATCTCAAATTCACTCTGCATCAAATCAGCAAATTCTTCGCAGAGGCGATTGTTAGTAGCACCGAAAATAATATCATCAACATAAATCTGCACTAATAACATATCTTTGTTTTGCTTTTTCAGAAATAGTGTTGTATCTACATTACCCCTAGAGAACTCATATTCTAATAGGAATTTGCTAAGCCTCTCATACCATGCTCTAGGTGCTTGTTTCAAACCATAAAGTGCTTTGTTCAATTTATATACATGATTAGGGTATTGATGATTTTCAAAACCAGGAGGTTGTTCTACATATACCTCCTCATTAATATACCCATTTAAAAATGCACTTTTTACATCCATTTGAAATAGTTTGAAGTCCTTAGAGCATGCATATGCTAATAATAATCTAATAGCCTCAAGTCTAGCTACAGGAGCAAAGGTTTCATCAAAATCTATACCTTCTTCTTGATTATAGCCCTTTGCTACTAGTCTAGCCTTATTCCTTATGACAATTCCATTTTCATCAAGTTTATTTTTATAAATCCATTTGGTACCTATAATTGGATATTCAGAAGGTCTTTCAACTAGATTCCATACTTTATTTCTAGTAAATTGGTTTAATTCTTCTTGCATTGCATTTATCCAATTTACATCTTTTTCAGCTTCTTCTATGCGTTTAGGCTCAAAATGTGAAACGAAAGCTAGATGATTGTTTAAGTTCCTAAGGGATGCTCTAGTCCTAATAGGTTGAGACGGATCATCTAGAATTAATTCCTTAGGATGCCCGTGAGCATACCTCCAAGCTTTGGTTAGCCCATGATCTACTATAGTCTCTTGGCTTGATGATGCATCTTCAATTAATTTTTGACTGTTATCTTGTAATGTCATCTCGTCAATCTTTTCTTCAAGAATTTCCGTATCATCATCAAAATTAACTCTCTTACTAGAAGAGATATCACTAGAATCATCGAAGACAACATGTATGGATTCTTCTATAACTAGGGTTCTTTTATTAAAGACTCTATATGCTTTACTAGTTGTAGAGTACCCTAAGAATATGCCCTCATCAGATTTAGAATCAAATTTTCCTAGATTATCTTTCTCATTATTATGAACAAAACATCTACATCCAAAGATATGAAAATAGTTTATCTTTGGTTTTCTGTTTTTCCAAAGTTCATAAGGTGTTTTCTTTATAATAGGTCTCAATAAAACTCTATTTAATATATGACAAGAAGTATTAATGGCTTCTCCCCAAAAGTACTTAGGGAGGTTACTTTCACATAACATAGTTCTAGCCATTTTCTCTAGAGTTCTATTTTTCCTCTCCACAACTCCATTTTGTTGTGGTGTCCTAGGTGCAGAAAAATTGTGTGTTATCCCCTTTTTACTACAAAACTCATCAAATAAATGATTTTCAAATTCGGTACCATGGTCACTTCTAATAGCTACTACTGAAGTATCTCTAGCATTGGTTACTTCTTTATGAAATTTCTTGAAAACTGAAAAAGCTTGATCCTTATGAGCTAAGAACATGACCCAAGTGTATCTAGAATAATCATCTACAATAACTAGACCATATTTATTTCCACCTAGGCTTGTTGTTCTAGTTGGTCCGAATAGGTCCATGTGTAGTAGTTCTAGAGGTCTAGAGGTAGAGACACAATTTATAGATTTAAAGGAGTTCCTTGATTGTTTGCCAAATTGACATGCTTCACATATTTTATTCTTTTCAAACTTTAATTTTGGCAAACCTATCACAGAATCTCTTTTAACTAGTTTAGATATTGTGTCCATGCTTGCATGACCTAACTTACGGTGCCATAACCAACTAGCATCATTATCCTTAGTTTCATTAACAACTAAACACGGGTTGTGTTTGGCAAGCTCCTCAAGGTCTACAACATACACATTTCCACATCTTATTCCTTTAAAAACTAAGCTATTGTCATTTGGGTTTGTTATGATGCATAGTGATGGTTTAAACATAACATTATAACCTCTATCACATAATTGACTAATGCTTAATAAATTATGCTTAAGACCATCAACATATCGAACATTATCAATAAAAGTAGAAGGGGTAATTTGAACTTTACCTATACCAATGATGTGACCTTGGTTATTGTCTCCAAAAGTCACAGCACCTCCCTTCTTAGCTTCAAGGGTGAAGAATTGATCCTTGTCACCCGTCATGTGTCTTGAGCAGCCACTATCCAAGTACCAGCAATTTTTGTTGACCTTGGCTGCAAGACACTCCTACACAAGCAAATCATATAATCTTAGGTACCCAAGTTTTCTTGGGTCCTTCATGGTTAGTCATGTTGGTTCCTTTTGGAACCCATACCCTTTTAATTTTTTTTTTTGTTTTTTCTTTTCTATAATTGCACACATTTGCTTTATGTCCTAAAGTTCCACAACAAAAACAGGTTATTTTCTTAGTTTTGCTTTCTCCTGCTTTAACAAAGAAGTTACTAAGAAGTTTTTGCTTATTTTTTGGTTTATATCCTAAACCTGCTCTATTGAATACCGCTCGTTGACTATTAAGTATCATATTCAATTTTTCTGAACTATATGTAAATTTTTCAACCAAGGGTTTGTATTTTTCAAGTTCTTTAGTTAGTGTTTGTTTTTCTGCTTTTAGATCATTTAGTTCTTTTGTGATACTCTCATTTATATGTTTATTGTTTTTGGGTTCTAATGTTTCTTTGTTCAGCCTTTCATTTTCTTTAGTTAAGGTATTATTCTTTTGTACCAAGATTTGGTTGCTTGTTTTAAGTTCTGCATTCTCTTTGATAAGAACATCTTTATCCTTAACTAATGAATCATACTTACGGAGATGAGTTTGGTTAGTTACTTTTAGTTCTTTGTTTTTAACGTTTATTATTTTGTATTCATCCATTAATTCATTGAAAGCATCATATAGTTCATCGAAAGTAAAATCTAAATGTGGTGCGGTTGTTACCTCATTGTCATTGGCCATGAAGCAGAAATTGGCCTTTTCTTCTAGTTCCTCATCCGATGATGACGATGATGCGTCGGAGTCCGATAGGGTGGTGACAAGAGCTTTCTTCTTCTTGTACTTGCTCCCCTTCTTCAGTAGGGGACACTCAGCTCTGATGTGCCCCGGCTTCTTGCACTCATAACACCCAATCCCCTCATTTTCCCTTTCCTTACCTTTATCCTTGCGATAGAAATTTGAGGGGCCTCTCCTTTGATGAAAGGTCTTCTTTTGGTTGATGAATTTTCTGAATTTGCGCACGAGAAGAGCCTCATCATCATCTCCCTCATGATCCTCTTCTTCACTGCTGCTACTGCAAGACAAGTCTTTATTAGTTGAAGTAGATTTAAGAGCTATTACCTTTTTCTTATGGGAGGACTCTTCTTCGTTGTGTTGCTTCATGGTTAGCTCGTGCGTCATTAGAGATCCAAGAAGCTCCTCAAGAGGAAGCTTGTTCAAATCCTTTGCTTCTTGGATTGCCGTCACTTTGGCTTCCCATGACCTTGGTAAGCAGCGAAGAATCTTCCTGACAAGATCACTGTTAGTATAGTTTTTGCCAAGGCTTTTTAGGCCATTAACAATGTCAGTAAATCTAGTGAACATGCATGTGATTGTTTCATTAGAATCCATCTTAAATAGTTCATACTTATGAACCAATATATTTATTTTTGATTCTTTGACTTGATTTGTGCCCTCATGGGTCACTTCAAGTCTATCCCAAATCTCTTTTGCAGAATTGCAAGTAGAGACTCTATTGAATTCATTCCTATCTAGTGCACAATAGAGCACATTCATTGCTTTGGCATTGAGTTGTGCCTTCCTAAAGTCATGGTCATCCCAATCCTTTTCTAGTTTGGGTACTGTGACACCCTCTACATGGATGGATGGGATGTATGGTCCATTCAATATGATGGTCCACATCTCATAATCTTGGGCTTGGATAAATATCCTCATCCTAGCCTTCCAATATGAGTAGTCGGATCCATTAAAGAATGGGGGTCTTTGGGTGGACTGATCCTCGATGTGGGAAGATCCAAATGGGGTTGTCATTTTGATCTTTGACTCTTAGGGTAGAAGAGTTTAGGCTCTGATACCACTTGTTGCCCAGATAGACAACCCAAGAGGGGGGGTGAATTGGGTTTTTAAAATAATTTGCAACTAAAATATTTGTGGAAGACTAATTAAGACTTTAGCAAGATGATTAGTTAGTTGCTATGTGCTGTGAGTGAGATGAGAGTAAGAGAAAGGAACAAACAATCACAAACACAAGGTTTTTATAGTGGTTCGGAGCTAACCCTTGCTCCTACGTCCACTCCCCAAGTCTCACTTGGAAATTCACTATAACCCCCTGGATTACAGTCGGTTGTTTTACAAGCTCACAACCAAACTTGTTGTTTTACGAGCTCACAACGAACTCGGTCGGTTTTCCCTGGCTCACCGACTAGAACCACCCCGATTGTTTTCCCGAGATCACAATCGAACCCTTACACGTTGGTTTTAACCTAGGCTCACCAACCAACCTCTACACCCTTGATTCAATCCCCCGATTGAACCAAGCTAAGACAATATGCTAATAATGAGGACAAACAGAAAAACAGAGCTTCTCAAAAGCAAATATACAGCAATATTAATAAAAGCAAAGTTAAGAGCCCTCAAATGCGTTTAAGTTGGAGAAGAGAAAGGGCTTCTTGAACTTCGGGTCTCCTCTTGAAATTCTGGATGACTTGAAGGCAGGAGGAGATCTCTTTCAATGTTGGGAAGATGTGGTTGGAAGGAGTTAATGGCGCTCTTCCCTCTTTTCGTTGAAAAACCACTTGCAGAGAATGAATGCTTGATCTTTTTGAATGGAATGGTAGTTCTCTGCCTTGCTACAGTCCTCTGTGGCTATTTAACCCAACCCCCACGGAAACTAGCCGTTAGACACCTTTTTCTGCCCGTTCTGCACACTCTGCACAACCTGACAATATGTCCGTTGGGGGTCGGAGTCGACTCGCGCGATCTGGAGTCAACTCGACTGTAGCGGGAGTCGACTCATGCTTTTCTGGAGTCGGCTCGGCAACTGTTCCGGATTTGAATTAAAATGAACTCCTCGACTGGGAGTCGACTCGACTTAACCTGGAGTCGACTCGCCAACTTCTGGAGCTGACTTGGCATTCTCGGAGTCGGCTCATCCCATGAAGTCCATGGAGCTAATTTTCAACTTGGCCCACTCGAGTCGACTCGACAGTCCTGGGAGTCGACTCGGCGCTCAGAGCCCGAACTCCCGATCTTCTGTCATTCGCCTCGTCCAGTTTTGGAGTCGACTCGGACTGTTCCGGAGTCGACTCGGCTCTCAGTTTTCGAAACATACCCTTCTGCCTTAGAGTCGACTCGAGCTGTCTGTGAGTCGACTCGGCTCTCAGAGACAATAATTTGGTCTTCTGTCTTTTTGGGATCGCGCTGTCTCGGAGTCGACTCGCGCATTGCGGGAGTCGACTCGAATCTCAGAGTCCGAAAACTGCTCTCTGACTTTTGCCTTGTGAACCACTGAGAGTCGACTCTCGCTTTCTTTGGAGTCGACCTGCCAACCATCGGAGTCGACTCGCATTCCACAGGAGTCGACTCGAATCTCAGGGTCGAAAATCGCTCTCTGACTTTTCTGTCTGTAACTCCTTGGAGTCGACTCATATTACTCCGGAGTCGACTCGGTAAGCATCGGAGTCGACTCGCGCACTTCAGGAGTCGACTCGCTGACAGGTTTTGAGTTGATGCTTTCTGTTCGTCTGTCTGTTCTCAGTCGGAGTCGACTCGTAATGATCCGGAGTCGACTCGAGCCCGTGCCAGTGATTCTGATACGCTTGGAGTCGACTCGTAATATTCTGGAGTCGACTCGAGTCTCAGACTTTGGTTCAAATTGACTTCTTAACTTATCCAAACTATCTTGAACCAAATCTAGAGACCCTTAGACAAGATTTTCACTGAAACACTCAATTGAATTCATTAGTAAACAAAAGATATACTCAAATACTTTGAGCTCATCAAAATCAAATAGGGTTTTAATCAATCACTCCACATAGTTGACCTTAAGTGCCTCTAATTTAATGAAAAAGGGGGAGAATGGTGTAATGAATAATTTAGGGCAAAATAAAACTAAAAGGAGGAATAGCAAATGAAACTATTGGGAGAGTAAATACAAAATTAAGTAACTAGTAATATGAAGCTAATGAATAAAATTGATGAACTAAAACTGAAAGCAAAATGTAAACTGAAGGAAGCATTAACGATAATCAAATGCATCTTTTGAGGGAGAGCTTTAGATATTCAATCTCTTTGCATTCTGCATCTTATTCAAAAGTCACTATCATTTGATGCATACCTTGAATGTTTGATTCATGATCATTCTTGTTAATTCCTGAATTTAACTATCTTGCTTACAAAGCATGACTTGATATAAAAAGCCTTCCGCAAATGAAAAAGAAATAAATGTTCTTAAAGTTAAATCATTAAAAAAAGGAGAGTGCATTTTTCTTGTAAAGAGAACAGATTGATTTCTATATTGCTCATCATAGGGATAGTGCCAACGAGGAGGCTAATGGTAGTATCCGGCACTATTTGACCCAATTATTCGGTGTAGGGTATATTAGAGATGGCACAAGAGGGAGGCTAGTGATAGTACTTCATGCCCTTTTCCAACTCCACCGGATAGGGAGCAAGTAGAGCGTCAAATATATGCTTTTAATGTATAATTGGTCTAAAACTAATATCAATTCAAGCATATCTTGGTATCAGACTTTGTGCTTTATTGAATATCTTTTAAAAGTTGGATTTCCATCTATACTTAATTAGCAAATCAGTTATTTTGAAAATTATTTGAAAAAGAATTTCATCTGTCTCTATCAGAAAATTTGTTCACTAATGAGTTCTTATTGTTTGCACTTTAGTATTTTCAATCCTGCGCCAATTCATTTTACTTGATTTTGATGCCTTGATTTTTAAAAGAAGTAAGAGAGTTATCAACGAGCTCTAAAAAAACTTTCAAAGCTTTGGATTTTATGTATGCTCTAAGATGTATCATAAATTGTATGAATTCATGTTTTGGTATTTGTGCCCCAATGCTTTTATATCATGAAAGAACTTTGACTTCATTAAGAATTAATTCTTTAATGATTCAACATGATTTTTTTTTTTGTATATATGTTTTGATCTTATACTATACTCTGAAACTTAATTAGATTGCTCTCATCCTTAAAAAAAAAGAAAAAAAAAAGAAGTTGGATTTTCATTTGTGCTTTAATTGAATATCATCCTTGATACTCCTTGAAATAATTTAAAAAAGATTCCATTTGCACTTGATTTGAAAACTATCTTTGGAATCTACATTTAGAGATCTCTTTTGGCTCGTATCTCAAATGTCTCATTCTTAAAGCCAAACTTTTCATCCTTGATTTTGATGATATGTGTTACCTCCGAAATTATTTCACGTTTACTCTTTTTGAAAGAGGGGTAAAAAAATTTTAAAAGAATGTTAATTATCAAATTTGATGTGATCTCATTATAACCTCGCTCTGAATTCATCTTAATTGGCTCTAATCTATGCTCATTATCTTGCCCTTACATTACTACCTTGAGTTTCATGATTCATATTCTTGCTTTTTGATGTGCTTAATATTTTATTATTTTGCAACCTTTTTGATATTGTCAAAAAGGAGGAGAAATATCTGAGTAAAATATCTGAGTATATGCTCATAATGATTTATGTGTTTTGAATTGAATATAAATCAGCTTAGATTAAAATGTGTTGATTATGTTAAGCTGATTAAATCTAAAGCATTGTCATGAAGTATATTTTAAAGATGTATATTTTAACTTCATGCAACTTAGCTATGCATTAGTTCTAGAACACAATCCATTGCATATACTCCAGTGTTTTGTCATCATCAAAAAGGGGGAGATTGTTGATCAATTGTATTAATCCCCTATTTGATTTTGATGAGCCTAAAACATATGAGTATATTTCTTATTTTACTGATGAATTTAAGCGAGTGTTTCAGGAGAAAATACATAAAAACTTAAGAGGAATTCATTAGAAAAAGGTTCAAAGGAATTAAGATGAGTTAAACACTTAAAATGAACCTTAGTTGAAATTTGACAGTCCATGAGACGTCTTCCACTGTGGATGAGATATTTCTGCACTTAGAAAATATTTTGGCACATCCTCGAGTCGACTCATAACTGAGACAAGTCGACTCCAGCAAAAAGATAGAAAACTGTCTCAACGTGCTAGTGCGCGAGACGTCTCCAGCTGAGTGCGAGCCGTCTCCCATAGGAAAAGATAAAAAGTAAATTTTGAAGAGCCCAAGCGCGAGTCGACTCTCGACTGTCGCAAGCCGTCTGGGAAAATAATTTGTGAATCCTCATATTTCAGTTTTTTTATTTCATCCCCCTTAGACTGTTCCGTGTGATTCCACTCACTGACCATATGGGCAGTCATTACCATTCTTTAGATGGTACAGCATCTTCTCCTTAGATTACTCCATGAACTGTCGGTATTCAATTCATCCTTCCTTGATCTTGTACATTCCATCCTTCAAGCAAACTGTTCAGCGTTTTTGTCTTTCTGATCCCTTGTATGGCCCTTGTCTACTGCTGAGTGGTCTTCTTTGGATGTTGTACTTCTGTGGGTACATATATAGTTGTTCCTATAAGGATTACATCAGTTCTAACATTCAATTGGCAGAGAGAGCCAATTGTGGCCCTGGACATTCTAACTGTCTGTAAAATCTGCAGACAAGTGCAAAGAATCACCTGCTTCCCGCTCACGATTAATCTTTTCTTGAGTTCATTAGTGGACAAAGACATTCATGCAAGCTACTTATATTAGATATTAGAGCCTTCATTTCTCCTCCTCGAGATCTTGTGCATTCAAGAAAAGTATTATTCAAATTCTTGTCTACTGTTGTAAACCTCAAGCAAAATGTAAGAAATTCTATCCTGTCAAAGGTTACAAGACTCATCATTTGATACATATAACCAAAGATAAAACTATATTGCATCCATATAACCAAAGAGATGTAAACAACCACCAGAATAGCAATTTTCAATGCCTTTATGTTTAGAATTACCTTTAATGGCTCGTCATCTGTATCTTTTTCATTTGATGACTACAATGAAGCATTGGCTTCTAATATCTGGATTAGCTATCAAAATGATATACTCGCTAGATGCTCGAATATACATGGTGAAGCAACTTATATTTTAATATTCGCAGAAGATCCTACATCTTAAAGTACGCTTAATGGGATTATGTCCACGACACTTTTGTTTGACAAGTGAAATTGCAAATATTAAGCAGTTTCAATAATTTTTCCTTATCAAAACAATGTATACATCAAGCAGCTGAATAAAAATAGTGTAGTAGTGAGATGAACCCATGATCTTTTGTTTTCCTGGAGTGGTTGATTCCCTGATCACCAAATTAGAGTCAAGAATAGATACTGTCAAAGGATTCTCATAAATCATAAGTCGGATAAGAAATAAAGTTTGCATAGTGATGAAATGTAACCAAAAACATAACAACTGCTGGGCAGGGCCCCATGATGATAGCATAGTCATGACTCAATTTTCAAGCAAGGTTTTTTATCTGCTCAAATTCATGATGCATTGCTATTTTTGGTTCATAGATTCCATAATCTACATGAACTAAGAATTAATGAGCATCCAAGGGAGAAAATAGAGTGTGAGCTACATCTGGGAAGGGCCACCTACAAAGACCAAATGGACCAGCCATAGAGAAGGTGCAACCTGGTGGAATTAGAAAAAAGCTGCCATATGAGAAGGGCTACCATGAACAGAACGAGATCCATCGAAGTAGGTTACTATGGATGTCAAATTTGAAGGATGGTGATTTAGTACATTTCCAGTTAAGACCTCGGCCTTTCACACCTCTGGTGCATCTGCATTTTATCTCATGCACTAGAGTCTCTCTAGTTATTGACGACACTGTCCGCATTAATGTAGTTTGGAAGCAATTTGTCCCATATAGATGACAAGAAGCAGATGAGTACAGTCCTAATATTTGTACATTAGACAAGCTTGTTTGCAGATTCTGTTTGTCCAGTGTTCACTGTCTCACTTGTTCTTTGAACATTCACAGTGCAATTGTTCAGAAGGGTGAGGACCACCAACAGAATTTTTGAGAATGTGACTACACTTGGTTTTCGGTTGAACAGTTTGGACGATAAGAGAGCAATGGAGGCCATTATATATAGTTAGCTTTCATCTTCTCATCTCTTCTTGTCTCTCTAACTCAAGGTTCACTCTAACTTCAATATGCCTTCCTAATTGGCAAAGGGAGAAAATGGAAAAAAAAGGTGCCCAAGTGATGAAGAAAGGGAGCAAAGGTAACGATCCGTTGCTAACGCAGAAATCAGGAAGAAAGGCACTGGATGGATGGGTGCTAGGCTTACATGGTTAGTCAAACAAAGAGATCAACCACCATGGTGACAAAGGGAGTTACGTGAGGGATGACTTGGGGAGATAGAGGGCACAAATGAAGAGGACGAGGATTATATTTCATATAGAGAGGGAAAAACTGTGAAAATTTAGAATCAAATTATGGAAGTTTATGAAAAAATGACCACCTCAGATACCCAACACCTCCCTGCTTGGCTTTTATAGGCAGTCCATCATAATTAACGTTATGCTTCTCAAGTGTTCTTTGCTGGGCCGGGTCCAATTTAATTTTACAATGTATACCTTGTTCACTTCAATTTTTGCGACGTATTTCTCGACTGTTCCATTCAAGGCTTCATTCAATGTCGTACTTTTCATTCAACGTCGTAATGCTAGCTTCATGACTGTTTGTATGATGTGAAATTACTTCCGCAACAAAAATTTTGCGCAATTAGTTACTGAGGATAGAGTTGGATAAAGATTGGACAATAGTTTATTCAGAGAGTTGGATAGAAATTGGACAATATTGAGCAGCAGCAAAGCTGCTTCAAAGGAAACAAAAACGAAACAAAGATATAATCCGAATGACTCCTAGGGATCTAAATCACCAGATATGTTATAGTCTAAGCACTAGTAGAAAGTTGTTGTGAGTTCTTCCAGAGATGTTAGTAAGGCTCTCTTTATAATGCTGCTGAGGAGAGCTTAAAGGTTGGGCTGATCCCAGTTCGCAGACTGATGACATGTTTCTCGGCATTAATGAGACCCTCTCTTATGATCAATTGTAATCGGTAAATCTATTTTATTATAGAACTAGTGCTAATAGGTAAATCTGACAAGGTAAAAATATCTTACGTTATCTGTTGATTAATATGGGAATAAATCTTGCTGATTTCCTTCTATAAATTTGGAGGAAAAGGAGAGCGTTGGGATCCTGCTTCAAGAGGCTCCATAGAAAGTGGAACCCCAAGAACTCTTCTATTACATGAGTTCAATCCCAGACTCTGCTGCTTTGGTGATCATTTTCTGACATGTTTTAGGAGAGGTGGGTCAGAGCATTTTATGATGAATTCATCACCACTATCAAGGATCAAGATCTGGCTGCTGGTATCAAGGCTAGACTTGGTGGACTGTTTAGGGCTTCATTGTTCAAAATGAACAACTTAATGCAGCATCTTCTTTTCCTTCCATGTTATCATGGACTTCATTCATGAGCTCCATTTTAGAGGCAGCAGCTTGACAGTCTACAATTGCATGGCGTTTGCTGTCTGAGACTACTAAGTACGCAATTTAGAAACAGGGTCTGCAACTGAGCCATTCTTGTTAATTTTTCATAAGTATTGGAACTAAAAGTACTCATGGGCTTACTTTGTTTCAGGTTGTCAAGGAGCTATCAATGAAGTTGAGCTACATGCCATGGAGTGAAAACTACCATGTCCAATAATTGGCGATGTATTCAAAATAGCCGAGGATTTTATCCAAAAAGACTAGGCGTTATGGTTGCCATTGAGCTCACCTTGCACACATTCTGAGCTGCCAAAAGAGGCCATGATTTCAACTTCCTAGGCTACTTTTGTTTGCTGCTTTGTCCAGGTCCAGTATACCTCATCCCTTCTCTCTGTCATGCGACCTTCTCAAGGTTAGCTCTACCAGTTCCTTTATGACCTGGACCTGAGCTTCTTAGCTGCGCTCCTGCAGATTTTCATCCCAGCTGAGGCTGGAAGGACAATCTATGGGTGCTTGCTTGGCCTTGATATGTTCTGGTTTCAGTCTGGAAGGATAACCTTATCAGGCGGTCTAACTACGACGAAAATGTCTGTGCTGCCATTTATTTGTATCTTGACATCCTCAACCTTTTCATGGCTCTGAACAGCCTTCAGTGCTGCTTATTCATGAGCTGCCAGCGACACTGAACCTTACATTCGTGCATAGTCTGCAAGTTTGCCTGTATGCTTTGACATTACTGTAAAGCTTAAAGAATGTAATAAGTTTCTGAGAGTGGCCTTCTATATGGCCTATGGGAGAGGAGATTACAATTCTACATGTCAAGTATTTATTTGTGTAGACAAAGGGCCAAAATAGCCTGTGATTTTCTTTGGCCTATGAAAAAACAGAGAGGAGCCCACACAGTCATGCTCTTTCCACTAAATGGTTTGCTTTTCTTCAGTCAAAGATTCTTCCCATCCACAACAGTGCAAGAACTGAACACGTTACTTTTTTTCTACCCCAGATAGCATCGCATATCTAAAACAAAACCAAAGAGAAAAAGCAAATCCAGAAAAGAACCCCTTCTGATCGATTTGATTAGCTTCTCTTTTCCTTCTGTACAATGGGAGATGGAACCCACTTCACACACATCTTAAATTACAAACATTCTTACCAAGCAATTAATTTCGGGTGGGTCATGCGCCATCCTTTCCTCCTCCACTCCACAGCTAGCAATGACTGATCATCTGGCTGGCCGTGTCGGCAGCTCTTTTTGTCAGGCGAGGTGCTTCCTCTCGCCGACCATGTTGAGGAGCCGCGATACTCCCTGCGTCCACATCTCATACTCCCTCTGGCTCCTGCATTCAAACTCTATGACCCGGCGCTCCGCCGTCCTCAGCCCAAAGTAGCGCCGCTGCTCTCCGCCTTCCAGCAAGTGTCGGCCCGGCCACGCTTGGACATCCTTGCAAACCTCTATAACCACACCTGCATCAAACAATTTCACCATCATTATAGGACCATGAAAAGGAAACAGAACTGCAATATTGGACTTCCATCAATGAGGTCTGTAGAACCTACACTTTTTCTTCTTAGTGATGGTTCCAGCAACATGCTTGCTTTTCATCTTAAGCGTCACCTGCAGACTCAGCAGAACAAAGCAGTTCAGCATATTGGAGTGAGGATGGTAAGAAGGAAAAGCAAATGCTAAAGCTTTCACAACACCACCTTACCTGACCCAGCCGATTGATGTAAACTGAGACAATCTTCCAATGAAGTGCACCTGCAATCATAACAAACACAGATTATCAATTTCAATCCTTCTCATCACTCTAATTTCAACCATTAATGAGACGGGTGGCAATCACGGAACACCTTTGCGGGTGCGTTTGAGAAGCTCGGTCCCTCGGGCAAGAAGTTCCTGGCTGCAGAGACCAAGGAAGTTCTCCTCCTCCGGTATGAGCTCGTCGCTGAAACTGCTACCATTGCTGTCCAATTCCTTCTGCTGCTTGCTATGGCGATGATTGTGGTGGCCTCCCATCCCACCCTTCTCCACCGGGATGACCGCCGCTATGTTCCATACCTCCTTAAGTGCTCTAGCCTTCAATGTTGCTGCCCCTCGCAGTGCTGCCAGCCCAAAACACATCTCATCTCTCTAAATTTGCATAACAAACCATTGAGGAAATCTCCATAACAATAACTGTAATTTACCAGTGGCGGCAGCTGCAGTAAGAGTGATGATATCTCCAGGGGTCCTAACGTTGACAGCAGAACCGACGACGGACGCCAGGTGCTCGCGCTCGGCCCCCATGGACTCAGCAGCCTCAACACACTGTGCAGCAACAAGGGTCGCAGCCGAAGCGACCGCCATATCGGTCCTAGCGGCACGGTCATCCTTGCCCGACCCCGAGGCCGCGGCGGTGGCAGCCGCGACCGCTGCCACCGCCGCAGCAACACCAGCCACCGAGACAGCAGCATGGAGCTGGGCATTGTGGGCCCGCGTCTCCTCTTTCTTCTTCTCCTTCCTATCCTTGAGCCACCTCCCCACCGTCTTGCTGCTGCCTCTGTACGGTTGAGGTTTCGGCGTATTGCTGGTCCGGCAGAACTGCATGCAGGCCATTGCAAGCGATTCGGCTCAGTTAGTACGGTTGAATAACTCCATTGCAGGTGTTCCCCGGGCGGTTCCCATGAGTTTCCCTCCTCAATCACCACGTTTCCCATTAGACTTGCAATTAAGAGTTACTAACTACCATCCTTCATGCATGGCTTTTCTCATGAGATTATTTCCAAATTTTGTTTTTCTTTTAATCCACAAACGAAATTTATGTAAGCTAATATGTGCTGTTTTGTATTGGGAATCGCCTTTCTCGGGAAACTTGATAAAACCTACTATTTTCAGGACAGAATCATGAAGATGGACAGAAGACTTGGTGACCTCAGGCATGGCAGGAGCCACAGGGAAACTTTTTTAGTGACCAATTTGCCCCTGCCAATGAGACATAAAGAAGGACTCGCAGTATGGAGTAAGCCAAAAGCTACGGGGTAGTGTTGGTAATCAAGGGCAACGGGAGGCAACCGCAGAGAGATGTTCCCACTGGCGAGAGAGACGACACCGGGGATGGCTTCTTTAACGGGGCAGAGGGCAGACAGCTCTGCGGAGGAATCAAAGCTTCTCACGTCCAAAGCAAACCAAAAGCCCACACAGCCCAACACAAGAAGTTAAGCTCACAGAGCTACAAGACAAGATAGGATGGGTCCCATGACCAGAACACACCTCTGGATCTATTCCAATGCCCAAAATACCCACTTATTATCCTCACACAATCTTTGACTCTGACCTCCAAGGACAAAAAAAACAGCTCTGTCTTATAATATAACAAGTAAAATGATGATCAAGGGGTGAGGGTATTTTCTGAACTACAAAATGCTCCTATTGATCCAAAGAAAAGATGAAGAATGAAGGAGAGAAATCATAGGGGCATTTTGGATCAAAGATTGGTAACTTGTTTACTGTTTGTGTCAAGGAAACTATATTGGGACTAAAAATTGGCAAGAAAAACAGAGAGCCAAAGGTCGCGACCTCTTAAAGAAAGGGGCCATTTTAATTACACTCACAGTGATGGATATGTCAGTTGTTTTATTGGAAGAAGAGAAAGGCGTGATGACACTCTCCTTTCTCTTTCTCTCTCTCTCTCTATGGAAAATTTTTACACAGAGAGTCTGAGAGCTTGGTCGCTTTGTCTTCAGTGCTCCAGCTTCCAAAGAACCAGAATTATTTTTTTAAACATGGAATGAACAGTATAGAAAGCAAAAACACAATAAACAAACAGAGAGAAAACAAGCAATCCTTTTCCTTAAGATAAGAAAATATTATTAGTTTGAGAGAGAAAAGATAAGGAAAGGAGGGGGGGACCTTGACGTCGTCGATTTCGGATGGGGAGACGGGAGGGCTATCGGAGAGAGATCCGCCGCTCTGGCCGCCGTTCAAAGGCCCGCTGCTGTGGGATAAACGCCCAGATGTGAGCGGCGACACTTCCTGCTGTTGTAAAGGAAAACGAAACAGGGGAAGAGAACAGAGTAAGAAGGAGACTAATTTGTGAACAATGAAAGATATGAAACAAAAAAATCCGACCTTTTTGTAGTTTGCGAAGTCTTTAAGACTGCAAATTACTAAAAATGAAAGTTTTAATGGGTGCAATCGGAGGTAACCAAGAAGAATCCAAAAGAAAAGTTCAAGAGCAACCTTTTTGAGAATGTAAGAAAAAACAATGAGAGTTGGTACTTGTTGACAAATTAATGCATTGTTTTCATCCGGATTTACTTGCCCGTATTTTCTAAGAATTTATGATGGAAGGATGAAATGCAATCACTGTCTCTTTTACTACTAGAATAAAACAGAGCATCTACAGAAACCCAGCATCAAAGTTAGAAAAAAAAAAAAAGAGGCAAGATAACGTTGTCAGCTAAAGAGTTCTGCTTTAGGTTATATGCACCATCTGATGGATAAAAAAAGAAATAAATTGTATAAATATTTCATAAATAGGTTGTTTTAGTTTCAGCAAATTAAGAATTAAAAACAGAAAAACCTTAATCACAGTACAAATGAATGAAGAATGTAAGAAAACGAATAAAAATATAGAAAAGTCAGTAGAAGCTGATCTAAAGCGAAGAAGCCCGGATTGGAAACTGGTAAAGGAAGCAAAAAAAAAAGGTTTATGTTTTGGAAATGGATGGGAAAACTCAAGCAGGATTTAACCAAAAAAAAAAACAAGGTAAAAACCTTTACCACCGTAAACGTTAAGAAAGATATGGAGGAACAAATTCAAAGCCATTTATATGAGAAATAATCCAAAAAAAACAATTTTGAAGGAAAAATCAAATAAACCCAACTATTTCCTTGTTTCACAGCTTTCCTCTACCAACTCACCGACTGCGACATTATCCTCTCCATGACGAGCTGCGAGGTAGCCGAGGAAGCGAAAGAGAAGGGGTTCCCAGCGACAGCAGCCTCCTCCAGCTCGCCGGCGGCGTCTTCCGGGATCGCCGCGGCGACGCCTGCGGGCGGCGCGGTGGGCGGGGGCCCCAGGGCCTTGGAGACTTCTATGGCGGAGGCGCTCCAGGAGCGGGAGAGGAACTCCATTGGGTCGCGGGGCGCCTCCGGCGGCCGGAGGGCGGCTGCCGGTGGTGGAGGCTCCGGCCGCCACGGTTCTCTGGGGTCGTCCATCAGGAGCCGCTCCGCGGTAGTTGGTCTTGTGATGATGGACTTCGAAGGGTTGATGGGAGGTTTTATAAGAAGAGAGAGAAAGAGCGAAACGAATCGGCTTCGAATGTCAGAAGACCGGCGGAGCGGTGGAGAGAGAAAGAGAGAGTTGGGTTGGTGTTTATAAGACCTACGCTGCGTGCCTCTCCAGTCTCCTATAGCCTTCTCTAAGAGTTTAAAACTTTGTAGTACTGAAATGCCCCTGGGTTGGGTCCAATGGCCAAGGGAGGCATTAGAGAGGTAAAGGAAGACTAAATTTGTTTTGGTGGCATTAAAAGGAGGAGCAACCTTTGAGTTTCCTCAAGGAAAACTTGTTTTTTGGATGAGTAATTCTTTTTTGATGGCATTAAAAGGAGGAGTCACCTGAGTTTCCTTTTCAGTTTTGATGATGGAAAGGGATATAATGGGCCCTTGGGCCTAACAGAACTCCGGGCTCAAGGAAATGGGAAGCTTGTAATCTTTAATTAGGTAAATACACATCAAATGCTGGGAGATGCAGTTAAATAAAAAATGTATCTTATATATCAATGATCCTTTATAGGATGGAGAGATGATAAATTTTTCTGAGAAAACCTCAGGCTTAGGAGCAACTAATGAATGCTCAATTTTATTTGCATTATATCACATGAAATAAGGATTATATGGGGATATTATGACTTTTAGATTGTGCCTAAAAGGATCTAAATAATTTGATGTATTTATTCATCTAACTTGTGGTAATTAGCTAAGAACACAGAAGGAATTGTTCAATGATCCCTGGCATGACATTGGTGTAACATCATCTCATGGGAACCACATCAATGTCTCTTGCTATGTCAACACAAATAGTCATCAAGGTGATCAGATTACAGTTCATATCGATCTATATACTAGGTGACCAAAATAAACAATCTAAATAACATAAATCAATGCATGTTCTTGACCCCTCAATGTATAAAGTAGAAATTTGTGGATGATATGATTTTTAGTATATAAACAACTTGCATATAGTAAATCAAACGGTACCAATTATCAATATCGAGCAGATCATTAGATCGAGATTGGTCGTACATATATCGCGGTAGCAAGGTAAGATCGTCAACTTTTTATTCCAAGTTTTTAGATTCTTTGGACTTAAATATCTGGAACTAATATTTTTAACCCTCCAGAGGGCAATCATACTCTTGAACATTGGTCCTCTCTCTCTCTCTCTCTCTCTTCCTCCCCTACCCCTCACATTCCTTTACTACTTAGTCTAATATCCATCATTTGAGTCTCCAACAATTATTATCAAATTGTAGAAAGAAAGGAAATGAATCAGCAATTTTGATTAACATCTAAGGTTCGCCATGAATAAATATGTACAGAGATAACAAAGAAATGGTTAGAAGTTGAAGGCACGAGTTTCATGGACAAGCCATCATTCGGAAGTGTTCTGGTTTAGCAACCATTTCGTGTTTTTATCATCCAAAAACGGCCTTTTTTTGAGGCATGTGGTTCGCAAAGTCATGGTCTAGCTTTACAAGGAAGGCTATGACAAGGTGCTTCAAGGTCATACATAGACTGTTCACAAGTGCCTCAGCTTTATCCCTGCATTTCCCTTTTTTTCTTTTCTTTAATCTTTTCTTGATTAAGACCGGCAATCGAGTCAGATTGGATAAGATACAGGTCGAGCCAAATATAGGATAGATCAAAAATCCATCAATCCAAACATTATCTGTTTATTAAAAGGATCAAAAAATTTAGATGGAGATCTGATCATTTTATTAAATGATAATGAATTAAAACAAGTTAAACCGATCCTAGGATGAGGCACCAAGGGATCCCATGTTAGATTTTGATTTAGACAAATATTGTGCTTAATTTGAATTGATTCTTAATACAATTTAGGAGATCATAGTATCCTAGGATAGATATTGATTGGACTGTACTTGCTCGAGTATCGTATAATTAAGTTGTTGTCAACATGATTCCATGCCTACTTGGCCCCTTACACGGTTGCACAAGATTAACCATATCTTTTGCTGAGTTTGACTAACTAATTCAAAGGGGTTAATTGAGGGCAAGGAAGTGTCCAGCGATTTAAACAGAGTGATCACTTATGCCAAGCAATGTTGTAACTACGATATCCAACCAGCGGTCCAGGTGATGATGCAATTGTTTATACTATATTACAAGATGGTAGATGAATATATCAAAAAAAAAAAAAAATCTGTCAATTTTGCAGATCAAAATATTCAAAAAAAAAAAAATAGACGACAAATATTGTTTGAAAGTCATACTGCTAATGATAGTTTAGTAAATATTAAAAATATTTTTCTAGTAAAAAAGTCACTAATGACTACTTTCATTCTTTCTTTTTTTTTTTTGTTGATTATGTTTGCCAATATGCCAATGAAAAGATTTGCACTACAAGCAAGGATTGATTGGTCATATTATATTGAAGTACTTAAGATAGTTATAGCTGATTTTGCAGGAGTATGAACACATTGATTTGCAAATCTTGGTGTATAGGTTACATTTCATTTACAAAGATTTAAGGAGGACATTGTTGAAATCTAACATGTTGTAACAGATGTGCAAAGGCAAGAAAAATCTGCCCCCTAATAGAAACTTGCAAATATTATTTGCGTCACCCTCCAAATATACATGGAAGCTCCATTCTTTTTTTTATGCTAAAAGTCTCTTAAATGTTTGTGCTTCTATTTCCACGAGTAAACATGGTAACATCGGAATAGATTTTCTAAGAAAATGATGTCCTCTACAGTGAAATAGTAGTTGATGTCGTAGCATTTACACTGCATCTGAGAGATTATTTACCCAAGTTTGCTCCAAATTCTTTGTTCAAAATTTAGTGAATATTAAAATAATATATATATATATATATATATATATATATATATATATATATATATATATATATGATTTACTGCATATTTGCTTTTCAAAAAATACTATTTATATGTATCCTCAATTTATTCGATTTTTTCAGTAATACAAACCCGTTTATTTTTAGCTGGTGGTGTTAATAAATATGTTAAATAGTAAATAATCTTACTATCTTTTCCACTTGATGGAAGCCCAAGTCGCTTGTTCCAACTCTCAGCAACTTTACCAACCCTATCGTTTTTATTTCCAATCCCTACCAAACTAAAACTCGAGTAGCACAGAAATTATTCTTCCCAAAACCTAATGCACAAGCCTGACCTCTTCAAGCATATATACTTGCTTGGTGGCTGTTCCACATAGACCCAAAACAAGGAGCACCGATTAGAGATCAATGGACTTCCATTCTTCAATCATTTGGCTATGATCGCAGTGGCTAACGTTACTGTGAGGTACCAAGATGAGAACATACTCAAGATACCATGAGTTGACAAAGAACAGACCCACACAACACCTGCTTTAAAGAAACCTTCTGGAGTGATTCAAATTAGTGATCATTTGGATAGAGTCTCTCTTGCTCGATAAAGAAGAGTATGCAGGCAATAGCCTAAGCAATGAATCGAATCTTCAAGCAAATTTTGATGTCTTTCGTGACTGTAGGAAGTCAACGGTTGGATACAGAAAAGCAAACCCCTAAAGTTGATAGCCTCCAACTCTACCTTAGGCCTCCTTCTAGTCCGGCTTCTCTGATGTTAGATGGAAGCATGTCAGGCTCAGGCTCAGCTAAAACTGTTTGCACATGGCAACTCTAGCTTCAACTGTCAAAGCAAGAGGGTAGGAGTATGTTCAAAATTCTGCTAGTCAAATATATTGAAAATTTTTGAAAAAGAGGATAAGTTTCATTACATCAAGTTGATTGTCCGATGTGTTTGGTTCCCTTCCTTTTTTTTCTTTTCTCTAATGGGTGAAAGCGATGATACTTTCTTGACTGAAGCCCCGGCCATGAAAGGTGGCACACACGAACCTTCGTGTTATCGTGGAGTGTTTAGTAACCACGGCATGGTGGTCCAATTTTGATGAGCTTATGACAATGTATTTAGATAAGAAATCTAACCATGCCTGTAAATGAAGGATTCTATTTTGGCGGTCAAACTTGTCAAGAGGAGACACCTTTTCAATAAGAGATATTTTAAAGGCTATCCGCTAAGTTCAGAGCATAAGACTTGTAGAGAGTGGATCTTGATATAAAGATAAAATTACTCCATTATAATGTAGAAATTGATATTTATAGTATTAGATTTTTTTTCACTCGTATTCATTTTTACATTACTCATGTTCTCCATTTCCGACCATGACAGCTTGTTGTATCAATCCTTGAATAGACGTAGACCCATGACTAAACGAAGACAGCTAGTCAAACCTCATCCATCAGTAGGTGTCCGATCACTTGACCCATATGGTCATAAAATTTCAAATTGGATTGAAATTTGAAACTCTAGGGGTAAGTCGTAGCAAGGTCTTAAACTCTAGGGGTACGGCTAAATGAGCAATGCCCTGAACGATGAACATCCACCAAAACGGGTGAAAATGAAAAGATTAAAATGGTGGCCATCCACCTCCACACAGTCCACACCCCCATCGCTCTCAAAAGCAGCTTGGCTTTTGGCAAGATATGGAAGGGGCGTTGCATCTAATCCAACCCCCATCCAACCATCTAGCTCACCTGGACAATCTCATTATGCTATTATTTTTTTTCTTTAAAAATTTAAACTTTTTTGTAAAGAAATCTAATTTCGTACATCATATCATTCACCAAGAACATTCGAAGGCAATTTAATATAAAAAAATATTATTCAAAAGACCAAACAAGTCAGAAGATATTATCCGATTTCTTAATCACAAACATTATAATCAGCGCATAGCCAATTCAAATAAATTTATATTATAGTTTCTCCTAATCCACATGAACTAAAAGTTGGGTCTACTCTGATATTATCATTAACAATTCAGAATCTTATTAAAAAATATTAATCGAAAGATATTATTAGAATTCTGAGTTCTGCATAAGTATTTAAGATTTATTAGTGTATAGTTCATATGAAATTAAACATATATCCGCATAATCTTCACACTTATGATATTTTTTATAAAAAAATATTTTTAAATAACCTAAAGAAGGACACACACACATAAAAAAAAAAAGAAAAAAACAAATCATTTTGAAGAAACATATCAGATGGCATAAGTCTTGCTTGCTTGCAAAAGTTGGGTTGCTCCCATACCTCCATAAGGCTTCAATTTTGTTCTTCAGTGAAGGAGAGCCAATCTACCCCTCCATCTAAAACGTATTTTCAAGATTTCGCCTATGCACGTGAAAAAGCGGCCAATTAAACGTCATTTGCCTCGAGTCGAGCCACCAAAATGATATTGAGGTGGGGAAAAAAAATAAAGGACCTCATCTTTGGGTGTCCTTGCTCCTCCATCCCAATAACGTGCTAATGGAACACAACTGGAGTATTAAATTAAATAGAGTACTATAATGATAGCATCATATCATTATATTTTTTGGAAGGTGGGGCCAAATTTACGGTCAAAGGGGTTGGGGGGAGGATGGCGTATTCATGGTGTCACTCTCCATGCCTTTGGCTACATCCAAAGCCCACACCTGGCTCTAATTCTATTTGAGATGGAGTTGGGGTTTCCTTTCCTATTTCTATGATTCCATATGTGAATGAAACGAGATGAAACTATGCAGCGAGTAAGAGTGAGACCAAGGGCGTGCCTCGGCGACGTCATCGTCTGAACTCTTCCGTCCCACTTGCACTGTTACACACCCTCCAATGAGGAAAAGCTAAAAGACAGTGGCTTTCCCTTTAACCTTTTCTTGCTCTCCCCCCCCCCTCCCTTCCCGCTCTCTTCTAAAAAAAGTTCGTCCCTTTTGGATTTTTGTAACAATCTAAGAATTAGGCCTTTCATTTTAATTTCCTATTGATAATCATTTCTATTTCTTCTAACTGCATGTAAAGGAAAGTTGTTCGGAAGCATTACCATTAGCAAACTTGAAAATATTCTGCCTTTAACTTGAGGGTGATGAAAGTTTAGAATGATACCCTTTTTGGGAATGTCAATCGTTCGGTGTTCCACAAAAATGTTCAAACTTATCGTACTGGTGGAGTAAAAACTACTGTAATAATAGTGCTAGCATGTGCTATACAAAAAGAAAATAGTGTTGGCATGTTCAAAGGGTATAAAATTAAGAGAGCACATATTTTTTTTACCGAACGGCCATTACCAGAAGGTAGAGGAACACGATTCTGCTCCCTGAGAGTTGGGATGGGGCAGCAGGTGGAGGATAGTGCAGTCAGACAGGCCCTGGTCGACTTCTTTAGGTCCAAATGAACGAAGAATAGTGAATCATAGGGATCCGGTCGGATCCCAAGACCGGAGGTCAGAGTAGGAGCTGCGGAAAATGCAGCCTTGATTCGGTTAGTGTTGGATATAGAGGTACGGGAGGCAGTCTGAGCCTTGGCGGAGGACAAGGCCCTCGACTAGATAGGTTTCCTACTTTTTTTTTCTTTCGAAGGTCATGGTGCATTATCCGGAGGGCAGTGGTGGAGGCAGTCCAGCTATTCTTCAGTAGGACAGTGATGGCAGATAACTGGAAGGCCACTTACATCATCCTAATATCGAAGCACCAGCATGCTGCTGAGCCTAGCTATTTTAGGCCCATCAGCTTATGTACCACTTTGTATAAAGTTGTAGCGATGATTATGGTGGGCAGGATAAAGCCTTTGTTGTTGGTATCATCTGCCAGGAGCAGAGGACATGAATATTTCTGATAATGTCTTGCTAGCTCAGGAGATGATATTGGCTTTACAACGGGCACTGAAAAGGCGGAGTCTAATTGCAGTCAAGTTGGACATGGAAAGGGCTTATGACAGAATCTAATGGAGCTTTCTAAGGCGAGCATTGGAGAGCTTTGGCTTCCAAGAGGTCTGGATAGATTGGGTCCTAGGCTATGTGCAAGGGTCAATCTTCTCCATCTTGATCAATGGGTCACTGCCACCGTTCTTCCGATCCACCATGGCCTTCGACATGGATGTTCCTTATCTCTATATTTATTCATCATCTGTTCTGATGTGCATTTTCGAGCCTTGCAGGTAGCTTGTCGGAATTGGAAGTTGGAGGCCTATGTCCTAGCCCCCAGTGCCCGACCGATCTCTCACCTCTTATCTGCAGATGATTACCTCTTACTGACCAAGGCGAGAGCGAGGGATGCATGGGCCCTCAAGAAAGTGCTGGCAAATTACTACGAGGCTTCAGGGCAAAGAGTGAACCTCCAGAAATTGGCCATCTGCTTCAATCCAAGTATAGAGTGAAGGGTGAGGCGGAAGATCAAGGAGATCCTAGAGATGTGGGAGCAAGAAGGGTCGTGGAGCTACCTGGGGGTACCCATCACGGAGAGGAGGCTGTGGGTGTCGGAGTGCTCTGGGCCGGTGCAGCAAGTTCAGGACAAGCTGGAGGGATGGAGAGCATCATCCCTATCTATGATGGGCAGGTTGATGCTAATCATGTTTGTTTTATGCTTTATGCCAGTCTTTCTCATGTCCAACACTATGGTCCCTAAGGCAATATTGTTAGGGGTTGAGCGACTCCTTCAGGACTTTCTTTGGGGCTCGCATGGAGGTGGCCACGGAGTGCATCTTTTCGCATGGAAAAGACTCTGCATGCTAATTCATGAGGATTGGGGGTGCATTTCCTTCAGGATAGGCATGAGGTGCTTATATCTCGTCATGCAGTGAGGTTCATCCTAGAGCCGCAAGGTCTCTGGAGTCAGGTCATAGCGGCGAGATATGACCAAGCGCAGTCTGTCAAGGCGGCACCTAGCAGACGAAGATGCTCCTACATGTGGCGAAAGATTTGCAGGTACCTGCCTGCTGCTTTGGCGAATATTAGATGGTTGATCGACGATGGACAAAGCATGGACATAGTGGAGGATCTGTGGGCGGACTCCCTTCCATTGAGACTTTGGCCAACCATGACCAACGTTGAGGCTGCGGAGGGACTCCAAGTCTACGACCTCCTTCGCTCGGAGGGGACAGAGTGGGATGTCGACGGGATTGGCCAATTGTTTGGAGAGCACCTTGTTGAGCGTGTTCGATCGCTCCTGGTCCTGGGGTGTGCTGATCTGGAAGTGAGCATGGTATACCATATTGTACCAAACCGAACTGTATCAGACGTACCGTACCGTACCGTACCAGTTCGGTACTAATAATGGTAGTGTACCAACCCTCAGTACGCTAAAAAAAACCTCTTATCATATTGTACCGACACTATGTTAGTGTGGCACCAGTACGACAAACCTTAGATGTTAGGGTTTTGAACATGTCATGCAGAGCCAGTGCCAGAATGAGAGAGGTCTCTCGTGCCACCCAGCGGGTGCATAGGCCCGAGATAGATTGTGCTTGGATTTGGAGTTTTGGACTCCATCCCAAGGTAGCATTATTTCTGTGGAAGGTGGCCTAGGAACGTTTGCCGACGAGATTGGTGCTGAGCAGATGAGGACTCGGTATTCAACCCCAGTGTCCAGATTGTCGAGAGGATGAGATAGTGGATCATGTCCTATTCCATTGTGTGTGGGCTAGGGGGTTTAGAGGCTCGTTGAGATCCCAAATGATGCCTGGAGTCAGATAGGTTCCTTCCTACACATGATTCGTCGGTAGTTTGACGCCCCCCAGATGCACCGAGTGGCCATTGGAGCGACTTGTACAGCTTACCAGATCTGGCTGGCAAGGAACGCTCAGACTTTCGGCGAGAATACTTCATCCCTGAGAGTCGTTGTGGAGCGCGCTCGAGCACAGGCAATAGAGATCACTCACTCAAACTTAGCACATGGGCTTTTGACAGCTCAGAACACCTGGGGCCCCCATTCTACTCAAGTAGCGCCTCGCTTGGTGTTTTTCACTTTGGAGCCCCCATCTCCAAGCTTCCTCAAGGTCAATTTCGATTGTTCAGTGTTGGATGGCGGCAGGAGAGGTGGTGCCGAATTCGTCATCATGAGCCCAAACTCTCGGATTGTGGCTGCTGGTGGCTGCTAGATCTTCGGCAACTTAGTTCCTGGAGCAGGGCTGCGGGCAGCTTGGGCCGACCTGAGCCATGCTTGGCGCGTGTTACAAGCCAGCTCAGTTATTCTGTAGGGGGCTCAGCTACCGTGATCAGCTGGATCTAGGGCAGCCTGAGTGGTGGTGGAGGGGAACACCTCGTGCTTCGAGACATTTGGGCTATGGTGAGTGACGGAGTGGCCTTTCAGGCTATGCATATATTTAGGGAGGCCAACAAGATTGCGGACTAAGTGGCTTCTTATGTAGCCTGTTACTCCGAGGGCACTCTATGGATCATCCTTTACTTCGAGATATCTGGGTGATGGTGAAGGATGGAGGGGCTATCAAGGCCAAGCATATATTTAAAGTTTATTGGGTGTATTCGTATACGTACGTAATATATAAAATATCTGCTTTAGTGGAAAAAAAAGAGAGAGGAGATGCTCCATGACCTTATTCACTCAGCAATCCTGCCAGATATTTTGGCTTCTGGATTCAATGAAGTCTATGTCAAATTTTCTCTTCGTGAAAAAAAAAAATCCATATCAAACAACTATCTCCACGTAGTTGGCACACAGTATCTCCAACAAGCCATAATCGGAATCAGATGGAGGACAGACCATATTACAGTAACGTATAAAATGCAAGGTTGATGTTGCATCAAGTCGAAATATAAAAAAATATTTATAATTCCATACAAAATCTAGGGAGAAGTGTTTTAGAATTGTTTTTTTTTAAAAAAAAATATGGGCGTTTGTGTGAACGGTTCATCTCCACCATAGGACCAGAGTACGGGGCCATGAAATGATCACGAGTTCGGGCCACCTTTGGGATGTGCCACTCTGCCGGGACTCACAAGCGACCAGCACAAAGTTCCAAGGCCAGAAACCTCTCACAAACATGGTACAATACATGACAACGGCAAGGAGATCCGCTTCATAACCCATGTAGAAAGGCTAGGAGTGATTGCTTCCCTTGGCTTATTTGCCTGCTCCGCCATCATGTTGCTGCCTTCCTTGTGTCTGTCTCCGGCCCTGCTGCATTACTTCAGGTCGGGGTTTGTCTTCATTTCCAGGAGCTCTAAGCAAATATCATGTCCATTCGAGACAGACCAAGAGAACATTGCGGCCAAAACTTCATCAGCTACATGATATGAAGATACAAAGTCATGGCCTCAATTGCTCACAAGCTCATCACCACTACTATTAAATGTCATGATCCTCACAAATGAATTATATCAGTCATCATCCCCTCTCCATCTCTCATCCATCCTGGATTGGTCAAGGTGCGAATGAGGTGGGAGAGTGATGTGGCATTGGTGAATCCTTTGTCATGAGTGCGAAACAGTGAGAGAAAGGAGAGATTGGAAAGAGAAAGGTAAGAAGAGCCTTGTGGGGGACAAGAGCATCTGGGGATCATCATGAGCCTGCCAACGCTAGGGGTTTGGCCCTGTTCCTGAAAAATAAACTAATAAGTAAAAAACATAAGGAAAGCCTTGTGGAGTACGTAGTAGGTCCCACACAAAGTACGGAAGAATGTGTGCAGGAGAATTACGAGGGCTACCCCTTGACTCTCTTTTGACGGCTGGCTCATTTGGGAGAGAGCCGGACGAGCTCCGGGGGATTCACATGTCTGCTTGTGATGGAGGAGAGCAGGCTCTTCAATTGAGACAGTGCACAAGCATCACAAAATTCTCCAACAAAATAATAAAAACCTCACGAGACTTTTAGGTCTCATTTTCTCCTTAATTCAACCTTGAATACATGAGACTTTTATGAATGGAATCATCTTGTTCTCAAAGTTAGAAGTTGGCAGAGAAGAGATTAAAACCTCATTGTCATTGAATCAGAAATGCTGGCAGGAATTAAATGCTGTGATTCTGCATGGGACCCTCCCAATGGGCCAGATACATAGATGGAACGCCCCTGGAACTTGGCAAGTATATAAATGAATATCTTCCGGTCAGGTGGTAAGTACGGAGCTCACATGAACAAGCCTCAAGCCTGACGAGTGGAGACTTGGCTCCTTGGGAAGTTGGAGTGAAGGGTAGAACAAAGACTAACTCCCTTGTACAACCCTTACCAAAGGAGTTTTACCACTTAATAACAGTTATGTTTGAAGAGCAGCGTGGCAATGGAGTTGTCTGTGAGGATTCTTTTCATAGGTTCAGCAATGGAGTTTCAACAAATTAATACAATCCTTCCAAAAACCACACCATCCCTTTTCTTTTGCCTACCCCGTTTGATATCAAGCATAAAGCCCTTCAAGGATTGGGAATTGGGATTCGTGCTCTTTTTTTTCCACTGGCATCACATTACTGACAGTCTATTACCACTGTTCAACTTTGTATTTTACCATGCTTTAACTCCATTTTTAAATCTTTAACCAGTACCCTTAGACTACATCATCTAATAACATCAGTAGTCGACAAAATGACCTGAGCTATGCCATGGAAATCTACAAGCATGCAGTGAATGTCTTACTCAAGTGAGGCACATAGCTTGTTTCACCTTTCGAGAAATTAATATAATTGTCATCTTCCTTCACCTTTTTTTTGTTTTTTTGAGAAACATTTCTTTTTTACCTACATGAACAATTGAAATCTAAGTTGAGATGGAGATGTCAGCATTTCATTGCATGTTTTTTGTGCTTAGTCAAATGATGTCCTAAAAGAAAGATAAGAAAAGGATAAGCAAGTAAACTAGAACCATAGCCTAGGGCAAGTGTGCTGCAAGTTTAAGCATCATAGGGTTAGCAAAGAGCTCTGGATTCCTTTTCAAGGATTAATGGTGCAGACATGTAACTTTTTTGAAAAAAAAAAAGCTTTTCAATATTTGGACTCCGCGGGAGCTTTTTTTCCTTCCAAAAGGGATGTTTGGAGCAATAATGGCAGCAACACCCACACAACACTGCTACTTGATGATTCTCTTGGATGCCCACCACTTGCTGCCAATTTGGATGAGACCCACCGTGCGTGGCTCATGAAGGATTGGATTGAGAAGACTGCAGGCTAGGATTGCAATTCCCAACAGCATAGATTTCAAATCATGTTCCATTGGAGCTCAAAGCCACGAGGGCCTCCTAGAGTTGTTCCTCACTGTCAAAGGATGTGATTGGAGCTAAGTGGGGGTTGCCTCCCATGGTCCTTCCTATGACGAGATAGGAATTTAGGTGAGGACGAGATGGTGGGCTGTGTCAGGTGCACAAGAGAGGTACAAAGTGGTGTCTCCATCCAAAACTTGTGCATCAGCCACTAACCCAAGTGTACAAGGGGTTCTCCACAGCGTCCTTTAGTGCTTGTCTTGGCAGGTCAACAACACCATCCAAAGCTGTGTCCGTGAAAATCTCATCAGAAAATGGCATCACTGGCCATACTTCATAGCCAAGTGTATAAGGGATAACCATAGCATTTGCTAGTGCAAGTCAATAGCACAATCCAAAGTTGTGCCTATGAAAAGCTCCCCCGTTTATTCAACAAACTTGTGGTTGAGTCATGAACTTTGGATTGAAATCTTTGTTAAACCTTTTTGCATTTCCGCTGCCTGTATTTTTTTTTTTGTGTCCATATCACTAAGCCGATCGACATCAGCTATAATGGTCGAAAATAAGGGGCTAATTGAAGACCCCTTTAATCAATTTTGTTCGATAAAGCAAATAAACAATTCGTTTTGACAACTTTGAATCTTTTCAACTCCTATTCATTTACTGATCAACAGATCATCGATCGGGCAAGCTGGCCAGAAAGAGATGATTAGCGAAGAAAAAATTGGTAAGAGATAGATTCTACCATTTGGTCAGGACAAATGTGTGGCTATGAAGCATGCTTTTAGGTGGAGGTTAAATTGATCCTTCTGTGAGTCAGTCCTGTCAGAAAGGGGAGAGCTCTCATTTTCATGGTTTTACAGAGCCTTTGCTTGTGTCATTGGGTTATTGGGTGGGTGGGTGTGGTGGTGGTTGTTGATGTTGTCCTACTTGTTAATCTGGTCCCTAAATGCATTCGACTAGTAAGTTGATCATCCCCCTTATGAATGTTGGAAGTCTCGGTCCTCCAACGGATAATTCCAAACAAGTACCCGGCATCTTCCGGGATTCGCAAGTCTTGTCCCTGCTCAATATTTATGCTGAATAAAAGATTGATGGTTGTTCCGTTACTCGGTTTAGTCCAAATTCTCCCAGCCTCTTGGTGCAGCAACCATATATTTATCAATCTTAGTACCACTAACACAGGCGGATTCCAAAATTTAGGCAACCTGCTAGGCTGATGGCGTTTGCTGAAACCAAAACATGGGAGTTGGGAGTTGTTGTTTAATGGATATTTGACTAGTTTTTAATGGAAGATTAGGAGCACAAGGTAGATCACCCAATCTACCAAGTGACCTATGTTTGACGACAGGTTCTTCTCCTATGCATATTTGCGAAATTTCAGCAATGATTTATTAAGAGTCAGTGTCAGGTCAATAGCAACTCATAAAATTTCTATTCCATTATAGAGCCCTTCTCAACTTCGAGCTGCTTTATATCCAATCTTGTGAACGATCAATAAATGTTTGGCTTTTGATTACAATGACAATGGTTGGCTAAAGCGAGACACGCAGGGCAAAATCCAAATCATACCTGACATAATTTGGACCGATCTCATGAATGCGAGACAGTCTCGAACCAAGACTCAAGAAAAGTCCAACCTAATCTAATTTGTCCATGGCAATAAAACGAGGCACCCGAACCCAATCAGACCTGACCTAACTTTAAAAAAAACACACACACATCGAAAACAAACCCGATCCGACTTGATTCATCTGCTTAGGTCTAGCTAGACCTAAAGCTAGAGATGGAGCCAACAAAACCTTCTTGGGTCCCTGCTGATGCCTCACGCAACATGACAATTTGGAGGATCTGAATTTAACTTATTATCGCATGTACAAAGGAGTGCATTGGTGTTCAGCGTTTGCAGCGAGAAGCTAATTGTTTCCATGGTCCTTCCGATTTGCATCCCAACGAGTAATCCTCCCACAGTGAATGCCTGCGACCAAACCAGTGCATCTAGTACAGGGCAACCGACAGTTGTAATCCTCCCACAGAAAGCTGAGAGCTTGGAGCAAGCCTCGGAGTTCGCCAAATCTGATCGACGCACGGAAAGGAAAAGGACCAAACAAATCAGCTCTCGCCCCACCCACGCCCTAAACCCAAGCTGCTTGTTTTGAGACCAGCCTAGAGTTTGAAATTATGTGGGACCCTAGGAGGAACAAAAAGCCATGCCCCTAGATTGAACGAGAGGAGGGAGGGACACAAAATAAAGATTTTCCTTGTCCATGATTCCCACACTGTTCGTGTCGTCTCAAAGGATACCGGTAAGGGTCACGAGCATGGCATGAATAAGGCTGCCTGATTTGGAATCCTTTTACCACTGTAGATGATGGGAGAGAGGTTTACAAGGCGTTTGACAATAATGGACAGATTCAGGACCGGCTCGTAGTCGTTTACAAACTATTTTGGAATACCTATCACTGGAGAACAGGCGGATGAGTAAGGGTTCAGCTTCGTATACTGCTATAGAACTGCATATGTGATAAAAATTAAGACAGAAAAGTTGAAAGAAGCCATCTTACAGCAAAAGTATAAAGGTTTCACCGACAGACTGTGTTTCTGCACCCATGATCTGTGAAATATCAGTAAAGTGACGAGTACATAAATTTTAATCAGAAATTACTGTGGCAACTTCCCTACCAAGTTGGTCCAAGTTCGAGTCAAGCATGGGAGAATGCATGCACCTTACCAAATATTGGACACGGTGTCTGCCAGTCTGCACTTAACTTTGTCCGGTATGCAAAAAAAAAAACTTAATGCTCGGCCTCAGAAATGACAAACCCCAACAGAGTGGTGCATGGCCATTTTGCTGCCCACAAAATCAGGACCTTTCCCAGCGGGCCTGCTTTGATGTCCGGAATTTAAACAAAGAGTGGTGCATGGCTGCAGGTGCAAAATTTAAACAAAATTTTGCACACGTTGCCTTCATTACTTGGTTGGTTTTCTTGGTCACCTCAGATGCCCTCTCCCTCCAAGCCTATTTCTCGGATCAAATTGGATCCACTTGAGCTCAATCGGGCTGGGCCCAATTCATCCATCGCAACGCTTGGTGTTGGATTTCGATCCATGTTGGACCAATGGGCCTCAACTTTAAAAGTATGGTAAAGATCTAAGTTTGGATACGTGTTGGATCTAGGCAGAGGCATATCATGTTGATAGACTGAGGGGAAATGGATTCCAGAAAACCGACCACAACTAGTTGAAACAAAAGAGCAGTTGGTTGTAACATAGTTACAAAATCTCCTTCCCTATTCTACAACAAGAGCTACAAGCTAATAAATCAGGAGCATCCAACTCACAAGGCCCACCCACAAAGATCGCATTCAGCCACACGTGAGCCTGCCCGGTTATACCTCTAACAACCAAAACCACAGCAATTCAATATAAGCGGCTGGTTGCCATCAAACAGCTGGTGGCAACCATTCAGTAATGGCCCAACAAGACATCCCAGGTGCGCCAATAACTCCAGATGACAGCAACTAAGATCCTATGCACCCAAAATATAACTCAGCCATCGCCTAATAATCCTACTGCGTTGATGACAGCAGTTAAGAAACGCCACCAGAGTTACTGAGACAGAGAGTAGGTTCATCACTAATCATTATTATGCCAATGCAGCTACAACTTTCGAGTAAAAAGAGAAGTCGAGAGAGAGACAAAAAGGGCGAGTGGGGAAGCAGGAGAGCAGAGAGGAGCAACGGGGTAGGTTTAAAAAGAGCAAAAAGTGAATTCACCCAAAAAAAAACAGAAAAAAGAGAGAAAAAAAAAAGTGAGACCCGATAGTTTAATGGTACTGGAGCCGTGCCTTTTTATCAGCTCCCCAAGTCGAAAAATGAGCCGTCGCAAAATTCGAGAAAGTAAAAAGGCCAGCCGAGGAAGGGATTAAAACAAAGTGAAAAGAGAAGGAGAGCATGGAAAAGGGCAGGAAGATGGCAGGGTTGTGGTACTGTAGCAGTCGTGGTAGAGATCCCATCACAATAAAGAATGAGGGGCAAATCAAATCTAGTGATGGAGATCATGCCCCCACCCCTCATAACACCATGTCGCCAGACAAGAATATATAATATCTTATCTGAAATAAGACAGAAATTCCGGATCACCGGATCCACAATGTATAAACCGGAAACGCAAGGAGAATGACAAGGAGTTCCGTGGGGCGAATGTGAGAACCCTAATAAATTATGATTTCATTCCGTTAAAAGAGAATCCATTGGAAGAAAATAAAAATAAAAATTGGTATCGGTTTTCCTTGCCTGCTTCTCATCAGATATCCCGCACTCAGTGCTCTTCAATCTTCTTCAAATCCTTCATGTTTGTCGTGTCCACCCTGCATCCAGAATAAGAGTGGCAAAGAAAGTTAACCTTAAGCTTAAAGTTTTACATGAGAGTTTTTTTTTTCTATAAAAAAAAGGAAGAATGACAGCCTACGAATGACTGCCCTGACAGAATAATTGATTCCTGCAAATTGGAGGATATGCCGGCTAGAAGTTCGGCACTGCCGACATTTAACGTGTCATCGATCTGCCCCTATCTTTTGAGGTCACATTTTTTTTGACATCTACTCAAGATTCCTGCATCTAACCGAGATAAGTAACCTGCGACTGTATTTAAGGAAAAGACGGTCACATCTTTTCTGGGCCATTAATCACTGATTAGATGTGAAAGTTTGGAGGATATTAGAATCACGGCCATGTACTTTTATTGCTACTACATATGAGTATGCCTATACGAATTATGAAATCCCAAGGGACCACTACGAATCGATTGAGAATTGAGAGATATTTGGACTTAGAAAAGTAACCAAGGGGGCATGATCTCCATCTCTAGATTTGATTTTAATGCTACTGTAAGAACAGAGAAACACGTCAACCAAGGCATTTTAATGCTACAGTAAATTCGATGGTCATGTTGACATAACAGTGAAGATGCAAAACTTGAGCTTTTTATGCTAGGCCGTAAAAGCTGATATTAACTTGAACATGACCAACTCTTGCAAGCAAGAACAATATAAGGCGCAGCAAATTTTGCAACGTGAAAATCATCATGCATTACGACAGAGTAATTTGTTTGAAAAGTTCAAGCAACTTTACAATATTTAGTGGAAGCGACAGCTATGGCCAAAAGGACTTCCTATGGTAGCTTACAAAATAATTGCTATTTCTATCTTAAAAATTATCCCAAATTGCAATGACACATACAGATTAGAAAAATTAATATATAAATGATGTTAAACACCGTTAAATGCAGACAACATTACATATAACAGCCACTACAACTATAATATTATGACATTATTATGGTTTTAAGCATCTCAAATACTTGTTTGTACTTTGTTGAGAATTAGTTGGACAATTTATAGCCTCAAAACCTTCACTCGCTCACTCGATGCTCGAGTGATAAATCACATAAGTGATACGTGCACACGTATGTGTTGTGGGGCACGCGCGCGCGCGCGCGCGCGTGTGAGAGAGAGAGACCGAACGAGCGGGTTTCCACGAATGGCTAGCACCATGCATGAACAAGTTTATAGAATTTAATCTTCTGTTTTTATATTTTATTCAATTTCACTGGTGGTCACAAACAATTATGAATATTTGCAAAAAAGTACAGAACATATTCATGCCCGCGAACCTCATGGAGACAAGTTAAAAGTGATTAGCAGAGTTCTTTTTTTAAGAAAAGAACTCTCAGCCAAAGGGTGGGTGTGGCTAAATGTTGAGAAGTTGAATTTCCATGGCGCCTAGATATTTGTAGAGGGTGAAAGTTACCAGTGGATGGGTCAGACATCATGTTGTATTCTTGTTCAAGTTTCCATGAAAACCTTTTGACTTTAAGAAAGTTTGCTCAGGTCTACAAGATAACCTGCTCAGTAATTGGTATGGTTGCTGTGCTGCACACGGTATTAAATTATGATTCCTCAAAACACCATGAGAATGCGATGCATAAATAGGCATAACGCATTATACGTGCAACTGTGTAACATTCGTCAAGAATCCACTGTTGATAGGACTATGACAGAAGTTAAAAAGAAGAGACCATAAGAAAATAAAGCATGATATACAAACATTATGTTGTATTGAGGCATGTCGTGGCATAGTCAAGCTGGGAAAGAGAGGAACATTTTGTAGGCAAAATGAATTTATCAAAATTCTAATACAAAGAGAGCATGCCAAAAACATTAAGAGCCTCTTTGAATGTTCTTGCAGAATTAACTAAAAATTCTGTAGAATTCATGAATTGAACTGTCCATTTAAGCATAGTCCTGTATCAACTAAACTCCACCCAACCCAAATCGTATGGAAAAAAAAAAAAACTCCATAGATATTTTTCCTTCCTGCAGCTCAAAGCTAGTATCTGGGCTGAGTGTGGATAGGCACTTAGAAAATCTAAGCTAGATGGACCAATCGATCCGATTCCTATAGAATTTTCAGCCCAATCATACAGAAATATCCAAACAGATCCTAAGCATGACCTTGTATTAACCAAGCATTATACAACCCTAAGCATGATCTTATATCAACCAAACACTACACAATCCAAATCCTGTGAGAAGAAAAAAAAAACCTCCATAAGCTTTTTCTTCTTGCAGCACAAAAACTAAGATCTGAACTGGATATGGAACAGACTATTAGAAAATGCAACCTGGATAGGCCAACAGGCTCGATTCCTATAGGATTTTCAACCCAATCCTATACGATATCCAAACAGACCCTAATTACTCTAGAATTACAAAATAGGGAGATCTGGTTCACATAGGCGCGCTTGGTCATTTTGGGGCCGGATTCTCTGGTTTGTAACTTTGTGGGAGTGAAAAGGAGCCCGCACATCTCTGTCATAAGTTTATACATGATTGAAAGTCAAGACCATCTATGCTTCTATGCCGCCTTACGCTCCTCTGACATGCTTATGCTTTATAAAAGCTTGTGAACAAGATTAATAGCATATGGGTTAAAGAAGATGATGTGACGCCTCCTTCAGATCTGGCTTTTGTCAGAATTGTAGCTATGGTAACAATTCCTTTATTTGAAGGAGAAATAAAAGTCTTACAAGTACCAAAGCAAGTGTGAATGGATACCTTTAGTTCTTAATATTAATACTCAACCTCGTAGAAGATCTAAGTTACGTAATTAAGATGCACTGCCAATACAGTTCCTAGTTCTGTCAACAGTAACACCTTTTTTCTTGATGGCCATTCATGTTTCTCATGGATTTGCCTTCCCATAATAAAAATGCCAGCATGTTACAAAATTAAACAGCTGCAGAATTTTAGGATTTGATACTACACTATAGCATAAAAGGTCATACGGTGTTAGAACTTTTTTTTTTTGCGCTAAAGCAGATAATTCATATAATACGTGTACGAATGCACCCAATAAAATTAGAAAATAGAATATCGTGGAGCTTCCGAGGCAGCTCTCCATCTCCAGCCCACAAGGTGCTACCGGCATGGCTAGCTACATAGGCAACCAACCAGTCCGTAACCTCGTTAGCTTCTCTAAATACATACTTGGCCTGGACGGCCCTAACATCCTTCATCATCATTTAGATGTCTCGAAGCAAGGGATGATCACAGTCGGCATCCCTCGGATCCCCCTGGATCCAATTGATGACCGTGGCCGAGTCATCCTCCAGGATGACTAAACTGGCTGGTAGCACTCGTCCAGCATGTTGAAGGCCCGCCCAGACAGCCCTCAGCTCCGCACCGAAGACCGTGACGTCGAATAACTGACAGCCGCCCGCTACCATCATCCTGCAATTCGGGTCCTTGATGACGAAACCCACACCTTTTCTCGTGCCTCCACCAAAACAGACCCATCAAAGTTGACCTTGAGGAAGTTTGGGGGTGGGAGCTCCCAAGTGCTGCTTGGGCAGAATGGAAACTCCAGATATTCCAAGCTGTCAAAAGCCCTTTTGAGAAAGAAACATGACTAATCTCCGCTGCCTACGCCCGGGCGTTCTCCGCTACGAGCCTCAGCGACATGCTGTGCTCACCAAAGGTTCGAGCATTTCTTGCCAGCCAGATCTGGTATGTTGTGCAAGTCGCTCTAACAGCCTCCTGGCATGTCAGTAGATTGCCCGACCATCGACGGATAGTCCGTAAGAATTGGTCCCTTTGACTCCAAGCCTCCCATAGAATCTCTACCAATTGCCAAGTCACCCTCGCCCATGCGCATTGAAACAACGCATGGTCCACCGTCTCGTTGACACCGCGCACCCCGCACTCTGAGGGAATCCTCAAACCTCGTCCGCTGAGTATTGCTCTCGTCAGAAGCCGATCGCAGACCATCTTCCATAAGAACAGTGGTATCCTCGGGTGAAGGCCTAAGCGCCAGATCCAAGCACACTCCGACCCTGGCTCATGCTCCCACCCGAGGACACGGGAGAGATCTCCCACCCTGACGCCGGTCCTATATGAGAAGCTCCAAACCTGAATATCTGGTCTCGCACACCCCGGTACTGGAAGAAACCGGACCCTCTCAGCAAGATGCACCCTGAAAAATTGACCCAACCTGGCATCATCCCATGCTGCCCCGCCCCCCCCCCCCCCCCGAGTCAAGGTCACATACCCGCAAGCCCTCCACTACCTCGACATTAACTGTAGTCGGCCAGAGCCTCAATGGAAGGGCATCCACCCACGGGTCGCCGGCCACATTGATGCTCCGCCCATCACCTATTAGCCATCAAGTATTTGCCGAAATAGTTGGCAGATACCTCGCGATCTCTCGCTACACGAAGGAGCGTCTGCGCTCACTCCAAGCCACCCCCTCAGAGCCCACCAACTTATCTTTTCTTAAAAAAACATGTTTTTTAATACTCTATGAACATGGCATGTGACATTAACGGTAGATGTTTGCCCCCACTTTTTTTTGAAGTCTATTGTCGAAGGCCTTATTGCACAATCTTCCATATATTGAGTGTATTTTACTTCATAAGAAAATATTACACATCGACCTGCCTAGCATTATGTTAAAACAATCCACAGACTCATCTTATGTTTTATGTATGTTTCATGGACTTTTGGAGATGTTTATGTTCTCACCGCATAACATTAATTTAATTGTAATACCCCCCCCCCACAAAAAAAGAACAAAAAAAAAATGTGTGGATTGATGGGCTAGCCCGAAGAAGCCGGGCCCATCTATCAAATACGATCGTGCCCTAGGCACGATCGTGGAAGGGGAAAAGCAAAGAGGGCATTAGAGGGGGGCGGCGGCGTCCGGCGTGAGGTCGATCGCCGGAGGAGACGAGCACCGGAGAGGAGATCCGGCAGGCCGCAAAGCGACCTCTTCCCTTCGTGAAGACTCCTCACAAATCGGGCGAAGAAGCTTGGGGATCCGAAGGTCTTCCTCCTCCGATTTCCCGCCAGAAAGGCTGTCGGAGCACCCCCACCAGACCATAGGTAAGCACGGTGCTTTCCTTGTGATTTATTTTCTGGATTTGGGGCGGCATGGGTGGATTGGCCGGTGAGATCGTCGGAGAAGGATCCGAAACAGGGGTACCCTGTTTCGGCTTCTCTTTTCGGATCTTGTCGCTGGCCGCCGGCCGCCGGGATTGGCCGAGGTCCATGGCGGTGGGGTGGTCGGGATAGAGGAGATTTGGAGTAGGGTTCTAGGGCTTTTGATTGGAGATGGGGGATGGCGGATCCGAGGCCTTCCTCCTCGTGATCCCGTTCCTTCCTCCTCTCCCTCCGCGTGGGTTGGCCACCGGCGACGACGACAGCGGTCGGGGGAAGGCAGCTTGGGTTGCCGTCGGGTGTGGGGGGAGAGAGGCTGAGCCACCACCTCGGTGGTTCATCTGTTGATGATGGAGGGGAGGGAAGAAAGAAAGAAAGAAGAAGAAGAAAAAAAAAAAGGGACCCCTTTGCGGAAAGAAAGAAAGAAGAAGAAGAAAAAAAAAAAGGGACCCCTTTGCGGGTTCATGGGAGGAAGAAGAAGAGGAGACCTCTTCTTCCCCCTTTCTCTTGGCCGGCCACCATCACCGGCGACTGCAAAAGTGGCGGCCGGCGATGGTTCGACCAGTGGGGGCCGAGGTGTGTCGGGATGGGGAAAGTAAAGGCGCAGCCACTATGGCTGCTGCCTTGGACTAAGAGGTGGGGGATGGGAGACATATTCCCATCCGTGAAGAGAGAAGGATCCTTTTTCCTTCTCTCTCATCCATCCCTTCTTTTGGTCTCTTCACCGGGACCGATCATCGTCGCGGCGTGGCGGCGGCTACGACTGGCGACGACATAGGCCGGTGGTACAAGTTGGGAGTCGGGCCACCCCGACTGCCCTAGATTTGGAGGAATTGAGATGTTTGGGGACCTAGTGATAGGCTCCATAGTAGATGCGAATTATAGTTTAGAAAATTTAAATATTAAATAATTTAGTTTGTGATTTATAATTGATGTTGTAGGAGAAGAGTCAGCGGAGCCAGCAGATTTTGATCAGGGGACTCAGCACCCCAGCGCGTAGGTTGTGATCTGGATCCTTATATTGAGTCGGTCCACAAATTTCCGTAAGAACCCCTACATCTGAGCACCTCTATTTATGCATTTGTTGGTTTATCGTTGGATATATTTTTATAATTATGTTGATATTAATTTTTTGAGCTTGTATGACACATATGAGATGTGCATTCTGATTGCTATGGAAATATTGAAATAATTAAATTGGAGAGAATTAACATATTTTTGAGAATTTATGAAAATATGTGATGTGATGGAAATGTGATTAAACATGTAAAACTAGACATGTAAAATGGGTTGGACTAACCTTGTCATGAGATAGCCTCTACGAGCTTATGCGTAGGATAGCTGCCACGAGTTTATGCGTGGGATAGCCTCTACGAGCTTATGCGTAGGATAGCCTCCACGGGCTTACGCGTGGGATAGCCTCTACGAGCTTATGCGTAGGATAGCCTCCACGGGCTTACGCGTGGGATAGCTGCCACGAGCTTATGCGTGGGATTTGTACAGTCTTGGACTGGGTCATGAACCTGGTTAGTCCAACGCCAGAAGTAAAAAGTCTGAAGACTTGGGAATCAGAGTAATACGTGAATGAATCACGAAATGTGAAAAAGGATTTATGTATACAAAATGGTTTGTGTATATATTTGTTATTTGTTGAGCCTTTGAAATGATGAAATGACATATATTTTGATGCATTGATTATTTTATGATTTTTACTGTGTGTGGCTGTTGGGATTCTTACTGGGCTGGAAAAGCTCATACTACTCTTACTTTCTTTTTCAGAGGCACTGAATTTGTAGAGTCCATCGGGTGGGACGAAAAATGAGATCGACAAGGAGTCTGACTGCTAGATAGTAGAAGCAGCATATCTTTTATTAATGGACATTTGAAATTATGTAAGAAATCAGTACATTTTAGTTGGTTTAGTTTGAATACATTAATTATGGATTTATTGAAAATTTTTGTGTATCTTAGGCCTTGCATGATCTTTAGGGCACTGCTCTAGGGCTCATGCGGCCGATCGCGTGCCGGACCCGGATGATGGGTTCGGGGCGTGACATTAATACATATTCCAGATCACTAGGAAAAAAAGGCTACAAACTAATCTACAGCTTATCATTAAAAACAGGTAAAAAGGGGCACTTTCTTAACAAATAAATAAACCATTAGTACCAACCCTCATTACAACTTTATAAGGTGGCTAAGGTGCTTGTAAAAGGGAACATGAGTGCAAAGTGCTCTGGTCTGGCCATCTGTGCCCTCCACAAAATCAAGTTGTATTTTCATTCAGAGAGTAAAGGCAACACCATAAGAAGAGAGGCTAAAACTTGAGTTTGATAAGCTAATAAGGAAGAGAAGACCAAAGAATATGACAATGAAGAGTACGAAGATGTTGAAAAGCTCGTATTTGACCAATAAAATATACTTTAAGAACCTGCTTTGTTGCAGACTAGAGTAAATCCTGGAATAATGCTAAAGCAAGGACAAAATAGGTAGCAAATGGAGGAACAATGAGGCTTAAGTCCATTGTGCTGTTTTCTCATAATTTTTTTATTCTGATTCGAAGTAATAACTGAATAAACAGTTCTTTGGTAATCTCCCGAATACCAACCTCTTCTATTCCAGCATAAAAAAACTGGTTGTGTTTCTCAGTATAGGATCGAATAAACCAGAAAAGTAGGTTACTCTTCCACTTATTCCAGTTTTTTCTGCAAACAGAGAAGGGCCTAAAATATTCAGAGAAGGGATAGACAATCTGACTCCTCCAAAGAATATTGCTTTCTTTGATTATGCTAATTGACTATATGGTTGCATGGTTCAGCACTCAAGAAAAAGTATGAGTCTGTGAAAGATCTAAAATGACTGAGAAGATACTTTAAAAAGCTTCCTTATGCTGGTGCTTCTAATTTGAGACCCCAATTCTAGCTGGTGCTCTCATCCTGCATCTCTTCCTCATACAAGAGCTAAACTAACTAGTGTATCTTTATTACTGAAGGGGGTATGTCTCAAGCACCTCACATATTTGTACATATGGCAGCACTTCAAGCATGGACAGGGTCACAGGATCTGCAGATGAGACTCAAAGTAGTTGTAGAATAAATAGTAGAGACAAGCGTGAAAGTTTACGTCTGTCAGATCTCGGTCCACCTGCACTCATGAAATTCAATCAACAAAGCTCTTTAAAACTTCTTGCTTCATTTTCCTTTCTCAGATTGCAAAAGGATCACCAGACTAAGAAAAGAAGCTGCCATGCCAATCTTGATAGGCTACCTGCTGATAGTTTACCTCTTCTATGTACATAGCATTCCCCAGTCACTCCCATAAAATTTCTAAGAGGCCTGTTTTCCATTGAGGAATGCAATCTGATGTTAGTTTTAAAGCCACAAGGATCACATATTATTCAACCCAGCCATGACACACTAAATACCTGGTCAATCAAATATGTTGTTTCTCCTTCAAGGTCTCCTAAAGGTACCCCGCTTCTTTATTCCCTGTAGTATAGCATGCTCATAGAAAGGGAATGACTGACCCTATATCTCTACCTTCATATCACAAATAACATTCTAACAGTCTAAATAGTCGTATTATCTCAAAGCAATTATCATTGTCTTAAGATCATGACTTTTCTTTAAATCACTCTATTAAAGACGATCTTAAGTTTCCCTAAAAGATAATACAAAGAGTAGTGATGAACATTAAAACCTATCTCGCATGATGGTTTAAGGTTTAAACTTTGATATTATCAGCAGAACTATCCCAACTTTGAGCCATATATTTCGGTAATGTTGTTTAATTTCAGACAATTGATAACAAAATAGACTGAATGTAGATACGTCATAATTTTCACATGTTAAATATCAATGAATTAATAAATTAGTATTTGGAGTTGCATGGCATATTCTTTCTATAGATCATACTGTATGTCTATGTCATGAACACAAAATGTATTCTAGATAAATTAAAGTGCGTATGTATTTTCAAAGGATAAAAAATCCTGGATAGCAAATAATTAATGGATTTTGAAATAAGGTGACAACTATACAGTTGGTCCAGTTTTATAAGTTCTGGAAGATGTCTAATTGATCCAATCCAGTTTCATCCTAAATCAGCTTTTACTGGGCTAACACGAACTTATAACCCCTTACAGTATACCATTCACTTCAATAGGAGAAGGGAAAAGAAGCCCCTGAAAACATTCAAGATGAAACTTCATGTTTGATGTTTCATCAAACCATGCTAGAATGATGCTTGGTATTAACTAGCACAGGAAGGATGTACCGTATATCAAGCCACCCAATAGGAAAAATTATGAGTTTCACTAGCTTTTAACATGTAGGCATGTTTGTTGACACGTGTGTTACCTAGATTCTTGGACCTTTAAGTATTAATTACTACACATATATGGATTTGACACGGTTTTTGTATCAATTAATATATCGATAAGTCAATTGTGTGCTAAGAACATCCTTCTTAACGAGTCTACTGTGTCTGGCATAATCGATGATAAATGTTTCACTCATTCATTATGGAAATTTCTTATTAGTATCACTAGTATTATGCAACATAAAGCATATAAATAATTTATATGCATGCAAACATCATATCCAAATGAGTATAGATGAATTGTAAAATCTATATTGAGTTTCAGGAATTCAACAGGCTGCAGCAGGGCTAAAACACAGAATTTGACCAAGCAAGATAGGTTGCCAAACGTATTAGTTCCTGAGTATTTAGCATTCGATTAATGAGAGATAAGATAATGTTATTCTAATTCTTCGTTTTTTTGAATAAAAAATTTTGTATCTTTTCTCAGCACATAACATTTTATCAACAAGCCAACTAGAATTGAGATTGACCTACCAGCAAGATATTTTTTGGACTACCCACAAGATATTTAATAGCGATATACTTTGCAAATCATGACAACCCCAGAAATAGATTATGGTTTTCGGTCCAAAGGAAGTGGTGTTATAGTCATGCAGTGTAACAAGAAATATCTTATTTCTAAGCTGCCATTTGCCAGAATAAGATGATCAGGAGATGACACCCCACAAGAAGGCTACAGCAAAACCTTGCCTTACTAACTTGATTTTAAATAGAGAAATCTCAAGGCAGATAATTAAGAATAACTTCACTATCTGGAAACTTGATCTTACTTGGTTGCACAGAGCTCTGGCCAATGACCCACAAACCATTACAACTTGGTTGGCCAATCACTGACTTGTAGGTAATTGTACACAAAAAAGAAGCAGAATATGTAATATATTGCATACAGAAAATATCTGAATATAATTACAGTGAAAATATCTAATGAGGAAAAATTACGATGAGATAAAAGTCAGTAAGAATAAAAGATGTCTCAAAGGGGAAAACAAAGGATAGCAAGAAAGGGGTCATGTACTCACGTAGTTCCATAAAGGACAATCTTCTGAACCTTAGAGACATCATTACCACCTTGGTTGTCCTCAATAAAAATTGTCAAGCTGATAAAATTTAACTTACAATAAGATAATCTCATGATTGTATTGATTAATGCAACTAGATAAATAACAATAACAAAAACATAACACAATATGCTCATACCTGCGAACATTCTGAAACTTGACATACTTTAAGTTAACAGGCTTTCCCTGCAAATGGAACAAAGCTGTGAAATCCATCAAATAAAGTCATAATACCGACACATTTGGGGAAACATGTAATTTGCATGATCATACAGATTGCAATTTACCTGATATAAAGTAAATGTAATCTCAACCACAACAAAATGAACAAGGACGATATCTCACAAAACTTTACCTTCAAATTGTCTGGGGATAAAGCAATTGAGTCACTGGATGGGAAGTCACTAACATTACTGAAAGAGTTATTAGAACACCAAATAAATGATTTAAGCCATAAATAGCCATGGTTAAAGTTATTAGAACACCAAATAAATGATTTAAGCCAGAAATAGCCATAGTTGCCATGCGATTTTTATAAACAAGATGGATATATTGGGAGCCAAAGTATAGCATACCTAAAGCCCATATGCTCTTTGTTTGTGAAAAGTTTTACTGTCTTTGGGCCTGCCAGATGACCATTGGAGATTTTCAATCTAGCATTTCTATTGAATCTAGTAGAAATAATCAAACTGGAAGGAGCAAGTAGCACAAATTGAAAAAAGAAAAAACCTGCCTTCCTTAGTTTATGAGATACCAACTATGAGGACAAATAGCTGTCAAGCTAGGCTCAGAAAGAAGGTTAACAAACAATAGGATGGTTGACTAGTCTTTTTCAGGCTTCAAATTCTTTTAACAACTTTTACATGAAAATTTTAATTATTTCACTTCTGGAGAAGCGGGTCCTAGAAATGTTTAATGGAGTTAGTAGGTGCCAAAGCTTCTAGGCTCACTTCTAGGCAGGGTAAAGCATGATGTGGTCAACAGCTTCTAGGCTCACTTCTAGGCAGGGTAAAGCATGGTGAGGTCAACATATTTCTCATGATTGCAATCTTTATCTAACTACTATGTTCTTTTAATTGTTATTTCATGAAATAATGGGGGGAGAGATTTAGAAAGGTGTCATTTAACTAGGTCTCAAGATACCATACTGAACTAACATACAATTCAGGTTGGTTTAATGATCAGAAAGTTCAAAACTCACTCAAGTCAGCATGAAGCTTTCTTCAGATCGAGCATGTATGTACCAGAATTGCCCTAGGTTTGGGCTGGGAAATACCCATGTTAGAGAATGGGTCAGCTTAAGGCTTGGACAACTAGACCAAGCAAAACCCAAGTTAACATATATAGAGTTAGCCTAACAAAATCTGAACTAACCTTTTCTATTGTTTGCTGTTCTAAATAATATCATCAGAATCTCGGACTATCACATTTCTCCCTTATCTTGAATATAAGTAATAATATCAAAAAAATATTGAACCTTAATTCTCTCTTAATCGTAATAATTAAAACAAAGGAATATTATAGTCTTCTAGTTAATATTTAAGAGGAATCAAATCTAGTAGGGCTGCGCTTGGCAAAAGCCAAATCATTATGCTACAGAGTCAGTAATTCTTTTGTCTGCAACAGAGATATTGGTTTTGGTTACTGAAGTTCAAAGGAAAGATGCTCAATGAGGAGGTAGATATAAAATTACATGAATGTAACAGTGAAGACAATGCCAAATCACTAGTGAACTCCAATGAGGAATATATAAAACACAGGGCTAGAACACTCTGTTTATGAGCTGTGGTATGAGTTGTCCTGACACTCCAGGAAGCCGTGAATTATGAGCGCCAGTGGTTACTGGGCAAGAGTTGAGGGCTACAAGAAGTTTTTGGGTCCAGGCATTCTAAGCAAGCAGCCATTGTGACAAATGAAAGCTTGACACTTTCTTATTACACCATGAAGATTTTGCGGTCTACCACATGCACAGTTGGCACTCGTTCTCCCATAAAAGGCTGTCATTATCAACTCCTCTCTCTCTCTCTCTCTCTCTCTCTCTCTCTCTCTCTCTCTCTCTCTTCTCTGTTCATTTTTAATGGATTCCATCTCTGTCTCAATAGTTCACTGACAACTAGAATCTAAATGCTAAGCTTATGTAAGTTAAAAAAGCATCGTCTTAGAATCAAGCCATGGCCTCCCTCCCCTGTTCTCAGAGCTCGCCTTCTGCTTCCAGAAAGGGATAAGAATTGGTCTTCAGAGCTGATGGTAATGCTTGGCTCCTTCACTATTCAACTCCCTGATGGTCGGAAGTCGGACAATCTTTTCCATGTGACCCGCACTGATCACAAAGAAAGGTGTCTTCACAGTGTTCTAGCCCTTAGTTTTATATCTTCAAAGGATATTTATAATGCTCCAAGGGTAGCTTAGTTTATAGCATCCAATGGAGAGGCTAAAGAGAAACCTTGAAAATCAAGTAAACACAAAGGAAAATTGTATGGAGATTAAACTTTAGGACCCAAGTTCTAATGGAATCCAACTGAAACAGATACATCACCATCAAAGATGGAACTAATGGTATCGAATGTACCATCAAAAGGATCCAAGATTTGGAGCTTCCACTAGATTGACAACATCATAATAGCGATAGTTGGACTTTTGATGGAAGGATGGTTAACCTTGAAGAAGAACTGCATATAGCTTGCTTAAATCATGAGGATGGTCCTGCATGGCTGTGAATCGTTGCCATGGTTAAGACACCTTCTATGGTCTCAGTGGATGGAGTATCATTATTTAGAGATAATTGGCTTCTTCATGCAGTATAGAAAGATGGGTGTCTACAGTTGCCCCTTGGACTAACATTTCAAGAGGACATGCCAGTCGAGGCCCTTATTCTCCGGAGTCATAGCCATCTGAAGCAATGGGTTTCAGGTCATTTTGATAGAATAACAGGTGTCATCCAATTCGTTTCATACAGCTAGGTAACTACTATCAATTGGGTTTCGATGTCAATTGCTGTCAGAAGGGATTTGAGTCTTTTTGAACATGAAACCCTAAAATTTCATCTCCCTTCAATTTCTTTTACACAAAATTACTCATTTTTGATGTTTTTCTTTAGTCCCAATTGAAAATGCAACAATTGTACCTCTCCCATGGACCACTACAAATACCCTCTATCCCCGAGGGCAAAAACCATCAAGCAATCTCGGCAAGAGCTCACAGCTATCCTGCAACAAGCATACTTGCTGGAGGTTATGGCTTGCCTAAGGTATTTAAATAAAAAAAAAAAAAACTTTTGACATGGTTTCTGAGAGCACAAAGGGCTTGCTGATGCTTGCGGAGGTTCGGCCATGGGCATTAGCATATTTAGGGAAGTCTTTTCTCTCTCTCTCTTTCTTTTGATTCCACTAGCTAGATAGTTCCTTCTTTATGCACTTATGTCAGCCCTTTACATTAGGTTCATAGCATAGCTCTACTAAGTTTCCTCTCAGGGTTTTTTATAAGAGAAGGAAGTTGATCTTCACCCTTCCCCACCAAGTTTCTTAACAATTACTTTTAATTCTAGTGTTAGCTTTAGAATACCATAATATGCTCCTTAGATCTAATCTCCTCCATACTCTATCTTGCAATTACCTAGCAATAGACATCTAGGTAGGGTGCAAAGACTGATGTCGTTGTGTGTTTAGTCCCACATTGGTTATGCATTAGAAAGATCTTGGGTACTTGTACAGCACCTAGGAACCTAAAATATGCCTAATTGGCTAGCTTTTGTGGGTAAGGTTCTAGGTTGTTACATTGGGGCATATCCCTAACCTAGAGAGGTTGAACTTGTAGAAGCTTCATCACCTTGTACCATAAGTAACGATGTCTTAGCAACTAAAAGCATCAAGTGGCAGTCTCAAAGCTCCCGAGTAGCTGTAGGACCATGCATGGAAGTTTAGTATAATACGTGGCAATCATCCACTGAGACTAAAGAGTAGCTCAACCCCAGTCCTACAGCAATGGGTCTAAATTGCTTCCAAGGTCCAAAGATAAGGTGGTAGAAGCACTAGCCCCACAAAATGGACACAAAATGGACATGAGCAATTAAATTGAAAACAACTAGACAAAAATATGAACTAAATAAGGTCCAAAGATAAGGTTCCATTTTAGCTTTCTTCCTTATGTTTATTTAGTACCATCTTTGCTCCTTCTTTGTGGTGAAGTACCACCTTTGCTCTTTGGTTTGCTTGATTATATGTATAAACAAAAAAAAAAAGAAGAAAAATCATACATGAAGCCTACTTTGGCTTGTAATGCATTGCTCATATATATAAGGGAATTGGTAGATGAGGGATTGTCTGATAGTCTTCTATGATATCTTTATGATCTAATGGCATGATGCAGGAATTTCTTTATTTCTCCTTTTCTAGAGAAAAAAGGCTACAATCCAGTTACATACTAATGAGGAAGTCTAGAAACAAAAAAGGAAAACAATTTATGCTACTCATCTCAATCCTAGGTTTTACGTGTTAAGTCATAGGAACCTAGGGAATGGCAGCACAACTACATAAAGAAGCCATGATACCGAAACAAAGTTCATTCAGATGGACATCTCAAACTGTAGAGATTTTTTTTTTCAAAAATGTTGGTTTCCGCATTAGTAAACCTACTACAAAATTGTCTAGGTTCGATGACCTATCAAAAGCTCACATTTGGAAAACCTAACCAGAAGATGGGCCTCGTCAGTAAATGTCTAAATAATATGCATATCAAAAATACTAAAAAAAAATTTCCATTCTTCTTGAGCTTACAAGCTTTTTGAAATTTGTTAATGATTGAATACAAATTCAACTATTTGTTAAAAGCCTTGTCAACTCAGCAAACGTTTTTAGATAAATATCAAACCATATCCTGGGTTAATTTTCATCCAATAGGACTTAGATATGAAGGAAAGATGACCCCAAAGATAGAGTAAAAAAAATATATTGAAGTGCATGTACGTATGTCAGCACAATATTGAGTTGCATCTAGTTTAAACACATGCTTGATTATTTACAAGACATCCATGTCATATTTCATGGCATAGCATGACAGCCAGCAAAAGAAGATGCCCTTGTGATCCACCAGCACTCCCTTCACTAATATCCACACAATCAACTTAAGCCATGCATAACTCCAATGGCCAAATGAGCTTTGTGATTCTTCACACTATATCTAATTCCAACATAAAGCATTATCCATTATCACCAAAAGGAACCAGAACTCAAAATAATTCCATGATTTTTCACCACCATGCCTGTACATGTTTGACGTTGAACACTAGGAAGATAAAAAAAAAAACTAGAAATTACCACCCCATTCCCATTACATTTTCCATTAATGAACCTTACCCTCCCAAATAATTACAAAATGAAGTCCTCTCCCAACTAACCAACCTTCACATCCCCCTCTGCACTTCCTCAAATAGACAACCACCAACCAATACCTATTGCCTTCTTAGCAACAATCAAACTAAACTTTTGACCATTCATCTTTGAATCTAACCAAGGATCTACAGATCCCCTTTAACCTTGATTAAATGCCTTGCTTCTCCAACCAAATTTTGATTTCTATAGTTTGTAAATGGCAATTGCCCCCCTTAGATGATTCCAAGCATCCTGCCTGTACCCACAATTTGGCCATTTTCATGAGGTAGGTTGACCTATTATTTTTTACTTAAATCCTACTAGAGCCCTGGCATCATCATGCTTTTTTGGTAGAGTTCCTTGTGTTTGAGATCACTCAAGTTCTCAACTTGGCTTGTAAAGCACTAAGCTAGGGAGAACTTTTTTGATGAAAATAAAGATTGGGCCTAAGCAATGGTATGCAGAATCTTTAGTCCATACAGTTTACTCAAGGCCTTGGAGCGCACATCAACATTTGCATTAAAATTAGGATTCGATCAATTTCCAAGTCAATTGAGTCAGCTTCCTTTACAAAGGCACAACTTGAGTTGTACATCTGTTTTAAGGCATGTCAATACTAGCTTTGAAGATGACTTCAAACCCTATGAGTTTTATGCTGCGACTTTTAGTCAGGTTGGCTTTTATAATGGTCAAAAGAGTTTCAAAGGTTCAATACAAGATTATAATGCACTTTAACTAAAATTACAAAAGGCTTCAGTGATTTCTGGGTAAAATTGAGGGTCTGTTTGCATGCCTCTGTATTTTCCTAAAACATATAATGATAAAACACAATTCTGTTTTGCAAAACAGATTTTATGAAAAATAGGGGGAGATTTGTTTTTCATAAAACTCACTTTTCAGGTTTTATGCCTTGTCAAATTTGGCAAAACAAATTTTATGGAAAACAACCGAACAGCCATTTTGTAAAACCCATTTATTTAAGATTTTTATAAACTTGTTTTATTAAAACTTGTAAGCCAAACTGCCCCTAAAGGTTATAGGTAAGGCATCTTTATTATTAGATGCTTTCACATGTAACTATAGTCAATTTAGAGCCCTTTTAGTAAAAATTTGTTTATACACGACAAGCCATAGATATGAATTAGCGACGTACTTTCTTTGATTTATGAATAAACTTATTTTTCTCATGGTGGAATCCAGGAAACACCCTTAACCCCGTTATTTTTCCTTGCATAAGCAAAGAAAGAGAAATATCCAATATAAGATACAAGAATTTCATTTTAATGCAATAAGCATAACTCAACTATGCTTAGAAAACAAGGTGCCAATATAAAGAACATGCAAATTGTGCAGTTGTAACAGAAAAAGGCACAGACATTGTGGACTTGTAGCAGATATGAATGACAGAAAGTCCAGGTAGTGTTACCACCAATTCAATATAGTGAAACGCAAGAACTAAGTAGCACAAATCTAAATTAAACAGACAAAGAAACCATGCAACAAAAACAACAACGACTGAAATCTCATCACAAGGGTCTTCTCTTCTCTTGCCCAAACATATATTTGGAATGTCTCAAACTTAAATAATATATTCCATTTTAAACCCTAAATTCACAAGAATCTAGCAGTACCTTCCTCTTCCGGCCCTTTAATAACAACTGAATGCAGCTTGATGACTTGCGTGAAAGGAATATAAATTAAAAGCTGCTCATCTGCATCGCTCTCCAGATGCAAACCAACATCATCCCTATAACCCTAAACCCAAAACAGGACAAATATTCGAAAGAAATAAGAAAAGATTCAACAAAGAGACCAAAAAAATTAATCAGAAGGGAATCAAGTTTAAAGCGACGGATGAAAGAGAGCTGCCGCCTCCGACCAATCACCTGTTTCAAGGCATTGGTGAGCGAGTGACTCGTGCTCTGATTGAGGCATTCGACTCCGCTCCAGTCAACGAAATCGACTAGATCCACCTAGAGGCAGGGAAAACATAAGCGAAATTTAGAAGAATCCGTGGAACCGCAAGCGTGGCAGGGGGAGAAGCGGCTAGGGTTTGATCGGGAGTCACCTGGCCTCGTGGGATCGCAGAAGCAGCTGCGGAGTCCATGGCGAGAGAGCGAGCGATCGATGCGAAAGAGAGGGGGGCGTTAAATCCCTCCAAGCTTGTTTTTAGCGCTTGGATTCACGAGGAAGTGCGCAGGTTTTTAAAGCGCCCGGTTCGAGGAATCCACCGCGCAGTTGGAAAAAGAAAAGAAAATAAATAAATAAATAAGAAAACGGTGGGGAAAGAGGGGAGCCTTGGTGATATGGAGTCGGACATTGAAGATGGGTAAAAAATAGGAATGAAATGGGTCGGATAATATCCAAATAATATCCATTCGGAATTATTTTTATATTTCAATTTATTTAGATATAAATTAAAATTTAATCATATATCTACGTTTATATTTATTAAAAAAATAGATATGAATACACATATACAAATTATTTGATCAATATTGGATTTCATTGCCATTTTATTTAATTTTACACTACACTTATGAATTTTTTTAAAAAATAAATAGTTATTAACTTGATTTATCATCCACTTAATAATATTTTTGATTACATGGTTATAAAGTTCAATTATCTGATTTATGTGACTACTAGGCCCGGGCCGCCAGATGGGCCGACTTGGACCAAGGTTGGCAGCCCATCTGGAGGCCACCACCTTCTACTTCGGAGAGAAGGAAGGGGGGACAGCTGCCAGGTAGAAGGAAGGCACAGCTACCCGGCCGCTAAAGTGGTTACCATCGCCCCCGAAATCTTCCTATTTCTAGATCTCTCACCGTTCTCTTTCCTCTTCCTTAGAGAGGATTCCCTAAACCAACAACAAAGACGTCAGAGCGGGGATCGTCACAGCTACTTCCAGGAGCAAGGTAAACCTTAACCCTTGTTTCCTTCTACCTCATGATAACGAAATAAAAGAAAAGAAAAGGAAAAGGAATAGGAAGAAGAAAAAAGAGGTGGTGGGGGGGAGACCATTCACCTTGGTTGATTCGTTGTGTCGCCGTCTTTGGCCGTGGTACGGAGGCCCCCTTTCCTCTCCCCTGCTCTCGGGGAGGGGGGGTGAACTCTCGCCCATTTTCCCTCTCTTGTTTCACGGGAAAGAAAAGAGGGGAGGGCGATGAAGAAAAGAAGAAAAGAAAGAAAGAAAGAAAGAAAGAATAAAGGGAAGAGGGGACACACCCGTGTGCAGCTGCGAGTGTCGCCGGTGTTGCGGGGAGTGGCCATGGATGCTGTGAGAGCCGCTGGCCTCGGCTCGGGTGCAAGTGCAGGCCGCAAGACCGACCGCGGGCGTCGGCTGCAGGCGCACGGCCTCGGCCGCGAGCGCCACCGACCGCAGCCCGAGCCCTCCTGAGCTCACCCTCCTCTCTTTGCAGCAGAAGAAAAGGGAAAGGAAAAGAGGAGTTGGGAGAAGGTTATAGAGAAAAGGAAGAAAAGAAGAAAAAAAAAGAAAAGAAAAAGAAAAGAATAAAATAAATAAAATAAATAAAAATAAAAAATAAATATAGATATTAAAATAGATGAATAAAATAATTAAGAGAGAGAAATCACTTTCAAGATATACCTCTTCTCTCTCTACATTATAAGTAGTTTCTAGCCAAATTGGCTGATCTGGACTTGAGGTTCATTCAAGCCCGTTTTGGAGTTTTAAATTAGAATTAGTTAAAGAGCAGTGGATAATTCATTTTTAATCATTTGATAGGTATAGAGCATTCGTTGGCTGAGATTAGGATTTCGAGAGCGAGTCGAGGTAAGTAACCCAGGCACAAATCTTATTGATTCCTAATCACTATTTAATTGTAAGTTTGAAATTATGAAATTATATTTGATATGATGTATTTTCTCAAAATTAGGATCAAGCATATGATTGCATGTAATTCATGAATTTGATTAAATAGCATTCTTTCATGAATATGTGATTGGTTGTGAATTATAATTATGATAGATTGCATGGAAATGATATTTGTGGTATGATTATGCATTTTTTTAAAACTATATGATGCCATTTATCATTTTCCGACCTATTTATAAAGGTATGATTTATGAAAAAGAATAATAATTTATAAACTCTTAGATAGCTATGCCCGCCTCTAAAAATAGAGGCCCGTTGACACTCTGGAGCTAGCATCCAACGAATACGACTCTCTGCCAATGGGTTAAAGTTGGCAATAAATATGAATGAGTTAGAAAACACTAGTCGACTACGAATACGGCCTGTTACGGAATTATAGTGACCATAGCAGCACATCCGTGTAAGAGTAGGATTTATAAAGCATGGATAGATGACATCATTTTTATATGAATTGCATTATCATGTTTATGAACTTTCATGATTGAGCATGCATTGCTTTATGAATAGTTTTGAGTATATCATCCGTAAAATGCTTTATTTTGCTATAACTGTTATATTCTTCAAATGAAGCATTGACATGAGATATATTATACTTAATCCGATAAGATAGTCCATGGTTACTTACTGGGCTACATAGCTCACATGTCTCCTGTTGTTTTTTTTTAGATATATAGGGTTGCTAGGAGCAGAGAGCCTGAAGATTTATGGGTTAGAAAATTCATTTTGTACTATTCCATTTTGGAAAAACACTCTATGAATGAAATGTTAGTTTTATATGAATTATTAATGAGGCTTCGTGTTACTATGAGCAGTAGCTTACAGTAGCACGGCCGTGTCATGGGTCTGACCCAGGGCGTGACATTCAGTGGTATCAGAGCAATAGGTTTGATCATGGGTAGAAGTTATGATTTTAGTAAGGAGAAAGTTAGATTTAGTTTAACTAGTTGTTTGATAAGAATATAAATAAATAATTAATTAAATTAATTAAATATATATATCTTAGTTATTGTCTTTGACTAAAATTGACATTTTAGGCAAAAAAATGAACTCCAAATAGCAGGAGACTTCAGCCAAGATAGCGGCTCAAAAGAGAAGGGCAAGTATAACAACTCAGGACCTCACCCAAAATGGCTAGCCGGAAGGTATTATTTGGGTTCCTTGATCTTGTATAAGTATCCAAGATCTATCCAGCAAATAACCGATGTGGGACTAAACACACGCCCGCACGAGTCCTCACATACTTTTCCCGTTCAAGCTCCGGCATCCTCGTCAGGCTAAGGGTTCAAATTCATTCAAATTTAATCATAAACACCACGATCGGCCCGTGGTCAGCTTCAATGGATCTGTGCTGCAGTGTCTCATAGTCCACATAGGTTATGGGCCAAGTCTGCTCTGATACTATTTGTAACAACTTAGGACCTCACCCAAAATAGCTAGCCGGAAGGTATTATTTGGGTTTCTTGATCTTGTATAAGTATCCAAGATCTATCCAGCAAATAATCGATGTGGGACTAAACACACGCCCGCACGGGTCCTCACAGCAAGAGCTACCGTGAAAGGTGCTACTAGCTAGCCGGTTGAGCAGGCTCCTAGCTCTACAACCACTCAAGCAGACATTACTGGTGTTTGCCAAGTGGTAGCTCAGTCTCTCCAGCAGCAGCAACAGATGTAGGCAGCTTTCCGACTTGCACCATCTACATACTCCTACTATGAGAGATTCCGGAGGTTGAATCCTCCTATGTTTGATGGTGGAGCTGATCATTTAACTACTTAGATCTGGATTCAGGAAATAGAAGAAATGTTCGATGCACTACAATTTTTCGAAGATGTCAAGGTCAGACCGGTGATTTCCATTCTTAGAGAAATGCCAAATTTTGGTGGACGGCCAGGAAAGCTGCAACTAAAGATGATGATGAATAGCTGCTGACTTGGGATGAATTCTGTTGGGAATTATATCCTAAATGTCAATCGTCAGCATATTGATGATTGAATTTTGTAAATGAATTGACAAATTAATAAAGTATTATTTGGCATTATTCATCATTTCATCTTCAAATGAACTCTTATATGATGAAGTCCTTAGGACTTATGTTATGATAAAGGAGGATTTATCTTTGAGTCCTTAAACTTGTTCGCGACCAAATGATATGTTGTTACTAGGACGACAACATTATCGAGATTAGGTCGTTGTGTGACATATACGTTGGTCGTCCTCTTAACCAAGGAGTGTGGAGACACTGGTATGCCATACAGGTGAAGTGTAGGAGTACATTTCACTGAACGTGACCAATTCCGGAACGATCTACTGTCGAGAGATGTTCCGAGTGGATATGGGTATAAGTTTGGCCCTCTGACCTGAGATCGCAACCTATAACTAGCAAGCAACTCACTGTACTTTGGTACCGGACTACCTGAATTTCTAATTCAGTGACGGAAAGTCACTGGGTGCAGTCAAGTACTTGCGTAGTCAGTTGTGAGTCGAGATGGAATTGACCCCTCCTGCAAACAGAAGATAATGTCTTGTGATTAATTTAGCAAAACCTTGGCCAGGGTAATCTCAGTGAGGAGTCACGGGATATCTAAAGTTAATCACATAATGGATGTACTAATTATAGGGTTGACAGTGAGCTCTAAATCATCCTGGCATTAGGAGTCAAAGGGATTGAATTATACAGTAACCATAGTCCAGGGTTCCAGAATATTTGCTTCGCATATATTCGGCCTATCCGGACGTCGGGAACCATTGCTAGATGGTCACATCGATTAGTATAGGAAGACATTCCTATACTACCGGCTTAGGTTCGAACCTATGAGGTCACACGCATAGAAGTTTCTAGGTTGATCAAATGGCTGATTGATGATTAAGAATTATTCAGGAGTAATTTGGTCAATTCGATTGACAAATTATCCTAAGCAAAAGTTGCATTAAAATAATTATTGAATTATTTGAGGATTAATTAGCAATTAGATTGCTAATGAACTCAATTTGATTGAGTAATTAAGCTTAGGTTGAGCCAAATTGAATAGGATTCAATTTGGGCTGCATCAGGGTTTGACCTAATTGGATTGGGTTCAACCCTAGTAGATTGAGCTTGATCCAATTGATGGAACTTGATCCAATTGAATTGGGCTTGATCCAAATCAATTAGAAGACCTTATTTGATGAGGATTATGAGTCCAAATAATCAGAATTGAATAAGGAGAAGAATCCCTAAATTTTAGGAACCCATCCTTATCTTCTTGGAGAAGAATGACACTTTAATTTATTCCCAATATTTTCTACGCCTATCCTCTTTATTTTTGGCCAAAAATTGGCGTGAGAAGAGAGGAGGCGTGGGGCTATAATTTCTATAAAAATGGCGCCTTAAATCTTTCTAGAAAGATTTAGATGAATTTCCTAATTTGTAGGGATTGCATGGTGCATGAAATAGGGTGGTCTGCGGCTGAATTTTGGACGCATGAATTCCTATTTTTTAGGGATCCAAAATGCACAAAATTTGGATATGTTTATCTCCTCTTAGCTGTCAAACCACCAGAATTTTTTGGGAATTTTATCAGCCAAATTAGTTGGCTAAATTAGGTTTGATACGTGGGGGGATCTTTTGGCTATAAAAGACCCCCATGCCTTGGGTTCAACATATACCATATTTAGAAGTTTCAAAAAATTCTGAAAAAATTTCCTGAGGGCCTCCATCCCTTCTTCTCCTTCTTCCTCACGTCCATCCTCCATCTCCTTGAAGAATAATCAAAGGTTGAGTGTTTAGAAGGAGAAAGCTTCAGCCATTGCTGCGTTCCTGCGCGAGCTAGCACTCCTGCGGAAGACGATCTACGTAGGGCTTCGCGTGTACTTCTCATAGAGGCCATTCGTGTGCGTGGATGCGAAGTCAAGGATCAGATCCATAAGTTTCTTCCATCATAAAAGGTATTTATCCCACATCAATATTTTATTTTGGAGTCAGGGTCTATGTCTGATTCTCCGAGGTTTTACCCTCCTTTGGGGCTCCTCACGGAGTTATCTCCAGAATCCATTCGATGGATATTCGGAGATTAATCGGAATAGAGTTCTTATGTTTCAGATCTGATAGTTAATCATGCATGAAAGTTTTAGCATAATTGTTTAAACGATTCCGGCATAATCCTATGTGTTCTTAAGGTGCTGATTTCTAGATTTGATCTTGTAAGCATGCATGAATTAAATTGTTTGATTCGATTTTTCCGCTGCATTTTAAAACTTAAAAAGAACTACGTATGGCTTGATCCCCCTTATGAAGGGGTACGTAGGCAACCCGATCAGGTTCAGCCATGGTTTTAAAAAAAAAAAAAAAACAGCATGCTTAACACCGAAGAACCTAGGATTCACTTTCAGTGGTATCAGAGCCAGGTTTATGTTTAAACTTTTATGTTTTAATTCTTGCAATTAAATCTGAAATCATTAACATGTTTAGATTAGATCTAAAGTGCTTTTTATGATTGATTTAATTGTTGATTATGCATGATTAAGTAGATCTGAAATTTTGGATGCATATGATGCATGTTTGTGTTAGGATTAGTAACATGAATAAATCTGAAATTATAATATTATTTAGATTAGATCTAAATAAAGTTTATGATTTATATGATCTCTGATTTTAATGAACAAATTAGATCTGAAAATAAAAGTGAAAAAATAAATACATAAGATGTATATTGTTTGAATTAATTCATGTTGTTGTGTATATGTGATGCATGAACATAAAACATAATGACTTAAACATGAATTAAATCTGATTACATGTGATTAATTACAAAAACTCAGATCTGAAAATATGTTTTAAGAACTGAAAGATTGTAATTAATATGTAATTAATCTTTCATAAGTCTAAACTTAATTGAGAATTAAGTGTTATGAAATAGAATTGTAACTCAATTAATTGACATTGCATAATTCTTTGGGCATATGGGTTAGCTTGAATCAAGTTCCTAGGATTGGGTTAGACCTAAGGTTAGAATCATAAATGGACAAATAGAATTAATTGATCAAATCTAATTAAGTAGTAACTAGATTAGGTCAAGAAAATTCTAGATCAATTTACAATAGTTGTAGATGGATCAAGTCCATATCTTTGATTAGACCAAGATGGAACTTGATTTAGGTTCAGAGGTGTAGCCCGAGTCATTTGAGTAATCAAATCGAAATTGATTAACCAGTCGGTGTCTAAGGTAAGTTTGACAGTTTTGACCGGTGGTTTTTAATTGGGAGCTACTCGCACTGATTCATCTTTGTCGAGTTAATGACATATCCCTTCCACCGATCTCACTTACCTGGCCGACATGGTCAATCACATTTTGATTGGATCACTTAATGATTCGAGTTAGCCCATGCCTATAAGAAAAATCAGTTTAACTGATTTAAGTGCCTCCTTAACCGGTTTGAGTCTAATCTGATTTGGTGAAGTCAGTGGGAGAAATTAGACTAACTGGATCTTCTTATCTATCCTAATTAAGAAATCCTCTAAAATTATTAGGTCCTTAAAATAAAATGGTTATGGGGATAACGAGGTCATAGCCTCCCATTAAGTTGGGTGATAATGGGTCCAATGCTTTGATAATTATTGGAGGCGCGACACGCCTGATACTTATCAAGTATTGGAATTATCATTCAATATATGATGAGTTAAGTGTACCTTCAATAGGCGGTCAGGTGAGCCGAGCCACACTCGGGCTTGGTCGTCTATTAGTTGATTAGACTTAACCCTATCATTTAATGGTTGGACCTGACTAGGATATTCGGTGGAGGCGCCACACGCCTGCCGAAGAACCTAGGGCAAAATTATCACTAGAAGTTGCTTGGTGAAGCAACTGGTTTAGAACCTACCAATAGGTGCATATGGGTTAGCCGAGCCACACTCGGGCCTATATGCGATCTATTGGGTTCTAGTGCCCACTAAAGAATTAGGAGTAATTTTTCGAATTGGAGGTAGAGGCTACCAATTTGTATAAAATAGTGGAAGTACCTTTATACTAAAGTTCAAGTCTAATGTGTTTAGTCAATTCATATACTAATAGCCAAATTTTTTTTTATGCAGAAATGGCCACTAATTTGTCACTTCGCTCATTGTTGGACAATGACAAGTTGACTGGTCCAAATTTTAATAATTGGCATAGGAAACTGAAAATAGTGCTAGAGCATGAAAGGATCCTTTATGTGATAACAGATCTAGCACCTGAGCAGCCCGCTGCTAATGCATCAAGATCGGCTAGAGACACTTATCAGAAGTGGCTTAGTGACCGGATAACTGTTCGATGCATCATGTTGGCAGCAGTGAGTGATGAGTTTAGTAGGTGTTTTGAGAATACGCAGCCAGAAGATATTATTCAAGTGTTGAATAAATCATTCAGTGTTCCTGACGACGTTGAGAGGCACAAAACTAGTTGTGCCATCTTCAGCGCCCGAATGAAAGATGGGACCTCGGTAACTGATCATGTACTGTACATGATTGAGTTGATCGAGCGTCTAAGCTCTCTTGGTTTTCTCCTTCATGATCAATTGGGGAAGGATGCCATACTAAACTCATTACCTGGATCATACCGTCCTTTTCTCACTCATTTTCGTATGACGAAACCTGTAGTGAATTATCACCAATTATTGGGGTTACTACAGACGTTTGAGAATGATCACCAACTTCTTAAGAAGACGGTGAACTTTGTGGGAGATTCATTCAAGGGTCGTCCCTTTAAGAAAGAGAAAAAGAAAAATAAAATCCAAAAGAAACAAGTGCACCATGCTCAGCCTAGTCAGAAAAAGAATAAAAGGCTGATCAGAGCAAGGCAGAGTGCTTCTTCTGCAAGAAGCAAGGACATTGGAAGAGGAACTGTCCTCTTTACATTGCATCTCTCGATCCGAACCGGCTTAAGAAAAGTGGGCAATCAGTTGCCAATCAAGGTACTTATATGATAACACCTTGCAATTTTTCTATTTGTGATAATTCGACCTGGGTATTGGATACCGGTAGTCCTTTTAATATTTGCAATTCGTTGCAGGGGCTACAAGTCAGTGAGAGGTTTGAAGAAGGAGAAAGGTTCCTGAATATTGGAGATGGAAGATTAGTTCCAGTTCTAGCTTTAGGAATTCTTAAACTTGAATTTAGCTCTCATGTAAATGTCCTTAGTGATTGTCACTATTGTCCAAGTTTTTTATTGAATGTCATTTCTGTAGGCCTTTTGGCCAAAAATGGTTATGAAATATCAATAAAAAATGATTATTGCAATATCATTTGGAATGGTGCTGCTGTAATGAATGGAACTCTGAGTAATGGCATTTACATTTTGTCACAACCTGTTCATGTAATGTACAAGTCCAATAAGCGCCCTAAAATAGATAATGTCACGGATGTCTACCTTTGGCATCATAGGCTAGGACATATTAACAAGAACAGGATGAACAGGTTAAGTAAAGAAGGAATCCTTGATGTTAATGATTGTGAATCATTGACAACCTGTGAATCATGTCTGGTGCAAAAATAAAATTGTTCTCCCAAGTGCAGGAGAATCGCACAAGTAGTAAAATCTCGGGAGTCCGAGGTCGAATCCTCAGGAAACGATCTATAGATTATTAGCGTAATTTTTAGATGTAATTTTCAGTTAAATAAATTTGTGGATTAAAACGATGTTTTGGTTTTCAGAAATTAAATGCAAAGAATAATAAACAAAATTCAATGAAATAAAGATGGTAGGGATCTGGAATCCCCCTTGATGATATTGCATCCAAGGAATAAACTCTATGGTTCTTGATTAAAGATTAAATGTAGGATAGATCTAATCATGGTATATGTTTCATGAACATATGAACTCAATTTCTAAGCATCCATCGTGCTTTCTACGTCTACGACGAATCAAATACTAAAGCAATCCATATATCAATAATCATAATCCATTAAAGATCTATCTATGAAATAACTACGCATGAATCAAGAACATATCAATAAATATAAATATTGAAAGCAAAAGTTTAGAGTTTACTTCAAAGAGCAATATATCAAAGGTTCCTCCATCTCCCTCCCTAAGAAATCAGCCACTCATTTCATGCATTAATCCCCCTTCCATTTTTCCCTCTTTCTTTTTTTTTTCTTTTTTCTTTTTTTTTCGGAAACAGGGGCTCCCCTGTTTCCCTAACAGGGGCCCCCCTGATTCCCTCTCTTCTTTTCTCTAATGACAGGGGGAGCTCCTCTGTTTTTTTTTTTCGAATGGAGGATGATACCCAAACCCCTCCCAGCCGAGAGGTATAGCAGCTAGCCTTCTCCCCCCTTCTCGCACGCGGTGGAGACGAGCTGAGAACGCGGAGCGGACGCGGAAGGAGCGGACGCTGATCGATGGTGCTTGGACGCGCATGGACGGCTGCGGATGCTCTCGAACGGCTGGATGAACGCATGGATCCGGAATGCGCTGGTGGGGAGAAAGATCCGGGAGCGCGTGAGAGCTGAAGATGAAGCTTGGACTGCTGGCGCTTGGGATTCGGATGATTGGATCGAAGGATGGGGCGCAGACAAGTGCTGGATCACACGCGGACGGGATCTGAGGAGGCTGGAACGTGGAAGCTTAGGAGATTTGATCGCAGAAGGCTGAGATCTAGATGAGATACGGATCCGGAAGCAGTGGATGCGGAAGAATCGCGGGAGAAGCGGAATCTGGGAGACTTGTGGATGCTGGGTGGACTGGATCGGAAGGAATGAGCGTGAGATGGAGCTAGGACGCACGGAATGCGGAGATGGAGCCAGCTCGCGGACGGTTGGTCGCAGGAGGATCGGACTGCTGGCGCTTGGATGGAGTTGCTCGCGAACGGCTATCTAGCAGACATCCAGATGCGCGAATCTGCGGAAGGCTGAAGATCGTGGGATCGACGCTCGGATGAGGCTGTGATTGCGGTAGAATCGGACGCGGAATCCTGATATCTGGGACTCGGATGATCACGAATCCTGGAGGCTGCTGGGATGTGCTGTGATCGTAGATGCTAGGGATCGGTTATGATGCGTGGGAGCTGAACCATGGATGGCCGGTGAGCTTTGAGATGCATGCGCGGACGGCTGAATCTGGGCTCTGTTCTGCAGTTAGGAAGATGCATTCTTTTAAGATGAATTTATATAAAATAATGATAAAAATTATAATAAGTGCTAAGAATAAAATATTTAATCATGCAAATGTTAACACCTATTATTTATCATTATTTTGCTAGCATTAGGCTAAGTTAATGGGTACTTAGATCGCACTTTTGTGCTCTCATCACACCCCCCAACTAGCTTATTGCTAGTCTCTAGCAATTCAGAGTAAACAATAACATGAGAGTACAAAAAGTGTTGGTTGATCCTTTGATGTTTTATTAGAACTAATTGCATAAAATTAAGATAAATACTCACTTTCGTAGGAATCACGATTGCACTTAGCAAGTGCAACAAGCCGTTAAACCCCTAGGTTACCCTAGTGGACGAGTGTTGTCTCGTGAGGGTTTTCAGGGATGCTACCCACAAACATCATGAATGATATGACATGAGATTCTAATAAAAATAAACCCTAAGCTAATACACATGTAATTAATGGACAAATATTTTCAAGTATGGCAATTGTCAAAGCAAGGAATATAAAAGTGTAGTGTGCATCAAATCATATGACTTTCTCAGAGTACTAATACCTCCACCACAACAGCGCACCGCCTGAGTTTTAGGTGCACTACTCAAGTCCACAAATGTTTTCTACACTTTATTAGAACCTAATCCATCAAATTTTCAGAATATCACTTGTTGTCTAAATTTGTCAAGAATGGTTCGCATATAAAGAAAGGCTATCAATCCCAACTAAACAACCCGGGTTCACAGAGGTCCAATACAATGGAGTCAAACCAGCCATTACCACATGTCACTAGGTTCAGTCCAACCAACCTTATTCATGCTTATTGTTATTTTTATTTTTAAAACACATATGAAGATTACAATAGTCCAACCCCATTAGGCTCTAGTAAGATCCATATAGCGAGCTTTCAGCCAATGACCCCCGATCCAGTTGGCTCAAGACATTAGGTGAAACACCCCTCGGGCTTAATTACTCGAATCAGACTACGCCACGAGGCCAGACTTGTCATCATAAGGAGTCTTTTTTTTTTTTTTGTTGTGCAAGAAAAGAGAAGATAGACTGAACCATATATATTTTTTTTTATTATATATGTGACTGCATCGTGACTATAGGTCAACCAAGGTCGGATCATAAGGCACCTAAGTAATCTAACTAGGATATTCAACCTCTATCTTTATGTGAAAACCAAATCCTGAACCTTATGGTACGAACAAGGATACTCATACTTCTTTTACGGATAAGGCTAACAAAAATGCAGTTAACAAATGAACTTCTGAGGCTTTCCTATTATCATTAAGTACACGTGTGGGGATCTAATAATAGGTCACTGATCAGTCATAGTATGCATGTGTTCCTTGCCTTAATAGTTGCACACACTCAATATGAAAATACATGTGCATTTGCTCAGAAAAGAAAATACTAGAATAAATCAAATGCAAAAACATTTTTTTTTTTTGATCAAAATATTTTCCTCCCCCCAACTTAAACATTGCATTGTCCTCAATGTAAAAGATGCAAGAAAACTATATATGAGAGACAATAGAGAAAATAATAGAGAGAAGAAGAATACCTTGAGTTGTTGATTTCCAGAAAAGAAGACCTACAAAATAAGAAGAAATCTAGAAATAAAAGAAAAAAATTTAATTCTAACTAATATACACATACCTTGGCCGTCATGCTCAGTCATAAAAAAGCTCCTCCAAGGGAAAGGAGTCCTCTTCATCTGCAAAATTCTCAAGAAAAGGTTTTAATCTGTGTCCAATGTTAGTAGGCTTAGGCAAAGGTTTATTCACTCTATCCCCTGTATCCCATAATTGTGCAGTCTCTGCGAGAGAGTCTAAATAGTCCCATGCCTCATCGGGTTGCTTTTCCAAAAATAGACCATTGCATATAGTCTCTATAAATTGTTTCAACTGTGGAGACAACCCTTCGTAAAAGAAACTAATGGTTCTCCATGTTTCAAACCCATGATGAGGACAAGAGAGAAGCAAATCTTTAAATCTCTTCCAGCATTCATAAAATGTTTCATGGTCTTTTTGTTGGAAATTACTAATGTGCCTTTTCAAAAAGTTAGTCCTTTGTGCGGGAAAGAATTTTTTCAAGAATTCTCTTTGCATATCGTGCCATGTTCCTAGCGATCTAGGTCTCAAGGAGTTCAGCCATGTTTTGGCTTTATCCTTTAAGGAAAAAGGAAACAAGGTCAATTTAAGGACATCTTCCGATACATTTGGCACTCTAAATGTGATGCTAATTTTCTCAAAATCCTTAAGGTGAAGATAAGGGTTCTCGGATTCCATCCCATGATACTTGGGCAGCAATTGAATTACTCCTTGTTTGATTTCAAAGTATCCTACATTTTCAGGAATAATCATGCATGAAGGTTGACTAGTCCTAGTGGGATGTAAGTATTGTCGAAGTGTCATAACTGGGGGTCTACCTTTATTACCATGGTGACTTCCTACATCATCATCAGCCATCTCACGAGATCTGAGATTTTGCGAAAAAGTTTCAATAATGTGATCTAAGGAATTGTCAAAAGGTTGTCGACTCAGACGTCCAGTGTTGTCCCTATTCCAACCTAGCATACAAAATTTCAGAGTTTATTTATTTGTTTGTTTTTTTATTGATTACCCTTGATCTTTTCTTAAAGTTCTTATCAATTTTCAATTAGCAACAAGGGTTAATGAGATATGATGATAATAAAATTCTGATTCTAAAAAAAAATTAAACACAGAAAATTCAAAGCAGACAGCAGCAAGGTTGTATATTACTTTAATGGTCATAAAAGTATCAGAATATCAATCAGACCGTTCAGATGAAAGAAACATGTGTCCTACAGTCGCTGACAAAATTTGAGTCCAATCAGACGGTGCATTACTCAGATATCAGATTTTGATGCAGACTATGCAGGGAATAAAAAAACAGCAGTAAAGATTTTTTTTTTTGAAAGAAAAAGACTAAATACTAAGATACTGATTAAATCTAAAATTATACTAATAAATCAGCCGTTCCCCGGCAACGGCGCCAAAAACTTGATGCAAAAATAAAATTGTTCTCCCAAGTGCAGGAGAATCGCACAAGTAGTAAATTCTCGGGAGTTCGAGGTCTAATCCTCAGGGAACGAAATGTATATGAGATTATTTAATATAAGTTTAGATTAATTAATTCAATAAATTTGTGGATTAAAATTTTGTTTTGATTTTCAGAAATTAAAATGCAGAGAATAATAAACACAATTCAATGAAATAAAAATGGTAGGGATCTGGAATCCCCCTTGATGATATTGCATCCAAGGAATAAACTCTATGGTTCTTGATTAAAGATTAAATGTAGGATAGATCTAATCATGGTATATGTTTCATGAACATATGAACTCAATTTCTAAGCATCCATCGTGCTTTCTACGTCTACGACGAATCAAATACTAAAGCAATCCATATATCAATAATCATAATCCATTAAAGATCTATCTATGAAATAACTACGCATGGATCAAGAACATATTAATAAATATAAACCATTGAAAGCAAAAGTTTAGAGTTTACTTCAAAGAGCAATACATCAAAGGTTCATCCATCTCCCTCTCTAAGAAATTAGCCGGCCATAAACATAAAAGGAACTCCCCTGTTCCTCTTCCTTTTTTTTTTCTTTTTTCTTTTTTTTTCGGAAACAGGGGCTCCCCTGTTTCCCTAACAGGGGCTCCCCTGTTTCCCTCTCTTCTTTTCTCTAATGACAGGGGGAGCTCCTCTGTTTTTTTTTTTCGAATGAAGGATGATACCCAAACCCCTCCCAGCCGAGAGGTATAGCAGCTAGCCTTCTCCCCCCTTCTCGCACGCGGTGGAGACGAGCTGAGAACGCGGAGCGGACGCGGAAGGAGCGGACGCTGATCGATGGTGCTTGGACGCGCATGGACGGCTGCGGATGCTCTCGAACGGCTGGATGAACGCGTGGATCCGGAAGGTGCGCTGGTGGGGAGAAAGATCCGGGAGCGCGTGAGAGCTGAAGATGAAGCTTGGACTGCTGGCGCTTGGGATTCGGATGATTGGATCAAAGGATGGGGCGCAGACGAGTGCTGGATCACACGCGGACGGGATCTGAGGAGGCTGGAACGTGGAAGCTTAGGAGATTTGATCGCAGAAGGCTGAGATCTAGATGAGATACGGATCCGGAAGCAGTGGATGCGGAAGAATCGCGGGAGAAGCGGAATCTGGGAGACTTGTGGATGCTGGGTGGACTGGATCGGAAGGAATGAGCGTGAGATGGAGCTGGGACGCACGGAATGCGGAGATGGAGCCGGCTCGCGGACGGTTGGTCGCAGGAGGATCGGACTGCTGGCGCTTGGATGGAGTTGCTCGCGAACGGCTATCTAGCAGACATCCAGATGCGCGAATCTGCGGAAGGCTGAAGATCGTGGGATCGACGCTCGGATGAGGCTGTGATTGTGGTAGAATCGGAAGCGGAATCCTGATATCTGGGACTCGGATGATCACGAATCCTGGAGGCTGCTGGGATGTGCTGTGATCGTAGATGCTAGGGATCGGTTATGATGCGTGGGAGCTGAACCATGGATGGCCGGTGAGCTTTGAGATGCATGCGCGGACGGCTGAATCTGGGCTCTGTTCTGCAGTTAGGAAGATGCATTCTTTTAAGATGAATTTATATAAAATAATGATAAAAATTATAATAAGTGCTAAGAATAAAATATTTAATCATGCAAATGTTAACACCTATTATTTATCATTATTTTGCTAGCATTAGGCTAAGTTAATGGGTACTTAGATCGCACTTTTGTGCTCTCATCACAAAAAAACTTGATGCAAAAATAAAATTGTTCTCCCAAGTGCAGGAGAATCGCATGATGAGAGTACAAAAGTGAAATTTTCATATTATCTTAATTAGTATTATAGCTAATCTTTATTAATAAAATTAATTAATTAATGCTTTATCTGTGTCTGAGTGCATGTAATTCAAAAGACCCTATAATGCTGGATTTTAGCCCAATGCCCGGTAGTTCGAGCTCAACAAATCCTTAGCGTCTCATCTGAGCCTCACGTCGCCCGTCATCCGCATGCAATCCATATCACTGTAACCACATGTTTCAGCTAGCACAAATGCCCGCATCGTGGAGCTTCCTAGCATCATCAAAACTGTCCATGTGGCTCTCCAAGCATCATGGTATCTCCTCCAAGGGACCTAAGCCAAACCGGCTCTTCAATTCAAGCCACATCTCATTCATGGTTTCGGATTTTCCTGTTTCAAGAACATTCAGCTGCATTCCATTCTTCCCATCATTCATCTATACTCAAACATCAAAACAAATTTCATGCATCCACGTCAACGGGTTGAAGCAAGATCAACATCCCATCTCCTTTATTTAGGAACAAACCCAACATAAAAGTCTTCCCAACTTTTCATCCCATCTACCCGTGAAGCACATCTTCAATGAACAGAGCATGCGTCGCCCCCGTGTATTCCATGATCTCCAAGCATTTGTGGGGGCATGCGCAACTCCCAAGCATATCAGCAACGATCGGAGCTTCCCAAACTTCTGCAACGTCCCCAGCATTCATTTCCCAACCGGATCATTCCACCCCGTGTCTCATCCATTCCCAAACTTCTACAACGCTCCCAGCTGAAGAGTCCCAAGCGATTCAACTTCATCCCGCATGTCAAGCAACCGGATCATCCCCAAACCTCCACGCGTCTCACCAGCCGCGCCTTCAACATGCTATAAAAAGGGGAGCCATCCGGTGGAGGAGAGGCAGCTGACGGAAGAAGAGGAGAAGCAGCCGACGGAAGAAGAGGAGAAGCAGCCGACGGATCTAAGGGGGAGCCATCCGGTGCATCTCCTCTTCCAATCTTACCAGCCGAGCTTGGGAGAAAAGAAAGCAGCCAAGGGATCGGGGAGGAGCAAGGAGGAGAGGCTACGAAGCCAACATCCACATCTTTCTCAGCCGAGCGAGAGAGGACAAGAGGCCACGGAGGAGAGAAGGACACGGAGCAAGAGGGAGAGGCGACCAGGAAGCCATCCATCTGCACCTCCTCTTCCGATCCATCTACTCAGCCGAGCGTGCGAAGGAGGAGGAGGCCAGCAGCCGTGACGGAAGAGGAAGGGAGCCAGCCGGGCGAGAGGAGGAGGAGACGCAAGAGAGAGAAGAGAAAACAGAGCACTCTGTTTTCTCAACCAAAGGAAACAAAAAAAAAAGAAAGAAAGAAAAAGAGATTTATGCTTATTTTATTTATTTTATGCTAATTCCTTTTATAAAAATGCTTGCATCTCATATAGATAACTAAATCTCTTTTAGCTAAGGCTAGGAAAAAGCCTAGCATTTTCTTCATGTATTTTCTTTAATCATCAATGGGATTTTAATGTTTTTGATTTGATTTATGGTGCAGTAGATTTATAAGAATTATTTCAAACTTATATATTTTTTTTGATTTGTTATTTTCCCCGGGTATAACAGATACTTAGAAATTCCTGTAGTTTAAAATAGAATTACTGTAATACTGCCCATAAAACTAAATCTATTTTATTATGATTAATAGATGATTTTAAGAAAAGCATGATTAAGTGCTAGGCTGAATCCTAATGCCTTAGTTATATTTTTATCAATCTTAATATTATTTAGCCTTTAGTTTTTGTTCACTGTCAAATCCCTGTGGATTCGATCTCGGACTCACCGAGAATATTACTTTGCTACACCCTATACTTGGGGTATTCTACATTTAATTTTCCTTTTAAAAAGAGCAAGATTAAAATTGTAGCAAGTTTTTGGCGCCGTTGCCGGGGATTTGCAACGTGCGAACGAGAACAAGGCTGAAAATTTCAACTCTTTATTTTTAGTTCTTCAATTTTTCTTTATTTTTAACACAGCTGAAATTTCAAATCTTTTCAGATTCAAGGGCGACACAAGCAGGACCAGTAACGAGGAAGATCAAGATCACATTTTTGGATTCCCTGAGTGAACGAACTCCGGCCGTGAGTATTTAAATTAATTTTCCTGTTTTGCTCATACTAGTCCTATTTTTCCTATATTAGAATTTTACTCTTGTTTAAAAAAAATTAAAAAAAAATTTATTAATTAAAATAATAAAATAATAAAAAAATAAATAAATAAAAAGAAAAAAAAATTTTTTTAGCTAGTTTGCTTGATCAACTATTCAAATGCAATTTAATGTCATGACATAAAATGTTAAAATTTTCTTGATTGTTGCATATAGTATAAAGCATTTGCATAAAATAATCTAAGGGCTGAACCCATTAACAAGATAAGGTCGGGATTTCATCACTCGTCCTTAGCCCAAAAATCATCCCAGTGCATAAATATCCTAAGCCTAATTAAAATCAACTAGACATTGGCCCTTAAGGATATTCGAGCTCAATAGGACGAAGACCACTGAAAGTTGCACCAATTTCGCTCTATGGCCCTGGTCGATGTCTAGGCAAGCTTTGTCCCTCTAAGTGATTGAAGGGAGACAGTTTCTGTTCGAGGAAAGTGGATTTTAAGTGGGACCTTTGCTACACGCATCGTGACCCCTCCACTTACTTGGGAGCTTACCTGGTCGACTAAGGTTAATAGACTGGATTGGAGGCTTAGGTGTCCTCTTCAACCTAGTTAGGAGCTGTCTAGAATTTTTAGGAAAACCTTAGAAATTGTTGAGTGATGCATGTTCTAATTAAACTTTTGTTTTACTGTATTAGAGTGTTTGTGTAAAAAAAAATAAAATAATAAAAATAAAAAAATAATAATAATAAAATAAAAAAAAACTTAGTATATGCTGTTGTGGGAGAGAGATAAAACGAATAGATTATTTCGAGTTGAATCAAAAGATAAAAATTTAATTGTTCAAAATTCAAATAATCAAATGGAAGATAATGGTAGTAATCAGGGAGATAATGAATTTCAAGATGACTTACCTATTAGAACGTTTCGTGATTATTTACAACCCACTAGGACCAGTACCCCATCCTGTATGGTTATTCCTACTGCTGCGGGAGTTTTTGACATGAAACCAGGAATAATCCAATTACTTCCAAAGTTTCACAGACTTGATTCTGAAAGTCCCTATTTGCATCTGAAAGAATTTGATGAAGTATGTTCAACACTTCATTTCAATGATGTCACTGAAGCGGTAGTTAAGCTTAAGTTATTTCCTTTTTCTTTAAAGGAAAAAGCTAGGTCATGGTTACACTCCTTAAGGCCTAGGACCATAGCTACTTGGCAAGAAATGACAAGAGAATTTTTAAAGAAATTCTTCCCAACACATAAAACAAACACACTTAGAAGAAATATCATGAACTTTGCACAAAAAGATGGAGAAACATTTTTTCATTGTTGGGAAAGATTCAAGGACCTTCTACTTGCTTGCCCACATCATGGATATAAAATTTGGAGGGTCATTAGTTTCTTTTATGATGGTTTGTCCTCCAATATGAGACAATTTGTAGAAATGATGTGTAATGGTGAATTCATGAGTAAGGAACCAAATGAAGCCTGGGATTATTTTGATCTTTTAGCAGAAAATGCACAAGCTTGGGATACAACAGATAAAAATAAAAAATCAAAAATAGCACCTAATGCAAAAGGAGGAATATATCTTATTAAAGATGATAATGATGTCAATGTAAAAATTGCTAATCTGACTAGGAAGGTTGAAGCCATGGAATTAAGCAAAGCCAATATAGGAAAAGCACAAACTATTGTTGAAAGTATATGTGGAATTTGCGAGAGTAATGCACATGTAACCAAGGATTGTCCTACAATCCCTGCTTTTCAAGAAGTGTTGCATGATCAAGCAAATTTCACCAATACTTATAAAAGACCATTTCCAGAAACATATAATCCTAGTTGGCGAAACCATCCTAATTTTAGCTGGAGACATGGACCCACTGCCAATGAATCTCAAGGGAATTCTGTTCCTACTCCTTATGTGCCACCACATAGGAAATCCCTTGAAGATACTTTGCAAACCTTCATGCAAGGGCAGACTCAAATAAATCAGAATACAATGCAATCACTCCAAGAACTTAAAAATTCTGTAGGTAGAATTGAGGCTCAACTTAATGTTAGGAAAAGAGGGACATTTCCAGCCCAACCTCAATCTAACCCAAAGGGTCAACATGAGGTCCATGAAGCAAGTTCATCCCAACCTAAATTTGAGCAAGTTAAGTCTGTCACAACCCTTCGGAGCGGAAAAATAATTAACAAAGAAATTCCAACGAAGGATGACAGACCTGAAAAATCCATTGAGAAAAGGGATGAAAATAATACTGAACAAGATGATCCAATACCTCATCATAAAATAGTTGCTCCATTCCCTCAGCGTTTGCTTGCAGCTAAAAAAGGAGTACCTGATCAAGAAATTTTGGATATCTTTAAACAAGTAAAGATTAACATTCCTCTATTAGATGCCATTAAGCAGATCCCATCTTATGCCAAATTTTTAAAAGATCTTTGTACCATAAAGCGAAAGCTTTATGTACAAAAGAAAGCTTTTCTAACTGAACAGGTGAGTGCTATTCTCAAACACAACACCCCACCAGTCTAGTGTGACCAAGACATGAACAAAGAACAATTCCTCCCTTGCTTCGAGCACCCAAACCTCGAGCACGAGGGGGACTGAAAGCAGCAAAGAACGAATCCACTAGCCGATCTGAGACTACCAGAGCAGCACTCCCTCATTCATACAAGTTCTGCACATTCTGCCTCCGCAGTTACGCTTGCTCCCCCTAAGTATAAAGATCCTGGTTGTCCTACCATATCTTGTATCATAGGAAACTTCAGGATACAACGAGCCCTTCTTGATTTAGGTGCAAGTGTTAACTTACTGCCCTATTCAGTTTATGAACAGTTAGGACTTGGTGAATTAAAACCCACCAAGGTTACTCTCCAACTTGCCGATCGATCTATAAAGATACCAAGAGGAATAGTCGAGGATGTACTTGTCCAAATTGATAAATTCTACTTTCCAGTCGACTTCATAGTATTAGATACCCAGCCTGTCATGAACTGTACCACTCCAATACCTGTCATCTTAGGCCGCCCATTTCTAGCTACTTCCAATGCTTTGATCAACTGTCGAAATGGAATAATGAAAATGTCATTCGGGAATATGACTATAGATTTTAATATATTTAACATTTGCAAACAACCCGATAATGATAACGAAAATGATGAAATTCATGGAGTTAATCTGATCGACTCCATTGTAGAGGATGCTCTTGTCCCATCTCTTTCTTCTGATCCTTTAGAAACATGCCTAACTCATTTCGGAAATACAGATATCAACCAAAACTTTAGAGAAATCAGTGCTATATTAGATTCAGCTCCTTTGTTGGATACAGATAGGTGGAAATCTCGTTTTGAAGAATTGCCCACACGCAACAATAGTCCTCTACCATCTAGTGTTCAAGCACCTAAACTTGAGCTAAAGCCTTTGCCATCTGAGCTCAAGTACGCATACCTTGGTCAAGAAGAGACTTTTCCTGTGATCATATCATCCCAACTCGAACAAAGTCAAGAACTAAAATTATTGGAAATTCTCAAAGAGCATAAGGGAGCAATAGGGTGGACAATTGCTGATATCAAGGGAATTAGTCCCTCAATTTGCACTCATAGAATCCACTTAGAAGCTGATGCCAAACCTTCTCGTCAACCTCAACGTCGATTAAACCCAAACATGAAGGATGTGGTTAGAGCAGAAGTTCTGAAACTTCTGGATGCGGGTATGATCTACCCAATTTCAGATAGTAAATGGGTAAGTCCAACCCAAGTGGTCCCGAAAAAATCTGGTGTTACTGTAGTCAAAAATGCTAACAATGAATTAGTTCCAACTAGAGTCCCCACTAGTTGGCGTGTATGCATTGACTATAGGAAACTTAATTCTGTCACTAGGAAGGATCATTTTCCTCTACCTTTTATTGATCAAATTTTAGAAAGGTTAGCAGGTCATAAATATTATTGCTTTCTAGATGGCTATTCAGGTTACAACCAAATTGCAATTGATCCTGAAGATCAGGAAAAGACCACTTTTACATGTCCTTTTGGCACATTTGCTTACAAGAGAATGCCTTTTGGATTATGTAATGCTCCTGCAACCTTCCAAAGATGCATGCTCAGTATTTTCTCCGACATGGTTGAGCGCTTTTTGGAAGTCTTCATGGATGATTTTTCAGTTTTTGGCTCATCTTTTGAAAATTGTGTGGACCATTTAAGACTAGTCTTAATTCGGTGTGAGGAGAAGAATCTAATCTTAAACTGGAAAAAGTGCCATTTCATGGTAACTAGGGAAATTGTTCTCGGGCATGTTATTTCATCTGAAGGAATTGAAGTAGACAAGGCTAAAATTGACTTAATTGCTAACTTACCCAACCCAAAAACTATCAAAGATATACGCTCATTTTTGGGTCATGCAGGATTTTATAGGAGATTCATTAAAGATTTTAGCTCAATATCTAAATCCTTATGTAATCTCCTTCAAAAGAAAACCCAATTTGTGTGGTCTGAAGAATGTCAAAAAGCTTTTGATAAACTTAAAAGCTTGCTGACCTCTGCTCCCATCATGCAACCACCTGACTGGTCGCTTCCTTTTGAAATTATGTGTGATGCTAGTGAATATGCAGTTGGGGTAGTTCTAGGGCAAAGAAAAGAAAGGAAGCCTTATGTTATCTACTATGCAAGTAAGACTTTAAATAGTGCACAAAAGAATTACACCACTACGGAAAAGGAACTACTTGCCGTAGTATTTGCACTAGACAAATTTAGGTCTTACTTGATTGGATCCAAAATCATTATCTACACTGACCACGCTGCCCTTAAGTACCTTCTTTCAAAAAAGGATGCTAAGGCGCGTTTGCTTAGGTGGATCCTTCTGCTCCAAGAATTTTTTCTAGAAATAAGAGATAAAAAGGGGGTAGAAAATGTAGTAGCTGATCACTTGTCCTGTCTGACTCTTTCAGATTCCTTAGACAATTCACCCATAAAAGACACTTTTCCTGATGAGCAACTGTTTGAGATCACATCTTCACCCTGGTTTGCAGACATTGCAAATATTTTAGTCACAGGTGAACTACCAAGTCATTGGAATAAACAAGACAAAAGAAAATTTTTGACTGAAATAAAAAATTTCTTCTGGGATGATCCTTATCTTTTCAAATACTGCCCAGATCAAATTATTAGGAGATGTGTACCTAATGACGAATTTATTAGTGTCATTTCCTTTTGTCATTCTGAAGCTTGCGGTGGTCATTTCTCTGCTAAGAAAACGGCTGCAAAAATTTTACAGTACGGTTTCTATTGGCCCACCTTGTTTAAAGATTCCCATAACTTTTGCAAAGCTTGCGAGCGTTGTCAAAAGTTAGGTGGGATAACTCGTAGGAATATGATGCCTCTCAATCCAATTTTAATTATCGAAATATTTGATTGTTGGGGAATAGATTTTATGGGCCCATTTCCTCCTTCATTCGGAAATTTGTACATCTTAGTAGCTGTAGATTATGTCTCCAAATGGATTGAGGCAATTTCTTGCAAGCAAAATGACCATAAAACTGTGTTAAAATTTTTAAAAGAAAACATTCTTTCTCGATTTGGAACGCCTCGAGCCATCATCAGTGATGGGGGTTCACACTTCTGTAATAAGCCTTTTGAGGCTTTAATGCGAAAGTATGGGATCACCCATAAAGTCGCCACCCCTTATCATCCACAAACAAGCGGACAAGTTGAAGTATCCAATCGATCAATTAAGAATATTCTGAAAAAAACGGTTAACCCAAATCGCAAAGACTGGTCTTTGCGTTTAACTGATGCACTTTGGGCTTATCGTACTGCTTTTAAAAGTCCGATTGGTATGTCTCCGTACCGTCTTATTTTTGGTAAACCGTGTCACTTGCCTGTGGAATTGGAGCATAGGGCATACTGGGCTATTAAGAGATTTAATTTTGATATGGATAAGGCTAGTTCACTACGCAAACTTCAACTTAATGAACTAGAGGAAATCAGGAATGAAGCATATGAGAATGCTCGAATTTATAAGAATAAAATGAAAGTCTTTCATGATAGAAATATTATGAGAAAAACATTTGAGCCTTTCCAGAAAGTTCTATTGTATAATTCAAGACTTCATTTATTTCCAGAAAAATTGAGATCTAGGTGGACTGGCCCATTTATAGTTAAAACTGTTTATCCGTATGGAACCGTTGAGATAGAGAATCCAAACACCGGTAATATTTTTAAAGTAAATGGCCAACGTTTGAAGTTATTTTTGGACAACTTTACCCCAGAAATTGAATCGACCAATCTGGGAGATCCTGTTTATCAGGATTGATCTCTATATCTGCTAGAGATCCTTTGTTTGTACATAATTTTTCTTTCTTTCATATGACAATTGGTGAGCAACAACAGTGTGCAATCATTCTATTAGGTAAATTCTAACCTTCAGCCTTATTATCCTTCATACTATCATATTTCATGCATTCATGTTGAAACATTGGGGACAATGTTGAATTTAAGTTGGGGGGAGAGATTACTGTATTTTTCTATATATCATACCAATTGTCATATCATTTCAAAAAAAAAAAACTATTACAAAAATAATAAAAAAAATAATAATATATAATAATAATAATAATAATAACAAACATATATTTTGTTGCATCTAATTACCACTATATTTTTTCAAAGAAATAAACATGTGCAGCTATTAAGGCAAGGAGCATATTATGACTTATCAGAGACCTATTATTAGATCCCCACACAAGTATTCAATGACAATAGGAAAGCCTCAGGAGTTCACTTGTGTTACCTATTTATTTGTTGACCTTATTCGCAAAAGAAGTATGAGTGTCCTTGTCTTAAAGTCCATGTTTTGGTTTTCACATAAAGATAGAGTTTGAAATTCCCGGCTAGATCACCTGGGTGCCTTATGTTCTGACCTTGGTTGACCTATAGTCACAATACAGTCACGTTACATATGTATATATATATATATATATATATATATATATATATATATATATATATATATATATAAGAGAGAGAAATAATACTGTTTGTCTTCACTGAGTAACCGGGCCTCTTGCCTACAAAGCAGCGAGTGTTCGCGTAAAAAGGTAAAAATGACTGAAATAAGAGACTAGTCTGGCCTCGTGGTGTAGTCTGGTTCGAGTAATTAAGTCCGAGGGGTGTTTCACCTAATGCCTTGAGCCAACTGGATCAAGAGTCATTGACCCAAAGCTCGTTACATGGACCCTACTAGAGCCTAATGGAGTCGGACTGTTGTAGTCACTATGCGAAAAAAAAAAGTGTGCGAAAAAAATTAAACATGAGTAAGTTAGTGAAACTTAAACCAAGTGACGTGTGGATGACTGGTTTGACTCCATTGTTTTAGAACTCTGTGTACCTGGGATGTCTAGTTGGGATTGATAGCTTCATTTTTATATGCGAACCATTCTGGATAAATAACATGTGATATTCAGAAAATTTAGTAGATCGGGAGCTAACAAATGGTAGTTAACACTTGTGAATTTGAGTAGTGCACCTAGAATTCAAAGGGTACCCAATTGTGGTGGAGGTATAGGTATTCTGAGACGTCACATTTACATTTGCCTTAAGAGTTGCTATGTTTTAAAGTATCTTCTAACTTAAAAACGATGTTTGTGGGTAATATCACTGCAAACCCTCACGAGACAACACTCGTCCACTAGGATAACCTAGGGGTTTAACGGCTTGTTGCACGTGCTAAGTGCAATCGTAATGCTCTACGAAAGTGAGTATTTATTTTAATTCATGCATATTGATATATATATATATTAATAAAATAAACAATACTTTTGCACCCTCATTTTATCATTTTCATACTAAATTGCTAGAGACTAGCAATAAGCTAGTTGGGGGGTGTGATGAGAGTACAAAAGTAAAATTTTCATATTATCTTAATTAGTATTATAGCTAATCTTTATTAATAAAATTAATTAATTAATGCTTTATCTGTGTCTGAGTGCATGTAATTCAAAAGACCCTATAATGCTGGATTTTAGCCCAATGCCCGGTAGTTCGAGCTCAACAAATCCTTAGCGTCTCATCTGAGCCTCACGTCGCCCGTCATCCGCATGCAATCCATATCACTGTAACCACATGTTTCAGCTAGCACAAATGCCCGCATCGTGGAGCTTCCTAGCATCATCAAAACTGTCCATGTGGCTCTCCAAGCATCATGGTATCTCCTCCAAGGGACCTAAGCCAAACCGGCTCTTCAATTCAAGCCACATCTCATTCATGGTTTCGGATTTTCCTGTTTCAAGAACATTCAGCTGCATTCCATTCTTCCCATCATTCATCTATACTCAAACATCAAAACAAATTTCATGCATCCACGTCAACGGGTTGAAGCAAGATCAACATCCCATCTCCTTTATTTAGGAACAAACCCAACATAAAAGTCTTCCCAGCTTTTCATCCCATCTACCCGTGAAGCACATCTTCAATGAACAGAGCATGCGTCACCCCGGGTATTCCATGATCTCCAAGCATTTGTGGGGACATGCGCAACTCCCAAGCATATCAGCAACGATCGGAGCTTCCCAAACTTCTGCAACGTCCCCAGCATTCATTTCCCAACCGGATCATTCCACCCCGTGTCTCATCCATTCCCAAACTTCTACAACGCTCCCAGCTGAAGAGTCCCAAGCGATTCAACTTCATCCCGCATGTCAAGCAACCGGATCATCCCCAAACCTCCACGCGTCTCACCAGCCGCGCCTTCAACATGCTATAAAAAGGGGAGCCATCCGGTGGAGGAGAGGCAGCCGACGGAAGAAGAGGAGAAGCAGCCGACGGAAGAAGAGGAGAAGCAGCCGACGGATCTAAGGGGGAGCCATCCGGTGCATCTCCTCTTCCAATCTTACCAGCCAAGCTTGGGAGAAAAGAAAGCAGCCAGGGGATCGGGGAGGAGCAAGGAGGAGAGGCTATGAAGCCAACATCCACATCTTTCTCAGCCGAGCGAGAGAGGACAAGAGGCCACGGAGGAGAGAAGGACACGGAGCAAGAGGGAGAGGCGACCAGGAAGCCATCCATCTGCACCTCCTCTTCCGATCCATCTACTCAGCCGAGCGTGCGAAGGAGGAGGAGGCCAGCAGCCGTGACGGAAGAGGAAGGGAGCCAGCCGGGCGAGAGGAGGAGGAGACGCAAGAGAGAGAAGAGAAAACAGAGCACTCTGTTTTCTCAACCAAAGGAAACAAAAAAAAAAAGAAAGAAAGAAAAAGGGATTTATGCTTATTTTATTTATTTTATGCTAATCCCTTTTATAAAAATGCTTGCATCTCATATAGATAACTAAATCTCTTTTAGCTAAGGCTAGGAAAAAGCCTAGCATTTTCTTCATGTATTTTCTTTAATCATCAATTGGATTTTAATGTTTTTGATTTGATTTATGGTGCAGTAGATTTATAAGAATTATTTCAAACTTATATATTTTTTTTGATTTGTTATTTCCCCCGGGTATAACAGATACTTAGAAATTCCTGTAGTTTAAAATAGAATTACTGTAATACTGCCCATAAAACTAAATCTATTTTATTATGATTAATAGATGATTTTAAGAAAAGCATGATTAAGTGCTAGGCTGAATCCTAATGCCTTAGTTATATTTTTATCAATCTGAATATTATTTAGCCTTTAGTTTTTGTTCACTGTCAAATCTCTATGGATTCGATCTCGGACTCACCGAGAATATTACTTTGCTACACCCTATACTTGGGGTATTCTACATTTAATTTTCCTTTTAAAAAGAGCAAGATTAAAATTGTAGCAAGTTTTTGGCGCCGTTGCCGGGGATTTCCAACGTGCGAACGAGAACAAGGCTGAAAATTTCAACTCTTTATTTTTAGTTCTTCAATTTTTCTTTATTTTTAACACAGCTGAAATTTCAAATCTTTTCAGATTCAAGGGCGACACAAGCAGGACCAGTAACGAGGAAGATCAAGATCACATTTTTGGATTCCCTGAGTGAACGAACTCCGGCCGTGAGTATTTAAATTAATTTTCCTGTTTTGCTCATACTAGTCCTATTTTTCCTACATTAGAATTTTACTCTTGTTTAAAAAAAATTAAAAAAAAATTTATTAATTAAAATAATAAAATAATAAAAAAATAAATAAATAAAAAGAAAAAAAATTTTTTTTTTTAGCTAGTTTGCTTGATCAACTATTCAAATGCAATTTAATGTCATGACATAAAATGTTAAAATTTTCTTGATTGTTGCATATAGTATAAAGCATTTGCATAAAATAATCTAAGGGCTGAACCCATTAACAAGATAAGGTCGGAATTTCATCACTCGTCCTTAGCCCAAAAATCATCCCAGTGCATAAATATCCTAAGCCTAATTAAAATCAACTAGACATTGGCCCTTAAGGATATTCGAGCTCAATAGGACGAAGACCACTGAAAGTTGCACCAATTTCGCTCTATGGCCCTGGTCGATGTCTAGGCAAGCTTTGTCCCTCTAAGTAATTGAAGGGAGACAGTTTCTGTTCGAGGAAAGTGGGTTTTAAGTGGGACCTTTGCTACACGCATCGTGACCCCTCCACTTACCTGGGAGCTTACCTAGTCGACTAAGGTTAATAGACCGGATTGGAGGCTTAGGTATCCTCTTCAACCCAGTTAGGAGCTGTCTAGAATTTTTAGGAAAACCTTAGAAATTGTTGAGTGATGCATGTTCTAATTAAACTTTTGTTTTACTGTATTAGAGTGTTTGTGTAAAAAAAATAAAATAATAAAAATAAAAAAATGATAATAATAAAATAAAAAAAAACTTAGTATATGCTGTTGTGGGAGAGAGATAAAACGAATAGATTATTTCGAGTTGAATCAAAAGATAAAAATTTAATTGTTCAAAATTCAAATAATCAAATGGAAGATAATGGTAGTAATCAGGGAGATAATGAATTTCAAGATGACTTACCTATTAGAACGTTTCGTGATTATTTCCAACCCACTAGGACCAGTACCCCATCCTGTATGGTTATTCCTACTGCTGCGGGAGCTTTTGACATGAAACTAGGAATAATCCAATTACTTCCAAAGTTTCACGGACTTGATTCTGAAAGTCCCTATTTGCATCTGAAAGAATTTGATGAAGTATGTTCAACACTTCATTTCAATGATGTCACTGAAGCGGCAGTTAAGCTTAAGTTATTTCCTTTTTCTTTAAAGAAAAAAGCTAAGTCATGGTTACACTCCTTAAGGCCTAGGACCATAGCTACTTGGCAAGAAATGACAAGAGAATTTTTAAAGAAATTCTTCCCAACACATAAAACAAACACACTTAGAAGAAATATCATGAACTTTGCACAAAAAGATGGAGAAACATTTTTTCATTGTTGGAAAAGATTCAAGGACCTTCTACTTGCTTGCCCATATCATGGATATGAAATTTGGAGGGTCATTAGTTTCTTTTATGATGGTTTGTCCTCCAATATGAGACAATTTGTAGAAATGATGTGTAATGGTGAATTCATGAGTAAGGAACCAAATGAAGCCTGGGATTATTTTGATCTTTTAGCAGAAAATGCACAAGCTTGGGATACAACAGATAAAAATGAAAAATCAAAAATAGCACCTAATGCAAAAGGAGGAATATATCTTATTAAAGATGATAATGATGTCAATGTAAAAATTGCTAATCTGACTAGGAAGGTTGAAGCCATGGAATTAAGCAAAGCCAATATAGGAAAAGCACAAACTATTGTTGAAAGTATATGTGGAATTTGCGAGAGTAATGCACATGTAACCAAGGATTGTCCTACAATCCCTGCTTTTCAAGAAGTGTTGCATGATCAAGCAAATTTCACCAATACTTATAAAAGACCATTTCCAGAAACATATAATCCTAGTTGGCGAAACCATCCTAATTTTAGCTGGAGACATGGACCCACTGCCAATGAATCTCAAGGGAATTCTGTTCCTACTCCTTATGTGCCACCACATAGGAAATCCCTTGAAGATACTTTGCAAACCTTCATGCAAGGGCAGACTCAAATAAATCAGAATACAATGCAATCACTCCAAGAACTTAAAAATTCTGTAGGTAGAATTGAGGCTCAACTTAATGTTAGGGAAAGAGGGACATTTCCAGCCCAACCTCAATCTAACCCAAAGGGTCAACATGAGGTCCATGAAGCAAGTTCATCCCAACCTAAATTTGAGCAAGTTAAGTCTGTCACAACCCTTCGGAGCGGAAAAATAATTAACAAAGAAATTCCAACGAAGGATGACAGACCTGAAAAATCCATTGAGAAAAGGGATGAAAATAATACTGAACAAGATGATCCAATACCTCATCATAAAATAGTTGCTCCATTCCCTCAGCGTTTGCTTGCAGCTAAAAAAGGAGTACCTGATCAAGAAATTTTGGATATCTTTAAACAAGTAAAGATTAACATTCCTCTATTAGATGCCATTAAGCAGATCCCATCTTATGCCAAATTTTTAAAAGATCTTTGTACCATAAAGCGAAAGCTTTATGTACAAAAGAAAGCTTTTCTAACTGAACAGGTGAGTGCTATTCTCAAACACAACACCCCACCTAAGTATAAAGATCCTGGTTGTCCTACCATATCTTGTATCATAGGAAACTTCAGGATACAACGAGCCCTTCTTGATTTAGGTGCAAGTGTTAACTTACTGCCCTATTCAGTTTATGAACAGTTAGGACTTGGTGAATTAAAACCCACCAAGGTTACTCTCCAACTTGCCGATCGATCTATAAAGATACCAAGAGGAATAGTCGAGGATGTACTTGTCCAAATTGATAAATTCTACTTTCCAGTCGACTTCATAGTATTAGATACCCAGCCTGTCATGAACTGTACCACTCCAATACCTGTCATCTTAGGCCGCCCATTTCTAGCTACTTCCAATGCTTTGATCAACTGTCGAAATGGAATAATGAAAATGTCATTCGGGAATATGACTATAGATTTTAATATATTTAACATTTGCAAACAACCCGATAATGATAACGAAAATGATGAAATTCATGGAGTTAATCTGATCGACTCCATTGTAGAGGATGCTCTTGTCCCATCTCTTTCTTCTGATCCTTTAGAAACATGCCTAACTCATTTCGGAAATACAGATATCAACCAAAACTTTAGAGAAATCAGTGCTATATTAGATTCAGCTCCTTTGTTGGATACAGATAGGTGGAAATCTCGTTTTGAAGAATTGCCCACACGCAACAATAGTCCTCTACCATCTAGTGTTCAAGCACCTAAACTTGAGCTAAAGCCTTTGCCATCTGAGCTCAAGTACGCATACCTTGGTCAAGAAGAGACTTTTCCTGTGATCATATCATCCCAACTCGAACAAAGTCAAGAACTAAAATTATTGGAAATTCTCAAAGAGCATAAGGGAGCAATAGGGTGGACAATTGCTGATATCAAGGGAATTAGTCCCTCAATTTGTACTCATAGAATCCACTTAGAAGCTGATGCCAAACCTTCTCGTCAACCTCAACGTCGATTGAACCCAAACATGAAGGATGTGGTTAGAGCAGAAGTTCTGAAACTTCTGGATGCGGGTATGATCTACCCAATTTCAGATAGTAAATGGGTAAGTCCAACCCAAGTGGTCCCGAAAAAATCTGGTGTTACTGTAGTCAAAAATGCTAACAATGAATTAGTTCCAACTAGGGTCCCCACTAGTTGGCGTGTATGCATTGACTATAGGAAACTTAATTCTGTCACTAGGAAGGATCATTTTCCTCTACCTTTTATTGATCAAATTTTAGAAAGGTTAGCAGGTCATAAATATTATTGCTTTCTAGATGGCTATTCAGGTTACAACCAAATTGCAATTGATCCTGAAGATCAGGAAAAGACCACTTTTACATGTCCTTTTGGCACATTTGCTTACAAGAGAATGCCTTTTGGATTATGTAATGCTCCTGCAACCTTCCAAAGATGCATGCTCAGTATTTTCTCCGACATGGTTGAGCGCTTTTTGGAAGTCTTCATGGATGATTTTTCAGTTTTTGGCTCATCTTTTGAAAATTGTGTGGACCATTTAAGACTAGTCTTAATTCGGTGTGAGGAGAAGAATCTAATCTTAAACTGGGAAAAGTGCCATTTCATGGTAACTAGGGAAATTGTTCTCGGGCATGTTATTTCATCTGAAGGAATTGAAGTAGACAAGGCTAAAATTGACTTAATTGCTAACTTACCCAACCCAAAAACTATCAAAGATATACGCTCATTTTTGGGTCATGCAGGATTTTATAGGAGATTCATTAAAGATTTTAGCTCAATATCTAAACCCTTATGTAATCTCCTTCAAAAGAAAACCCAATTTGTGTGGTCTGAAGAATGTCAAAAAGCTTTTGATAAACTTAAAAGCTTGCTGACCTCTGCTCCCATCATGCAACCACCTGACTGGTCGCTTCCTTTTGAAATTATGTGTGATGCTAGTGAATATGCAGTTGGGGTAGTTCTAGGGCAAAGAAAAGAAAGGAAGCCTTATGTTATCTACTATGCAAGTAAGACTTTAAATAGTGCACAAAAGAATTACACCACTACGGAAAAGGAACTACTTGCCGTAGTATTTGCACTAGACAAATTTAGGTCTTACTTGATTGGATCTAAAATCATTATCTACACTGACCACGCTGCCCTTAAGTACCTTCTTTCAAAAAAGGATGCTAAGGCGCGTTTGCTTAGATGGATCCTTCTGCTCCAAGAATTTTTTCTAGAAATAAGAGATAAAAAGGGGGTAGAAAATGTAGTAGCTGATCACTTGTCCCGTCTGACTCTTTCAGATTCCTTAGACAATTCACCCATAAAAGACACTTTCCCTGATGAGCAACTGTTTGAGATCACATCTTCACCCTGGTTTGCAGACATTGCAAATATTTTAGTCACAGGTGAACTACCAAGTCATTGGAATAAACAAGACAAAAGAAAATTTTTGACTGAAATAAAAAATTTCTTCTGGGATGATCCTTATCTTTTCAAATACTGCCCAGATCAAATTATTAGGAGATGTGTACCTAATGACGAATTTATTAGTGTCATTTCCTTTTGTCATTCTGAAGCTTGCGGTGGTCATTTCTCTGCTAAGAAAACGGCTGCAACAATTTTACAGTGCGGTTTCTATTGGCCCACCTTGTTTAAAGATTTCCATAACTTTTGCAAAGCTTGCGAGCGTTGTCAAAAGTTAGGTGGGATAACTCGTAGGAATATGATGCCTCTCAATCCAATTTTAATTATCGAAATATTTGATTGTTGGGGAATAGATTTTATGGGCCCATTTCCTCCTTCATTCGGAAATTTGTACATCTTAGTAGCTGTGGATTATGTCTCCAAATGGATTGAGGCAATTCCTTGCAAGCATAATGACCATAAAACTGTGTTAAAATTTTTAAAAGAAAACATTCTTTCTCGATTTGGAACGCCTCGAGCCATCATCAGTGATGGGGGTTCACACTTCTGTAATAAGCCTTTTGAGGCTTTAATGCGAAAGTATGGGATCACCCATAAAGTCGCCACTCCTTATCATCCACAAACAAGCGGACAAGTTGAAGTATCCAATCGATCAATTAAGAATATTCTGGAAAAAACGGTTAACCCAAATCGCAAAGACTGGTCTTTGCGTTTAACTGATGCACTTTGGGCTTATCGTACTGCTTTTAAAAGTCCGATTGGTATGTCTCCGTACCGTCTTATTTTTGGTAAACCGTGTCACTTGCCTGTGGAATTGGAGCATAGGGCATATTGGGCTATTAAGAGATTTAATTTTGATATGGATAAGGCTAGTTCACTACGCAAACTTCAACTTAATGAACTAGAGGAAATCAGGAATGAAGCATATGAGAATGCTCGAATTTATAAGAATAAAATGAAAGTCTTTCATGATAGAAATATTATGAGAAAAACATTTGAGCCTTTCCAGAAAGTTCTATTGTATAATTCAAGACTTCATTTATTTCCAGGAAAATTGAGATCTAGGTGGACTGGCCCATTTATAGTTAAAACTGTTTATCCGTATGGAACCATTGAGATAGAGAATCCAAACACCGGTAATATTTTTAAAGTAAATGGCCAACGTTTGAAGTTATTTTTGGACAACTTTACCCCAGAAATTGAATCGACCAATCTGGGAGATCCTGTTTATCAGGATTGATCTCTATATCTGCTAGAGATCCTTTGTTTGTACATAATTTTTCTTTCTTTCATATGACAATTGGTGAGCAACAACAGTGTGCAATCATTCTATCAGGTAAATTCTAACCTTCAGCCTTATTATCCTTCATACTATCATATTTCATGCATTCATGTTGAAACATTGGGGACAATATTGAATTTAAGTTGGGGGGAGAGATTACTGTATTTTTCTATATATCATACCAATTGTCATATCATTTCAAAAAAAAAAATATTACAAAAATAATAAAAAAATAATAATATATATAATAATAATAATAATAACAAACATATATTTTGTTGCATCTAATTACCACTATATTTTTTTCAAAGAAATAAACATGTGCAGCTATTAAGGCAAGGAGCATATTATGACTTATCAGAGACCTATTATTAGATCCCCACACAAGTATTCAATGACAATAGGAAAGCCTCAGGAGTTCACTTGTGTTACCTATTTATTTGTTGACCTTATTCGCAAAAGAAGTATGAGTGTCCTTGTCTTAAAGTCCATGTTTTGGTTTTCACATAAAGATAGAGTTTGAAATTCCCGGCTAGATCACCTGGGTGCCTTATGTTCTGACCTTGGTTGACCTATAGTCACAATACAGTCACGTTACATATGTATATATATATATATATATATATATATATATATATATATATATATAAAAGAGAGAGAAATAATACTATTTGTCTTCACTGAGTAACCGGGCCTCTTGCCTACAAAGCAGCGAGTGTTCGCGTAAAAAGGTGAAAATGACTGAAATAAGAGACTAGTCTGGCCTCGTGGTGTATGTTGCCCAGTAGATACAACCCAAGAGGGGGGGTGAATTGGGTCTTTTAAAACTTTTAAACTACTTCTAAGACTTTTTGATTAACTATGCTAAGTTATATAGATGCGCAGTGGAATTTAAACTTAGCAACAGTATGATTTATTAAATGGGACTTGATTAAGTAAATTGAGTATGCTTGCAACTAAGGGATGCGTAGATACGAGTTAAGCAAGCAATATATCTAAGTAAGCAAGTTAGACAATGACAAAAAGCATTACAAACACAACAAACATATAGTGGTTCGGTGCACCTCAGCACCTACATCCACTCCCCAAGACCTCTTGGGAATTCCACTATAATCCTATAGATTACAGCCGGTTGTTTTACAAGCTCACAACCCAACTTGTTGTTTTGCGAGATAACAACGAACTCGGTCGGTTTTCCCAGGCTCACCGACTAGAACCACCCCCGATTGTTTTCCCGGGATCACAATCGAACCCTTACACGTTGGTTTTACCCTCGGCTCACCAACAAACCTAAACCCCGTTGGTTTTTCCTTTGGCTCACCAACAAACCTTACACCGTTGGTTTTCCCTTTGGCTCACCAACAAACCTTTAACCCCTTGATTCAATCCCTTGATTGAATCAAGTTACAAGATATTAAAACAAAGAATAAAAACAAATCAAAGCTTCTTAAGCAAGCAAATATAACAATATAAACAAATAGAGTAAAGAGAAGCCCTCAAACGAGTTTTGAAGATGGAGGAGCTCGGCTTCTTCTTTACTTGACCCTCTTCTGATTTGGCACGAGGTAGAGGATCACTGAGGCAGCACACGGATGGAGAGGAAGCTTTGGGATTCTCTTGGATGCTCTTCTTCTCTCTATTTCGCTTTGGATGGCCCTTTTGTGCTTATGGGAGATTTCCTTTGTAATCTCTTTGAGATCTCTTTCCTAGATGATCTCTCCCACTTCCATAAGTTCTCCCCAAGCTCTCTTCTTGCTTTTTATAGCTTTAGATGGCGTGGAAACAAGAATATAGCCGTTAGAGACAAAAATAGAGCCGTTGGAACCAGTCTGCACCTCCTGACAATATGACCGTTGGGATCGGAGTCGACTCGCGCGATCAGGAGTCGACTCGCCTGTTGCAGGAGTCAGCTCGTGTTTTACCGGAGACGACTCGGCCACTGTTCCAAATTTGAATTAATGTGCTTGCCTCGACTGGGAGTCGACTCGTCTTAACCTGGAGTCGACTCGCCAACTTCTGGAGCTGACTTGGCAATTTCGGAGTCGGCTCATCCACTGAAGTCCGTGGATCCAATTTTGAATTTGATCCACTCGAGTCGACTCGACTGTCCTGGGAGTCGACTCGAATCTCAGAGCCCGAACTCCCGATCCTCTGTCTTTTGGCTCATCCAGTCTTGGAGTCGACTCGAATTTCCTCGGAGTCGACTCGACTCTCAGTTTCCGAAAGTTGGTCTTCTGCCTTTTGACGTGAAGCTTGTCTTGGAGTCGACTCGAGCTGTCTGGGAGTCGACTCGAATCTCAGAGGCAGTAACTTGGTTTTCTGTCTGTTGATGGTCGCGGAGTCTCGGAGTCGACTCGTGCAATGCGGGAGTCGACTCGAATCTCAGAGTCCATGAAATGCTCTCTGACTTTTTCTTTATGTACCGCTGAGAGTCGACTCTTGCTTTCTTTGGAGTCGACCTGCCAACCATCGGAGTCGACTCGCGTTCCACTGGAGTCGACTCGAATTTCAGACCCGAAAACTGCTCTCTGACTTTTCTGCCTGTGACTCCTAGGAGTCGACTCATACTTCCCCGGAGTCGACTCGGTAAACATTGGAGTCGACTCGAATTCCTCAGGAGTCGACTCGAAGACTATTCTTTCGAATTTTTCCTTTGATTTTACTCCTCCAATTTGAACCTTTTGAACTTTAAACTTGGGCCAATGAATTGTAGCTTTCTTCTAACTTTTCTTGAGAGCTTTTGGAGGCCTTCTTATGTTCTTCCAACTTGCTATGTTCCTTGCAAAATAAATATCTTTCTCCTTGCAACATAAACATTAGTATCTATACTTCAAGGTTTTGTGATCATCAAAATCAATCTATGAATCAATCTTTGGGTCATCAATCTCCCCCTTTTTGATGATGACAAAACTTGGAGTATATGCAATATAAAAGATATTGTTTTCTAGAAGTAATACATAGCAAAGTTGCATGAAGTAGAAAACATATATTTTTAAAACATACTTCATGATAATGCTTTAGATTTAATCAGCTTAACACAATCAACATATTTCAATTTAAAACATACTTCATGATAATGCTTTAGATTTAATCAGCTTAACACAATCAACATATTTCAATTTAAGCTGATTTGTATTCAATTCAAAGCATAAAGGCATTATGAGCATATACTTAGATATTTGCATATACTTAGATATTTCTCCCCCTTTTTGACAACATCAAAAAGATAGGGAAACATTAAGCACAAAGATAAGAACACTCAAATATTTCTTTCCCTTATTGTACTCTGATTTGAATGTTAAATTATTGCAAGGATATGAATCATATAACTTAAGGCAATAATATTGGAATCAGATTAGTGAGCACAGATCAGAGCCAATTAAGATAGTTTTCAAGAAGTTTTTCTAAGTTGATACCACAGATAGTTTTCTAATCAAGTGTAGGTGGGATCTTCCTTAGGTTAATTCAAGAAGTGGAAATCTAACCTCTCTTCAATAATAAGTGTGAAAGCTTGTTCATTTAAGATCTTGTGCCCAATCTATTAAGTATTTTATCAACATGAGAGCAATTTAACTAATTTTCTGAGTATAAGAACAATATATTAAGTATGATTGCAAAGTTCTTTTATGGTGTAAAAATATTGTGGCATAAATACCAAAATATGAATTCATGCAATTTATAATATATCTTAGAGTATACATAAAGTTCAAGGCTTTGAAGGTTCTTTTAAAGCTCTTTTAAAGACTTTATTCTTCTATTCCAAAAAAAAACAATTTGATACATAAAAATATGAATTGGCACACAATTTAAGTTCTAAAGATCAAGTCAATTAGGACTCATTAGTGAATATCAAAATAGGTTTTCTAAGAGATGCTCAAGAAAATTTTACACGTTATTCTCCCCCTTTTTCATTAAGTTAGAGGCTCTTTAAGCTCAACTTGCAATTTGGTTCATGATTTATGCATAAGATATACTAACCAAATAACACGCCTCAAGGTGTATCATAAAGATTTTCAGATTAAATTTCAGATAATACATATTGGAGAGTATTAGGATCATTTTTCATTTAGTATTCTTTCTCTCTCCTTTAGCTATAGATTTATGCAATTAAGTCCAATAAGACCTCTCCTTCTGAAATTTTCTTTCTCCCCCTCAATTGATCATTCCATTTAAGAGTTTAGAATCCTAAGATAATGTTCAATAAAATTGTCAATCTCAAAAATATATTTTCTATAAGTTTCAGCTTATTTTCATAAGACTCAAGGTTTGAGATAAGACAACCTTTATAGAACTCATCTCAAGGTAATTTAAAGCATGTCTTGCAATATAAGGAGGTTCATCAAAATCAATCCATAAAATTCAAGGTATGCATCAAATTAAAGTTTCTTTAGGATAAGATACTGAATATCTAAAGCTCCCCCTCAAAAGATGCATTCTTCTTTAATCATTCTTTTCTTTGGTTGAATTTCAGAATTTAATAATAAACGTGAATAAAACTGAAATTCTATGTTATCAAGAATGTAGAGTGATCTAGAATTATTCAAAATTTATAGTATTCACTCTATATATATATATTCTGATGGTAGTTTCTAAGAATGTAGGAGAGAAAAAAACATATAGATGATCATTGAGGTATGTGTATTTATAGAACTCAATTTGTTAATCACAGTTTTTCAGCAATGTATACATGAAGCTCAATAAATTTTTTAAATATTAAAATAAAGTCATATATTTAAAAATATTTACTTGCAATCAAGATCATCGTAAGACACATCATTTGAATCAAAATTAGTATACTTTGAAGGTAAGAAATGATATGTTTCGGATGCGTATCGGAGCAATCAAAATAAATTCTGTTTTTCTTACATTAACATTTTATTTAGTAATCATATGGAGTTTAAACTTTTATACAAAATCGGATTCTGAATTACATAGGATTTTCAATAGAAGCTTTCTAAGTCATAATATGAGATATGTATCTTTCACAATGTAGCTCATCTTAAATTGTTACGATTGAAAAATACATATTTCAATAACATTAAAGCACTTTCAGAATCTTTGTGTTTAATTTTGAGTTTTGATACAAAATAAAGGATATTTTAACAAGTATTAGGACATTATGTATCAAAGTTAGGCAAGTAGAAAGATAGATCAATATCAATTTATTTTCCCTAAATAGAGATGTTCTTCTCTTCTCCTTTCTACAATTTTATTTAGCTTTCAGATTTTAACAATGATTGTGAATGACAAATCTGAAATTTCTTTTCAATAAAACTAAACAAAAGATGTTATGTAGCAATTCAAACATTCAATCAAATTGTCCAAGTATGAAACATTACAAAATATTGAGAATCCATAAATCAAGACATCATACCATATGCAAAATATACCATGTGTTAAGTCATGCATTAAAATACTAAGAACAAGAATGTCAAGGATCAAAATCAATTCTTTTCAAATAAACTCCCCCTATTTAAATATAATCTTGCAATGATTTCATCCTTAAAGTGTGTTTTCAAGTGATTAAAAATTTGACTTAATTCTACTTTCATTTACTTTGTTTTTTATTTATAACTTTCTTATGCTCTATACTCTATTTGCTCCCTATCCGGTGGAGTTGGGAAGGGGCACGAGGTACTACCACTAGCCTTCCTCTTGTGCCGTCCCTAATATGCCCTACACCGAATAGTTGGGTCAAATAGTGCTGGGTACTACCACTAGCCTCCCCATTGGCACCATCCCTATGATGAGCAATATAGAAAGGTTAAAATGTTTACTTCAAAAACTCCCTGTTTAAGTGTAATTAATTATGGATTTTATTCCTTCCAAAAGAATGCTCACACAAGTCTCACAAATGTGTCGAATATATTAAGTTTGTTTTGCTTTTCCTTAAGGTTGAAGTGTTTGCCTCTACTTGGATTTTACTTCTCTTGAATAATATCCATTTTCTTTTCTTTATCTCTCTCTCTTTTTGTTATTCTCAAGTAATCTACATGAAAGAGCAGAATAAAGAAATAATGAAATGTATCGTATAGAGGTATATCATGCAAACACTATTTTCATTATGCCCAAGAATTCGTAGCTTCTCACAAGTCATTCTAAATCAGAGTTTTAATCATATACTTGTGTATTTCATGGTTATGATACAGCCATAGAAATATTTTAGATTGAGCAAACCATGAAACAATTTCTAAAAGTATAAGTCAGTCAATACACATATAGACATGATATCAAAAATTAATAATTAAAGAATTTAATCATGCCATAATAGGATTTAAGTTATTGACTTTGCTCAATTAATTTGTGAGAAAGGTATCTAAAATTACCTATTCATTATATGTTCTTCAAGCCAAATTAGATTTCTTATGTGTGAACTTTTGGCTGAAGAAGATCCTCTCTCTTGTTTGCATGTGAATGTTTAGTGTATCTTACATGAAGATATCCTTCAAGTTGAAATTTCTCATTTTTCTTTCTTGAAGGAAGGTCATTAGTTTCTTTAAGATACAAAGCATTCATCCAACATATATATATTTTTTAATTAGATGACTCAATATGAGATATGACAATAGTTGCATGTTGAGTCACTTTATTCAAGAGATTGCCTAAATATAAGCAAGCACATATCACTTGAACTAAAGAGATAGATTCATTAACCAAGATAGTTCAAGGACAAGCATGTGAGGCAATAGACAGATTTATCAAGGTCAAATCAATTTAGTTTAGATTCTATTTGCTTAAGATAATTATCAATAAGATGTGTTAACTAAGTTTTAATCAACTTATCTTAAACGTTTGTTTCTATCAAAATTCAGATTATGACGTATTTGTTATCAATAAAATATGATTAATTAAAGTTAGATTGAAGTCTTGCACAAGGTCACATAATGAGCATACAATCTGGTCTACTAGCTGTATGATAAAATAATTATTCTATCATGCTTCAATACAGCTTTAAACAATAGATCTACTTTGCTCATCCTTTACAATTTCTACAAGATGGGGTCATAGATATACCTTCTTCACGCCAATCTTCTATAAGAGTTTTCTTATGGACTAACGTTGGTCAATGAAGATCCCCTTTCTTGTTTGTCTTAATTTGGAGTTTGAGAGAAGATGTTAATTCATTCATCATATTTCAAACTCACTTTGCAATATAACTCTTCATTAGTAGAACCAAAAATGATGTCATCAATGTGTGCTATGAGCAAGCAAGATATCATAGATTCTTCTTTTTGATGCATAGATTTATCACTATTACTTTCTATCAACAAGGTTACCTAAGCTTTTATATATCAAGCTTTTGATGCTTGTTTTAAATCACATATTGCTTTATCATATATGTAATGTGTAATTTTTAAATATGGTGGTTATTTAACATAGATCTACTTTTTAATGAAATAACCACATAGGAGTGAATTCTACACATTCATTTGACAGAATATAAAGCTCATGAGTCAAGCAAATGATAGTGGTGATCTTTACTTTTAATCATGCAAGAATCAAGATCTATTTCATCTTTTCTTGATTCAGTCTTTTAGTAGTTATCAATTTTTCTTCATTAAGTGCATTTCTGAAAAACTCAATTTTGTTATAATTATTAACAAGTTTTCAGATTGTTATATGTAAAAGATTAACCATATATAATTTGATCTTAGTATCTTGACAGTAAATCATTAGTCTCATAGAGAATAAGACGACTTGATATTTTTGCAACTAAAATCTTTTCATTGAATATTCTATATACATTGCTTGATGAATGATATCCAAGGATAGACATATCTCTATCAGATTTGGCATTATTTTTCATAAGAACATATCAAGCATAACATGTACGACTGAAAAATATGAAAGATATGCAATGGTTCATTTTCCATTTTTCAGAAGATCAAAAGGAGTTTTCATCAAAAATAGATCTAATAGAAATCATATGTATGACAAGCAGTGATGATAGCTTTTTAAAAATCATTTAAGTAGATGACTATCATACACAGTTGTCTTTTTCATTTCTTCAAGAATTCTATTACCCCTATTTTACTTAAGATGTCCTTGGTGCTGAAATAGTTAATTTCTGCATAAACTTTATCAGGATTTTGGTTTTCAACACTGTGCCATGATACTCTTTATCTTCACAGTTAGGAAACCTTTATCATTTGAAACACTTTTACAAGATTCAGCAAATACAGAAAATATTTTCAAGTTTATTTTCCAAGAACAAATCCAATGTAAGCTTTTGAAAACTTAGAGATGGAAACAACATCTTTAGATTTAGAAATGATTTTTGGTTGTTTCCTTAGTTAGCATGCATAGCAAAACTTTGACCTTTAAGAAGATAATTTAAGTAAGCCAATGGCAAGGTCTTTTGAGATTAAGTATATACTAGCATGAGTTGATTTTGTATGCTAAAGATGGTTTCTTTAATCTTGGTATTCATAGTGCATATATTTAAAAACATACCAAGTACACATTATCATATCTATGATCAATAAACAATAATGCCATGGATAAAAACTCTCAATCAAGCATATAGAGAATTCATAGAATTATTCTTAATAAATTAATCATTTTGCAACTTATCCAATAGTGAGTAAAGTACACTATGAAGTGATTTGATCATATTTCCAAAAGTATTTTCTATATCACAAAATTGATCACTACTAGCAATTCATATCAAATACTAAGCAAAAATAATGATGAGATGCAAGGATTACTGATTTTTGTTAATAACTTTTCATAAGTATATTTTAAGTTTCTTTTGTTCCATGGGTATCTTGGTACACCTATGTGTACATCCTCATTTTCTCATTTTGGGTACCCAAGCTTGCTTGAGTCCTTGAGAGTTAGGACATATGGTTCCTTTTGGAACCCATATCTGTTTAATAGTAATAACTTTACCATTTGATTTAATTATACTAGAACGATAGGTAAAGTTGTTATTCCCATCCTTTTCATTTTTGAAATAACTTATCTTATTTAATGGTTTGCTTGATGAATTGATAACCTTTTTCTCTAGAGATTTATTGTTAAGTAAAGGAATCAAGCCAAGTTTTGATTTATCACAAGCAACATATTGGCTTTCAAACATCATTTTTAATCGTTCTGAACTTACGGTGAATTTGTTAATAAAAGATTTTAATTGATTAATTTCTTTACTTAAGTTTTGATTTTCTTTAATTAAGCTATGATTTTTCTGAATCAATTCTTCTGAAAATGACCTTAAACTTTTATTTTCAGAATTTAGTTTGTCTTGTATTTCAGTAATAGAATTTCTTTCTTTTGAAATTTCCAAATTTAGCTTTTTAAGATTTTTATTTTTCCTAGCTAATTTTCTACATTCACTATACAAATCATGAAAAGCATTTAAAAGTTCATCATAAGAATATTTTTCATGAAAGTCATTTGGTGTAAGATTAGATTCAGATTCTACTTTATCTTCTTGTACCATAAGACATAAGTTAGTTACCTCTTGTAGTTCATTGTTGCTCCTAACTTTCAATTCCTTGTCTGACTTTCTCTTGGTCAAGGCTTTCTTGCGCTTTACCTCTTTCTTCCTTTCTTCTTGCTTCCTCTTCTTCTTTGTCTTTAGGAAGCTGATTTGCCTCGGAGTCGACTCGGACCTTATTGGAGTCGACTCGACTAACTTGGGAGTCGACTCTGAGCTTCTTGGAGTCGACTCGACTGAGGGAGATTCATCACCCTTTTCTGCAGTCTCATTGTTAGTATATAATTGAAGCATATGAGAGCTAATCTGAGATTTATCATAAATATTTTCTAAAGTATCCCAGATCTCCTTAGCAGATAAGCATGCAGAAATTTCATTAAACTTTGTTTCTTGAATAGCACAATATAATATGTTCATAGCATTAGCATTTAATTGTGCTAAGTCCTTCTCATTAATATGAGAGAGTGTGTGAAGGTCATTTATTATGATTTTCCATAGATAATAGTTTTGTGATTGAATGAAAATGCGCATGCGTATTTTCCAATGTGGGTAGTTTATACCATTAAACAGTGGAGGTGTATCAATTGATTGTCCTTCTCCTAGAAAACTATCTATTTGAGTTGTCATGATCTTTGGCTCTAGTCGGTTAAGACTACAAATAATATTTGAGCACCTGCTCTGATACCACTTGTTGCCCAGTAGATACAACCCAAGAGGGGGGGTGAATTGGGTCTTTTAAAACTTTTAAACTACTTCTAAGACTTTTTGATTAACTATGCTAAGTTATATAGATGCACAGTGGAATTTAAACTTAGCAACAGTATGATTTATTAAATGGGACTTGATTAAGTAAATTGAGTATGCTTGCAACTAAGGGATGCGTAGATACGAGTTAAGCAAGCAATATATCTAAGTAAGCAAGTTAGACAATGACAAAAAGCATCACAAACACAATAAACATATAGTGGTTCGGTGCACCCCAGCACCTACATCCACTCCCCAAGACCTCTTGGGAATTCCACTATAATCCTACAGATTACAGCCGGTTGTTTTACAAGCTCACAACCCAACTTGTTGTTTTGCGAGATAACAACGAACTCGGTCGGTTTTTCCAGGCTCACCGACTAGAACCACCCCCGATTGTTTTCCCGGGATCACAATCGAACCCTTACACGTTGGTTTTACCCTCGGCTCACCAACAAACCTAAACCCCGTTGGTTTTCCCTTTGGCTCACCAACAAACCTTACACCGTTGGTTTTCCCTTTGGCTCACCAACAAACCTTTAACCCCTTGATTCAATCCCTTGATTGAATCAAGTTACAAGATATTAAAACAAAGAATAAAAACAAATCAAAGCTTCTTAAGCAAGCAAATATAACAATATAAACAAATAGAGTAAAGAGAAGCCCTCAAATGAGTTTTGAAGATGGAGGAGCTCGGCTTCTTCTTTACTTGACCCTCTTCTGATTTGGCACGAGGTAGAGGATCACTGAGGCAGCACACGGATGGAGAGGAAGCTTTGGGATTCTCTTGGATGCTCTTCTTCTCTCTATTTCGCTTTGGATGGCCCTTTTGTGCTTATGGGAGATTTTCTTTGTAATCTCTTTGAGATCTCTTTCCTAGATGATCTCTCCCACTTCCATAAGTTCTCCCCAAGCTCTCTTCTTGCTTTTTATAGCTTTAGATGGCGTGGAAACAAGAATATAGCCGTTAGAGACAAAAATAGAGCCGTTGGAACCAGTCTGCACCTCCTGACAATATGACCGTTGGGATCGGAGTCGACTCGCGCGATCAGGAGTCGACTCGCCTGTTGCAGGAGTCGGCTCGTGTTTTACCGGAGACGACTCGGCCACTGTTCCAAATTTGAATTAATGTGCTTGCCTCGACTGGGAGTCGACTCGTCTTAACCTGGAGTCGACTCGCCAACTTCTGGAGCTGACTTGGCAATTTCGGAGTCGGCTCATCCACTGAAGTCCGTGGATCCAATTTTGAATTTGATCCACTCGAGTCGACTCGACTGTCCTGGGAGTCGACTCGAATCTCAGAGCCCGAACTCCCGATCCTCTGTCTTTTGGCTCATCCAGTCTTGGAGTCGACTCGAATTTCCTCGGAGTCGACTCGACTCTCAGTTTCCGAAAGTTGGTCTTCTGCCTTTTGACGTAAAGCTTGTCTTGGAGTCGACTCGAGCTGTCTGGGAGTCGACTCGAATCTCAGAGGCAGTAACTTAGTTTTCTGTCTGTTGATGGTCGCGGAGTCTCGGAGTCGACTCGTGCAATGCGGGAGTCGACTCGAATCTCAGAGTCCATGAAATGCTCTCTGACTTTTTCTTTATGTACCGCTGAGAGTCGACTCTTGCTTTCTTTGGAGTCGACCTGCCAACCATCGGAGTCGACTCGCGTTCCACTGGAGTCGACTCGAATTTCAGACCCGAAAACTGCTCTCTGACTTTTCTGCCTGTGACTCCTAGGAGTCGACTCATACTTCCCCGGAGTCGACTCGGTAAACATTGGAGTCGACTCGAAGACTATTCTTTCGAATTTTTCCTTTGATTTTACTCCTCCAATTTGAACCTTTTGAACTTTAAACTTGGGCCAATGAATTGTAGCTTTCTTCTAACTTTTCTTGAGAGCTTTTGGAGGCCTTCTTATGTTCTTCCAACTTGCTATGTTCCTTGCAAAATAAATATCTTTCTCCTTGCAACATAAACATTAGTATCTATACTTCAAGGTTTTGTGATCATCAAAATCAATCTATGAATCAATCTTTGGGTCATCAGTGTAGTCTGGTTCGAGTAATTAAGTCCGAGGGGTGTTTCACCTAATGCCTTGAGCCAACTGGATCAAGAGTCATTGACCCAAAGCTCGTTACATGGACCTTACTAGAGCCTAATGGAGTCGGACTGTTGTAGTCACTATGCGAAAAAAAAAAAGTGTGCGAAAAAAATTAAACATGAGTAAGTTAGTGAAACTTAAACCAAGTGACGTGTGGATGATTGGTTTGACTCCATTGTTTTAGAACTCTGTGTACCTGGGATGTCTAGTTGGGATTGATAGCTTCATTTTTATATGCGAACCATTCTGGATAAATAACATGTGATATTCAGAAAATTTAGTAGATCGGGAGCTAACAAATGGTAGTTAACACTTGTGAATTTGAGTAGTGCACCTAGAATTCAAAGGGTACCCAATTGTGGTGGAGGTATAGGTATTCTGAGACGTCACATTTACATTTGCCTTAAGAGTTGCTATGTTTTAAAGTATCTTCTAACTTAAAAACGATGTTTGTGGGTAACATCACTGCAAACCCTCACGAGACAACACTCGTCCACTAGGATAACCTAGGGGTTTAACGGCTTGTTGCACGTGCTAAGTGCAATCGTAATGCTCTACGAAAGTGAGTATTTATTTTAATTCATGCATATTGATATATATATATATATTAATAAAATAAACAATACTTTTGCACCCTCATTTTATCATTTTCACACTAAATTGCTAGAGACTAGCAATAAGCTAGTTGGGGGGTGTGATGAGAGTACAAAAGTGAAATTTTCATATTATCTTAATTAGTATTATAACTAATCTTTATTAATAAAATTAATTAATTAATGCTTTATCTGTGTCTGAGTGCATGTAATTCAAAAGACCCTATAATGCTGGATTTTAGCCCAATGCCCGGTAGTTCGAGCTCAACAAATCCTTAGCGTCTCATCTGAGCCTCACGTCGCCCGTCATCCGCATGCAATCCATATCACTGTAAGCACATGTTTCAGCTAGCACAAATGCCCGCATCGTGGAGCTTCCTAGCATCATCAAAACTGTCCATGTGGCTCTCCAAGCATCATGGTATCTCCTCCAAGGGACCTAAGCCAAACCGGCTCTTCAATTCAAGCCACATCTCATTCATGGTTTCGGATTCCCCTGTTTCAAGAACATTCAGCTGCATTCCATTCTTCCCATCATTCATCTATACTCAAACATCAAAACAAATTTCATGCATCCACGTCAACGGGTTGAAGCAAGATCAACATCCCATCTCCTTTATTTAGGAACAAACCCAACATAAAAGTCTTCCCAGCTTTTCATCCCATCTACCCGTGAAGCACATCTTCAATGAACAGAGCATGCGTCGCCCCCGTGTATTCCATGATCTCCAAGCATTTGTGGGGACATGCGCAACTCCCAAGCATATCAGCAACGATCGGAGCTTCCCAAACTTCTGCAACGTCCCCAGCATTCATTTCCCAACCGGATCATTCCACCCCGTGTCTCATCCATTCCCAAACTTCTACAACGCTCCCAGCTGAAGAGTCCCAAGCGATTCAACTTCATCCCGCATGTCAAGCAACCGGATCATCCCAAAACCTCCACGCGTCTCACCAGCCGCGCCTTCAACATGCTATAAAAAGGGGAGCCATCCGGTGGAGGAGAGGCAGCCGATGGAAGAAGAGGAGAAGCAGCCGACGGAAGAAGAGGAGAAGCAGCCGACGGATCTAAGGGGGAGCCATCCGGTGCATCTCCTCTTCCAATCTCACCAGCCGAGCTTGGGAGAAAAGAAAGCAGCCAGGGGATCGGGGAGGAGCAAGGAGGAGAGGCTACGAAGCCAACATCCACATCTTTCTCAGCCGAGCGAGAGAGGACAAGAGGCCACGGAGGAGAGAAGGACACGGAGCAAGAGGGAGAGGCGACCAGGAAGCCATCCATCTGCACCTCCTCTTCCGATCCATCTACTCAGCCGAGCGTGCGAAGGAGGAGGAGGCCAGCAGCCGTGACGGAAGAGGAAGGGAGCCAGCCGGGCGAGAGGAGGAGGAGACGCAAGAGAGAGAAGAGAAAACAGAGCACTCTGTTTTCTCAACCAAAGGAAACAAAAAAAAAAGAAAGAAAGAAAAAGGGATTTATGCTTATTTTATTTATTTTATGCTAATCCCTTTTATAAAAATGCTTGCATCTCATATAGATAACTAAATCTCTTTTAGCTAAGGCTAGGGAAAAGCCTAGCATTTTCTTCATGTATTTTCTTTAATCATCAATGGGATTTTAATGTTTTTGATTTGATTTATGGTGCAGTAGATTTATAAGAATTATTTCAAACTTATATATTTTTTTTGATTTGTTATTTCCTCCGGGTATAACAGATACTTAGAAATCCCTGTAGTTTAAAATAGAATTACTGTAATACTGCCCATAAAACTAAATCTATTTTATTATGATTAATAGATGATTTTAAGAAAAGCATGATTAAGTGCTAGGCCGAATCCTAATGCCTTAGTTATATTTTTATCAATCTGAATATTATTTACCCTTTAGTTTTTGTTCACTGTCAAATCCCTGTGGATTTGATCTCGGACTCACCGAGAATATTACTTTGCTACACCCTATACTTGGGGTATTCTACATTTAATTTTCCTTTTAAAAAGAGCAAGATTAAAATTGTAGCAAGTTTTTGGCGCCGTTGCCGGGGATTTGCAACGTGCGAACGAGAACAAGGCTGAAAATTTCAACTCTTTATTTTTAGTTCTTCAATTTTTTTTTTTTTAACACAGCTGAAATTTCAAATCTTTTCAGATTCAAGGGCGACACAAGCAGGACCAGTAACGAGGAAGATCAAGATCACATTTTTGGATTCCCTGAGTGAACGAACTCCGGCCGTGAGTATTTAAATTAATTTTCCTATTTTGCTCATACTAGTCCTATTTTTCCTACATTAGAATTTTACTCTTGTTTAAAAAAAATTAAAAAAAAATTTATTAATTAAAATAATAAAATAATAAAAAAATAAATAAATAAAAAGAAAAAAAAATTTTTTTTAGCTAGTTTGCTTGATCAACTATTCAAATGCAATTTAATGTCATGACATAAAATGTTAAAATTTTCTTGATTGTTGCATATAGTATAAAGCATTTGCATAAAATAATCTAAGGGCTGAACCCATTAACAAGATAAGGTCGGGATTTCATCACTCGTCCTTAGCCCAAAAATCATCCCAGTGCATAAATATCCTAAGCCTAATTAAAATCAACTAGACATTGGCCCTTAAGGATATTCGAGCTCAATAGGACGAAGACCACTGAAAGTTGCACCAATTTCGCTCTATGGCCCTGGTCGATGTCTAGGCAAGCTTTGTCCCTCTAAGTGATTGAAGGGAGACAGTTTCTGTTCGAGAAAAGTGGGTTTTAAGTGGGACCTTTGCTACACGCATCGTGACCCCTCCACTTACCTGGGAGCTTACCTGGTCGACTAAGGTTAATAGACCGGATTGGAGGCTTAGGTGTCCTCTTCAACCCAGTTAGGAGCTGTCTAGAATTTTTAGGAAAACCTTAGAAATTGTTGAGTGATGCATGTTCTAATTAAACTACGCATGGATCAAGAACATGTCAAGAAATATAAATCATTGAAAGCAAAAGTTTAGAGTTTACTTCAAAGAGCAATACATCAAAGGTTCCTCCATCACCCTCCCTAGGACTTTAGCCTTCCATTTCCCACATTAATCCCCCTTTCATTTTCTTTCTTCTTTTTTTTTTCTCTTTTCTTTTCGGAAACAGGGCCTCCCCTGTTTCCTCTCTCTGTTTTTTTCTTTGAATGGGGACTTGTTTTCGAATGAGGGCTCTCCCCCTTCGTTTGCCAACCGAGAGCCCTTTATATCTCTCGATGGACCCCCTGATCACACGGGATGCTCCTCTCATGCTGGCTACCGAGTATCCCGGATGCGGAGAGGCTGAGAGGCGGAAGAAGCGGGCGGACACGGATGGATGAACTCGGATGATTGCGAATCCGGGAGGCTGCGAGGAAGACGGAAGCTGGATTTGTGCTGTGGATGCAGGATCTTCGCGGAAGATTTGCACGCGGACGGCTGGGAGGAAGAAGTGTGAACGCGGAGGTTGGAATCGGGAGATGCCGGGATCTTCGGACGCGGTGAAGCTTGGGACGCGTGGGAGGATGGACTCGGAAGCTTCACGGGATGCTGGGGTGCGTGGACTGCTGAGAACTGGGAGAACCTGGGACACGGAGACTGCTCACGGGATGTTGGGCTGCACGCGGATGAGCTTGAGATGGATTGGAACACGTAGGAGCTGATGTGGCTGGAACTCGGGTGCAAGATGGCTTCACAAGCGGAGAAGACGGACTGCTGGTGCTTGGGCTAAGATGCAGAAGAAGCTGGGTCGCACGAGATGCTGGGAAGGGAAAATGAAGCTGCGACGAAGTGGACCGCTGAACTTGACCTCCTTTTAGTGTGCAACTGGGGTCGTCCCATGCGGTTGGCTGGTCACCTATAGTGATGCATTTTTTTGAACCCAATGTGCATTTTAGCTTTGATTTCCGATTACCTGCACCCCACAAAAATATAATATTAATGCGGCAATTTTATCATTATTTGTTAGCAATAATACTAATTTAAGTGATGTATAGATCGCACTTTTGTGCTCTCATCACACCCTCCAACTAGCTTATTGCTAGTCTCTAGCAATTAATGAGCAGATAATAGAATGAGAGTGCAAAAGGTATGGTTTAACCTATGACTTTTTATTGAAGCTAAAGATATAAAACTAAGATATGTACTCACTTTCGTAGGAATCACGATTGCACTTAGCACGTGCAACAAGCCGTTAAACCCCTAGCTTACCCTAGTGGACGAGTGTTGTCTCGTGAGGGTTTTCAGGGACGTTACCCACAAACATCATGAATGGTATGACATGAGATTAAAAATATGAAATAAATCCTAAGCTAATACACATGTAATTAATTGATATATATTTTCAAGCATGGCAACTGTCAAAGCAAGGAAATATAAAAGTGTAGTGTGCATCAAATCGCATGACTTTCTCAGAGTACTAATACCTCCACCACAACAGGGCACCGCCTGAGTTTTAGGTGCACTACTCAAGTTCACAAGTGTTTTCTACAGTTTGTTAGTACCTGATCCATCAAATTTTCAGAATATCACATGTTGTCTAAATTTGTCAAGAATGGTTTGCAAGTAAAGAAAGAGCTATCAATCCCAACTAAACAACCCGGGTACACAGAGGTCCAATACAATGGAGTCAAACCAGCCATTACCACATGTTACTAGGTTCATCCTAGTCAACTCATTCATGCTTATTTTTATTTCATTTCATATATATATATATATATATATATATATATTTCTTAATACACATGACAACTACAGCTATCCAACCCCATTAGGCTCTAGTAAGGTTCATGTAGCGAGCTTTCAGTCAATGACCCCCGATCCAGTTGGCTCAAGACATTAGGTGAAACACCCCTCGGACTTAATTATTCGAACCAGACTACGCCACGAGGCCAGACTTGTCATCATAAGTTTTTTCTTTTTTTTTGAATAATAATTATGCAAGAAAAGAAATGGTAGACTGAACCATATAAATATTTTTATTATATATATGTGACTGCATCGTGACTATAGGTCAACCAAGGTCGGATCATAAGGCACCTAAGTAATCTAGTCGGGATATTCAACCTCTATCTTTATGTGAAAACCAAATTCTGAACCTTATGGTACGAACAAGGATACTCATACTTCTTTTATGGATAAGGCTAACAAAAATGCAGTTAACAAATATGAACTCCTGAGGCCTTCCTATTGTCATTAAGTACACGTGTGGGGATCTAATAATAGGTCTCTGATCAGTCATAGTATGCATGTGTTCCTTACCTTAATAGTTGCACACACTCAATATGAAAATACATGTGCATTTGCTCAGAAAAGAAAGTAATAGAATAAATCAAATGCAAAAACAAGTTTTTTTTTTTTTTTTTTCAAAATATTTCCCTTCCCCCAACTTAAACATTGCATTGTCCTCAATGTAAAAAAAATGCAAGAAAACTATATATGAGAGACAATAGAGAAAATAATAGAGAGAAGAAGAATACCTTGAGCTGTTGATTTCCAAAAAAAAAGACCTACAAAATAAGAAGAAATAAAAAATTTAATTCTAACTAATATACACATACCTTGGCCGTCATGCTCAGTCATAAGAAGGCTCCTTCAAGAGAAAGGAGTCCTTTTCATCTGCAAAATTCTCAAGAAAAGGTTTTAATCTTTGTTCATTTACTTTAAAAATTGTGCCATCCTGTGGATTTTCAATTTCAACTGCCCCTGGTTTGATTTCAAAGTGTCCAACATTTTCAGGAATAATCATGCATGAAGGTTGACTAGTCCTAGTGGGATGTAAATATTGTCGAAGTGTCATAACTGGGGGTCTACCTTCATCACCATGGTGACTTCCTACATCATCAGAAAAATTTGCCATCTCACAAGGTGTGAGATACTGCGAAGGAATTTCAAGGATGTGTCCTAAGGGATGATCTAAAGTTGTACGACTTAATCGACCGGTGTCGTCCCTATTCCACCCTAGCATACAAAGTTTCAGAGTTTATTTATTTATTTATTCTTTTAATGATCACCCTTGATCTTTTCTTAAAGTTCTTATCAATTTTCAACTAGCAACAAGGGTTAATGAGATATGATAATAATAAAATTCTGATTCTAAAAAAAAAAAAAAAAACTTATGATGACAAGTCTGGCCTCGTGACGTAGTCTGGTTCGAGTAATTAAGTCCGAGGGGTGTTTCACCTAATGTCTTGAGCCAACTGGATCGGGGGTCATTGACTGAAAGCTCGCTACATGAACCTTACTAGAGCCTAATGGGGTTGGATAGCTGTAGTTGTCATGTGTATTAAGAAATATATATATATATATATATATATATATATATATATATATGAAATGAAATAAAAATAAGCATGAATGAGTTGACTAGGCTGAACCTAGTGACATGTGGTAATGGCTGGTTTGACTCCATTGTATTGGACCTCTGTGTACCCGGGTTGTTTAGTTGGGATTGATAGCTCTTTCTTTACTTGCAAACCATTCTTGACAAATTTAGACAACATGTGATATTCTGAAAATTTGATGGATCAGGTACTAACAAACTGTAGAAAACACTTGTGAACTTGAGTAGTGCACCTAAAACTCAGGCGGTGCCCTGTTGTGGTGGAGGTATTAGTACTCTGAGAAAGTCATGCGATTTGATGCACACTACACTTTTATATTTCCTTGCTTTGACAGTTGCCATGCTTGAAAATATATATCAATTAATTACATGTGTATTAGCTTAGGATTTATTTCATATTTTTAATCTCATGTCATACCATTCATGATGTTTGTGGGTAACGTCCCTGAAAACCCTCACGAGACAACACTCGTCCACTAGGGTAACCTAGGGGTTTAACGGCTTGTTGCACGTGCTAAGTGCAATCGTGATTCCTACGAAAGTGAGTACATATCTTAGTTTTATATCTTTAGCTTCAATAAAAAGTCAAAGGTTAAACCATACCTTTTGCACTCTCATTCTATTATCTGCTCATTAATTGCTAGAGACTAGCAATAAGCTAGTTGGAGGGTGTGATGAGAGCACAAAAGTTTTAACCCCTAATTGCATAAAATTAAGATAAGCACTCACTTTCGTAGGAATCACGATTGCACTTAGCACGTGCAACAAGCCGTTAAACCCCTAGGTTACCCTAGTGGACGAGTGTTGTCTCGTGAGGGTTTTTAGGGATGTTACCCACAAACATCATAAATTATATGACATGAGATTCTAATAAAAATATGAAATAAATCTTAAGCTAATACACATGTAATTAATTGATATATATTTTCAAGCATGGCAACTGTCAAAGCAAGGAAATATAAAAGTGTAGTGTGCATCAAATCGTATGACTTTCTCAGAGTACTAATACCTCCACCACAATAGGGCACCTATAAGCTAGTATTTTTTTTTTCTTTTTATTTTCGAAAACAGGGGCTCCCCTGTTTCTCTCTTTCTCTGTTTTTTTTTCTTTGTTTTCAAATGAGAGCTCTCCCCCTTCGTTTGCCAATCGAGAGCCCTTTATATCTCTCAATGGACCCCCTGATCACACGAGATGCTCCTCTCATGCTGGCTACCGAGTATCCCGGACGCGGAGAGGCTGAGAGGCGGAAGAAGCGGGCGGACACGGATGGATGAACTCGGATGATTGCGAATCCGGGAGGCTGCGAGGAAGACGGAAGCTGGATTTGTGCTGTGGATGCGGGATCTTCGCGGAAGATTTGCACGCGGACGGCTGGGAGGAAGAAGTGTGGACGCGGACGTTGGAATCGGGAGATGCCGGGATCTTCAGACGCGGTGAAGCTTGGGACGCGTGGGAGGATGGACTCGGAAGCTTCACGGGATGCTGGGGTGCGTGGACTGCTGAGAACTGGGAGAACCTGGGACACGGAGACTGCTCACGGGATGTTGGGCTGCACCCGGATGAGCTTGAGATGGATTGGAACACGTAGGAGCTGATGTGGCTGGAACTCGGGTGCAAGATGGCTTCACAAGCGGAGAAGACGGACTGCTGGTGCTTGGGCTAAGATGCAGAAGAAGCTGGGTCGCACGAGATGCTGGGAAGGGAAAATGAAGCTGCGACGAAGTGGACCGCTGAACTTGACCTCCTTTTAGTGTGCAACTGGGGTCGTCCCATGCGGTTGGCTGGTCACCTATAGTGATGCATTTTTTTGAACCCAATGTGCATTTTAGCTTTGATTTCCGATCACCTGCACCCCACAAAAATATAATATTAATGCGGCAATTTTATCATTATTTGTTAGCAATAATACTAATTTAAGTGATGTATAGATCGCACTTTTGTGCTCTCATCAATGTCTTCTTGGTAAAATGACCAAATCACCTTTTACCGGAAAAGGTGAACGAGCCAGTGATTTATTGACCCTTGTACATTCTGATGTATGTGGGCCAATGAGCACAGATGCTAGAGGTGGATATTCATATTTCATTACGTTTACAGACGACCTTTCAAGGTATGGTTATGTCTATTTAATGAGACATAAATCTGAATCATTTGAAATGTTCAAATTATATCGTAATGAAGTAGAAAAACAAACTGGAAAGAGTATTAAAACTCTTCGATCAGATCGAGGAGGTGAATACCTCACCAGTGAGTTTTTGACATATCTAGGAGAAAATGGGATTCTCTCTCAATGGACTCCTCCTGGTACACCACAGTATAACGGTGTATCAGAAAGGAGAAATCGAACTCTGTTAGACATGGTTCGATCCATGATGGGGTTTGCTGATCTGCCCATATCCTTTTGGGGATATGCTCTTGAGTCAGCCTGCTACATTCTAAATAAGGTTCTAAGTAAGTCTGTAAATAAAACACCACATGAGATGTGGACTGGACGTAAGCCGATGCTCTCTCACCTTAGGGTTTGGGGGTGTCCAGCGTACGTCAAACGTTTGAAGACAGACAAACTTGAACCCAAGTCTGACAAATGTTTCTTTGTTGGTTATCCTAAAGAAACTAAAGGATATTACTTCTACTTTGCTAAAGAACAAAAGTTATTCGTAAGCAATAGAGCTGTTTTCTTAGAGAAAGAATTCCTTAGTGAAGGAACTAAAAGCTCTAATGTTGAGCTTAGGGAAGTTCAACATGTAGAAGATCCGACACCATCTACTGAACTAGTTGAGTCTGATTTGATTAGATCAGATCCAGAACCCATCTTAGATGCACCATTAAGGCGATCAGGTAGAGTACCACGTCAGCCGGACAGATACTACGGTTTCTTGGTCCAGGACGGGGATCTTGTCGAACTTGATGAAAACGATGAGGATCCGATCACCTATATGGATGCTATGCAGAGGCATGACTCTGATGCATGGCTTTGAGCCATGCAATCTGAAATGGAATCCATGAAGGTCAATGATGTATGGACATTAGTTGACCCACCCGAAGGGATTAAACCCATAGGGTGTAAGTGGATTTTCAAAAGAAAACGGGGTGCAGACGGAAAAGTAGAGAACTATAAAGCCCGTCTGGTTGCCAAGGGATATCGTCAACGTTATGGTATTGACTATAATGAGACGTTTTCTCCTGTGGCAATGCTCAAATTCATTCGGATTATGCTTGCGATAGCAGCACACTTAGATTATGAGAACTGGCAGATGGATGTTAAAACCGCTTTTCTAAATGGAGATTTAGAAGAGGAGGTGTATATGATGCAACCTAAAGGTTTTATATCTATAGATGAGTCTAAGGTGTGCAAGCTTCAAAAATCCATTTATGGATTAAAGCAAGCTTCACGGAGTTGGAACATACGATTTGATAAGGTAATCAAATCATATGGCTTCATTAAGAATGAAGAAGAACCTTGCATTTATAAATGGGCAAATGGTTCAGTTATTATATTTCTTGTTTTGTATGTGGATGACATTCTTTTAATCGGGAATGACATTCCTGCATTACAAGGAATAAAGGTTTTGCTATCATCTCAATTTGCCATGAAGGATTTGGGAGAAGCATCTTACATCCTAGGGATGAAGATCTATAGAGATAGATCTAGAAGATTGCTTCGATTATCCCAATCCACATACATTGATACTATACTGAAAAGGTTCAGTATGATTAATTCCAAGAAAGGCTATCTTCCAATGGGCCATGGAATTAACCTCTCTAAAAGGGATTGTCCGACAACCTCTCAAGAAAGAGAGAGTATGGATAGAATTCCATATGCTTCGGCAGTGGGATCTATAATGTATGCTATGACATGTACTAGACCAGACGTGGCATACTCACTAGGAGTAGTGAGTAGTACCAGTCTGATCCAGGTAGCAACCACTGGAAGGTTGTAAAAACCATCCTTAAGTATTTGAGAAATACTAAAGATCAGTGGCTTGTCTACGGTGATTCTGACTTAAAACTTGAGGGATATACCGATTCAAGTTTTCAGTCAGATCAAGATGATAGCAAGAGCGTGTCGAAATATATCTTCACTCTTAAGGGTGGGGCCATCTGCTGGAAGAGTTCCAAGCAGCATACAGTGGCAGATTCTACATGTGAAGCAGAATACATCGCAGCATCTGATGCAGCCAAGGAAGCCGTATGGTTGCGCAAGTTCATCATCGAGCTGGGAGTGGCACCTTCCATTGATGGTCCAGTTCCTATATTTTGTGATAACACTGGAGCCATAGCTCAGGCAAAGGAACCTAAAGCACATCAGCGGACCAAGCATATTCTGCGACGCTATCACCTGGTTCGAGAGATTACAGAACGAGGTGATATTGATCTTCAGAAGATTGACACAAAAGAAAATCTGGCTGACCCATTTACCAAAGTCCTCGGCATCAAAGAGTTCAACGAACACAAGTCGAAGATGGGTATTTGTTGCCCAGAGATGGTCACCCAAGAGAGGGGTGAATTGGGTGTTTTAAAACTTTTTGTCTAATAAAACACACAAATGTATGAGCTAAAGTAAAAATAAAGGTATGAAAACAGACAATCGCAAACACAAGCTTTTATAGTGGTTCGGAGCTTCCACTGCTCCTACATCCACTCCCCAAAGCACCTTTAGAAATTTCCACTATAATCCAAGATTACAGTACGGTAGTTTTGCGAGTGCACTACCCAACTCGTTGTTTTACACCGGGCTAACAACGAACCCTAAAACCCCCAATTTCACCTAGGCTTGGGACGCCTTTCCCTTGTTCCAAGTCCCTTGACTGGAACAAGCACAATATTGAAAAAGTTTTACAAAAGATTTGAAAGCTCTAAATAAGCAAATATAACAATGATAAACAATGAAACCCGGAAGAACCCTTTTAGCCGTTGGAAGCGTGGGAAATGGTGGTTCTTCCGATGTGGATCGCGTTGGCTTGAATGTGAGCTTTGAATGCCTAGCGGAAGAGAGTAGTTGAGCACGAAATCACTTGGGAAGCTTGAAGGCACTTGATTTCTTCACTTGAATGCATTAACTCCCTTGAACCTCTTTTTCTTTCTTCTCTCTTGAATGATCTTGTGTTGGGTTTTTTTTTGAGAAGTTGTTGGAAAGCACTTAAGAGCTCCCTTTTATAGCCCAAAAAGCAAATATAGCCGTTAGAGATAAAGTTAAAGAGATTTGAAATTCAAACCAAACCTGCAAAAGTTGTCAGTCGCGTTCCAGGCGCTCCGGAGACGTCTCCGCTTCATCGCGAGACGTCTCGGCTGTAAGATTTTACTTTTGACGATGTTTGGGGTCGACTCGGCGCTTTACGGGGGCGACTCCGATGATGAACGGTTTGAATCCTTGTTTTTCTGTTTTTCTGAGAGGGTCGCCTCGGCGCTTTACGGGGACGTCTCGGCTTGTTTGCGCTTTTTGCATGGGGACGACTCCGCTGCCTTGGGGACGACTCCGCTGTTATATCTCCGAAAAACATGTCTTCTGGAATTCTCTGAGAGAGTCGACTCCGCTCTTTCAGGGGACGTCTCCGCTGCCTTATCACTGAAAAAGACATCCTCTGGAATACCCTGAGAGAGCCGACTCCGCTACCTCGGGGACGACTCGGAAAGTCTGCTTTTTACTTGCGGGGACGACTCCTCGTCCTGTGGAGACGGCTCGCGCGCATCTCTTGAAATCAGCCTTTCTGCCGCCACTGAGAGAGTCGACTCCGCTACTGAGAGAGTCGACTCCGACCCTGCGAGACGCCTCGCCAGGTGCCGGGGACGTCTCCCGACGTGCCAGTTCTTCCTGTTTGTGCCAGAGACGTCTCTGGGACAAACCGGAGACGTCTCGGCTGTCCCTGATCTGTTTTCTTCAACTTAAAAAATTCTTCAATAAATTCATAAAAATTATGGGAACTTGCCTAGACATTTCTTAACAATATTCTTAATTAAACACCTAAAATTCTCAAGTAAATTGTTAAGATAAATGGAATTATACTCTAGTGTTTTGTATTCATCAAAATCCATTAGGGGGTCAACAATCTCCCCCTTTTTGATGATGACAAAACACTGAGTATATGCAAAATTCGAAATTTAAACATGTGGAGTGATCGATTAAAACCCCGTTTGATTTTGATGAGCTCAAAGCATTTGAGTATATCTTGTGATTACTAATGAATTCAATTGAGTGTTTCAGTGAAAATCCTGTCCAAGTGTCTCTAGACTTGGTTCATAGCATTTTGGATAAGTTAAGAAGTCTGCATGAACCAATGTCTGAGATACGAGTCGACTCCCGAGTTTCACGAGTCGACTCCAAGCGTATCAAGGTCACTGGCACGAGCTCGAGTCGACTCCTGATCAGTACGAGTCGACTCCGACTGAAAACAGACAGAAGGACAGAAGAGCAGTTTTTCAGGTCTGAGATTCGAGTCGACTCCAGTGGAACGCGAGTCGACTCCCAGCGGTACACACAGAAAAAGTCAGAGAGCGTTTTATGGACTCTGAGATTCGAGTCGACTCCAGTGGAACGCGAGTCGACTCCCAGCGGTACACAAAGAAAAAGTCAGAGAGCGTTTTATGGACTCTGAGATTCGAGTCGACTCCCGCAGTACGCGAGTCGACTCCGAGACTGTGCGACCATCGACAGACAGAAGACCATGTTACTGCCTCTGAGATTCGAGTCGACTCCCAGACAGCTCGAGTCGACTCCAAGAGAAGCTTCACGTCAAAAGGCAGAAGACCAACTTTCGGAAACTGAGAGCCGAGTCGACTCCAAGGAAGTTCGAGTCGACTCCAAGACTGGATGAGCCAAAAGACAGAGAATCGGGAGTTCGGGCTCTGAGATTCGAGTCGACTCCCAGGACAGTCGAGTCGACTCGAGTGGACAAAATTCAAATTTGGATCCACGGACTACAGAGGATGAGCCGACTCCAAAATTGCCAGGTCAGCGCCAGAAGTTGGCGAGTCGACTCCGGGTCAAGACGAGTCGACTCCCAGTCAAGACGGCAACTTTAATTCAAACTGGGAACAGTTGCCGAGTCGACTCCGGAAAAGCTCGAGTCGACTCCTGCTACAGCCGAGTCGACTCCTGATCGCGCGAGTCGACTCCAACCCACCAACGGTCACATTGTCAGGCTGCGCAGAGTGTGCAGAACGGCCAGAAAAAGCAGAGTAACGGCTAGTTTCCGTGGGGGTTGGCTTAAATAGCCACAGAAGACTGTAGCAAGGCAGAGAACACACATTCCACTCCTAGCATTCAAGTCTTCAAGCTCTCTAAGTGCTCTTCAACGAGAAAAAGGGAAGATCTGCATTTACTGCTCCACCAACATCTTCCCAGCATTCAAAGCTTCCTCCTCCTGCTTTCAAGTCGATCACTCTTTCAAGAGGAGACCGGAGTTCCAGAAGCCACACCTCTTCACCATCTTAAAAGCGTTTGAGGGCTTCTAACTCCTTTACGATTATATTGTTTTAAATCTGCTTTTTGAGAAGCTATTTTCTGTTTTCTTCTATCTCGTGTATTTACTTGATTCAATCGGGGGATTGAATCAAGGGGATTAAGGTTGGTTGGTGAGCCGGTTTAAAACCAACGAGTGTAAGGGTTTGATTGTGAGCCCGGGAAAACAATCGGGGTTGGTTCTAGTCGGTGAGCCTGGGAAAACCGACCGAGTTCGTTGTGAGCTCGTAAAACAACAAGTTCGGTTGTGAGCTTGCAAAACAACCGGCTGTAATCCAAGGGGGTTATAGTGAAATTCCCAAGTGAGACTTGGGGAGTGGACGTAGGAGCAAGGGTTAGCTCCGAACCACTATAAAACTTTGTATTTGTAGTGCATTGTCTCTCATCTTCTTCCCCACACATTACTCACAGCACTTAGCTTTAATTAAATAACTGGCTATAGTATTTAGTTAATCATCCACAAAGTTTTAATTAGCTAAGTTAATTTAAAAACCCAATTCACCCCCCCCCTCTTGGGTTGTCTATCTGGGCAACAAGTGGTATCAGAGCCAAAAACTCTTCCACTCAAGAGTTAAAAGATCAAAATGACAACCCCATTTGGATCTTCTCACATTGAGGGTCAGTCCACCCAAAGACCTCCTTTCTTCAATGGATCCGACTACTCATACTGGAAGGCTAGGATGAGAATATTCATCCAAGCCCAAGACTATGAGATGTGGACCATTGTAGTGAATGGCCCATACATCCCATCCACATATGTAGAGGGTGTTAAGGTACCCAAACTAGAAACGGATTGGGATGAACATGACATGAGGAAGGCACAACTAAACTCTAAAGCAATGAATGTGTTTTATTGTGCCTTAGACCGTAATGAATTCAATAGAGTTTCAACTTGTAATTCTGCAAAAGAAATTTGGGACAGACTTGAAGTGACCCATGAGGGCACGAATCAAGTCAAGAAATCCAAAATAAACATCTTGGTTCATAAATATGAACTATTTAAAATGGATTCAAATGAAACAATCACAAGCATGTTCACTAGGTTTACTGATATTGTCAATGGCCTAAAAAGCCTTGGCAAGAACTATACTAACAGTGAACTTGTCAGGAAAATCCTTCGGTGTCTACCAAGGTCGTGGGAAGCCAAGGTGACGGCGATCCAAGAAGCTAAAGACTTGAACAAGCTTCAACTTGAAGAGCTCCTTGGATCCCTGATGACGCATGAGCTTACCATGAAACAACACAACGAGGAAGAGTCCTCCCATAAGAAAAAGGTAATAGCTTTAAAATCTACTTCTTCTAACAAGGACCTGTCTTGCAGTAGCAGCAGTGAAGAGGAAGAAGATGAGGAAGATGGTGGTGAGGCACTTCTTGTGCGCAAGTTCAAGAAGTTTATCAACCACAAGAAGACGTATCATCAAAGGAGAGGTCCCTCAAATTCCTACCGCAGAGACAAAGGTAAGAAAAGGGAAAATGAGGGGATTGGGTGTTACGAGTGCAAGAAGCCGGGACACATAAGAGCAGAGTGCCCCTTACTGAAGAAGGAGAGTAAGTACAAGAAGAAGAAGGCACTTGTCACCACCCTATCGGACTCCGACGCATCATCTTCATCATCGGATGAAGAACAAGAAGAGAAGGCCAATTTCTGTTTCATGGCCAACGAAAATGAGGTAATTTCCGATACGCATTTTGATTTTACATTTGATGAACTTTATGATGCGTTCAATGAATTAATGATTGAGTATAAGAATATAAATGTTAAAAACAGAGAACTAAAAGTAACTAACCAAAGTTATATTCATAAGCATGATTCATTAATTAAGGATAAAGATAATCTCACCAAAGAAAATCTAGAACTTAAGACAAGCAACCAACTCCTAATTAAGAAGACTAACACCTTAACGAAAGATATTGAGAAACTAACAAAGGAATTTTCAGATCTCAAAAACCATAAACAAGTCTTAAACAAGGATCTAACTAAAGAGCTAAATGATCTAAAAACCGAAAATCAGACATTAACTAAAGAACTAAACAAATACAAACCCTTAGTTGAAAAATTCACATATAGTTCTGAAAAGTTAAACATGATACTTAATAATCAACGAGCCGTATTTAATAAAGCGGGTTTAGGGTATAAACCAAGGAATAAGCAAAAACTTCTTAGTAACTTCTTTGTTAAAGCTGGGGAAACTAAAATTAAGAAAATAACTTGCTTTTGTTGTGGAATAGTAGGACATAAAGCAAATGCATGTAATTTTAGGAAAAGTAAAACTAAAAGAAAAAATAAAAGGGTATGGGTTCCAAAAGGAACCAACTTGACTAACCATGAAGGACCCAAGAAAACTTGGGTACCTAAGATGACATGATTTGCTTGTGTAGGAGTGTCTTGCAGCCAAGATCAACAAAAACTGCTGGTATTTGGATAGTGGCTGTTCAAGGCACATGACGGGTGATAAAGATCAATTTTTCACCCTTGAAGCTAAGAAGGGAGGTGCTGTGACTTTTGGAGACAACAACCAAGGTCACATCATTGGTATTGGTAAAGTTCAAATCACCCCTTCTACCTTTATAGATAATGTTAGATATGTTGATGGTCTTAAGCATAACTTGTTAAGCATTAGTCAATTATGTGATAAAGGATATGATGTTATGTTTAAACCATCACTATGTATTATAACAAATCCTAATGATAATAGTTTAGTTTTTAAAGGGATGAGACGTGGAAATGTATATGTGGTAGATCTAGAAGACCTTACAAAACATAACCAATGTTTAGTTGTTAATGAAACTAAAGAAAATGATGCTAGTTGGTTATGGCACCGTAAGTTAGGTCATGCAAGCATGGACACAATAACTAAACTAGTTAAAAGAGACTCCGTGATAGGTTTGCCAAAATTAAAATTTGAAAAGAACAAAATATGTGAAGCATGTCAATTTGGCAAACAATCTAGAAACTCTTTTAAATCCATAAAATGTGTCTCTACTTCTAAGCCTCTAGAATTACTACACATGGACCTATTTGGTCCAACTAGAACAACAAGCCTAGGTGGAAATAAATATGGTCTAGTTATAGTAGATGATTACTCTAGGTACACATGGGTCATGTTTCTAGCGCATAAGGATCAAGCATTTTCTATGTTTAAGAAGTTCCATAAGGAAGTAACAAATGCTAGAGAGTCCTCAGTTATAGCTATTAGAAGTGACCATGGTACCGAATTCGAAAATCAATTATTTGATGAATTTTGTAGTAAAAAGGGGATAACCCATAATTTCTCAGCACCTAGGACACCACAACAAAATGGAGTTGTGGAAAGGAAAAATAGAACCCTAGAGGAAATGGCTAGAACGATGTTATGTGAAAGTAACCTCCCTAAGTACTTTTGGGGAGAAGCCATTAATACTTCTTGCCATGTATTAAATAGAGTTCTATTAAGACCCATCATAAAGAAAACACCATATGAACTGTGGAAAAATAGAAAACCAAAGGTTAACTATTTTCATGTTTTCGGATGTAGGTGTTTTGTACATAATAATGGGAAAGATAATCTAGGGAAATTTGATCCAAAATCTGATGAAGGAATATTCCTAGGTTATTCTACAACTAGTAAAGCCTATAGAATCTTTAATAAAAGAACCCTAGTTATAGAAGAATCTATACATGTTGTTTTTGATGACTCTAGTGACATCTCATCTAGTAAGAAGGTTAATTTTGATGATGATATTGAAATACTTGAAGAAAAGATCGATGAGATGGGATTACAAGATGATAATCAAAAGTTGATTGAAGGAGAATCATCAAACCAAGAGCCTATAGTGGATCATGGGCTAACTAAAGCTTGGAGGTATGCTCATGGGCATCCTAAGGAACTAATTCTAGATGATCCATCCCAACCCGTTAGGACTAGAGCATCCCTTAGAAATTTGAATAACCATCTAGCTTTTGTTTCACACTTTGAGCCCAAACATATAGAAGAAGCCGAAAATGATGTAAATTGGATAAATGCAATGCAAGAAGAACTAAACCAATTTACTAGAAACAAAGTGTGGGATCTAGTAGAGAGACCTTCTGAATATCCAATTATAGGTACAAAATGGATATATAAAAATAAGCTAGATGAAAATGGAATTGTTATAAGGAATAAGGCTAGACTAGTAGCAAAGGGTTATAATCAAGAAGAAGGTATAGACTTTGATGAAACCTTTGCTTCCGTAGCTAGACTTGAGGCTATTAGACTATTATTAGCATATGCATGCTCTAAGGACTTCAAGCTATATCAAATGGATGTAAAAAGTGCTTTTCTAAATGGGTTTATTAATGAGGAGGTATATGTGGAACAACCTCCTGGTTTTGAAAATCATCAATACCCCAATCATGTGTATAAACTGAACAAAGCACTTTATGGACTAAAACAAGCACCTAGAGCATGGTATGAGAGACTTAGTAAATTTCTATTAGAACATGAATTCTCTAGGGAAAATGTAGATACAACATTATTTCTGAAAAAGAAAAATAAGGATATGTTATTAGTACAGATTTATGTTGATGATATCATTTTCGGTGCTACTAACAATCGCCTCTGCGAGGAATTTGCTGATTTGATGCAGAGTGAGTTTGAGATGAGCATGATGGGAGAGCTGAACTACTTCCTCGGGCTTCAAATCAAACAATCTGAAGGAGGCATCTTCATCAATCAAGCCAAATATATCAAGGAGATGCTCAAGAAGTTTGATATGGAGGGAAACAAGTCAATCAACACCCCCATGAGCTCATCATGTAAGTTAGACCAAGATGAATCAGGTAAATCTGTAGATCAAAAACTTTATAGAGGTATGATAGGTTCTTTACTGTATCTTACTGCAAGTAGGCCTGATATTATGTTTAGTGTGTGCATGTGTGCTAGATATCAGGCTAATCCTAAAGAATCACACCTAGCTGCAGTTAAGAGAATCTTTAAATACTTAATAGGAACTAAGAACATAGGGCTGTGGTACTCTAAAGAATCTAGCCTAAACTTAATAGGGTACACAGATTCAGACTTCGCTGGATGTAAGCTTGATAGAAAAAGTACTAGCGGGTCTTGTCAATTTCTAGGAGAAAACCTAATCTCATGGTTTAGCAAGAAACAAAACTCGGTTGCATTATCCACTGCAGAAGCTGAATATGTTGCAGCCGGGAGTTGTTGTGCTCAAATCTTGTGGATTAAACAACAATTAGAAGATTATGGCATTAAACAAGATAAAATCCCCATTAATTGTGATAATACAAGTGCCATAAACCTAACTAAAAATCCAATTCAACACTCAAGAACTAAACACATTGAGATAAGACATCACTTCATAAGAGATCATGTATTGAATGGTGATGTGACTCTCCAATTTGTTTGTACTGATAATCAATTAGCAGATATTTTCACAAAACCCCTAAGTGAAGAGAGGTTCAGTGTACTTAGGAGGGGATTAGGAGTGATTGACCCATCCTAGTGGGAGTTTCCACTAGATTAATTGATTTTGATGATTAAAATGAGGTTAAAATAGAGTTTCTATTCAATGATCATCAAATCAGATCCCAACTAGGTGATTTTCCCTCATTTGGCACGGTTATAGCATGATTTTTAAGTGCGTGCCAAGGTTAGAGACGACTCGAGTAAGTTTCAGAGCCGGCTCCTAAGGGGGAGTCGACTCGCGCATTTGGGGGAGTCGACTCGCAAAGTTGGCAGCTGAGGGGGAGTCGACTCGCACATTGTCGGGAGTCGACTACAGGCGCATAAGGAGAGTCGACTCGCGCATTTTCTGGAGTCGACTCGAGGTCGAGTCGACTCGCGACTCAGGGGAGTCGACTCGCAGTCGGGATCCGACTTTTTAACCCTAGGTTTGTCGTTTCGCAAACACTTTTTCTCAAGCCGCCACTGTTCACAAAGCCCTAGAGCCGACTCCTAGGTCATCCTCGATCGTCTCCAAGCCCTTTTCCCGTCGATTCTTCGCCGGACATTGAGTTTCCGTCCGTTCCTAGGTCTTTTCAGGTCAGTCCCGAGCTTCCTCTATCGATCCTTCTTCGTTCTCTAGGTTTTCATCTCGTTTAGGTCAAGATGCCTCGCAAGGGAGTTGTTAGAAAGAGGTCCCGTCCCGTGGCCGGTCCCGAGCGGCGCTCCAAGGCGCGGCACGATCCCGCGAGGCAACCTCCTCCGGATCGTTCCCCGCCTAGGGTGGTTCATGTTAGGCCGTTGGCCGGGAAGGCCGTCACCTCCGGGAGGTATGTCACTTTCGACTATCTCTCCCGGGAAGGATTCACCATAGGCGATAGGCTTAGAGCCCAGGGTCTAGAGTACTTCCTCACCTTGGACCTTCCCACCTATCCTGGCCTAGTTCAAGAGTTCTACAGTACCGTCCATCGGGGAGATGGAGGTATTGAGGGCACGGTATTAGGTATCCCATTGCGTGTCACAGAGGACCTCATTGCCCATATCCTCCACCTTCCATTAGTAGGGGTGGCTCCTGCACATCCTGAGGATAGATTTGAGGCCCTTACGATCGTCTTAGGGCATCCACCTCAGTCTCCCCTAGATGAGGTATCTGCTAGCTCACTTCCTATTGAAGTGAGAATCCTTTTGAGCATTTTGTCCAGGTCCATCTTCCCTAAGACAGGGAGATTTGATTTTGTGAATGAGAGGGACCTAGCTATTATGTCTTACATTCTTCAGGACACCCCGGTCAACTTCCCCAAGCTCATTTATAGGTATATGTGTGAGCCCCTGGATAGACCTAGGCTCTCCCTCCCATACGGAATGATATTCACTCTTCTCTTTAGGCAGTACGAAATTTTCATTCCTGAGAAGGAACCCTCTCGTGCCTTGCGATGGACTGATCGCTTGGGTACGGGGACCATGCACAGGATGGGATTTCGGAAGAGAGAAGGGATCTGGGTTAGGAAGTCCACTCTCACCGCTCAGACCACCAGACCATCACCCAGTCCTGAGCCAGATTCTGACTACCCAGAGTTCCCAGACCATCCAGACCTTCCATCCACTCCTCCTGCTCCTACCACCTCTGCCGGACCTTCCTCCTCAGCTCCACCATCTATGGAGGTCCGTATTGATCCAGAGCAGCTCCGGGAGCTGCGGCAGGAGATCGTCCGAGATTTGAGGGACGAGCTGCTCCGGGAGCTCCGAGGTTCCGTGCCAGCTCCCACTCCTGCACCCACTCCATCCTCAGCATTGGTCCCATCCTTGACAGCCGTGACAGACATGACGGCTGAGGTGCGGCAGGAGATCTACAACATTAGGACCCTGGTGCAGGCCCAGTTCTACAGCATGAGCGAGGTCACGAGCACCACGAGGAGGATGCGGGATGACATCCGCCGTGACATGCACACCACCACCGAGGGGGCCGAGCGCTTGTCGAATGTGCTCATCGACAAGCTGGACGCACTTCAGACCTCGGTGACTGGGCTTCAGACGTCGGTGACTGAGCTCTCCACTACACATAGCAGAGCCACCACGTCTATTATCACGCAGCTGGGCCATGTTACAGAGGCAGTCGCCCTCCTCATGGAGCAGAGCCGATTGAGAGGAGGAGTCACATCCTCGAGAGGAGGAGCTACATCCTCCAGAGGAGGAGATGTATCCTCGAGAGGGGGAGCCACATCCTCCAGAGGAGGAGATGTATCCTCGAGAGGGGGAGCCACATCCTCGAGGAGGTCATAGATGATTTTGAGTTGTGTTTTGTCTTCTTTTGTATTGTTCTTGCTTTACCTATTGTATGCTCAAATGTATTCACCTTCATATCAATACAATGAGTAGACATCTTATCTTCATTTCTGTGCCATTTGATGATTGACTGTGCCATTTGTGCCATTGATTGTGTGTGATTACCTCCTTTTTGGTGTGATGACAAAAAGGGGGAGAAATGTGTAAGTATAAAATATGTAAAAGGGGAGAAATATTAAAAAATATGTAAAAGAAATCAATGGAAATAAATAAAAAATAAACTCTTAAAAACACACATAAATTTGTTCTAAGTGGATTCGGTACCTCGAGGCTCATTATCTCTCTTTTGGGGCTCCTAATGGAGTAATCTCCAGAATCTATTCAAGGGATATTCGGAGATTAGCTGAATCCTACTCAAGAACAAATTGACAGATTTTCCTCTAAAAACAAAAATTTTAGTTCAAAAATTTCAAAGCATTAAAAGGAAATTCAGAAAATCAAAACATAGTTGAATGCATATGTTGAGGGGGAGAATCTGAATTTTAATCAAGCTAAATCATTAATGTCATATAAGCCAAACAATTGATTGCAGAATATGAAGGCTTATATAATTCCAAATGAAAGGGGGAACTTTAACTCCGAAATTTAATGTTTCACTCCTTTCAAACTTGGATAAATTAAATTATCAGACATTTGAATTCATTTATGGAGTTTATTTCATTATTTACTGAGCAACTCATTTTACATATACTCAAAGTTTTGTCATCATCAAAAAGGGGGAGATTATGGAGTGATCGATTAAAACCCCGTTTGATTTTGATGAGCTCAATGCATTTGAGTATATCTTGTGATTACTAATGAATTCAATTGAGTGTTTCAGTGAAAATCCTGTCCAAGTGTCTCTAGACTTGGTTCATAGCATTTTGGATAAGTTAAGAAGTCTGCATGAACCAATGTCTGAGATACGAGTCGACTCCCGAGTTTCACGAGTCGACTCCAAGCGTATCAAGGTCACTGGCACGAGCTCGAGTCGACTCCTGATCAGTACGAGTCGACTCCGACTGAAAACAGATAGAAGGACAGAAGAGCAGTTTTTCAGGTCTGAGATTCGAGTCGACTCCAGTGGAACGCGAGTCGACTCCCAGCGGTACACACAGAAAAAGTCAGAGAGCGTTTTATGGACTCTGAGATTCGAGTCGACTCCAGTGGAACGCGAGTCGACTCCCAGCGGTACACAAAGAAAAAGTCAGAGAGCGTTTTATGGACTCTGAGATTCGAGTCGACTCCCGCAGTACGCGAGTCGACTCCGAGACTGTGCGACCATCGACAGACAGAAGACCATGTTACTGCCTCTGAGATTCGAGTCGACTCCCAGACAGCTCGAGTCGACTCCAAGACAAGCTTCACGTCAAAAAGGCAGAAGACCAACTTTCGGAAACTGAGAGCCGAGTCGACTCCAAGGAAGTTCGAGTCGACTCCAAGACTGGATGAGCCAAAAGACAGAGAATCGGGAGTTCGGGCTCTGAGATTCGAGTCGACTCCCAGGACAGTCGAGTCGACTCGAGTGGACAAAATTCAAATTTGGATCCACGAACTACAGAGGATGAGCCGACTCCAAAATTGCCAGGTCAGCGCCAGAAGTTGGCGAGTCGTCTCCGGGTTAAGACGAGTCGACTCCCAGTCAAGACGGCAACTTTAATTCAAACTGGGAACAGTTGCCGAGTCGACTCCGGAAAAGCTCGAGTCGACTCCTGCTACAGCCGAGTCGACTCCTGATCGCGCGAGTCGACTCCAACCCACCAACGGTCACATTGTCAGGCTGCGCAGAGTGTGCAGAACGGCCAGAAAAAGCAGAGTAACGGCTAGTTTCCGTGGGGGTTGGCTTAAATAGCCACAGAAGACTGTAGCAAGGCAGAGAACACACATTCCACTCCTAGCATTCAAGTCTTCAAGCTCTCTAAGTGCTCTTCAACGAGAAAAAGGGAAGATCTGCAATTACTGCTCCACCAACATCTTCCCAGCATTCAAAGCTTCCTCCTCCTGCTTTCAAGTCGATCACTCTTTCAAGAGGAGACCGGAGTTCCAGAAGCCACACCTCTTCACCATCTTAAAAGCGTTTGAGGGCTTCTAACTCCTTTACGATTATATTGTTTTAAATCTGCTTTTTGAGAAGCTATTTTCTGTTTTCTTCTATCTCGTGTATTTACTTGATTCAATCGGGGGATTGAATCAAGGGGATTAAGGTTGGTTGGTGAGCCAGTTTAAAACCAACGAGTGTAAGGGTTTGATTGTGAGCCCGGAAAAACAATCGGGGTTGGTTCTAGTCGGTGAGCCTGGGAAAACCGACCGAGTTCGTTGTGAGCTCGTAAAACAACAAGTTCGGTTGTGAGCTTGCAAAACAACCGGCTGTAATCCAAGGGGGTTAAAGTGAAATTCCCAAGTGAGACTTGGGGAGTGGACGTAGGAGCAAGGGTTAGCTCCGAACCACTATAAAACTTTGTGTTTGTAGTGCATTGTCTCTCATCTTCTTCCCCACACATTACTCACAGCACTTAGCTTTAATTAAATAACTGGCTATAGTATTTAGTTAATCATCCACAAAGTTTTAATTAGCTAAGTTAATTTAAAAACCCAATTCACCCCCCCCCCTCTTGGGTTGTCTATCTGGGCAACAAAACATATACACAGTATTTGATCAGATGTACAAGTCTAATGTTTTGATTAGAGCTAGATACAATGTGCATAATTCAAAATAGTCAATTTTCAGTTCTATCCTTATGCATAAAATTGATCTTAATAGCTCTTAGGCAATTTTAGCATATCTACTGAATTTCAATCAAGTTAAAATGTAGATGGATGCTAAAGACAATTGAGAGCTAAGTTCCTTTTTGACTCCCCCTTTCTTTTCCAGAAGGGCAATTATCTTAAAGCCAATATTCTTCAATTTTAACTCTTCTAATTCAACTTTCGAGTATGATTGTAAATTTTGTATTTTGCATTTTATATATTGGTTCTACAAATGTGTTTTTCTACTCCCCCTTTTTGTCATCAACAATGAAGGGGACAAATTATCCTTAGGTGCTTAAAGCATACTTTCTAGTAAAATTCAGCATAGTACCATGAACCACTCAAGGGTATTCAAGTTATTGCTCCTCCTGTCCAAGTTATTTTTATTAATGAATTCAGTCATTCATACCACTCCCCCTTTGTTCTGGAATTCATTTCAGACTCCTCTTTTTGTTTAAAATAGTTACCACAAGATGTGCTCCCCCTGTTTTGTATGCATTCATAAATTGTGTCAAATTTGAGCACTTAAGGTATGTTATGAGATCTTTAAGGCACATCATAGAATCACATACACAGAGTCATAAATGTACACAAGGTTTCAAAAGAAATTGTATGTCATTCATATATCATTGTAAACCTTTGAAGTCATTACAAAGTTGAAAGAGGAGATCATTACAAGTATTCATTTCTAATACAAAAAGTGTTTCAAAATGAGCCTAGGGTTTACAAAAGAAGAACCCTAGATGTCTACAAAATGTCCCTTATCGGCGACGTTGCTCATAAGCCCTACAAGCTGCATCTATAAATGCATTGATGGAATCTAGTAATGTTTTGAAACTGCTCTCCCTGGGACTGATGAAAGGCTGCCACTAGTGCTTCAAATTCAATGCTTGCCCTTTCAATTCTTCCTCGAAGTTGGGCAACCACAGTGCCCACATTACCTCCAGGGCTTGTCAGTTCTTGAAGGCTATTTGAAATGGTCCTCAAGCTGTCTTGTAGCTCAATGATCTGAAGGCTTGGGTGGCATTCACACTAACTAGTTCTTGCGCTGTAGCTTCTATCTGAGCTCTAATTTCCTTCAGCTCTTGTAGAATCCCTTCATGTGAGGCTCTGATGGGGGCCAACTCAGTAGAGATCATCGATCTCATCTCCTCCCTCATCTGCTAGCAAATAACAGATGCTAAAGTGCGCATCTGGTCTTCTGATAGGGAGTAGGGCCCACTGACTGGAGGAGGTGGTGGCATCTATGTGGAAGGTCCAGCTGAGCTGGAGGGTACATCAGGAAAGTCCATGTGGCTATGTGGAGGAGAGTGGTGATCAGGCTCCTGAAGTGGGATCTCAGGCTCTAGGGTTTGAGCTTTTCTCTTTGGTACCTTGACCCATGACCCATCTACCTTGTGAAACTCCATTCTTCGCATTGTGCTCTCATTATAATAGTCGGTGTTTCTCAAGGGTTTTGCAGGCTCATTTTCTGGAATGGGTACTTTGAAATGTTTGAAGAGTAGGGTAAGAATCATCCCATAAGGTATGCTAAACCTAGAATACCTATGACATGTAGCAATGTAGTTCAACATAAGTCTAGGGAGGTTTAGGGGAATCCCTAGTAGGATGTGGTGCATGATAACTAGGTCTCGCTCCGAAACAAAATCAAAGCGGCCGGTTTTAGGAAATAAGACTCGGTTGACAATACTCAAAAGGAGTCTCATCTCGGCATTCAGGTCTTGGGAGTTAACCACATCGAGAGGGCCGCAGTCCTCTCGTCCTAAAAGCAAGTTTAGGGCTATTTTCCTTTGGGGATGTGAGGTCGGAGCCTCACCGTCTTTAGAAATTTGCAAGACACTAGATAGGACGTCCTCATTAATTTCTACCAATGTCCCCCGGACATATGCAGTGTACCCTAAGTCCCCTAAGGCCATATTGCTAAATAGTTCTCTAACCAGGCCGGGGTAGGTCGATGTATTGAGTGTACAAAGGTGTTCCCAACCTTGGGCACGGAGTCTCTCTCCAATAGAGAACCCCTCACTATCTAGAAAATGAAAATCTATGTACCTTCCAGTGGTTACTGTGCGATTCGCACAGAAAATGGTCGCGGTTGGCGGAGCAACCGGAGGAGACGGCGCGGAAGGCTCTTCCCTCCGTTCCTCACCGTCGGTCGCTGCCCTAGGACGCCTCCCACCAGTCCTCCTAGCTCTTTTAGGTGCCATTGAATGGAAAACCTAGGGAAATGAGGAGAAAGAGGCTAGGGTTTGTGTTGGAGAGAAAATGGAGGCTAGGTTTTTGTTTTTTGTCGGGGATGAAGGGGATAGCTCGGGTCGGCTCGAGCTGTTTCGACCTATTTTAAAAACCCTCGTTCGGTCCTCGAGACGTCTCTGCGACTAAGGCGAAACGTCTCGCCGGGGGGACGTCTCTGCGATTTGCCAGAGACGTCTCCGGCACTGAAAAATTTCAGACTGATTTTTATCTTTTCCTAATTTGTTTCATTTAATCACACTAATCAATATGATTTCTTTTGGTGAATACAGAATGAGTTTGTTTGTGATCCTCCCCCTTAATAATACATCCTATAGAGGTTTGATAATGATTTTTGAATTATTAATGTTGAAATGAGGAATGTTTGACCAAATTTCGAATACCTATGAAATAGGCTCTGAAAATATCTCTATGAAGAGTCCAAGGGAGGGTAACCATCCTCCGGAAAGTCAAACAGTTCGTCATTTAGCTTAGATGGATTCATGCTTTCACTTATGTTGACCTTGAGGTGGATTACTAGCTTGAGTAGCAAAGCATTGCAATACAAGTTGAATTTATTTGCTAGGATTATACAAGCTCAAAGCATTCCTTAAGAAGTTGAACCTATCTTTACAAAGGGGCTTTGTAAAGATATCGGCCAATTGATTTTCAGTACATACATATTCAATCATCACATCATTTTTCAGCACATGATCCCTAATAAAGTGATGCCTAATTTCTATATGCTTTGATTTAGAGTGTTGGACAGGATTTTTTGTTAAATTGATTGCACTTGTATTATCACATTTAATTGGTATGTTGTGCATTTTGATACCGAAGTCTTCAAGTTGTTGCTTAATCCAAAGAACTTGGGCACAACAGCTTCCAGCTGCAATGTACTCAGCCTCAGCTGTGGACAAGGCGACTGAATTCTGTTTCTTGCTAAACCAAGAAACCAAATTAGCACCCAAGAATTGACATGTGCCACTTGTGCTTTTTCTGTCGAGTTTGCACCCGGCAAAATCAGCATCGGAATAAGCAATTAAATTTATGTCAGATTGTTTAGAATACCATAAGCCTACATTAGATGTCCCTACTAGATATCTAAAAATTCTTTTAACAGCTTGCAAGTGTGATTCCTTAGGACATGCTTGGTATCTAGCACACATGCAAACACTGAATAATATATCTGGCCTACTAGCAGTAAGGTAAAGTAAAGAGCCTATCATACCTCTGTATAATTTGCAGTCTATACTTTTACCTTTTTCATCTTTGTCAAGCTTGCAACTTGAGCCCATGGGTGTGCTAATTTCCTTTGCATCCTTCATCTTGAATTTTTCCAACATTTCCTTGATATATTTGGATTGACTGATGAAGATGCCTTCCTCTAATTGTTTTATTTGTAGCCCAAGGAAGAAGTTGAGCTCACCCATCATGCTCATTTCAAATTCTCCCTGCATAAGCTTGGCAAACTCTTGACAAAGACTATCATTAGTAGCACCAAAAATTATATCATCCACATAAATTTGCACAAGCAATAAGTCATTTCCTTTTCTTTTAATGAAGAGGGTTTTGTCTACATTTCCTCTCTTAAATTTATTTTCAATTAGAAAATTACTTAATCTTTCATACCATGCCCTAGGAGCTTGCTTAAGCCCATACAATGCTTTATGCAATTTATAAACGTAATCTGGATGTAAGTGGTTTTCAAAGCCTGGAGGTTGTCCTACATAAACTTCCTTCATTATATAACCATTTAGAAATGCACTTTTTACATCCATTTGATAGAGTTTAAAGTCCATGAAGCATGCATATGCCAAAAGTAGTCTAATAGCCTCTAACCTAGCAACAGGAGCAAAAGTTTCATCAAAATCTATTCCTTCCTCCTGATTATAGCCTTTGGCCACTAGCCTAGCTTTGTTTTCTTATTACTACTCCATCTTCATCTAGTTTATTTCTATATACCCATTTGGTGCCTATAATTGAAACATTAGGGGGTCTTTTCATTAAAGTCCAAACTTGATTTCTTTCAAATTGATTTAATTCCTCTTGCATAGCATTCATCCAATTATCATCTTTTTCGGCTTCTTCTAGTGATTTAGGCTCTATTTGTGAAACGAAAGCAAGATAATTACTAGTATTTCTTAGAGAGGATCTTGTTCTTACCCCTTGCGAGGGATCACCAAAGATTAGATCCCTTGGATGACCATGTGCATACCTCCATTCCCTCGGAAGATCTTGATTTGTTGCTTGGGGTTGATCTTCTTCATCTTGCTGAATTGTATCTTCCTTGACTTCATCCTCAAGTTGTTTGTCTTGTATGGAGAACTCCTTCATTCTGTCTTCAAGTATACCTGCATCATTATCTTCTTCTTTTCTAGAAGAATCTCCATTAGCTTCATCAAAGACAACATGTATGGATTCTTCAACAACGAGAGTTCTCTTGTTGAAGACCCTGTATGCTCTACTAGATGAGGAATAACCTAAGAAGATCCCCTCATCTGATTTGGCACTAAATTTACTTAGATTGTCCTTTCCATTGTTTAAAATAAAACACCTACAACCGAACACATGAAAGTAGCTTATATTGGGCTTCTTATTTTTCATTAACTCATAGGGTGTTTTCTTTAAAATAGATCTAACTAATGCACGGTTTAAAATGTGACATGCAGTATTTATTGCTTCAGCCCAAAAGTATTTGGTAGATCCGATTCGCACAACATGGTACGAGCCATATCTGCTAGTGTGCGATTCTTCCTTTCTACCACCCCATTTGTTGGGGTGTCCTAGGGGCCGAGAAATTGTGATTGATACCATTTTCGTCACAAAACTTTTCAAAGTGCTGATTTTCAAAACTCGGTACCATGATCACTCCTAATTGCTTTTAGTTTAAGATTGAGTTCATTCGAAATTCTATTATGAAACTTGATAAAAGCGGAAAAGGACTCATCTTTATGTGCAAGAAATGAAACCCATGTAAAACGTGAAAAATCATCAACAATTACAAGACCAAATTCTTACTGTTGCCCCAGAGATTGGTCACCCAAGAGGGGGTGAATTGGGTGTTTTAAAACTTTTCAACTAATTAAAAAATAAAACACGTAAATGTATGAACTAAAGTAAAGATAAAGGGATGAGAAGAGACAATCACAAACACACGGTTTTATAGTGGTTCGGAGCTTCCACCGCTCCTACATCCACTCCCCAAAGCGCCTTTGGGAATTTCCACTATAATCCAAGATTACAGTACGGTAGTTTTGCGAGTTCACTACCCAACTCGTTGTTTACACCGGGCTCACAACAAACCCTAAAATCCGGTAGTTTTTCGAGTGAACTACCCAACTCGTTGTTTTACCTCGGGCTAACAACGAACCCTAAAACCCCCAATTTCTCTTAGGCTTGGGACGCCTTTCCCTTGTTCCAAGTCCCTTGACTGGAACAAGCACCACAATGAAAGAGTTTACAAAAGAAAAGAGAAGCTCTAAAAAGCAAATATATCAACTATGAACAATAGAACCCGGAAGAATCCTTTTGCCGTTGGAAGCGTGGGAAATGTTGATTCTTCCGATGTGGAACGCGTAGGATCGAGTGTGAGCTTTGAATCCCGAGCGCACGAGAAGTGGTTGAGCTTGAAATCACTTGGGAAGCTTGAAAGCACTTGATTTCTTCACTTGAATGCTCTCACTCCCTTGAACTTTTCTCTCTTGAATGATTTTGCTTTTGGGTTGGTAAAAAGTTGTTGAGAAGCACTTAAGAGCTCCCTTTTATAGCCCAAAAAGCAAATATAGCTGTTAGAGATAAAGTAGAGAAGATTTGAAATTCAAATCAAACCTGAAAAGTTGTCAGTCGCGTTCCAGACGCTCCGGGGACGTCTCCGCTACAACGAGAGACGTCTCGGCTACTGGATTTTACTTTTTCCGTTGTTTGGGGTCGACTCGCACTTTACGGGGACGTCTCGGCTTGTCTGCACTTTTTGAGTGGGGACGACTCCGCTGCCTTGGGGACGACTCCCCTTCTTTGTCTCCGAAAAACTTGTCCTCTGGAATTTCCTGAGAGAGTCGACTCCGCTCTTTCAGGGGACGTCTCGGCTTGTCTGCACTTTATGCATGGGGACGACTCCGCTGTCTCAGGGTCGACTCTGCTTCTTTATCTCCCTAAAAACCATTCTCTGGAAAACCCTGAGAGAGCCGTCTCGGCTATCTTGGGGACGACTCGGGAACTCTCCTTTTTACCTGCGGGGACGACTCGGCGTACAGTGGGGACGTCTCGCGCATATCTCTTGAAAACTGCCTTTCTGCCGCCACTGAGAGAGTCGACTCCGCTACTGAGAGAGTCGACTCCGCTAACGCGGGGACGACTCGGCAGGTGCCGGGGACGTCTCCAAGTGTGCCAGTTCTTCCTGTTTGTTCCAGAGACGTCTCTGAAACTATCAGGAGACGTCTCGGCTGTCCCTGAACTTTTTCATTAACTCAAAATGTTCTTCAATGAATTCATAAAATTATGGGAACTTGCCTAGACATTTCTCAACAATATTCTAGATAAAACACATGAATTCCTTAATTAAATTGTTAAGATATAATGGAATTATGCTCTAGTGTTTTGTATTCATCAAAATCCATTAGGGGGTCAACAATCTCCCCCTTTTTGATGATGACAAAACACTGAGTATATGCAAAATTTGAAATTTAAACATATACACAGTATTTGATCGGATGTACAAGTATAATGTTTTGATTAGAACTAGATACAACGTGCATCACTCAAAATATTCAATTTTCAGTTCTTTCCTTGTGCATAAGATTGATCTTTATAGTTCTTAAATGATTTTGGCATATGAACTGAATTTGAATCAAGTTAAAATGAAATATTGATGCTGAAGATAATTGAAAGCTAGATTCTTTTTTGACTCCCCCTTTCTTTTCCAGAAGGGCAATTATCTTAAAATCAACTTTGGAGTATGATTAAAAATTTTGCATTCCATATACATATCTACTCCCCCTTTTTGTCATCAACATGAAGGGGACAAATTATCCTTAAAGCTCGATTTATAGTGGAATTCAGCATTCATTTTACTCAAGGATATTCAAGTTGTGCTCCCCCTGTCCAGGTCATTTCTATTAGTGTATTCATATCACTCTCCCTTTGTTTTGGAATCATTTCAGACTCATCTTTTGTTTAATATAGTTATCACAAGATGTTGCTCCCCCTGTTTTATGTGCAGTGTTTCTTTGTATCAAATTTGAACACTCAAGGTATGTGGTAAGATTTTTATGGCATATCACACAATCACATACACTATCACAGCAACACATACACAGAATTGGCAATGTTACACAAAGTTTTCAAAGAGATTGTATATATTCATATGTCATTGTTAAACCTTTGAAGTCAGTACATAGTCAAAAGAAGAAATCATTACAAGTATTGATTTCTAATACAAAAAGTTTTTCAAAATAGCCTAGGATTTACAAAAAGAAGATCCTACAAGATATCCATCATCGGCGACGTTGCTCATGAGCCCTACCAGCTGTATTTTGTTCATAAGCCTTACAAGCTGCATCTATGAATGCATTGATGGAATCCACGAGGGTCTTAAATTGATCTCCCTGTGACTTGTAGAAACCCTGCCACAAGTGCCTCAAACTCTATGGTTGCCATTTCGATTCTTCCTCTGAGTTGGGCAACCAAAGTGCCCACATTGCCTCCTGGCTTTGTCAACTCTTTGAGGTTCTTGGAAATGGCCTTCAAGCTGTCCTTGAGCTCTATTGATCTGATGGTTTGGGTGGCACCCACCCCAACTATTTGTTGCTCTTGGGCTTCAATTTGAGCTTTAATTTCTTGCAGCTCTTGTCTGATGGGGGCCAGCTCCGCAGAGATCATGGATCTCATCTCTTCCCTCATCTGCTGACAAATGACAGATGCTAAGGTGTGCATCTGCTCCTCTGATAGGAAGGAGGGCCCACTGACTGGAGGAGGTGGTGGCATGGATGTGGAAGGTCCAGCTGAGCTGGAGGGAATATCAGGGATATCCATGTGACTAGGTGGAGGAGAGTGATGGTCAGACTCATGATGTGGGATCTCAGGCTCTATGGTTTGTGCTTTTCTTTTTGGAACCTTGACCCAAGATCCATCTATCTTTTGAAACTCCATTCTTCTCATTGTTCCCTCATTATAATAGTCGGTGTTTCTCAAGGGCTTTGCAGGTTCATTTGTTGGAATGGGAACCTTAAAGTGTTTGAAAACTAAGGTAAAGATCATGCCATAGGGTATACTAAACCTAGAATACCTATGACATTGGGCAATGTAATTTAGCATGAGTCTAGGGAGGTTTAGAGGGATCCCTAGTAGGATATGGTGCATTATAACTAAGTCTCGCTCCGAAACAAAATCGAAGCGACCGGTTTTAGGAAATAGGACCCGATTGACAATGCTTAAAAGAAGTCTCATTTCTGCATTTAGGTCCTGGGAGTAGACAACATCAAGAGGGCCGCAGTCCTCTCTTCCTAAAATTAAGTTTAGGGCTATTTCCTTTTGGGGATGTGAGGTTGGAGCCTCGCCGTCCCTAGGGATTTGCAAAACAGTGGATAAGATGTCCTCATTAATTTCTACTAATGTCCCACGGACATATGCGGTGTACCCTAAGTCCCCTAAAGCCATATTACTAAACATTTCTCTAACAAGGCCGGGGTAGGTCGAGGTATTGAGGGTGCAAAGGTGCTCCCACCCTTGGGCTCGGAGTCTCTCTCCAATAGAGAACCCCTCATTATCTAAAAATGCAAAATCTATGTACCTCCCAGTCGTGACTGTGCGATTTGCACAGGAAATCGTCGTGGTCGGCGGAGCAACCGGAGGAGAAGGCGCGGAGGGTTCTTCCCGCCGTTCCTCACCGTCGGCCGCTACTCTAGGTCGCCTCCCACGGGTTGTCCTAGCTTTCTTTGGTGCCATGGATGCTAGGGTTTGTGATTTAGAGCAAACGGAGGCTAGGATTTGAGGTGGAGAGCAAATGGAGGCTAGGGTTTTCCGTTTTGGTCGGGAATGAGGGAGAAAGCTCGAGTCGGCTCGAGCAATTTCGACCTATTTAAAAAGCCCTCATTCGGTCCCCGAGATGTCTCCGAGACTAAGGCGAGACGTCTCGCCTGGGGGGACGTCTCTGCGATTTGCCAGAGACGTCTCCGGCACTGAAAAAATTTTAGACTGCATTCTATCTTTTCCCAATTTTTGTTTAATCACCCTAATCAATCATGATTTCTTTTGATAAACATAGAGTGAATTTGTTTGTGATCCTCCCCCTTAATAATACATCCTATAATAATTTGATAATGATTTTGAATTATTAATATTGAAATGAGGAATGTTTGACCAAATTTCGAATACCTATGATATAGGCTCTGAAAATATCTCTATGAAGAGTCCAAGGGAGGGTAACCATCCTCCGGAAAGTCAAACAGTTCGTCATTTAGCTTAGATGAATTCTTGTTTTCACTTATGTTTACCTTGAGGTTGATGACTAGTTTGAGTAGCAAAGCAATGCAATACAAATTCAACTCATTTGCTAGGATCATACAAGCTCAATGCATTCCTTAAGAAATTGAATCTATCTTTACAAAGGGGCTTTGTAAAGATATCAGCTAATTGATTTTCAGTACATACATATTCAATCATCACATCATTTTCAGCACATGATCCCTAATAAAATGATGCCTAATCTCTATATGCTTTGACTTAGAGTGTTGGACAGGATTTTTTGTTAAATTAATTGCGCTTGTATTATCACACTTAATTGTATATTGTCCATTTTAATACCGAAGTCTTCAAGTTGTTGCTTAATCCAAAGAACTTGGGCACAACAGCTTCCAGCTGCAATGTACTCAGCTTCAGCTGTGGACAAGGCAACTGAATTTTGTTTCTTGCTAAACCAAGAAACCAAATTGGCAACCCAAGAATTGACATGTGCCACTTGTGCTTTTCTGTCGAGCTTGCACTCGGCAAAATCAGAATCGGAATAAGCAATTAAATCTATGTCAGATTGTTTAGAATACCATAAGCCTACATTAGATGTCCCTACTAGATATCTAAAAATTCTTTTAACAGCTTGCAAGTGTGATTCCTTAGGACATGCTTGGTATCTAGCACACATACAAACACTGAATAATATATCTGGTCTACTAGCAGTAAGGTAAAGTAAAGAGCCTATCATACCTCTGTACAATTGCAGTCTATACTTTTACCTTTTCATCTTTGTCAAGCTTGCAACTTGAGCCCATGGGTGTGCTGATTTCCTTTGCATCCTTCATCTTGAATTTTTCCAACATTTCCTTGATGTATTTGGACTGACTGATGAAGATGCCTTCCTCTGATTGTTTTATTTGTAGCCCAAGGAAGAAGTTGAGCTCACCCATCATGCTCATTTCAAATTCTCCCTGCATAAGCTTGGCAAGCTCTTGACAAAGACTATCATTAGTAGCACCAAAAATTATATCATCCACATAAATTTGTACAAGCAATAAGTCATTTCCTTTTCTTTTAATAAAGAGGGTTTTGTCTACATTTTCTCTCTTAAATTTGTTCTCAATTAGGAAATTACTTAATCTTTCATACCATGCCCTAGGGGCTTGCTTAAGTCCATACAATGCTTTATGCAATTTATACACATAATCTGGATGTAAGTGATTTTCAAAACCTGGAGGTTGTCCTACATAAACTTCCTCCATTATATAGCCATTTAAGAATGCACTTTTTACATCCATTTGATAGAGTTTAAAATCCATGAAGCATGCATATGCTAAAAACAGTCTAATAGCCTCTAACCTAGCAACAGGAGCAAAAGTTTCATCAAAATCTATTCCTTCCTCCTGATTATATCCTTTGGCCACTAGCCTAGCTTTGTTTCTTATTACAATTCCATCTTCATCTAGTTTATTTCTATACACCCACTTGGTGCCTATAATTGAAACATTAGGGGGTCTTTTCATTAGAGTCCAAACTTCATTTCTTTCAAATTGGTTTAATTCCTCTTGCATAGCATTCATCCAATTATCATCTTTTTCGGCTTCTTCTAGTGATTTAGGCTCTATTTGTGAAACGAAAGCAAGATAATTACTAGTATTTCTTAGAGAGGATCTAGTTCTTATACCTTGTGAAGGATCACCAAGGATTAGATCCTTTGGATGACCATGTGCATACCTCCATTCCTTAGGAAGATCTTGATTTCTTGATTGAGGTTGATCTTCTTCACCTTGCTGATTTGCATCTTCTTTGGTCTCATCCTCATGTTGTTTGTCTTGTATGGAGAATTTCTTCATTCGGTCTTCAAGTATACCTGCATCACCATCTTCTTCTTTTCTAGAAGAATCTCCATTAGCTTCATCAAAAACAACATGAATGGATTCTTCAACAACGAGAGTTCTCTTGTTGAAGACCCTGTATGCTCTACTAGATGAGGAATAACCTAAGAAGATCCCCTCATCTGATTTAGCACTAAATTTACTTAGATTGTCCTTTCCATTGTTTAAAATAAAGCATCGACAACCGAAAACATGAAAATAACTTATATTTGGTTTCTTACTTTTTATCAACTCATAAGGTGTTTTCTTTAAGATGGATCTAACTAAAGCACGATTTAAGATATAACATGAGGTATTTATTGCTTCAGCCCAAAAATACTTTGGTAGATCCGATTCGCACAACATGGTACGAGCCATATCTGCTAGTGTGCGATTCTTCCTTTCTACCATCCCGTTTTGTTGAGGTGTCCTAGGTGCCGAGAAGTTGTGATTGATACCATTTTCTTCACAAAATTTTTCAAAATACTGATTTTCAAACTCGGTACCATGATCACTCCTAATTGCTTTTAGTTTAAGATTGAGTTCATTCGAAACTCTATTATGAAACTTAATAAAAGCGGAAAAGGACTCATCTTTATGTGCAAGAAATGAAACCCATGTAAAACGTGAAAAATCATCAATAATTACAAGACCAAATTTCTTACCCCCTAGACTAGCAGTTCTAGTGGGTCCAAACAAATCCATGTGAATTAGTTCTAAGGGTTTTGATGTTGAAACTATGTTCTTAGACTTAAAGGAACTTCTTGTTTGTTTTCCTAATTGACATGCAGCACAAATTTTATTCTTTTCAAAGTCTATTTTTGGTAGCCCTTTGACTAGATCCTTTGTAATTAATTTAGAGATTAAATCCATGCTAGCATGCCCTAACCTACGATGCCATAACCAACTAGTCTCATTGACTTTGGGATTCATGGCTACAAGACATTGGCCATCCTTCATGGTGAGATCATCAAGATCTACCATGTAAACATTTCCATGCCTATGTCCTGTGAGTATGATCTCATTATCAATTGGACTACTAATTATGCATAGTGATGATTCAAATGACACTTTAAAGCCCTTGTCACAAAATTGACTTATACTTAATAAATTATGTTTTAGTCCATTAACTAACAATACATTATCAATAAATGAGGAGGGTGATATGGAGATTTTACCAACACCAATGATTCGGCCTTTAGCATTGTCTCCAAATGTGACTACTCCTCCTTCTTTTGATTCCAAGGTGACGAAGAGACTCTTGTCACCGGTCATATGCCTTGAGCAACCGCTATCAAGATACCACATTCTCTTTTTATTTTCGGCTGCAAGGCATACCTGCAAAATGATCATGTGAAGCTCTTAGGTACCCAAGTTTTCTTGGGTCCTTCGTGGTTAGTGTGGTTGGTTCCCTTAGGCACCCATACTTTAGTTATGTTTTTGGCTTTCACAAATGTACTCTTGTTAGTTTGGATTTTTCTTTGAATACAAGAGTAGGCTTTATGTCCATTCTTTCCACAATGAAAGCATGTAGGTTTTTCAGTTTTTACATCTTTTGCTTTTACAAAGAAATTCTTTAGATACTTTTGTTGTTTATTAGTTTTATATCCTAATCCGGCTTTATTGAAAACAGCTCTTTGATTTGAAAGAATGAGATTTAATTTTTCAGAGCTTTGTGTGAATTTTTCAACGATTGGTTTGTACTTATGTACCTCATTCTTAAGATTCAAATTTTCTTTAACTAGTTCTTCCTTATCTTTTCTAAGAGATTCAACGTTTTGTGCAAGTGAGGTATTATTATCGAGTAGGAATTTTACTTTTAGATTTAATTCCTTAATTAGTGTTTTTGCCTTTTCATTTTCAATGCTAAGTTTTGAATTTTGATTTCTAGGTTAGTAGTGTTAATATTTTTAACGCTCTCCTTTTCAATTAATAGGTTTTCAATATTTTCCTTCAGTTTTTGATTGGAGGCTTTTAATTCTTTATTCTTTGCTCCTAACATACTACAATCACCCATAAGTTCTTGAAAAGCTTCATATAATTCTTCTAAAGTAAAATTTATGGTTGGGTTTTGACATACCTCGTCATCTTCGAACGCCATGAAGCATAGATTGGCGGTCTCTTCCTTCTCTTCTTCGGAGGATGATGTGTCACTATCATCCCATGTTGCCTTCAATGCCTTCTTCTTCTTCTTTCCAAAATACTTCTTTTGTTGAGGGCATTCGGAACGAATATGTCCCGGTCTCTTGCAATCATAGCATACGATTGGGTCTCTTTCTTTTTCCTTTTCTTTTTCCCAATCATTTCTCCCTCCAAATTTCTTTCTTGGGAAGGGTTTCTTTCTTCTCATGAATTTTTTAAACTTTCTTACTATCAAACCCAAGTCCTCATCTTGACTTTCTTCTTCACTCTCACTGCTCTCTTCTTCACATACACGTGAGGTAGCCTTGAGTGCGATTGTCTTTTTCTTTGGCAACTCTTCTTCATGCTGCTTCATCGTGAGCTCATGCGTCATCAATGAGCCCAAGAGTTGTTCTAGCCCCAAGGTGTTGAGGTCTTTGGCTTCTACAATCGCCGTGACCTTTGCTTCCCATGCTTTTGGCAATGACCTGAGAATTTTCCTCACAAGTTCGGGGTTAGTGTAAGATTTGCCCAAGCTTTTTAGGCCATTAATAATTTCGGTAAAACGTGTGAACATGCATGTGATGGTTTCATTAGGTTCCATCTTAAACAATTCATATTTGTGAACTAGAATGTTCACTTTGGACTCTTTGACTTGATTTGTACCCTCGTGGGTAACTTCAAGCCTATCCCATATTTCCTTAGCGGAACTACATGTAGAGACTCTATTGAACTCATTTACATCTAAAGAACAAAATAGTGAGTTCATGGCTCTAGAATTGAGTTGAGCCATCCTATCATCATTCTCATCCCAATCCTCCTCAGGTTTGGGAACTCGAATGCCATTAACCACATGTGATGGTTCTTGTGGTCCCTTGACTATAACCCTCCACAAGGCATAGTCTTGTGCTTGAATGAAGATTTTCATTCTAGTCTTCCAATAGGTATAATTTGTCCCATTGAAGAGTGGAGGTCTATTGGTTACTTGCCCCTCGGCAGGAACATTGTTAAAGGGTGTTCCCATCTAGATCTTTGGCTAAGACGGTTAGGTCTTTCAAGAAATACACAGAGCACCTGCTCTGATACCACTTGTTGCCCAGAGATGGTCACCCAAGAGGGGGGTGAATTGGGTGTTTTAAAACTTTTCAACTAATTAAAAAATAAAACACGTAAATGTATGAACTAAAGTAAAGATAAAGGGATGAGAAGAGACAATCACAAACACACGGTTTTATAGTGGTTCGGAGCTTCCACCGCTCCTACATCCACTCCCCAAAGCGCCTTTGGGAATTTCCACTATAATCCAAGATTACAGTACGGTAGTTTTGCGAGTTCACTACCCAACTCGTTGTTTTACACCGGGCTCACAACAAACCCTAAAATCCGGTAGTTTTTCGAGTGAACTACCCAACTCGTTGTTTTACCTCGGGCTAACAACGAACCCTAAAACCCCCAATTTCTCTTAGGCTTGGGACGCCTTTCCCTTGTTCCAAGTCCCTTGACTGGAACAAGCACCACAATGAAAGAGTTTACAAAAGAAAAGAGAAGCTCTAAAAAGCAAATATATCAACTATGAACAATAGAACCCGGAAGAATCCTTTTGCCGTTGGAAGCGTGGGAAATGTTGATTCTTCCGATGTGGAACGCGTAGGATCGAGTGTGAGCTTTGAATCCCGAGCGCACGAGAGTGGTTGAGCTTGAAATCACTTGGGAAGCTTGAAAGCACTTGATTTCTTCACTTGAATGCTCTCACTCCCTTGAACTTTTCTCTCTTGAATGATTTTGCTTTTGGGTTGGTAAAAAGTTGTTGAGAAGCACTTAAGAGCTCCCTTTTATAGCCCAAAAAGCAAATATAGCCGTTAGAGATAAAGTAGAGAAGATTTGAAATTCAAATCAAACCTGAAAAGTTGTCAGTCGCGTTCCAGACGCTCCGGGGACGTCTCCGCTACAACGAGAGACGTCTCGGCTACTGGATTTTACTTTTTCCGTTGTTTGGGGTCGACTCGGCACTTTACGGGGACGTCTCGGCTTGTCTGCACTTTTTGAGTGGGGACGACTCCGCTGCCTTGGGGACGACTCCCCTTCTTTGTCTCCGAAAAACTTGTCCTCTGGAATTTCCTGAGAGAGTCGACTCCGCTCTTTCAGGGGACGTCTCGGCTTGTCTGCACTTTATGCATGGGGACGACTCCGCTGTCTCAGGGTCGACTCTGCTTCTTTATCTCCCTAAAAACCATTCTCTGAAAAACCCTGAGAGAGCCGTCTCGGCTATCTTGGGGACGACTCGGGAACTCTCCTTTTTACCTGCGGGGACGACTCGGCGTACAGTGGGGACGTCTCGCGCATATCTCTTGAAAACTGCCTTTCTGCCGCCACTGAGAGAGTCGACTCCGCTACTGAGAGAGTCGACTCCGCTAACGCGGGGACGACTCGGCAGGTGCCGGGGACGTCTCCAAGTGTGCCAGTTCTTCCTGTTTGTTCCAGAGACGTCTCTGAAACTATCAGGAGACGTCTCGGCTGTCCCTGAACTTTTTCATTAACTCAAAATGTTCTTCAATGAATTCATAAAAATTATGGGAACTTGCCTAGACATTTCTCAACAATATTCTAGATAAAACACATGAATTCCTTAATTAAATTGTTAAGATATAATGGAATTATGCTCTAGTGATTTGTATTCATCAAAATCCATTAGGGGGTCAACACTTACCCCCTAGACTAGCAGTTCTAGTGGGTCCAAACAAATCCATGTGAATTAGTTCTAGGAGTTTTGATGTTGAGACTATGTTCTTAGACTTGAAAGAACTTCTTGTTTGTTTCTCTAATTGGCATGCAGCACAAATTTTGTTCTTTTCAAAGTCTATTTTTGGTAGTCCTTTGACTAGATCTTTTGTAATCAATTTAGAAATTAAATCCATGCTAGCATGCCCTAACCTACGATGCCATAACCAACTAGTCTCATTAACTTTGGGATCCATGGCTACAAGACATTGGCCATCCTTCATGATGAGATCATCAAGATCTACCATGTAAACATTTCCATGCCTATGTCCCGTAAGTATGATCTCATTGTCAACTGGACTACTAATTATGCATAGTGAAGATTCAAATGACACTTTAAAACCCTTGTCACAAAATTGACTTATACTTAATAAATTATGTTTTAGTCCATTAACTAACAATACATTGTCAATAAATGAGGAGGGTGATATGGAGATTTTACCAACACCAATGATTTGACCTTTTGCATTGTCTCCAAATGTGACTACTCCTCCTTCTTTTGATTTCAAGGTGACGAAGAGACTCTTGTCACCGGTCATATGCCTTGAGCAACCACTATCAAGATACCACATTCTCTTTTTATTCTCGGCTGCAAGGCATACCTGCAAAATGATCATGTGAAGCTCTTAGGTACCCAAGTTTTCTTGGGTCCTTCGTGGTTAGTGTAGTTGGTTCCCTTAGGCACCCATACTTTAGTTATGTTTTTAGCTTTTACAAATGTACTCTTGTTTGTTTGGATCTTTCTTTGAATACAAGAGTAAGCTTTATGTCCACTTTTTCCACAATGAAAGCATGTAGGTTTTTCAGTTTTGACATCTTTTGCTTTCACAAAGAAATTCTTTAGATACTTTTGTTGCTTGTTAGTTTTATATCCTAATCCGGCTTTATTAAAAACAGCTCTTTGATTTGAAAGAATAAGACTTAATTTTTCAAAGCTTTGTGTAAATTTTTCAACAATTGGTTTGTACTTATGTACCTCATTCTTAAGATTCAAATTTTCTTTAACTAGTTCTTCCTTATCCTTTTTAAGGGATTCAACATGTTGTGCAAGTGAGGTATTATTATCGAGTAGGAATTTTACTTTTAGATTTAATTTCTTAATTAGTGTTTTTGCCGTTTCATTTTCAATGCTAAGTTTTGAATTTTTATTTTCTAGATCAATGGTGTTAACATTTTCAACGCTCTCTTTCTCAATCAATAGATTTTTAATATTATCCTTTAGTTTTAGATTGGAGGCTTTTAATTCTTTATTCTTTGCTCCTAACATACTACAATCACTCATAAGTTCTTGAAAAGCTTCATACAATTCTTCTAAAGTAAAATTTATAGTTGAGTTTTGACATACGTCGTCATCTTCGAATGCCATGAAGCACAAGTTGGCGGTTTCTTCCTTCTCTTCCTCGGAGGAGGATGTGTCACTATCATCCCACGTTGCTTTCAATGCCTTCTTCTTCTTCTTTCCAAAGTGCTTCTTTTGTTGAGGGCATTCGGAACGAATGTGTCCCGGTCTCTTGCAATCATAGCATATGATTGGGTCTCTTTCTTTTTCTTTTTCCTTTTTCCAATCATTTCTCCCTCCAAACTTCTTTCTTGGGAAGGGTTTCTTTCTTCTCATGAATTTCTTAAATTTTCTTACTATTAAACCCAAGTCCTCATCTTCGCTTTCTTCTTCACTCTCACTACTTTCTTCTTCACACACACTCGAAGTAGCCTTGAGTGCGATTGTCTTCTTCTTTGGCGCATCTTCTTCATGTTGCTTCATTGTCAGCTCATGCGTCATCAATGAGCCCAATAGCTGTTCGAGTGCCAATGTGTTGAGGTCTTTGGCTTCTACAATCACCGTGACCTTCGCTTCCCAAGCTTTCGGCAAAGACCTGAGAATTTTGCTCACAAGTTCTTGATTAGTATAAGATTTACCCAAACTCTTTAAACCATTTATTATGTCGGTGAAACGTGTGAACATGCATGTGATGGTTTCATTGGGTTCCATCTTAAATAGCTCATATTTGTGAACTAGAATGTTCACTTTAGATTCTTTGACTTGATTTGTACCCTCGTGGGTAACTTCAAGTCTATCCCATATTTTCTTGGCAGAAGTACAGGTTGAAACTCTATTGAACTCATTCACATCTAGAGCACAAAATAATGAGTTCATGGCTCTAGAGTTGAGTTGAACCATCCTATTATCATTCTCATTCCAATCCTCCTCAGGTTTGGGAACTTGAATACCATTAACCATGTGAGATGGTTCTTGTAGTCCCTTAACTATAACCCTCCACAAGGCATAATCTTGTGCTTGAATAAAGATCCTCATTCTAGTCTTCCAATAGGTATAATTTGTCCCATTGAAGAGTCGAGGTCTATTGGTTGCCTGCCCCTCAGTAGGAACATTGTTGAAGGGTGTTGCCATCTAGATCTTTAGCTAAGACGGTTAGGTCTTCAAGAAATATACAGAGCACCCGCTCTGATACCACTTGTTGCCCAGAGATGGTCACCCAAGAGGGGGGTGAATTGGGTGTTTTAAAACTTTTTGTCTAATAAAACACACAAATGTATGAGCTAAAGTAAAAATAAAGGTATGAAAACAGACAATCGCAAACACAAGCTTTTATAGTGGTTCGGAGCTTCCACTGCTCCTACATCCACTCCCCAAAGCACCTTTGGGAATTTTCACTATAATCCAAGATTACAGTACGGTAGTTTTGCGAGTGCACTACCCAACTCGTTGTTTTACACCGGGCTAACAACGAACCCTAAAATCCCCAATTTCACCTAGGCTTGGGACGCCTTTTTCTTGTTCCAAGTCCCTTGACTGGAACAAGCACAATATTGAAAAAGTTTTACAAAAGATTTGAAAGCTCTAAATAAGCAAATATAACAATGATAAACAATGAAACCCGGAAGAACCCTTTTAGCCGTTGGAAGCGTGGGAAATAGTGGTTCTTCCGATGTGGATCGCGTTGGCTTGAATGTGAGCTTTGAATGCCTAGCGGAAGAGAGTAGTTGAGCACGAAATCACTTGGGAAGCTTGAAGGCACTTGATTTCTTCACTTGAATGCACTAACTCCCTTGAACCTCTTTTTCTTTCTTCTCTCTTGAATGATCTTGTGTTGGGTTTTTTTTTGAGAAGTTGTTGGAAAGCACTTAAGAGCTCCCTTTTATAGCCCAAAAAGCAAATATAGCCGTTAGAGATAAAGTTAAAGAGATTTGAAATTCAAACCAAACCTGCAAAAGTTGTCAGTCGCGTCCCAGGCGCTCCGGAGACGTCTCCGCTTCATCGCGAGACGTCTCGGCTGTAAGATTTTACTTTTGACGATGTTTGGGGTCGACTCGGCGCTTTACGGGGGCGACTCCGATGATGAACGGTTTGAATTCTTGTTTTTCTGTTTTTCTGAGAGGGTCGCCTCGGCGCTTTACGGGGACGTCTCGGCTTCTTTGCGCTTTTTGCATGGGGACGACTCCGCTGCCTTGGGGACGACTCCGCCGTTATATCTCCGAAAAACATGTCTTCTGGAATTCTCTGAGAGAGTCGACTCCGCTCTTTCAGGGGACGTCTCCGCTGCCTTATCACTGAAAAAGACATCCTCTGGAATACCCTGAGAGAGCCGACTCCGCTACCTCGGGGACGACTCGGAAAGTCTGCTTTTTACTTGCGGGGACGACTCCTCGTCCTGTGGAGACGGCTCGCGCGCATCTCTTGAAATCAGCCTTTCTGCCGCCACTGAGAGAGTCGACTCCGCTACTGAGAGAGTCGACTCCGACCCTGCGAGACGCCTCGCCAGGTGCCAGGGACGTCTCCCGACGTGCCAGTTCTTCCTGTTTGTGCCAGAGACGTCTCTGGGACAAATCGGAGACGTCTCGGCTGTCCCTGATCTGTTTTCTTCAACTTAAAAAATTCTTCAATAAATTCATAAAAATTATGAGAACTTGCCTAGACATTTCTTAACAATATTCTTAATTAAACACCTAAAATTCTCAAGTAAATTGTTAAGATAAATGGAATTATACTCTAGTGTTTTGTATTCATCAAAATCCATTAGGGGGTCAACAGTATTAGATACTGTGCCGATTGGCTCTAGGCTAAGTGGGAGTTGTTGAGAATTGTATCCTAAATGTCAATCGTCAGCATATTGATGATTGAATTTTGTAAATGAATTGACAAATTAATAAAGTATTATTTGGCATTATTCATCATTTCATCTTCAAATGAACTCTTATATGATGAAGTCCTTAGGACTTATGTTATGATAAAGGAGGATTTATCTTTGAGTCCTTAAACTTGTTCGCGACCAAATGATATGTTGTTACTAAGACGACAACATTATCGAGATTAGGCCGTTGTGTGACATATACGTTGGTTGTCCTCTTAACTAAGGAGTGTGGAGACACTGGTATGCCATACAGGTGAAGTGTAGGAGTACATTTCACTGAACGTGACCAATTCCGGAACGATCTACTGTCGAGAGATGTTCCGAGTGGATATGGGTATAAGTTTGGCCCTCTGACCTGAGATCGCAACCTGTGACTAGCAAGCAACTCACTGTACTTTGGTACCGGACTACCTGAATTTCTAATTCAGTGACGGAAGGTCACTGGGTGCAGTCAAGTACTTGCGTAGTCGGTTGTGAGTCGAGATGGAATTGACCCCTCCTGCAAACAGGAGATAATGTCTTGTGATTAATTTAGCAAAACCTTGGCCAGGGTAATCTCAGTGAGGAGTCACGGGATATCTAAAGTTAATCACATAATGGATGTACTAATTATAGGGTTGACTGTGAGCTCTAAATCATCCTGGCATTAGGAGTCAAAGGGATTGAATTATACAGTAACCATAGTCCAGGGTTCCAGAATATTTGCTTCGCATATATTCGGCCTATCCGGACGTCGGGTACCATTGCTAGATGGTCACATCGATTAGTATAGGAAGACGTTCCTATACTACTGGCTTAGGTTCGAACCTATGAGGTCACACGCATAGAAGTTTCTAGGTTGATCAAATGGCTGATTGATGATTAAGAATCATTCAGGGGTAATTTGGTCAATTCGATTGACAAATTATCCTAAGCAAAAGTTGCATTAAAATAATTATTGAATTATTTGAGGATTAATTAGCAATTAGATTGCTAATGAACTCAATTTGATTGAGTAATTAAGCTTAGGTTGAGCCAAATTGAATAAGATTCAATTTGGGTTGCATCAGGGTTTGACCTAATTGGATTGGGTTCGACCCTAGTAGATTGAGCTTGACCCAATTGATGGAACTTGACCCAATTGGATTGGGCTTGATCCAAATCAATTAGAAGACCTTATTTGATGAGGATTATGAGTCCAAATAATCAGAATTGGATAAGGAGAAGAATCCCTAAATTTTAGGAACCCATCCTTATCTTCTTGGAGAAGAATGATACCTTAATTTATTCCCAATATTTTCTACGCCTATCCTCTTTATTTTTGGCCAAAAATTGGCGTGAGAAGAGAGGAGGCGTGGGGCTATAATTTCTATAAAAATGGCACCTTAAATCTTTCTAGAAAGATTTAGATGAATTTCCTAATTTGTAGGGATTGCATGGTGCATGAAATAGGGTGGTCTGCGGCTGAATTTTGGACGCATGAATTCCTATCTTTTAGGGATCCAAAATGAACAAAATTTGGATATGTTTATCTCCTCTTAGCTTTCAAACCACCAGAATTTTTTGGGAATTTTATCAGCCAAATTAGTTGGCTAAATTAGGTGTGATACGTGGGGGGATCTTTTGGCTATAAAAGACCCCCATGCCTTGGGTTCAACATATCCATATTTAGAGGTTTCAAAAAATTCTGAAAAAATTTCTTGAGGGCCTCCATCCCTTCTTCTCCTTCTTCCTCACGTCCATCCTCCATCTCCTTGAAGAACAATCAAAGTTGAGTGTTTAGAAGGAGAAAGCTTTAGCCATTGCTGCGTTCCTGCGCGAGCTAGCACTCCTGCGGAAGACGATCTACCTAGGGCTTCGCGTGTACTTCTCATAGAGGCCATTCGTGTGCGTGGCTGCGAAGTCAAGGATCAGATCCATAAGTTTCTTTCATCATAAAAGGTATTTATCCCACATCAATATTTTATTTTGGAGTCAGGGTCTAGGTCTGATTCCCCGAGGTTTTATCCTCCTTTGGGGCTCCTCACGGAATTATCTCCAGAATCCATTCGATGGATATTCGGAGATTAATCGGAATAGAGTTCTTAAGTTTCATATCTGATAGTTAATCATGCATGAAAGTTTTAGCATAATTGTTTAAACGATTCCGGCATTATCCTATGTGTTCTTAAGGTGCTGATTTCTAGATTTGATCTTGTAAGCATGCATGAATTAAATTGTTTGATTCGATTTTTCCGCTGCATTTTAAAACTTAAAAAGAACTATGTATGGCTTGATCCCCCTTATGAAGGGGTATGTAGGCAACCCGATCAGGTTCAGCCATGATTTTTTTAAAAAAAAAAACAGCATGCTTAACACCGAAGAACCTAGGATTCACTTTCAAATTCAAGGACGTATTCTATGATTAGTACTTTCTTGAGTTAGTGAGGTTATTAAGGGAGAATGAGTTCTTGTCTTTGAGGCAATTGGATAACATGACAGTGCTGGAGTATGCCAACAAGTTTAATGAATTAGGCCGATTCTGTCCTCAACGTATGGAGGTCAATAAGAGCAAGGCCAACAGATTTGAGCAGGGCTTGAGATATAAGATTCGATCCTAGTTGTTAGCTCAAATTTTCACCAGTTACAAGGATGTACTAGGAAGAGCTCTGAAGGTTGAAGTTGAACTAATTAGATCAGAAAAAGAAATGGGTGACCAGAAGAGGCCCAGGATATCAGGGAATCAGATTAACCGGCCAAGGAACTTTGGAGGCCCTCCAAATAAGAAGAAAAAATTTGAAGCTTATCACTACTGTGGTAAGTTTCATACTAGACCTTTGTTGCCCAAGGTGACAACCCAAGAGGGGGGGTGAATTGGGTTTTCTAAAAATTATGTTCCCTAATTTTTACTTTGAATAGAATGCAGCGGAATAATAGGATGTTATTTACTTAAGCTCTAGGCAATTACAAGTAAAGCAGTGGAAGATTAAGCTAGAGCAATTATACTATGGCTTTAGGGTGCAATTGATCTAAAATTAACTTATAGTTGTATGATCAATCTTAATCTATGTGTATGGTAAGAATGGAGTGGAAGCTAAGCAAATCACTTATAACTCTATAGAAAACAAAGCTAGAGATATTACACAATCAAGCATGAATGGAAGGCATGAAATACAAGAGATAAGGCATCACAAACACAAAGATGTATAGTGGTTCGGTGCACCCCAGCACCTACATCCACTCCCCAAGACCTCTTGAGAATTTCACTATAATCCTTTAGATTACAGTCGGTTGTTTTACAAGCTCACAACCCAACTTGTTGTTTTGCGAGATCACAACGAACTCGGTCGGTTTTCACAGGCTCACCGACTAGAACCAACCGATTGTTTTCACGGGCTCACAATCCAACCCAGTTGGTTTTCCCAAAGGCTCACCAACCACAACCTTACAATGATTGTTTTCCGGGTTCACAATCAACCCAGTTGGTTTTTCCCAAAGGCTCACCAACCACAACCTTACAATGTTGGTTTTTCCCTTTGGCTCACCAACAAACCTTAACCCCTTGATTCAATCCCTTGATTGAATCAAGTTACAAGATATTAGAACAAGAGTTTAAATCAAATACAAGCTTCTCAAATAAGCAAATATAGCAAATGTAAATAAGTAAAGAAAAGAGAAGAAGCCCTCAAACTAATTTCTAGATGGAGGAACTTGGCTTCTTCTTCACTTGCCCCTCTTCTGATTTTGCACGAAGTAGAGGATCTCCGAGGCAGCACACGGATGGAGAGGAAGCTTTGGGATTCACTTGGATGCTCTTCTTCTCTCTATTTTACTTTGAATGGCCCTTTTGTGCTTATGGGAGATTTTCCTTGTAATCTCTTTGAAATCTCTTTCCTAAATGTTTTTTCCCACTTTCATACCCTCTTTCCTAGCTCTCCTCTTGATTTTATAGCTTTAGAGGGAGTGGAAACAAAAATCTAGCCGTTAGAGACAAAAATAGAGCCGTTGGAATCAACAAAAAACTAGCCGTTATGCCTCCCAGCGTGCTGGAGTCGACTCGGCTGAAGTAGGAGTCGACTCGGCTGAAACAGAAGTCACTTGTGAATAGTAGTATGTCGGCACTGTAGCTGGGAGTCGACTCCGCACTGTAGCACTGAAGTTGGAGTCGACTCGAGATCACTGTAGCGCTGAAAATCAACTTTCTGTTTTTTGTTTGTTCTCAGTCGGAGTCGACTCGTAGAGTCCCGGAGTCGACTCGAGCACTGTTTTTTGAAACTCTAGAGTGCCAGAGTCGACTCTAAACTTCCCGGAGTCGACTCGAGGACTATTCTTTTGAATCTTTCTTTGAATTTGCTCCTCCAACTTAAATCCTTTGAACTTGAAACTTGGGCCAATAAATTGTAGCTTTCTTCTAACTTTTCTTGAGAACTTTTGAGGCCTTCTTGTATTTTTCCAACTTGCTATGTTCTTTGCAAAATAAATTATCTTTCTTCTTGCAACACAAACATTAGCAATTATACTTCAAGGTTTTGTGATCATCAAAATTTATCTTTAAATCAATTTTTGGGTCATCAACCTTGTCTGAAGAGAATAAGAGTTTGCTTCACTTGTGGACAATCGGTGCATTTGGCACAGGACTGTTTGAACAGAAGGAAGAATGACACTGCACCATCTTGGCCAACTGACCAGAGGTAGAGAGAAGGTGCACGGGTCTTTGCACTGACACAACAGAATGCTAGTGCCAGTGACAGAGTAGTAGTAGGTACGATCTCTATTAATGTTGTAGATGCTTTTGCTCTGTTTGATTCTAGCTCTACTCATTCATTTATATTCTCAAAGTTCTCTACATCTTTGAATCATATGTCTGATAAGTTAGATGAGCCACTGCATGTTGCTACTCCTCTCAAGAAAACAGTAGTGGTCGATTCTGTTTTTAAGAATTGCATAATTTAGATAGGAGACAAAGAGTTGATAGCAGACCTGATACAATTAGATATGCATAACTTTGATGTTATTCTTGCGATGAATTGGTTGTTCGAGTATCATGCTCATATTGGCTGCTATGGCAAAAAGGTAGTGTTCTAAATACCTAATGAACTGGAATTCTTCTACCAAGGTGATGCACCCACCATGAAGCCCTCGTTGCACATTATTTCTGCTATGAGTGCAAGAAAGGCGTAAAAAAAGGGGTGTCAGGCTTATCAGCCTATGTGGTTTGACAGTCAAAAAGAAATAAGGCCAAATGATATTGCTATTGTGAGGGAATATCCAGATGTTTTTCTAGAGGACCTACCTGATCGAGAGATTGATTTCAAAATTGATCTCATACCGGGTGTTGGACCAATCTCCAAAGCTCCTTACCAGATGGCCTCTACAGAGATGAGAGAATTGAAAGTTCAGCTACAGGAACTTCTAGAAAAGAAATTCATCCGCTCAAGTGTTTCTCCATGGGGAGCTCCTGTTTTGTTTGTAAAGAAGAAAGATGGAAGCATGCAGACATGCATTGATTATAGGGAGCTAAACAAGGTAACCATAAAGAATAAATATCCCTTGCCTCGAATTGATGATCTGTTTGACCAATTTCAAGGTGTCCAAGTTTTTTTCTAAAATAGATTTGCGGTCTAGTTATCATCAGTTGAAAATTCAATCTGAGGATGTGCCCAAGATAGCATTTCAGACCAAGTATGGGCATTATGAATTTTTGGTTATGCCATTCAGACTAACCAATGCACCAACTGCCTTTATGGATCTAATGAACAGGGTCTTTAGATAGTTCTTAGATCATTTCGTCATTATTTTTATAGATGACATACTGATCTATTTTAAGAGCAAAGAATAACATAAAGATCACTTAAGGATGGTGCTGCAGACTCTACAGAAGTAGAGAATATATGCTAAGCTGAGAAAATGTGAGTTCTAATTGGACAGCATCACATTCCTCGGGCATGTGATTTTCAAGGAAGGGGTATTAGTGGATCCCAAGAAAATAGAAGCAGTAGTGGAATGGCCTCGTCCTACAAATATGACTGAGATCAAAAGCTTTTTGGATTTGGCTGGGTACTATAGAAGGTTTGTGGAAGGATTTTTTCGAATAGCTACTCCTTTAATTTATTTAACCTAGAAACGAGTAAAATTTGAATGGGGTGAGGATTGTGACCAATGTTTGCTATCAGAAGTTAAAGCGAAGATTAGTATTTGCTCCTATTCTCACTTTGTCATTTAGTACTGGGGGTTTCACCATCTATAGTGATGCCTCCAAGAAAGAGTTGGGCTGTGTACTGATGCAAAATGATAAAGTGGTGGCTTATGCCTCTAGATAGCTGAAGCCCTATGAACAAAACTATCTGTTACATGATTTGAAATTGGCAATGGTAGTCTTTGTTTTAAAGATTTAGCGACACTACCTGCATGGGGAGCCATATGAGGTATTCACTGATCACAAAAGCCTGAAGTATATATTTACTCAGCAGGAGCTAAACATGAGGTAGAGATGACTTGAACTGTTGAAAGATTATGATTTAAGTATTAAATATCATTTAGGAAAGGCTAATGTAGTGGCAGATGCTCTCAGTAGGAAGTCAGCAGTGGGCACAATAGCTTTGCTCACCACTCGAAAGCAAATTTTGAAAGAGCTCCACATGATGCTGATTGAGGTGACTACCAAGAATACTGAGAGTATGCTGACTAATTTGATGGTATAACCCACCTTGATAGAGAAAATAAAGACTGCCTAATAGACAGATGCACAAATGTATCAGCTCAAAAAAGATGCAGAAAGAGGTTTGCAACTTGAACTTAGGATTTACCCAGATTGTACTCTATGATTTGGCAGTAGATTGTGGGTACCAAAAGATGTTGATTTGAAGAAAGAGATTTTGGAGGAAGCTCACCAGTCCCGATTCTTTATTCATCCTGGTAGCACTAAGATGTATAGAGATTTAAGGGAGCATTTTTGGTGAAATGACATGAAAAATGAGATAGTCAGATTTGTAGCTCAGTGCTTGGTATATCAGTAGGTAAAAGCCGAACATTAGAGGCCTGCCGATTTGTTGGAGCCACTAGAGATATCAGAATGAAAATGGGAGTATATTACTATAGATTTTGTTACTAGGCTTCCAAGGACAACAAAGAAAAATGATGCAGTGTGGGTGATTATTGAATACCTCACAAAGTCAGCTCACTTTTTACCCTTTAGGGATGGCACTTTACTTGATAGGCTGGCATAGAGGTATATTGATGAGATCATGCACCTACATGGGGTATCGGTGAGCATTGTATCTATCGAGACCCACGGTTTGTATCTAAATTTTGGAGAAGTTTTCAGAATGTTATGGGCACTGAATTGAGACTCAGCACTGTTTATCACCCTCATACTGATAGTCAGTCAGAGAGGATGATCTAGACTCTGGAGGATATGCTGAGGACATGTACAATTGACCTTGGAGGTTGGTAGGATGATCATATAGCTCTGTTGGATTTTGCTTATAATAATAGTTATCACTCTAGCATTCAGAGAGTATCTTTTGAAGCCCTGTATGGAAGAAAATGCCTGTCTCCTCTACATTGGGATGTTGTTGGAGAGAAGAAATTATTGGATTCTGAGTTGGTTCAAAGTGCGAGAAAGAAAATTTTACTAATCAGAGAAAGGCTAAGGCAGCTCAGAATAGATAGAAAAGTTGGGCAAACAAGAAA